>NC_044031.1:257082841-257682841 GCF_901765095.1 Microcaecilia unicolor | reverse complement strand
TGTGGTAGGAGGGGGTTTGTGACCACTGGGGGAGTCAGGGGAGGTCATCCCCGACTCCCTCCAGTGGTCATCTGGTCATTTAGGGCACTTTTTGGGGCCCTATTTGTGGAAAAACAGGGTCCAGGAAAAGTGCCCTAAATTCTCGCTAAAAACGCATATTTTTTTCCCATTATCGGCGAAAGGCGCCTATCTCTGATCGGCCGATAACCACGCCCCAGTTCCGCCTTCACCACGCCTTTGACACGCCCCCATCAACTTTGTCCGCATCCGCGACGGAGTGCAGTTGAAAACGTCCAAATTCGGCTTTCAATTATACTGCTTTATTCGTTTTTGTGAGATAAACGTCTATTTCCCGATTTGGGTCGCAATATAGGCGTTTTTCTTTTTCAATTATAAGCTGGATAGTACTACAGGTTAAACAAAGTAGCATTGAATGGATGCAGCTGTAATACTAATACTGATAATACCAAGACCTGAGGAGTTATGGTGGCACTTAACTCCCAACCATGGCAAATTTTGAAAGTGGTCAAAGATGGGGGGGGGGGGGGGGGGCGCTTTATACTAGTGGTCTTCACGTTAGGGGGAACGGTATACACTTTGAATGTGTATGGTCCCAATGCGGATCATGGGGAGCACTTTTCTAACTTAGACCAATTGCTGTTAAAACATGGGGAGGGATCTGTGCTGGTAGGGGGAGATTTTAACCTCACAGTTCATCTGCAGTTAGATAACTCTGCTCAGGAGGTTCATTATGCGTAGCGAGATAGAAAGATTGCATGTGTTCATGGCGCAGTAGCAATTAATAGATCTTTGGCAACAGGTTAACCCTACTTTGCATGCATACTCGTACTTCTCCTCAGTACATAACTCTTCCTCCTGGATAGATTTTTGGTTGGGAGATTGTTCGATCTCGCAACAAGTTTGTAGCCACCAAATTATACCCCATACTTGGTCGGATCATGCTCTGGTCCTATTGAAATTGAGTCTCCCGGGGGTGGGTTGCACCACTAGGCAATGGCGACTAGATGATACATTGCTTGTGGATATGGCACATCTCTCCCAATTAGAAAGTCAAATTAAGGATTATATACAATTCAATGATACTGGGGAAGTCTTGCCAGGCACCTTATGGGAGGGTTTTAAGGCAGTCATGAGAGGTCACCTTATTGCTTTGAGAGCTCATGTAAGGAAAACACGCACGTCTGAAGAAGACAATTTAAAAAAGAGATTAGTTCAGGTTGAGAAACAACTCCATAATCAGGGTCTGCAGACCGATCCATCTCTCCGAAATCAGGCACATAAAATCCGCACTGAACTCTGACTTGCAGATGTTTCTGAGCGAGTAGACTCCTGGCTCATAAGTTAAAACAACTAAGCACTAGGACACAGGTAGCCATCCTAAGGGATAATGGTGGAAAGCTCCATTCAAACCCTGATAACCTGCTACCTTTGTTCTGACAATTTTATGTTGATGAGATAACTGCATACATGGATAAGGTGGACCTGCCTAGACTGTCAGAGGGAGCCAGTCAAGCCTTGTCTCAGCCCATAGCTTTAGATGAAATACATCAAGCAATCTGAGATTTGGCTCCACACAAGGTACCGGGACCAGATGGTTTTACTAATAAATTTTACAAGATATTTGGTAAATTGCTGGCTCTGATGCTCTTGCGGGTGTTCAGTTCCTTGGTACCCCTTGCTGGAGACTTAGAATTTAGCTAAGATAACGGTTATACCCAATCCAGACAAAGACCCGCAGCTGTGTGGGTCATACAGGCCTATCTCACTTCTGGAAGTTGACTATAAGATCTTCACAAAACTCTTAGCTTCACGCCTACAGCGGTACCTCCCCTCACTGGCTCATGAGGACTAAACGGGATTCATCTATGGACGGAAAACATTTGATAATACTCGTAGAGCCCTGCATCTGATCTATGGAGCTCAGGCTAATGAAACACCCCTATGTTTGCTATCCCTGGACGTGGAAAAAGCGTTTGATCGGGTGAGTTGGCCTTATCTCCTTGCAGTTGTAGAGAAATTTGGGATTGGGGGCCACTTCTTACAATGGCTTAGGTTGATTTATGCTGATCCTTGTGCTGCGGTTAGAGTTAATGGCCAGAGACTTGTGTGAGGAATATGGCATCAATCCTATACAGGCCTTTTAATACCACCAACTCAAACTTTATAGTGCGCAGGGCAGAAGGAGATTTAAGTTTGATGGAGACCTGTCTGGAGGGGGCGTTAGCTGAGGAAGGAGGGAAAGGTGAGGTTTCCAGGATATATAAAGCTCTCCTCTCCTTTGCCAGACCTATCATATATTATTTGACAAAGTGGGAGAAGGCATTAGGCACCTCATATGAATATTTGCAATGGGAAAGGGTATTTAATTCCCTCCTCAAGGTCTCTGTTTCTAGTGCCCTGGTTGAAAATGGTCATAAGATACTCTATTGTTGGTATTATACGCCCCAGCGCCTAGCTAAGATGTTTTGCTCGGGGTCAGGACTGTGCTGGCACCATTGTGGGTTGGTGAGGGGATATGCTTCGTATTTGGTGGTCCTGTCCTCTTGCACAAACGTTTTGGTCTATGATAGTGAAGTTTATCTTTCAGGTTACCATGGTCCAGTATCCTATGAAGATGGACCATTGTCTTTTACACTTCAAACGATGGGGAGTAAAAAAGCCAGTACACAATTTTGCCATGCAGGTATTTGTGGCGGGTAAACTGGTCTTGGCAGGAGCGTGGAAGAGCCCTACACTCCCAGGTTTGCAAGCTCTTCTTCACAAGTTGGACTATATTCATCTGATGTCCAAGTTAACATCAAAGAGAGAATATACTTCAAGGTCCATACAATTATCCATAAGATCATATCAGGAGAATCCCCCAGTTATATGAACAACCTTATTGACCTCCCAATTAGAAATAGAACAATGTCATCGCGAACATACCTCAATCTACACCTCCCAAACTGCAAAGGTGTCAAGTACAAAACATACTATGCATCCAGTTTCTCCTTTCTGGGTAGTCAACTTTGGAATGCTCTCCCAAGACCCATCCGAGCTATTAATAACTATTTACCTTTGAGGAAAAGGTTAAAAGTCCCATTTTTTCAAGCAAGTTTACCCTAATGGACCAGCTTAATTCCACCAGATCACCTACAATACTCCTGCTAAGACATCGACGCTTACTCTGACCCCAATGTTATACTCAATCCCTCATCTTCTTCCCTCCATCCTTTACCATTTCCCTCCCATTCTCCTTCCCTTTCACCTGTCATATCCTTGTCTACCTTCCCTATTCTAGTTCATTACGTTCTTTTCACATGTCCTTTGTAATGCCTTTCATAATGTAAGTAGTTATGATCATCACAATTTATAATACTGTTCCAACATTTCCGTGTTTTTACTGTATTCTTTACCATGTAAGATGCTTTCTTTTACTATGTAAGCTGCACTGGACCTGCTGTATGTGGGAAAGAGCGGGTTACAAATGTAATAAATAAACAGCTATGCGCACAGGTCAACTGTTGTCTTACCATAAGACTTGGGACTTATATGTTCAATGGACCTCATGCCAGACTGCTTCCTAAATTTTCCTTGTTTTGCTGGGGAGGCTTTTCCTTGAGGATGGGGGGGGGGGGGGTGTTGGGATCTGAGGCATTGTACTAGGGAGAGAGGTTGTGGCCGTACAATTCTCTTATTGTTATATGAATATTGGCTCTGTTTTTGTTGCTGTTACCTTTCTTCGCATTAATAAAGATAAATACATTAAAAAAAAAAAAAAAAAGAATTCAGCTCATTCCCCTCCCCCTCGCGGCCCATTTTCTTTTCTGTTCACGGTGCTTCCCAAAAATATTTAAATAAATAGTCAAATATATAAAAAGGCTAGTTGCCACCAAAAGTATGTTTTGTCCACCTATTGTATTCCTTTATTTTCCTTTTTCTGTTGAAGCTATGGGTCCTGTGCTGAGACAGCTTGCTATGCTGCTTGTCCTCGGAGAAAACCAAGTTACTTTCCTGTAGCAAGTTACTTTCTCCGTAGAACAGGAGTGGAGCACTGTTCAAAAAACAAATCATGTTAAATACTAAAACTTCATTGGATGTAATGTTGCAGGGACAGTAGCTGTAGAAACTAGTTCTTTTTACTCATTTTCGATAACCGGAAGGAAAAGTCACAGAATTGTTATTGACACTCTACATTCTCTATCATCTGCAAACGCCTTCCTGGTTTTTTATGCAGGTTCAATGCAAGTCCTTATTTATATGTATTAATATGAAACTTAACCTTCAGTGCTCTTTAGTAAAATTAGAACTAGTTTCTCCAGCCATTGACCCTGTGCTACAACATCTAGGGGCCCTTTTACTAAGCCAAGTAAGCATCTATGCGCACCCAATACGCACCAAAATGGAGTTACCGCACGGCTACCATGTGGCTCTTGCGGTAATTTCATTCCTGGCGCACGTCCGATACGTGTGGCCGAAAAATTATATTTATGTTTTGCCGTGCATATCAGACACGCGCCAAGTGTCATTTGGTGTGTGTAGGTCATCACTGCTCGGTTACCTAGTGAGACTTCACCACTAGGTCAATGACTGGCAGTAAGGTTTCAGACCCAAAATGGACGCATGGCAATTGTCATTTTGCCGCATGTCCATTTTCGGCAAAAATGTAAAAAAAAAAAGAGCCTTTTTTGCAGATGCATTGAAAAATGATTCTGCGCGCGGCCAAAACCCACGCCTACACTACCGCAGGCCATTTTTCAGCGCACCTTAGTAGAAGGACCTCCTAGTGCTGATTTAGTATATACACATACAAACATATCTATCCATTCTATGCGTAAAAGTATTTGGCAATAGGTTGTGACTGACGGGACCTTTTGTACTGCACTCATTACAACTATTGTTGGCCATTCCCCCCCCCCCCCCCCCTTGTCTGCTGCCTTTAGGCATCCTCCTAATGCCTAGTAGAGTTTTCCTAACATAGAAGCCTTTTTACTAAAAATGTGTTTTAAAAAACGGGCTTAGCACATTTTAACGCAGGATGTTTCCCACATGCTAAGCCCATTTTTAATGATACCCTAAAATAGGTCTTTTCTTTTTGAAGTGCTGTGCTAATTTTTTTTTCTATTAGTGCGCAATACCTGCAAAACAAATTACCATGAGAGTACTTACTGTCTCCTATTTAGGAGGTGCTAAGTGCTCCAGCATTAACTCCTGCGTTAACCAGTTAGTACATGCTAATCAGAATGTGTTAGCTGCTTAATTTTACACATGCCTATTCCCTGCTTATGACATGCCCCTTCCAAAAAACAATTTTAAAATGTTATTAATGTGTAAATGGAAAATGCAAAATGACTGCAAAACACTTCAACTTGTTTTTGCATTAAATATCCTGCATGCTAAGCATTCATTAGGGTTTAATGCCCTTTATTAAAAGGGCCCTGTAGCGCCTTACCTTGAGGTTAAATGTGGTATGTATGTATCTGTCTCGGGCTCTTTCTCAATATCCTATATATACATAGATAAAAATATCACATTTCAGCATGCACAAAAAACACTTTTATGTAGTGCTCCCTTTACGAAGTGACGCTATTGACTAGCGGCGTGCTGAATGTGAAGAAGCCCATTCAATTCCCTTGGGCTTCTTCGCATTCAGCACATGCTAATCGGTAGCACCGCTTTGTAAATGGAGCCCTTAGTGATTTATTTTGCGTCTGGATCAGATTCAAACTGTGTGTGAAGGTTATCCACAGTTCTGAAACTGTCCAGATCCTGATGAGGGAAAGAGTTGAAAAATGTTAGATTCCATGCCTGTTTTTTGACACTTTTTTTTTTGGTGGTAATGGCCAAAGCAGAATATTAATTTTTGACACACCAAAAATTTCATTTATAGCTGCTGCCATGGATACACTGGTGGATGACGACATATCTATATTGAACCATGAAAATGCTGAGAGTGCTGAGAAGAGAGCTCAGGAGACCCCCATTTCAGCGTTTGCAGGTGATGAGTCTGTTGCATCCCACTTTGCTCTTACTAAGGCGTATGAAGACATTAAAAAACGACTGAAGGAAACTGAGAAGGAGAATTCCTTACTGAAGAGAAGAGTAAGGCTGCTGGAAGATAAGGTAAATTCAGTCGGTCTCTCAATTCTAAAACCAAATAACAGCAACAATTATAAATACATAAATATTACCAGTGTTTGAAAAGGAATATGGTGGAAACTGTCAGACAATAGTTGAGCTATAAACTTCAGGTCTTTACGGGCAGTGGTCTCCTTATATGAAATTCATATGTACATATCAGACTTCAAAGTGGTTATGCAAAAATACTTGTACACAAATGTGTTTTTGAAATCTGCATAGTGTGACCTGTTTGGAAAGGTCAGGTGTTAAGAGTCTACTCTGATTTAAGTTATGTGTATGGCCTTTGCTCTTCAAGGACCTTTTTACATGTTTTCATTCTCTTCTTACTGTTTTTATTGAGTGTTAATGAAAATACAAATAAAGTCACAAACATTTGCCAAAACAGACATAAACACCCCCCCTCCCCAAATCAAGAGACTGACGTAACAATCAAAGAAGAGGTCAATAACCAGTCAGCTCAAACACAGGGAATACCAACAACAGAATCCTAATTGGAGCTATATAGCATTGCTCAATGCTCAAAACTGTCTAATCTACCTCCTTTTTTTTTCTTTTTTGAGCAGAAAGATAGTAAGCACCCTAGGGAGCTTGTCTTGTAGATGCAAGCGTGAGAAGTGCAAGCATATGCCATTTTATTTTGCCACCTCACAGGGGAAAAGCACCTGTAAGACATCTGGGGACTCCCACCCTTTAGTCACCTTGATGGCGTTGTGAAGATCACACTCATCAACAAGCTAGCTGGTGATCTTACCTAGCATCAGTTGCTCTGCACTTACCCAGGGCTAAGTCTGGATCAGACACTGTTCTCACCCTAGGAGTGACATACCACCAAATGTCAGTCAACCTAGGCCTTCTCCATCCCCTCCTTCTGAATAGCACTGTCCTACTGACAAAAACCCTTCAGTGCATCTGGTGTTACCTACGGAAATAAAGCCCGGGGGGGGGGGGGGGGGGGGGGCGGAGCCGGCATTTCCTTTAGGTGAATAAGAATACCTTACATTGCAAATGCAGCAGCAGCAGAGTGTCTTTTGCTATAGAGAGTCTCCAATGAAGGCATTCAGCTGTGTGGCTAAAATATTGGCTAGACCAAAAAATACTAGAGTAGGAGAAGGGAAAAAAAATCACATTTAACCCTTCCCAGAATACTGGAAACCACTTCAAGATTTCACCCCTAACTTTATATATAATGGAGAAAATGGATCTCACCCTCAATCAGTAACCCTAACATAAAAACACCATCATTAGTCCTAAAATAACTCCATTTTTACAAATGCCCTTCATATGTTTTTCCTCATTTTAGTTTACACTTCAATGTTATCATTTTTAAAATTTTTGTTTTTAAAGTTGTATTTTTATATACTTGAATATAAAATCATCTGAATATAAACAGAGAACATTTTTCATCACTTTTTTATGGGGAAAATGTTATCTTGAATATCAGCTGAGGGTTTATAGTTAAGTAGTGTTCTCCTCCCTCCCCCCACCCCAACCCTCACCTCCTTGGTTCTCCCAGAGCAACGCTGGTGAAATGCCACCGAAAAGGAGTAGATATCGGGAGCAGCATCCACAAACACTAATTACGCTAAGCAAAACTAACATTGTGGCCCTGCAGCTTGTGAATAAAAGTATTGGCGGAATAATTTTCTCTTAAGTTATTTTCTTGTTAACCTTTCATCTTAAACTTATCTGCACCTTTTGGAATCTGTAAAGAGCCAACATTTCAAAAAGTATTTCAGTGCAGTATGGAAAATAAATCAACTTCAGTGACAGCCTGCCCTATCTTTTAAGACAAATGTAATCAATAGAAATAAAACAAAATAAAACATGGAGATAAGATGATACCTTTTTTTATTGGACATAACTTAATACATTTCTTGATTAGCTTTCGAAGAAGGGCAACTTTCGAAAGCTAATCAAGAAATGTATTAAGTTATGTCCAATAAAAAAGGTATCATCTTATTTTCTTTTCCATGTTTTATTTTGTTTTATTTCTATTGATTACCTTTAAAAGTGGACTAACAAGGCTACCACACCTCTCTACTCAAGATAAATGTAGGATTTTAAAGTTACATGAGTCATCCCTGTCGGTACTCCCTTCGGAGTTCCCAAACCGGTGGAGGTATTCTGGCTTGGTGCCGAGCCATCCACAGGCCTCCTAAGGTCCTCTCAAGGAGCATCAGTATCTGTTGATAAGAGTACAGGCTCGCTGGTGGGTATCACATTGTACAATTTCTCTTGTAGCCCCCGTGCTCTGGAATTTACTCCCAGATGGGCTACATCTAACTCGAGATTACTTCTACTTCAGGGAGCAGGTGAAAGCCTGGCTCGTCTCCTAAGCCTTCAATATATAGGGTGACTGACTATACATTCATTCTGCACCTGAACTAGCTTGCTACACATACTATAACTTAGACCAATTCCTTTTAGCTTGATTAACTATACAAAGAACTTGCCTAGAGTTTAGCCACCCATTTATTTATCCCAACTGACTCTGTACCACCCATCTTGTTCCCATCTATATATCTGCACTTGGCCCCTCGGCTGCATGATAAGCTGTGTTGTAGAAAAGCATTAACATTATATTTATTTGAATGTTCTAATGTGTGCTTATTAGATGTCTCATTAGTATTATTCTGACATTGTATTCTATCTCTGTTATTTGAATTTTAGCGCTGTTAAATGTGTATATTTTTTATACTGTTTCAGGGTAGTCCTATTAGGTTTTAATTTGCAATTCTCAAGTTTACCTCATTTTTGTATTCATGTTTTATATTTGGCCGTTTTACTTTTATTATGCTGTTAACACTGTAAATTTTATATTAAACTGTACCTGCTGTGCACTGCCTTGGGTGAATATCTTTTGTAAAGATGGTTAATAAATAAATGCTCGCTCGCACTTCTGCATTCAGCGTCATGCTTCCCCTGAAGGAGGCCTACCCTTCCTACTGATTGAGACCACACAGGTTGAGGAAATCCTCGCTTCTGAGCTGCCCCAGATCTCCACTCATAGTAACATAGTAGATGACGGCAGATAAAGACCTGTACGGTCCACCCATTCTGCTCAACAAGATAAACTCATTACATTTGGTATGTGATAATTCATATGTATACCTGACCTAGGTTTGGCCTTGCCATTTTCAGGGCACAGACCGTAGAAGTCTGCCTAGTACTAGCTTTGCTTCCCAATTACTGTTGTTGCCACCCAATCTCCGCTAAGTTTCTGTGGACCCGTTCCTTCTAAACAGGATTTGTTTGTGTTTATCCCATGCATTTTTTAATTCCATTACCGTTTTCATCTCCACCACCTCTTGTGGGAGGGCATTCTGAGTATCTACCATCCTCTTCGTAAAAAAAACACTCTTGGCGGAAGCAGCAGGAGTCAGACCCGTGTTTATCAAGGAAAGTTTCTGAGCAAAAGAATCAGTACAGAACTGTGCAGCAACTGGTGTAGAGGAAGTAGCGGGATAAGTCAGCACTTCCTTTTTTTTTTTTTCAGCGCCCGTAGAGGAAATTCATGTCACTTCACATAGCTATGCTCAGAACAGCATTGCCATCTTGGCTTTGCCCCCTCCCCTCCTCCAGGTTTTGATCTCCTAAGTTATCTACTGACTTACTCTTGCTCTCCCCTCCAGCATCTATTCATATTCTTATCTGTCAAGAGGACCACTCATCAAGACACTTTTCCTTTCAAGGAACCCAGTCCTCTGCCCTTCAGATTCATATTACTTATGCTTTCACTGCTTCCGGGCTGACTTTCTTTCCATCTTTTAAGTTTGCCTTTGTCTCTTTTTTCCCCCTCCTCCATTCAGTTTGACGTCCCTCTTTCCTACCCTACAGGATCTTCTGATCTTGTAGTCATCCCTTTTTTTTTTTTTTGACGAGCAGGGAAAGTATTTCTTTCTGTAAGCTGTATGAACTTCAGAGCAGTGCTTCTTAACCTCCTCTGGCTTGCCAGTTGGGTTTTTAGGCTGACCACAACAAATATGCATGAGATTGGAGGTATTTTATGCAAATCTGTCTTATATATATTCAGTGTGGTTGGCCTGAAAACTCGGACCTGGGTGTGTCGCTAGGAGAGAGTTTAGACAGGAACAAGAAAAAAACAGTTGCTGATAACAAGAAAGCAGAAATGTAATGTCCCCATAGCAACCAGCAGAAGATAGGCCCTGAGAAACCTGCTGTGTTATGGCCTGAAATGAACCCTGCATCTCTATCTTAAACTGGAGATAGAACTAATAGGATTTTTTGGAACCCTGAATTATTACAGGGGCCCATCAACACTAATGATGAATTAGTTTTCTCAGTGTGTGACGCTGCTGTGTGGCAGATGTCATGGTAGGTTTTCCAGTTATGTTCTCATAATAGCAAGAACATGCTGGAACATTGAAAAGATGTCTTCTCTGGGCAGTGTCTCCAAGCGGGCGACATTAGCATTTATTACATACAAACGTTTTGGTAAGGGGTTAGACTGAATGTCTTTAGAAATCCAGAAAGAATTATAGTCCTTTTTTATGTGTGGTTTACTGGAGCACCCACTAATGCTTTATTCTTTTCAGTTCATCTGAAGTTAGAAAGAATTATACAAAAGGGTCAGCAAATATCTGCTGTGGGTGTAATTCTATTACACTGTACCTATGTATAGGAGGCGAGCGAGAATGTGTCTGATAGGCACATATTCTATAAAGAAAAGTAGGCACCTACAGAATAACTATATTTACTAAGCCATGGTAGGCTCCATGCACATGCAGCATACACCAAAATGAGACTACCGCCAGGCCAGCGCACCCTCTTGGCGGTAACTTCAGATTTGGCATGCACCCATAATGCGTGGATGAATTATTTATTTCCTCCTGTGTGCGCCAGTTCTGGCGGTAATCAGCACTTGGCGCTCGCCAGCCGATCACCGCATGTGTAGTGCTTGAGCCTTTACTGCTAGATAATGGGTGGCGTTAAGGGCTTAGGCCAGTTTTGGCACGCATTGGTTTCATTTTTACTGCAGGCCCTTTTCCTATCCCATTAAAAAAAAAAGCCGTTTTTTGTAGATATGCTAAAAATTGGCCCGGCGTACCCAATACTACTACTACTACTACTACTATTTAGCATTTCTATAGTGCTACAAAGCGTACGCAGCGCTGCACAAACATAGAACAAAGACAGTCTCTGCTCAAAGAGCTTACAATCTAGTAGACAAAAAATAAAGCAAACAAATCAATTCATGTGTAGAGGAAAGAGGAGAGGAGGGTAGGTGGAGGAAAGAGGAGAGGAGGGTAGGTGGAGGCGAGTGGATACAAGTGGTTACGAGTCAAAAGCAATGTTAAAGAGGTGGGCTTTCAATCTAGATTTAAAGATGGTCAAGGATGGGGCAAGACGTAGGGGCTCAGGAAGTCTATTCCAGGCATAGGGAGCAGCAAGACAGAAGGAGCGAAGTCTGGAGTTGGCAGTAGCGGAGAAGGGAACAGATAAGAAGGATTTATCCAGGGAACGGAGTGCACGGGAAGGGGTGTAGGGAAGGACAAGTGTGGAGAGATACTGGGGAGCAGCAGAGTGAGTACATTTATAGGTTAGTAGAAGAAGTTTGAACAGGATGCGAAAACGGATAGGGAGCCAGTGAAGCGACTTGAGGAGAGGGGTAGTATGAGTAAAGCGACCCTGGCGGAAGACGAGATGGGCAGCAGAGTTTTGAAACGACTGGAGAGGGGAGAGGTGACTAAGTGGGAGGCCAGCAAGAAGCAGATTGCAGTAGTCCAAACGAGAGGTGACAAGGGTGTGGATGAGGGTTTTGGTAGAGTGCTCAGAAAGAAAGGGGCAGATTTTACGGATGTTGTAAAGAAAGAAATGACAGGTCTTGGCGGTCTGCTGGATATGAGCAGAGAAGGAGAGAGAAGAGTCAAAGATAGCCCAAGGTTTCGAGCTGAGGAGACAGGGAGAATGAGAGAGCCATCAACAGAAATAGAAAACAGGGGGAGTGGGGAGGTGGGTTTGGGGGGAAAAATGAGAAGCTCGGTTTTGGTCATATTTAATTTCAGGAGGCATTGAGACATCCAGACAGCAATATCAGAGAAGCACGCTGAAACTTTGGTTTGGATGCAAGGTGAGATATCAGGGGTAGAAAGGTAGATTTGGGGGGAGTCAGCATAGAGATGGTAGGAAAAGCCATGGGATGAGATTAATGAACCAAGGGAAGAAGTGTAGATAGAAAAGAGGAGGGGACCAAGAACAGAACCCTGAGGTACGCCGACAGGCAGAGGGATAGAAGTAGAAGAGGATCCACCAGAGTGAACACTAAAGGTGCAGAGGGAGAGGTAGGAAGAGAACCAGGAAAGGACAGAGCCCTGGAATCCAAGTGAGGACAGGGTATCGAGAAGTATGTTGTGATCGACCATGTCAAAAGCAGCGGAAAGATCAAGAAGGATGAGGATGGAATATTGACCTCTGGATTTAGCCAGTAATAGGTCATTGGAGACTTTAGTATGCGCAGTTTCGGTTGAGTGGAGAGGGCGAAAACCAGATTGTAGTGGGTCAAGAATAGCATGTGAGGAGAGAAAATCAAGGCAGCGGCGGTAAACAACACGCTCAAGTAATTTGGAGAGAAAGGGAAGGAGGGAGATGGGCCGGTAATTAGAGGGACAAGTAGGGTCGAGTGAAGGCTTCTTAAGGAGAGGTGTGACCACAGCACGTTTAAAGGCACCAGGGACAGTCACAGTGGAAAGTGAGAGGTTGAGAATGTGACAGATAAAAAGAATAAGAGCAGGAGAGATGGCATTAAGAAGGTGGGTGGGAATGGGATCAGAGGAACAGGTGGTACATTTTGAGGAAGAATGGAGAAGTGTAGTTTCCTCAATAGTAACTTCAGGAAAGGAGGGGAAGGAGAGGGGAATGGACTAGTGGAGGGCGAGGTGGCGAGGTAGAGAATGCAAGGTTTATCTTTTGAACCTTGTCGTGAAAGAATTCAGCAAGGGTCTGAGGAGATAATGAAGGGGGAGTTGGGGGAGGGGGTACCTTGAGGAGAGAGTTCAATGTGGTGATGAGAAGTCGAGGGATAGAGCCAAGAAAGTTAGTCAGTTGGATATAATAATCCATGTGCCTACACTACCACAAGCCACTTTTTACCGCTGCTTAGTGAAAGGGCCCTTTAATTGTGTGTGTACACACATATGTGCAAAGGTGTGAGCATTTCTGTCAGCTGTAGGCACATAACAGATTATTCTGTAACCTACACAGTTTTCTGTGCACACACACTGCCCAGACTCCACCTATGTGTAAACCCGCATGCAAAATATGCACTATGTAAGATGTGCATATTTACAGAATAGCATATGTCCAGCATGTGTGCATTTATATGCTAGTTTCCTGATGATTTACATATATTAGCACCTGTGTGATAGAAATATCCCCTCTGTGTCTGGGGGCAGAATTAGTCTGACAGTTTAACGGGATGAGATGAAACTTGACGTGTGGGGAAAAGCGGTAGAAAGACACATTGAAGTTGAAAATAAGCCAAATCGGAGCAGGGATTAAGGAGAAAGAAGGTCTTCTCCCCCCCCCCCCCCCACCCCCCAAATAAAAAAAATGGCCAGTGTTTTTCCACAGGAGGAGGAGTTCAGCTTCTGTTGCATAAAAAGTTTACATATGGTGAAACACAGCAGTTAGGGAATTCCTTTGTTTCAAACTATCTCTTTGAAAACGGTAACAGAATTCAAACACGCGTGGGATAAACATAAAGGAATCCTGTTCAGAAGGAATGGATCCTGAGGAGCTTAGCAGAGATTGGGTGGCAGAGCCGGTGGCGGGAGGCGGGGATAGTGCTGGGCAGACTTATACGGTCTGTGCCAGAGCCAGTGGTGGGAGGCGGGGCTGGTGGTTGGAAGGCGGGGATAGTGCTGGGCAGACTTATACGGTCTGTGCCCTGAAGAGGACAGGTACAAATCAAAGTAGGGTATACACAAAAAGTAGCACATATGAGTTTATCTTGTTGGGCAGACTGGGTGGACCATGCAGGTCTTTTTCTGCCGTCATTTACTATGTTACTATGTTCTGTTAGTGCAGTGGACTTTGATCTTGGGGAACTGAGTTCAAAATAAGTACCTGAATTTATGTAAACCGCTTTGAATGTAGTTGCAAAAACCTCAGAAAGGCGGTATATCAAGTCCCATTTCCCTTCCCTTTCCCTTTCTCTTTTGTCTCGACTCCTCGAACTTCCCCCGTTTTGAAAGCTACCTCTCCCCCCCCCCCCCCCCACCATCACACAACTGCCACAGCACCTTGTAACTGCTCCAGGCCCTAAAACTACCCCCTCAACTATTCCTTGACTCCCATACTTATCAACCCTCAAACTACCCCTGCAACTGCCCATCACACCTAAAAAAAACTATTTTTACCACCTTGCAAATTGTCATACCCCCTAAAACTACCCTGTTGCTCCATCACCCTGCAGACTAATGCTGCTTCCTCCAAAACTTGTGCATTGCCCACTAAACTGCCCCCCCCCCCCCACCAACACACACACACACACACACACACACAAGCCATTAAGTTAGTAGGATCAGCTGTGCAGGTGGGGTAACTCATCTGATTGTACAGACACTGGAAAGTTGTTTGTTTATTTTGGAGAACTTACAGAAGTTCCTGTGTAGCTGCTACCTAATTAGTCTCTTTTCTCTCAGGCTGCAATACAGACTCTTCTGCTTTCACAGCATTTTTTATATAGTTGTTACTCAGTGAGAGGAAGCGTATTTTCTTTTTCCAAGGACAAGCAGGACAGCAAGTCTCGCAGCTGGGTCGCGGCATCTAATGGAGCCCAAATTGATTGCTTTTTCTAAGCTGAAGAGAGGCCTTTCTGGAAGCTTTCAAAAGACACTACCACAAATCCATGTGATTTCTTTCTTACACTTGCATGGGACCTCTTCATTCTTTGTTTTTCAACACTCTCCTCTCTCATCTGGTTTAAACAAAAAATCTTTAAAATCGTATTTTTCTTGCATGGTAACATCCCTAATTAAGTTTTTTGTTTGTTTGTTTTTTGGATATCCTATATAATAATTCTCACCTCCAACATTCTATGCGTCTGCCTGTCTGTGTCCGTAACTTTCTTCACAGATGGGCTCCAAAGCCCTAGCTGATGTCACTAGACCCATTATGACGCGTCCTATATAATTCTCACCCCCAGCGTTCTATGTGTCTGCCTGTGTCGCAGGGAGGGGGGATCTGGAACTCGGATTGGGGGGTCTGGAATTCGGAGGGGGAAGGGAGGGAGGTCTGGAACTTGGAGGAGGGGGGAAGGCACCACCTGTACAAAAACTAAAAAAAAACAAAAAAACGGGGGGACGACCCTGGAACACGGAGGAAGGGGGGACACTGGAACTGGGTGGGAGGGAGGGGCCCCAGGCACACACACTCTCCCTCACAGTCTCACTCTCTCTGTCACACACACACACTCGCAGATTCACTCTCTCTCACTCTCTCTGTCACACACACACACTCGCAGATTCACTCTCTCTCTCTCTCTCTCTCTCACAGTCACTCTCACACGCACTCTCTCAAACATACACACTCTGAGAAAAACCTTGCTAGCGCCCGTTTCATTTGTGTCAGAAACGGGCCTTTTTTACTAGTATATAAATATTTTGTAAAGATTCCATCCGTATTAGGATTTATTATTCAACCTTTTGAATAAATTTCATCCAAGGCTGCGCACAGTAAGTATGACCTGCACATAATACTTCTGGGGGAATTCTGTGCACAATATAAGGGCTGGCTTCTCCCCCCCCCCCCCCCCCCCCCCCCCCCCAGCAAGTTTTCCCTCCTTAGGTTCCACCTTCTCTATCTCTTAGCTTGTATTCCTTACCCTGGTAAGTTCAGTCCCTGGCTTTTTCTACCCCTTTTCCAGAGTGAATATTTCCAGTTTTCTCCTTTCCTCCACTTTTTGTTCACCTGTTCTCTACTCTAGCAGCACTCTAACATCCCTTAGCCTTCACTGCCCTCTCTGTATTCCTCCCCCTAACTCCCAGCAAAACTCTCTTGTTCTGTCCACTCCCAAGTTCTCTTCACCTTCTCCTAGACAAAGCCCCATCTTACATTTCACTGCCTTGATCCCCATGGCACACACGCTCCATCCACCTTTTGCCAGCCCTCTGCCCCATGACACTTTTCTCTAGCACCCCTCCCCCCGTCGCATAGACCACCTTGTTCCATCCCTTTCGTGGCACACACCACCCCATCCACCTTGTTTCAGCCCTCCCATGGCACACACCGCCCCGGCACTTGCACCCTGTCCATCTTGCTTCAGCTCCTCCCACTCCATTCATCTTTTTTTTTTCCAGGTCCCCCTCCCCCTTTTCTGGCACACACACCACTCCAGTGCGGCATAGGAGGAGTTGCACAGCCATACATCGGGCTGCTTCCTTCTCCTCTGCCATCTTGGGCCTGACTGTTCCTTTGAGCCATGCAGGCTACTGTATAGCCGTGCGGCTTAAAGGAACCACCAGGGACAAAGACTGCAGAGAAGGTGGAAGCAGCCCAGTTTGCAGCTGTTTAGCAGCTCCTTTTGTGCTGGAGTAGTGTGTGTGCAGGGAAGCAGCTGGAAATAGAGCATCTGTGCTGCACTGCAACAGGAGACTGCTCACAATTCTGCGGAGGTGTGGAATTCTGCACAAATTCTGCATTGCACAGAATTCCCCTAGGAGTAACTTAGGTAATACGTGATTAAGGTAGTAAAATACATTCAAATTACAGTACACACTATAACATAGTATATTATTTCCAGTGTCAACACTACACAGATTATAATATCTTAATAGACAAGTCCAGGAGGTAAGCAGAGGTGTACCATATAGACAGATAAGATAGTACCAGGAGTTTGATAAGCGTGACTGCCTTTAAGGAAAAAAAAATGCACTTAAAAGGTGCCTGATGGAAGAAGCAACTAACTAGAGCAGGCTTGTCCAACCTGCGGCCCGCGAGCCAGAACTCTGCTCACCAACCTCATTTTCTTGGCCTGCAGAAGCTCCAGGTGAAGCCCTCTGATAGGATCTGTTTCTCTGCCACGACTGGTCTAACCGGGAGCGTGAGCTGCACGACACCGGAAGTTGAGGCTGTTCTCGCGGTATCTGTCTCATGAGACTTAATACCACAAGACCAACCTCTACTTCTGGTACAGCATGGCTCGACCTTGTGGTGAAACCAGTCACGGCAGAGAAGCAGGGATCCCATCAGAGAAGTTCACCCGGAGCTTCTGCAGACCACTCACGGGGAAGCAGAGAACCCGAGGCAAGGAAACCATTGAAGCAATCAGGTGAAGGGAAGGAGGAGTGAAGGGGGTGGGGGTACATAGAACGGGTGAAGGATGGGGGGCATGCGGGAGAGAAAGAAAGAAAGTAGTTTTCTATCAATGCAGTATTAACCTAGGTTTAAACATGGTTTGGACTATTTTTTTTGGAAGGAAATTCCATTCACAAAACAGGGCAAGACTGGATGGGAGGGGAGAAAGATAGAGAACAGGGGCAATGCTAGATTGAGAGAGAGAGAGAGAGACAGGGTAATAGTGAATAGGAGGTGTCGTTTTTCTACCAATTTTTTTGTCTGATGGCAAACTCTGTTTGGATGTCTTTGAGAACTGATGCAGAAACATCAAATGCAGTCTTAAGGCTTATGTGGGAACCCTTCAGTCTTAAGGCTAGATAAGCAGACTTCTTCTAAAGATGCTATCAATCCAGTGGACAAGTCACCCCAATGTAATACTTTCCATGGGATGACCAGCAGTCTGTTGTGATAGAGACATATGTCTGTTCACCAAGAATTGCTACCAGCTCCAGCTTCATTTCCACTTCAGAGTGACCCAACTTATCACTGTTCTGTTTGGCTGTAGACCAGTAACCAGTTCAAACAACCACAAGCAACTCCGTTGTTCTTGTAAGCTATATTAACATGAAAATTTAAGATGAGATGAATCACTGTTTGCAATAACAAAATCCTGCAAAACTTTTATTTAAGTACAGTAACACTTACTTAGTTACTGTATAACACGGGGTATTTTTTCTGTGCTGTTGGCTTACCACGGGAGTTTTGAGCATCGGGGCCTCTAACACCCAAGTACTATAGCATGAAACTGAAAGGGAGGCATATATGTAGGCAGAGCATGGGAGTGGCTTGGGTGGGTTTCCAACATACATGTGCAACTTTAGAGTATTATAAGTTAAGTGCTTTGCATAGCGCACTTAGGTGCACCCATTTACGGTTGCCATTGGCCTGGTTTAAATGGTTGTGCCTAACTTTAGGTGTACAAGTTCAGGTGTAGACTAGTATTCTATAGTGGTATCTTAGTGCACAGGTGTAGTTATAGAATTGGCACACAGTGTGTGGCAGCGGCATGCCAAAATGGAAAGGTCAAAGTATAGAATTGTCCCCAATATGTTGTGTTCTCAAGAAGCTATCTGGAAACCAGTTGAGACATTTTTGTCAAATATTAACAGCATTGCCCTTGTTTGTTTTTGTTTTGTGCTTTTTGTGTTATATTTAGGTAATCGTTTTCAAAGCACATAGCCTTACAAAGTAGCATAGAGGGGCATTTTCGATTATGATATGCAAGTCAGACTTTGGACGTTTTGCGCTAAACGTCCCAAGTCTGAATTTAAAAAAATGACCATTTTTTGAAACTGCAAAACATCTATCTTTTTTCCCAGAAATACCATTTATAACAAGGTTTTGTGATCTGTGCATCGATCTTTCCAGGCCATTTTCTTGGGGGGGGGGGGGGGGGGGGGAGTACAAGTGAAAAACAGAGAAAATCAACCATTGGGATGTAGGAGAGACCAATATTTTTAGCACACTGGTTCTCCAGACATCCCAGGAGAGCAATAGGGCACCCTAGAGGACATTGCTATGGACTTCATATAAATGCTCCACGTACACATCTCATGTTGCTCCCTTACCTTGTCTGCTGAGCCCTCCAAAACCCACTACCTCCCAACCATACACCACTACAATAGCCCTTATGGGTGAAGGGGACACCTATATGTGGGTACAGTGGGTTTCTGGTGAGTTTTAGAGGGCTCACAGTTTCCACCACAAGTGTAACAGACAGGGAGAGGTATGGGCCTGGGTCCACCTGTGTACAGTACACTGCATCCACCACTACACTACTCCTGGGACCCTGCATGCTGTTCTAATGGACCTGGCTATGACATCTGAGGCTGTCGTAGAGGCTGGTAGTACTATTTTTATTCACATTTTGGGGAGTGGGAGGGGGTCAGTGACCACTGGGGGGAGTAAGGGGGTCATCCTTGATTCCCTCCACTGGTCATTTAAGACACCATTTTGTGCCTTATTTGTTCTAAAAACAGGTCTAGATCAAAACATTGAGTCTTCAGCCCTAGACGTTTTCATTGTGTTCCATTATGGCTGTAAAACATCCAAGTGTTAGGAACACCCTAAGCCTACCCATGCAACACCTCCAACATGCCCCCCTGTGATTCAGATGCACTGCAGATGAAGTGCATAGATAAAGTTCTGCAAAATAGGTTTCGAAAGTACCAATTTGGACGTTTTGAGAAGAAATTGGTCCAAATGCTGTTTTGACACTTTTGGGATGTTTTATCTATCCAAAATGAGCCCCATAGTAACCTGTTCAACTTTGTAAGTCTATGTGCTTTGAAAATGAGCCTCTTAAGGTTTATAATTTTTATGTAATTATTTTCTTGAATTATGATTAAAACATGTGAACTTAAGAAAAACGTAACAATAACAAAAAAAACAAAGAAAACAATAAACATTTACACCTATTTCCAAGCAAGCATAAATTTCCATGGTAGATGTAATTTAATCATTTTTTGTGATAGGGTTGCATTGTTTCATAACCTGAAGTGTATTGTCAAGAACTTGTCTGATTTAATCTATCCTCTGTTTTGAAACCTTGTGTTAGGTGTGCTACAGATTGTTTTAAAAGAAAGAAAGGAATGACTCCACAGTATCAGCATGGAACAGTTCTGGCATTCTGAAAAGATATAAGAAGCACTAAACTTGGTCAAACCAATGTGTTTCTTTTAGGACATACTCAGCAGATCTTCACAGGGAGGGCCATTCCCTGTTCACTTTTAGTTCCTGGTAGTAAGAGTTGACATTGCCAAGCCTAGTTGGCTAATGGTTGTTGATGCAGGGCTTCCCAAACCTTCCCCGGGGAGCCCTCAGCAATTTTGGATTTCAAGATTTAATTTCAGAAGTTTTATTTAACATTTCTTCAAGAAAAACCAATTACACAAGAATAACAAACATTAAATAGGTTTGGGTAGTCCTGTGGTAATAGATCTTGCCCAAAGCTTTTTTGTTGTTGTTGTTGTTGTTTTTGTGTTTTGTTTAACCCAGATATTCTACTGGCCTTGACCTGGCAATAAATTTAACAACTTTAATTCTGTATTGACCTGAGAATTTTTCCTTCAATATTTTTGTAGATCTACTACCAGATGGTTGTCCTGTAGTTCTAGTACTACAGCAAAATCCCATTATTTGGTGTTTTTGTAGAATATGATGTGTTAATCAAATATGATAATTATCTAAGCATTTTTCACTCAAACATTTTGTTTTTCATGAAAGAAATTCTTCCTTCCCCCTTGTTTTTCCATCCTACAATTCTTTCCCACCTACCTTCTGTCTCCATTCTTCAGTACTCTTTTCCTCCTTGTCTTCTGTTTAAGTGTTCTAGGTAGCATACTTAGTGATTTCCTTCACTCAAGCTCAGTGTGGTGCCAAGGGTCTATTCAGGAGCTCATGCACGTGTGCTCCCTGGCCTGAGGAAAACCTCATCCCTATGCAGGCATGGAAAAAAGTCAGTCATGCTGTGAGGTACTAGTTAGCTGTTGCCAAATAGAGGGACTTTTGCTGTATTTTAATTTGTTGCCGCAACAAAAACGAGAAGGGGACAGACCATTGTGGTTCCAAAACAGGTGGTTTATTGAAGAAAAACAATAAAATGACTCAACACAGTTCTACATTTTGGTGCCACATGTGCCTGCTTCAGGAATGAAATTATTTCAGCCACAGATCACGAAATGCAAATGTGAGAGCAAAAACCTCCAAAGGTACAGCATCCGAAGTGCTGACAAACAAAGTGCCTGTTGACTTGTTTCTCTACTTTGGCACTTTGCATTTCATCATCTGTGGCTGAAATAATTTGACTCCTGAAGCAGGTGCATATGGCGCCGAAACACAGGACTGCATCAAGTAATTTTATTGTTCTTCAATAAACCACCTGTTTTGGACCCACACTGGTCTGCCCCCTTCTCGTTTTTGTTGCTGTGTTGTGGACCGTTGTTAGGGGGACACTTCTGCTGTTCTTTGGCTGCGATTAGAACTGCCTTTTATGGAGAAACTAGTAAAAAAGGCCCGTTTCTGACACAAATGAAACGGGCGCTAGCAAGGTTTTCCTCGGAGTGTGTATGTTTGGGAGAGTGTATGTGAGAGTGACTGTTTGAGAGTCGGAGTGAAAGTGTGATTGTGTGAGAGAGAGCGTGAGTCTGGGTGTGAGTGTGTTTGTGAGAGAGTGTGTGTGTGAGAATGAGAGTGTGTGCAAGTGTGTATGTGAGACACAGTGTGAGTGAGAGTGTGTGTGTGTGGGCGAGAGAGAGAGTGTGTGTGAGACACAGATTCTCTGTTTGAGTGAGTGTATGAGACCAAGCGAGTGTGTGAGTGACTGTGTGGCACATAGAGAGTGAATGTGAGACAGAGTGTGTGAGAGTGAGAAAGACATTGTATATGAGAGAGAGAGTGTGAGCCGTGCCCTCCCAATCCATGGCCATCTGTCCCCTGCCCCCTCCATTCATCCTTTTCCAGCAATTCCCCTCTGTCCGTGAGCCCTGCCCTCCCAATCCATGGCCATCCATGTTTGTCTGTCACCTGCCCCCTCCATTCATCCCTATCCAGCATTTCCCCTCTCGGCTTGAGGCCTGCCCTGCAATCCATATCCATCCATGCCCATCTGTCCCCTCCATTCATCCCTATGCAGCAATTCCCCTCTCCCTGAGTCCTGCCCTTCCAATCCATGCCCATCCATGCTCCTCTGTCACCTGGCCCCTCCATTTTTCCCTATCCAGCATTTCCCCTCTCTGCCTGAGGCCTGCCCTGCAATCCATATCCATCCATGCCCATCTGTCCCCTCCATTCATCCCTATGCAGCAATTCCCCTCTCCCTGAGTCCTGCCCTTCCAATCCATGCCCATCCATGCTCCTCTGTCAACTGGCCCCTCCATTTTTCCCTATCCAGCATTTCCCCTCTCTGCCTGAGGCCTGCTCTGCAATCCATATCCATCCATGCCCATCTGTCCCCTCCATTCATCCCTATCCAGCAATTCCCCTCTCCCTGAGTCCTGCCCTTCCAATCCATGCCCATCCATGCTCATCTGTCACCTGGCCCCTCCATTTTTCCCTATCCAGCATTTCCCCTCTCTGCCTGAGGCCTGCTCTGTAATCCATGCTCCTCTGTCCCCTGCCCCCTCCATTCATCCATTTCCAGTAATTCCCCTCTCTCCCTGTGCCCTGCCCTCCTAATCCATACCCATCCATGCTCCTCTGTCCCCTGCCGCCTCCATTCATCCTTTTCCAGCAAGTCCCCTCTCGCCCTTCCATGACCCCCCCCCCTCGCATCCATGCTACGCTCTCTCCCATGTCCCAGCCTGGCCCGCCCTCTTTCCCCCCCCCCCCCTTCGCATCCATGCCCCCCCCCCCTTCGCATCCATGCCTCGCATCCATGCCCCCCCTTCGCATCCATGCATCCCTTTTTTTTTTTTTTAATTCTTTTTAACTTTACCTCCGTGGCGGTTCGTGCAGCAAAGCGTCAGGGAAGGAGGCGGCGCTCCCGACGTCTAGCTTTCCCTTCGCTGTGTTCCGCCTTGTTTTGAAGGCGGAACACAGCGAAGGGAAGGCTAGACGTCGGGAGCGCCGCCTCCTTCCATGACGTTTCGCTTCCGGATTTGTTTGTTTTGTCGCGAGGGCGGGGCAGAGACGGCTGGCTGGCTTGAAGGCTTTCACACCACGAATCCCCGAACCCTTCAGCCTCAGCCTGGGAGTGACGTCAGATGGCTTCAAGGCTTCAGGCTTCAGACTTCCGGCTTCAAGCTTCCGGCTTCACAGAACGTTGTCTTCAGAACGTTCACGGTGCGTTTTATTATATTAGATTACTTGTCCTTGAACATAAACAAATAGCTTCAAGTGTCCTTCATTGATGTCAGTTCTGATAACAACCTGCGTCAATGCTGATAACTTTATCAGCTTCTGTACAGTAAACAAGAGTTGTTATTCTTCTGTTAGATTTGTTGTCTCCACAATGTCTTAGAGTCTTTCTAGAGGAAATGTCTGAATTTGCACATTAAAATCAGGTTCTTAATGTTGGATAGTGCCATGTTCGTAGGACCATGTATGTCATGTAGGTCCATATAGTTGCATGGATGGCTGGGCATAGTGCTCCTTATAGTGCTTCAGTAGCGCTTGCATTGCTCCTACAGGAAACAGAAAAGTAACCTCTACAAGAGTCCAAAAGAACCAGAGGAGTAGAGGATAAACCATTGACTTTCACGCGGGGAGTGTCATCAAAAGTGTTCTTGGAACTGTTGCAGTGGCAATTTTGGTGCCACAGTGTCTGTTTGAACACAACTGTGACTGTGCTTATCCTTAACTGTGCTCACACTTCGCCATTTTATCAAGGCACTGTTTTTAACACCTTCCAGCTTCAAGTACTGCTGCATTTGACCCGCCCCACCCCCCTTTTCCCTTAGGGTTCTAAGCATTTTGCTTAATGGTTAATCCAGGGCTGAGATTAATGAATGCAGATCATATATGCTACCTACCATATAGTAATTTTTCCCAGTCCTTTTCAACTAGTCTTCTTTTGAAGTAAAGCAAATATGCTAAACAACTAAACCACTAAACCAAATATATGTAAATATACTATGCATATCCATGGCGAATATCCTGAAATCCTTAGTTTGTATAGGGGTGCAGTCTAAGGACTTTATTGCTGAGTATATGTTAAGGGTAGTTTTTATTTTAGTATGAGAATTATATCTCCTGATTTTTTTTAAACCTTCAGCTTCTCTGTACCCGTTTGGAAGAAGAACCCAACATTGTAGGACGCAACCAAGTGAACAAAGCTTATCTTGCCTATCGTGAGGTCTGCATTGAGAGGGACAATCTGAAAAATAAACTGGATAAAAAGGTACAGTACAATACTGATAAATGCCCTGAATATATTCTAATGACATACTGTAGCTACAATTTTTCTTTTTATTTATTCATTGCCTTTATGAAGAAATTCACCCAAGGCAGTGTACAGCAGGTACAGTTTGACAAAAAAACTTATAATTTTGTTATTAGCACAATTGTAAAATGGCCAAATATAAACATAAATGCAATCAATAAGGTATACTTAGAGACAGGCTAGTTGAATCCTAATAGAATAATACCATACAGAAATATGCACATTAATACAGTACAGTAGAACAATCATATAAGTGTGATAAATGTCAGCAAGGTACAAATGAAACATCGCAGTAAGTAGCATGGGAAGAATATTCATATAATACAGATATGATACCCAAAGGGCTAGATATTTGTTGCAATTCCGCTTTATCCTTAGAAGTTGCTTAACAAATATTTCCATTCTGTGTTCACAGAAGAAGGGTCAGGAGTAGGGCCACAGAAGACAAACAAAAATAGAAATGGAACTGCGAAAAATCTTGACAGTTTTCAGACTGTTCACAAGGAGCTAAGTGAAGGTAGACAAAGCGATAGGGCTGGATATGATGCATCCAAGAGTACTGAAGGAATTTATGAACGTTCTGGTGGGTCCAGTGTCTGACCTCTTCAGTACCTCTTCAGAGTCTGGAGTGGTTCTGAAGGACTGGAGAAAGGTGGATGTGATCCCTCTCCAGAAAAGTGGAAGCAAGGAAGAGGTTGGGAACTACAGGCCAATTAGTCTGTCCTCTGTAGTGAGTAAGTTAATGGAAAGTCTTATAAAATGGAGGGTAATGAGTTTTCTGGAATCCAGTGGTTTGCAGGACCCAAGACAGCATGGTTTCACTAGATGCTGATCTTGTCAGATGAATCTGATTTTATTTCTTTGACTGGATGATCAGACAGTTGGATTGAGGGAAAGTGCTGGATGTAGTGTACTTAGATTTTAGCAAAACCTTTGACATGGTTCCACATAGGCAACTTATAAATAAACTGAGTGCTCTTGGTATGGACCCTAAAGTGACTGAGTGAGTTAGGAACTGGTTGATTGGTAGGCGACAAAGTGTAGCAGTAAAGAGTCCACTGAAAGGAAAGGGATGTTCCAGTAGTGTACCCCAGGGATCGGTCTTTAGTTCCAGATCTGTGGAAAGGTTTGCCTCTTTTGTAGATTTCAAATTCTGCGATAGATTAGACCCCCCCCCCCCCTTTGAGGGTGTAGATAGAATGCAAATGGATCTAGCAAAGCTTAAGAGTGGTGTAGAATTTGTCAGCTAAGGTTTAATGCTAAAACAAATTCGGAGTCATGCATCTGGGCTGCAGAAACCTGAGGGAGCAGTACAGTTTAGGGGATGAAGTACTTCTGTGTACAAAAAGAGGAATGGGACTTGGGGGTGATGGTATCTGATGATCTTAAGATGGCCAAACAGGTATAAAAAGTGATGGCAAAAGCCAGCAGGGTGCTTGGGTGTATAGGGAGATGAATGTCCAGGAGAAAAAAGTGATAGTGCCTCTATATGTATGTCTGAGACCCCATTTAGAGCACTATACATTTCTAGAGACCACATCTTCAAAAGGATACAAACATGGAATCAGCCCAGAGGGCAGCTATTAAAGATCTCAATATGCATACTTTGGAAGGAAGGAGGCAGAGGGGAGATATGATAGAGACACTTAAATACCTCCTTAGCATAATTATGTTTTATCATTATCATGTTACCCAAAATCCTGCTGTAACACTAAATATCTATTTTCTGATATAATTCCATTGCTCATGATGCATTGTAAGCCACATTGAGCCTGCAAAGAGGTGGGAAAATGTGGGATACAAATGCAATAAATAAATAAATAAATAAACGTACAAGAGGCAAGTCCCTCTTTCAACTGAAGGGGATCTCGAGAATGGGGGAGCACAGAATGAAGGTGAAATAAGATAGCCCCAGAAGTAATCTAAAGAAAACCTTCTTTATGGAAGGGATGATGGAATGGCCGCTTGGTGGAAATGATGGAGACCAAGACTGTACCAAGCAAAGAAAAGCTACAAAAATGGTTACAAGACGTATGAGGAGTGACTTTCTGACCTGAACATGTATACCCTAGAGGAAAGGAGAAACGGGTGATATGATAGAGACGTTCAAATATTTGAAAGGTATTAATCCGCAAATGAACCTTTTCTGGAGACGGGAAGGTGGTGGAACTAGAGGACATGAAAGGGGGCAGACTCAAGAAAAATGGAAGTATTTTTTCACGGAGAGAGTGGTGGATACTTGAAATGCCCTCCCGAGGGAGGTGGTGGAGATGAAAACGGTAACGGAATTCAAAAAAGCGTGGGATAAACATAAAGGAATCCTGTTCAGAAGAAATGGATCCTCAGAAGCTTAGCGGAGATTGGGGTGGCAGCACCGGTGGTTGGGAGGCGGTGCTAGTGCTGGGCAGACTTCTACGGTCTGTGCCCTGAAAATGGCAGATACAAATCAAGGTCAGACATACAGTGGGGGAAATAAGTATTTGATCCCTTGCTGATTTTGTAAGTTTGCCCACTGACAAAGACATGAGCAGCCCATAATTGAAGGGTAGGTTATTGGTAACAGTGAGAGATAGCACATCACAAATTAAATCCGGAAAATCACATTGTGGAAAGTATATGAATTTATTTGCATTCTGCAGAGGGGAATAAGTATTTGATCCCCCACCAACCAGTAAGAGATCTGGCCCCTACAGACCAGGTAGATGCTCCAAATCAACTCGTTACCTGCATGACAGACAGCTGTCGGCAATGGTCACCTGTATGAAAGACACCTGTCCACAGACTCAGTGAATCAGTCAGACTCTAACCTCTACAAAATGGCCAAGAGCAAGGAGCTGTCTAAGGATGTCAGGGACAAGATCATACACCTGCACAAGGCTGGAATGGGCTACAAAACCATCAGTAAGACGCTGGGCGAGAAGGAGACAACTGTTGGTGCCATAGTAAGAAAATGGAAGAAGTACAAAATGACTGTCAATCGACAAAGATCTGGGGCTCCACGCAAAATCTCACCTCGTGGGGTATCCTTGATCATGAGGAAGGTTAGAAATCAGCCTACAACTACAAGGGGGGAACTTGTCAATGATCTCAAGGCAGCTGGGACCACTGTCACCACGAAAACCATTGGTAACACATTACGACATAACGGATTGCAATCCTGCAGTGCCCGCAAGGTTCCCCTGCTCCGGAAGGCACATGTGACGGCCCGTCTGAAGTTTGCCAGTGAACACCTGGATGATGCCGAGAGTGATTGGGAGAAGGTGCTGTGGTCAGATGAGACAAAAATTGAGCTCTTTGGCATGAACTCAACTCGCCGTGTTTGGAGGAAGAGAAATGCTGCCTATGACCCAAAGAACACCGTCCCCACTGTCAAGCATGGAGGTGGAAATGTTATGTTTTGGGGGTGTTTCTCTGCTAAGGGCACAGGACTACTTCACCGCATCAATGGGAGAATGGATGGGGCCATGTACCGTACAATTCTGAGTGACAACCTCCTTCCCTCCGCCAGGGCCTTAAAAATGGGTCGTGGCTGGGTCTTCCAGCACGACAATGACCCAAAACATACAGCCAAGGCAACAAAGGAGTGGCTCAGGAAGAAGCACATTACGGTCATGGAGTGGCCTAGCCAGTCACCAGACCTTAATCCCATTGAAAACTTATGGAGGGAGCTGAAGATGCGAGTTGCCAAGCGACAGCCCAGAACTCTTAATGATTTAGAGATGATCTGCAAAGAGGAGTGGACCAAAATTCCTCCTGACATGTGTGCAAACCTCATCATCAACTACAGAAGACGTCTGACCGCTGTGCTTGCCAACAAGGGTTTTGCCACCAAGTATTAGGTCTTGATTGCCAGAGGGATTAAATACTTATTTCCCTCTGCAGAATGCAAATAAATTCATATACTTTCCACAATGTGATTTTCCGGATTTAATTTGTGATGTGCTATCTCTCACTGTTACCAATAACCTACCCTTCAATTATGGGCTGCTCATGTCTTTGTCAGTGGGCAAACTTACAAAATCAGCAAGGGATCAAATACTTATTTCCCCCACTGTACATATTAAGTAGCACATATGAGTTTATCTTGTTGGGCAGACTGGATGGACTGTACAGGTCTTTTTCTGCCGTCACTTACTATGTTATATGTACCTGAATTCAAGAAAGCATGGAACAAACACAGAGAATCTCTAAGGGAGGGGGAGAGATAAGTGGATTGATATAGAACCTCCTAAAGGAGAGGGAGATACAGTGGATGGTGTAGATAGGAAGATTGGATATGCTATATGTGCTTTATCTGCTCTCATTTTCTAGGTTTCTGTCTTTCTATATTTACTAAGCTGTGCTTCCTCAGTAATGCCCACTGATGTTACATACTCATTAGTGAATAGGTGTATTACATAACATGGGACGTTTGGTAAATAGCATGCATTTATACATGTTACTGTGTGGTAATGCAGTAGTGCCTTTTTATTAAACCTAGCTCAGTGTGCAAAAGCCTCAAGGCTATCTGATGTTACAATTCATAATTTTATTATTATATTATCGTAGCTGTATTTGATGTGATGTATGTAAATGGAAATAAATGACACATCTTAATGTCAGTATGATACATTGAGACATCTTAATAGACAGCTGAGGGGGCAAGTGCAGTTGAGATGTATACACACATAAAAAAAGATGGGTAGGACAAAATTATTGGGATAAACAGATAGGTGGCTAAATTAAAAGCAAATTATATGTATAATTGAATAAGGTATGTGTGGCAAGCTGTATTAGATAACCAGGAATGTAGGTCGTTTAGCAGGCTACAGATGAAGAGCACTCCTTTGATTTGGGCTATCGCACAACTAATTTTCTGCTCTTCTACACGTTTTATATAAGTATGATTTAAAAAAGCTAACCGTATAAACTAATAAAATTTTAAACTTTTATGGCTAATCATAAAAAGAGGATGGTCAGCAGTACTTTTAACATTTTTTTATCCAGGTCAAGGCTTGGAACACATAAGAAGTATCAGAGCCAGCCCTGGCCTAAGTCTGACCCAGTCCACCGTCTCCTTAGCAGTTAATTAGAGTCTAAATGGTATTGCTTTATGTGCCATTTCATTTAAATGTTTGTCTTTTTTTTTTTAATTGAACACCAAATGCGGAATAATATACCAGTTTACCAAGGACATCAGTACTTATCAGTTAAAACATTTTATATTCTCATTTTCCACCAATGAGGATTATCTTCTCTGAGGATATAGGTTGTTCAGAAAGTGGCTACCTCCAGTTTACTGAAACTAAAGACGTTCTGGTTTATTTGTTTGTTACAGTCTAAAGGGAGCTTTCCTTTGACTGTAGATCAGGAGCAAATATGTGAGTAATTCCTACCACTGGGATGAAAAATTATGATTGTAAAGGGAAACAGTTTGGTTTGGTTTGATATTCCTGCTATTGTCTGAATAGGATCTGCAGATGGACTAGTACCCAAAGCTCCTGGGGAAGGTTGAGCTCCATACTTCTCTTAGGTTGGCACATTATAGTCTGTTTAAGACGGCGCTTCCCACACCTGTACTAGGATTCTTGCAGCCAGTCATGCTTTCAGAATATTTACAATGAATATGCATGAGGTAAATTTGCATACAGTGGAGGCAGTGCATGCAGATCTAGCACATGTACATTATTTAGGGGTCCTTTTATGAAGAAGCGCTGAAAAATGGCCTGTGCTAGTGTAGGCGCCTGTTTTGGATGTGCGCAGATCCATTTTTCAGCGCGCCTGTAAAAAAAAAAAAAAGGCTTTTTTTTTTGGCCAAAAATGGATGTGCGGCAAAATGAAAATTGGCACGCGTACATTTTGGGCCTGAGACCTTACTATCACACATTGCTTAGCGGTAAGGTCTCACGCGTTAACCAGGCAGTAATTGTCCTCGCGCGTACAATGCCGATTACTGCCTGGTTATATATTTTCCGGAGCGTGTAGTGGACACATGTAAAAAATGAAATTACCGCCTGGGCCATGTGGTAGCTGGGCAGTAGTTCTGAATTGGCGCACATTGGGCGCATGTAGGCACTTTCGAGGCTTAGTAGAAGGGCCCCCTAGTGTGGAGATCTTGAAACTTGAATGGCTGTAGGGGATTTGGGAAGCCGTGGTTTAATAACAACAATAGAGTAGCTCTGAAAATAGTTGTGTTCTGCTTGAACTTTACTTCTTGTGAGGAGACTGCAAATGATGGCACTTCAAGGAGAGAGAGATGCAGGGCAAGTAGGGAAGCGAGGATAACAAACAGTAAAGAGGACAAATGCCTGAAAGTGGACCTTTTTAGTTCATAGAAATGAGGCTTACACAGAATTTTTCCTTGCTTTCTTAGAACAAGCAGCACAGAAATTCCTCATAAATGGTTAGAGCTTACATTTGAAGGCTTCCCTTAGCTTTGAATTTGACTGCACATATGCAGTAGATCCTCTTCTCTCATCGTGCAAGGCTGCTGATGTTATGTTCTTGTTTGTTAGTAGAGCTGGTTAGACATATTCCCCTCAGTAATCTTCATTAGCAATTTTCAAATCATTTTTACCTTCAGGTCACCTTTATTTCTCCTGATTTACTTGTGAGTTTTCCCTAGTTATGTGATTTTTTTTTTTCCTTTTAATGGCTTTTCTCCTTCCTTTCTCCAGTGCTTTTGTGGCCTTCATCTAGGCCATTTTTTTTTTCAAAATAGTTATTTGATTTCTTCTTCACCGTATGTCTCAATGATCTGTCCCTGTTAAAAACAAAACAAACAAAAAACAACAAATAAACCAATAACTGCAAAATTTATTTTGGCCTTTATTTTGCAAAATTTCTGAGCCCTGTAAATGATTTATCTGGAGGTGTTTAGTCTGACTTTTTTTTTCTCACACTGCATATATATCAGCAGGCTTATGAGATATTCTGCTTTGTCCTGTAGAGATTACAGTTAGTTTGGCATCTACTATAAAGACTGAATTGCCTTGAATTTCATATCTGAATAAGATATATGTAGATAGCTTAGCAGAGAAAGACCTGTACGGTCCATCCAGTCTGCCCAACAAGATAAACACATATGTGCTACTTTATGTGTATACCTGACCTTCATTTGCATCTGCCATTTTCAGGGCACAGACTGCAGAGGTCTGCCCAGCACTAGCCCCGCCTCCCACCACCGGCTCTGCCACCCAATCTCCACTAAGCTTCTGAGGATCCATTCCTTCTGAAAAGGATTCCTTTATGTTTATCCCACGCATTTCTGAACTCCATTACCTTTTTCATCGCCACCACCTCCCTCAGGAGGGCATTCCAAGTATCCACCACTATCTCCATGAAAAAATACTTCCTGACATTTTTCTTGAGTCTGCCCCCCTTCAATCTCATTTCATGTCCTCTAGTTCTACCGCCTTCCCATCTGCGGAAAAGGTTCATTTGCGGATTAATACCTTTCAAATATTTGAACGTCTGTATCATATCACCCCTGTTTCTCCTTTCCTCCAGGGTATACATGTTCAGGTCAGCAAGTCTCTCCTCATACGTCTTGTAACGCAAATCCCATACCATTTTTGTAGCTTTTCTTTGCACCGCTTCAATTCTTTTTACATCCTTAACAAGATACGGCCTCCAAAACTGAACACAATACTCCAGGTGGGGCCTCACCAACGTCTTATACAGGGGCATCAACACCTCTTTTCTTCTGCTGGTCACACCTCTCTCTATACAGCCTACAACCTTCTAGCTACGGCCACCGCCTTGTCATACTGTTTTGTCGCCTTCAGATCCTCAGATACTATCACCCCAAGATCCCTCTCCCCGTCTGTACATATCAGACTCTCACCGCCTAACACACATGTCTCCCATGGATTTCTACTCCCTAAGTGCATCACTTTGCATTTCTTCGCATTGAATTTTAATTGCCAATGCGAAGGAATGCAAAGTGAATCACTTAGGGAGTAGAAATGGTTAAAGAAAGCAAACCGATTTTTTTAGTTTTTCCAATTTTTTTCCAATTATAATAGGTATTAACATTTATGCACTATTATACATCTTAATGATTAGAATAGTGGTATATACATGTTCGTGATCAAAAGAACAGGAGTGGGTACCAATTGTGTTTATTAGTACACAAAAAAAAATGAAAAAAATCAGTGATGGCTAAATTTCTGACTAGCCTTTATAGGCAAATATTTTGAATAAATTGGCATGTGCTGAGCAAAAATAGGCAGAGCAATCTGCAAGCACCTCTAAGGTTAGCAACCAATCAAGCTGTGTGCTTCTAGGTCATGTTTGTGCACATGTATAAATGCCAAAAAATCCACCTAAGCACTTTTTTTTGTAAATATGAATGTATCTTGCAGTGTTTATTTTACAGGTAGGTCTAAACATAGGCAGGACTATCACTTGTATGCATAACTTATAGAAGGCTATAAGTTATCTCCCAGAATTCTATATATCGTGACTTAGGTTGTGCTCAGAAATGCAGGCGCATTCTGGATTTGCGCACACAACTTAATTAGTTAACAAGCCAGTCACCACCGATAATTGCCACTTAACAAGCAATTATTGACACTAATTAGCATTAATTAGATTTTACTCGCACATCTGTCTGTTCTATGATGTGCTGTGCGAAAATTCTAAATTGCATAGTTGAAAAGGGGGTGTAGCCATGGACATGGAATGGGCAGGTCGTGGGCATTCCTAAAATAAACGCACGTAGTTATACAACACACCCGGTCCGCACCCAATTTAGGCATTGGCATTTAACTGCCCACGACTAAATTTAGTTACGCAGACGGGCGCTTAGCGTATTCTATAAACCATGTGGTAATTTAGCAATTTAGAAGTATTCTATAAAGTACGCCTACATTTAGGCGTACTTTATAGAATATGCCTAGGCGTATTTGTTTCTGTGCTGATTTTTTTGTTGTTTTTTAGACATCATATATAGAACCTAGTCCTGTGGATGCTTTATACCTGCTGTCAAGCAGGTGTAAGTGTCCGTGTCTGCTATGTAGATGCGATTTCTGTTGCTTACGTTGTTATTAAGGTGCCTATGTATATTATAAAGTAGTGTCTATTTGTTTTTGTTACATTTGTACTCCGCGCTTTCCCACTCATGGCAGGCTCAATGCGGCTTACATGGGGCAATGGAGGGTTAAGTGACTTGCCCAGAGTCACAAGGAGCTGCCTGTGCCTGAAGTGGGAATCAAACTCAGTTCCTCAGTTCCCCAGGACCAAAGTCCACCACCTTAATCACTAGGCCACTCCCTCTTAAACAAGGTGATCCCTTATAAAATTAGGGTGCATGATATTTGGGCACCCAAATAGTTATTATGTGGGGTCAAATTCAATAAAGGGCACTTAAACGTGGGTGACTAAAGTAAGGGCACTCAGCTAGAATTCTATAGTGGCACATTAGCGCCCCTAAACTGTTATACAATACTAATGTGCCAACATGTATGTGCCCACCTTTAGGCGCAATCACTTTGTCTATGGCTGGTGTAAATGAGTGCACCTAATGCTGCAGTTGGACCATAAATGGAAGCCTTTTATAAAGCATATGCTAAAATAATGGGAATGCCCATGCCCCTCCCTTGAGACCACACCCTTTACAGTTATTTACGAGATCACTTAGGTGCTGTTCTATAACTCGGTGCCTAAGTGCACTTACCTGCATACCTACCACTTTACCTTCATTTTGACACTCACGTACCTTACTGGCACCTAACTAAGCAAGTTCCACCACCTCCAGTGTGGCAGGAAGTGAATGAATTGAGCCTGACTTCTAGACACCACCATTTGGGCATCTAAATGGAAAAGAGCAAACTACAGTTCTGGAATGATGGTGCCCAAATGTCATGCACCCTTCTTAAGAACCTCCAAGAATGTTAACGAAGCATAATGTAGTTAATTGTAACTTCTCATTTTAATTGGTAGATATAACTTGAGGTTCTAAGTACTTTTCTGTAGCAGGGGTTCCCAAGAGCAGTGTTTTGGGTACCTAAAAATCACAGGTTCCACTACTGCAGGGAGGGAGTGAATTGAGCTGGACATCACTATTTGGGCACCAAACAGTATATCATTTGGGTGCCGAAAAGCCCTGCTTCGATAAAATTACCCTGCAAATAATTTGATTTCATGACTGTTTTTCATTGGCTTCAAGAAGTGACAGAGATGCCCTAAAATAACAGACACCCATGACTTTTGTCTGTCCTGTTTTTAGCACACAATCACCTAACAAGGCTCATATATATTATACACTCCACTTCAACAATATATTATACAAAGATCTTTCATATATTTTTATCGCCTCAGCGGTGCTCATGACCCACAGCACTCTTCTGTTTTGAATGTCCAACAGAAGAGTGCTGTGGGTCATGAGCACCGCTGAGGCAATAAAAATATATGAAAGATCTTTGTATAATATATTGTTGAAGTGGAGTGTATAATATATAAGAGCCTTGTTAGGTGATTGGTTGCGATTAAAGGGCTCTTAGAGACAATTAGTAGTGCTAAGTATACGCTGTTTTTAGCACAACCATAATATCGTGATGTGTCCTGCTTATTAGTAGATGACACCTAGAGTTAAGTTATTTAGTATGTCCAAGGATGGCAGAAATGCATCGGTACTGGAAGTATTAACCCTTAAGGACCATAGAGTTTCACTGGATGCTGTGGATGCATTCATATCAAGAAGCCAAACATTGCCTGCAAGTGGGACTAATGATTACCCATCCCAGTGGCAGCCTGTCAATGAAGTATTCCAAAGTCTCAGCAAAGGCTTCGAGGGATACAGATGTTGTTAAAGATGTGACATAGTCATCAGCCTTCATTAATGTATGATGCCAGAGCAGAGAGAGAGAGGCATCTTTCATCCCATCCAAACACCCCCTCAAAGATGACCACTCATCCTCAATATCTGGAGGTGAAATGTTGCTCTTAAGGAGAAAAGGAAATAGAAATATCTAGTGTGCTGCTCCCAGTTGAGTGGAGTCCCCAGCTTAGGTTGTAAGGTCTGTGTTGGGACACAGCAAAGAGGTGGATTCTTGGAGTCCCTGCTTAAAACTGGCCAGGATGTAGGAGACCCTGCAACTTCTATGTGGCATGATGTCCCCTTGAGCCCAGATCCTTTTAAAAAGAACTTTTAATGAGCTACCAAAAGAGTTTTTGTGATAAGTACAAAGTTAAGGTTTAGATTTTCAGTGAATAATTTTGGTCCTTTTTTGGTGAGGTTTTTATGTTGATGTGACTGAAAAGTAGTCTGAGTTCACTGTGGCTTTTTCCTCCCATGTTGTAAGTTAATAATTATTGTATTGGCAGTTCACAACATTTGAACAGTGGGAGGTGGTGGTTTGAGTTGAGAAATATCAAAATTGAAAAAGCTTCCAATGATGGTGCTGAGGGCAGGGTAAGGGTGTGGGGGGAGTGAGAAACAGGGAGAAATGGATTGGTAATCAGAAGGTGAACATGTAGCCGTACTGGGTCAGACCAATAGTCCATCTAGCCCAGTATCCTGTTTTCCAAACAGTGGCCAAGCCAGGTCACAAGTACCTGGCAGAAACCCAAATCGTGGCAACACTCCACAACACAAATCCCAGGGCAAGCAGTTGCTTCCCATGTCTCAATTTCAGACTATGGACATTTCCTCCAGGAACTTGTCCAAAACTTTTTTTAATCCAGATACTCTAACCGCTGTTACCAACTCCTCCAGCAAAGAGTTCCAGAGCTTAACTATTCGTTGAGTGAAAAAATATTTCCTCCTATTTGTTTTAAAAGTATTTCTATGAAACTTCCTTGAGTGTCCCCTAGTCTTTGTACTTCTGGAACGAGTAAAAAATCGATTTACTTCTACTCGTTCTACACCACTCAGGATTTTATAGACCTCAATCATATCTCCCCTCATCCGTCTCTTTTCCAAGCTGAAGAGCCCTAACCTCTTTAGCCTTTCCTCATATGGGAGGAGTTCATCCCCTTTATCATTTTTAGTTGCTCTTCTATGAACCTTTTCTGATTCCGCTATATCTTTTTTGAGATACGTTGACCAGAACTGAATGCAGTACTCAAGGTGCGAATGCACCATGGAGCGATACAAAGGCATTATAGTAGCATTTTCGGTCTTATTCGCCATCCCTTTTCTAATAATTCCTAGCATCTTGTTTGCTTTTTTAGCCATTGCCACACACACTGAGCTGAAGATTTCAGCGTATTATCTACGATGACACCCAGATCTTTTTCTTGAGCGCTGACCCCCAAGGAGGACCCTAACATCAGGTAACTGTAATTCGGATTATTCTTTTCAATGTGCATCACCTTGCATTTGTCCACATTAAATTTTATCTGCCATTTGGATGCCCAGTCTTCCAATTTCCTAAGGTCTTCCTGCAATATTTCACAGTCTGCATGTGTTTTAACAACCTTGACTAATTTTGTATCATCTGCAAATTTGATCACCTCACTTGTCGTTCTGATTTCCATATCATTTATAAATATGTTAAATAGTACCGGTCCCAGTACAGATCCCTGCGGCACTCCACTGTCAAGTGTGTGTCAAAATGTTTCATCATTTTAGCTTTATGATTCCTAATGTTTGAAGTTCTTGCTTGATTCAGTAGGCTAGGGATATGTACAAGGTTGTGTAGTACTTTTAAAAGGATATGGCTTTCTCCAGATACTGTTGTTTACTCAGGTTTCTGAACCGGGATGGGGAGTTTTTTTTTTTTTAATTTTTTATTTGTACCCCGCGCTTTTCCCATTCATGGCAGGTTCAATGCGGCTTAGGTACTTATTTGTACCTGGGACAATGGAGGGTTAAGTGACTTGCCCAGAGTCACAAGGAGTTGCCTGTGCCTGCAGTGGGAATCGAACCCAGTTCCCCAGGACCAAAGTCCACCACTCTAGCCACTAGGCCACTCCTCCTGTATATGGTAGTGTTGGTTGGTTTGTCAGCTGGTAAGGTTAAGGGTGCAACAGTTACTGAGAAAGCAAATAGAATGTTAGGAATTATTAGGAAAGGAATGCTTCTCAAAAAAGGTGTAGTGGAATTACAAAAGGTACAGAGAGAGGCAACCAAGATGCATCTAAAGGGATGGTGTCTGATTATTACAAAGGTTTCCAGACCGAAAGATAAAGACTCCTGGGAGCTAATGAAGTTTGGGAGAATGATTTAGGAGGAGGACTGACAGCAGAGTAATGGGAATCAGAATGGACTAGTTTTAACTTCAAAGTTGACTGCCTTGACTCAAGCAATGTACTTGAGTAAGAGCAGCATGGACTCCTAATAATGTGCAGAGTTTGACCTTAAGGAATCAAATGATGATGCTGGTTCTGTGGGACAGAGATCGGAACATTTAAGCCACATGTAAAGAATAAGTAGGATATTGAAGTGCTGTTGGAACTGTGTTGCAAAAACCATACGTCTTTTGCTCTGTATATCTGAATTACTGACATATAGGGACGCATTTTCAAAGCACAGACTTATAAAGTTTGATAGGTTACTATGGAACTTTGTAAGTCTAAGTGCTTTGAATATACGCCTCACTCACAGCTGAGATTGATGCAGATCATCAGAAATGTGATTGTTGGCGCTTAAGCATGTGCTGCATTGGAAGATGGGCTTTGCAGATTTTATTATAACACATGGTGGAATATGATATGTGTTACCGCTAAATACAAGCATGTTGTAGCTTAGAAATGTAACTGTGTGGGGAAATACTAGAGAGCTCCTTTCGAAGGCATTGCCAGATAAATCAGATGTGATGTATCCAATTATCCTCCTATTGTCTACTGTCACACTGCTCACCAGTGTTACCTCTGTTGTGCCACAAGCCCTGGCCTCTGTTCCATAGCTGATGATTATTATTTTTTATTATTATTATTTGTTACATTTGTATCCCACATTTTCCCACCTTTTGCAGGCTCAATGTGGCTTACCTATAACTGTTAACGGTGTTAGCCAATTACGGTCTGAACAAATACAAAGTGATATTGTAGTAGAATGAGGTAGATTTAAGGTGGTTACATGTATGGTCGGTGCGTTGGGGAAGTTAGAGAGGAAAAGGGGGAGGAAGAGTCAGATAATGTCCGTTATGGTCTTTGGTTGCATGTGACCAGGTATTTTTATGTTGGGTCGGTGGGGTATGCTCTTCTGAACAGGACAGATGGCTCCTGATCCCTTTTGTTTTTTCTTCACAATCCAGGGCCGCCAAGAGACAAAACTGGGCCCGGGACAAACCATCTTAAGCCTGCCCCCCCCCCCCCCCCCCCAGTGCACCACACATAACTCAAAAGTCAAAATTTTGTTAATATTTATATAATTTAATATATTGCAATAATTATATAGAATACTTAGACAGACTGTGGTTGTATTCTAGTGGAGGAATACTTTGCAAGCTTTTTTTTGTTGGCAAATGTTTCTATGACGGTGTCAAAGTTGATGCGTCTTCCTAATTCAGCCTCTATGGCAAGCAATCCTAAACTACTGAGTCTCTGCTGCCATGTTGTTGATCGAAGCACATTTTTTACTCTTTTCAAGGTGCTAAATGATTGTTCAGCTTGAGCCACAGATACTGGTAGAGTACAAAATATGCGTAAAGCAATACAGACATTTGGAAACAGTGAGGACAGATTTGAACACTTTAAATTGTTCAATAGTTCAAGTGGCTACATTGGGTCATTTCCAATATTGGCTGCGTGAATTGCTTTTAAGTGTTTTATTTCTTCAGACAATGCTGAAGAAGAAACATCAGTGCTGTATTTGGTGCAAAAGGTTTTAACCTTTGCTTCTATTTCTTCAACAGATAAAAGGAGATATATCCAAAGGAAGCTGAACGTATCATGAAGTTTCACATACGCTTCATATTGCACCGTTACATTTGCAATAACACAATCAATCAAAACATAAAAGACATTTTTTTAACCATTCTTTATGATCACTTTCATTTACCTCTGATATAGTTGATTGATGTGGTTCATTGGCCATTCTTTTTCTTTTCCTAACTCTAATTTGTGGAAATTCCGTGTTGAAGCCTACATTTCCAGCAACCAGTTTGCTTTCTTTCAAAATGGCACTCCAATTTTCTCTAATAACTTTCAAGTTTGATACTAAGTTCCGAATGCTTTTTATTTCAATTTCTAATGAACATTTCTTTGCTTGCAACACTTTGCTGTGGTAATCTATTTCCGTCAAAATCTTAAGCCAGAGAGAGCACATAAGGACACATTGAAATGATTTCAGATATGTCTGCAGTCTGTCAGTTTCAAATACGGTCTCGGGTCTATAGTTTAGATTTTTCATTTCTTCAAGTGCATTTAAAATACCTGACAGATGTGCAGCTATAGGACATATGCTTTCAACCCTTGCAGAGCAATGGGTGTCCGACGTTCTGTGCAATGAACCAGCAATATTTTTCATAAGTATTTCCCATCTTTGAGGACTGCAAAAAGGGAATATAACTTTTCAACATGTCCAAAAAATGTTACAGCCTGAATACTGCTTTCTGCTGCATGGACTCGACACAAATTTAGACTGTGGCAAAACAAGGTGAAAACTCAGCCAACTGATTTATTCTTAATACTAGCCGTTATGCCTGTTAAAACGGGCGAGATTTCCAGCTACCCTCCTCGCCAGGTCGCCGCCACCCCTCCCCCCTCGAGGTCACCGCTACCGTCCCCCGTCCCCCCCCCGGAGTCGCCGGCCCGGGCCCTCTCTTCGCGATTCAACTTACAGCGCTGAAACCGCAGCAGGCAGATCAGCTGAGCTGCCGTCGGCTTCCTTCTCTGCCTGTGTCCCGCCCTCATATGACGTAACGTCGGCGAGGGCGGGACAGAGGCAGGGAAGGAAGGCCGACGGCAGCTCAGCTGATCTGCCTGCTGCGTTTTCGGCGCTGTAAGTTGAATTGCGAAGAGTGGACCGTGTGGAGGGGGGGCGGTGGCGGTGACTCCGGTTGGGGGGGAGGAGCGGTAGTGACCTTGGCGGTTCCCTCCCTCCCCTTCGCGCAGTTTCCCTCTCTGTCCCGCCCCCGTCATCACGTATTGACGCGGGGGCGGGACAGAGAGGGAAAGTCTCTACTGCGCATTTATGGGTGAGTACAGTCACTCGCAATTTATATGTTTGATGTGAGCTTTAGCACCATTGTAAGCTCCACTCATGTTGCTACTGTTGTCGTACCCCTGACCCCAACACTCAGAAATTGGAATCGTGTGTTTGCTGAGAACTTCAATGATTAGATTGGCATTCCTTCACCTGTCTTTTTATTGCAGTTTACAAACTCAAGAAATCTCTCTTCAATCTCATATAATCCAGTTTCCTTCAAAAGAACATATCTTAAGATGAAACTAGTTTGTTCTATGTGAGCAGAATTGGGAGTGGCGTCAACAATGATAGAATAATATTTTGCAGAATATCTTTCCATTAAAATTGTTTTTCTACCCCTCCGAAGGGACACCACCTTGTAGTGGTGGAGGGGCTTCTGTGTTTCAATGACTCAGAGGGCTATGCTGAAGGGTTACCCATATCAGACAGGTCTCTGAGGAGAAACCAGACAAAGAGTGTCCCAAACTGGGAGAGTGGTAAGATGGTGATCTGAAGTTCATATGTCCAGCTGCCCTCTGAAGTTTTGTCTTTATGTAAATTCCTTCTCCACAATTGCACTTTCCTTAACTGAGAGGAAGGGGATAACCGGCGGTCAGCCGCTGATGGCCAGCGTTTTGTCCCCTGAGCAGCAAATGTGGGACCGCTGCGCGTTGAACTGCCCACAGATGAAAGGGTTGGCGAGTCCTTTGATTAGCGCCGGCGAAGGAGTGTCGACGCTCTTGGACCTGGAAAAACAACTCCATCGCTCCTGAATTATTCAACCACAATGTCCAAAGGAGTGGAGGAGTGAGTTAGAGGCATATGCTGAAACAGAGGATGTTTACAGCAGAATCCGAATCGGCGGAACCACTCCTAAAACACCTCAAGAGAAATCACCTTGGAGTTTTTGGCTTCCGTGGAGGTTACATTGAATGCCATGTGGAAGGCGCTTCGGGACCTGACGGCGGTAGTAAATAACTTTGTTTCAGATATAGTCTTATTGGAGAGTTACATGGACAATTTGACTGAACCCTTTGAGAGTGAAAAATTGATATAATAAATTAAGTTCTACACAAGCTAGAAGTGGTTATGATCCTGAAAAATGATAATGGACCAGAAATTTTGAATGATAAGGTGGATGTTATTGTGGATGATTAATGTCAAGATTATTGTTTTTCCCAGAGTTCCAGGTATGACTCCTAAAGTTTTCCTCAGAAATATTTCCTTAATTATTACTTTGAAAGGAGTGAAGCCTGTGAAAACTGGGATTGCTTTAAGTATATGTATTGTTAAATAATTTCTGGTTTTCAAAAGAGAATGTAATCAGATGTATTATTTTTAACTAAAATCTGGACAATAAGTATGTTCTCAATGAAATGAATTGACTATACACCGTATTTGGTCTTGAAGAAGCCAACCAGATGATCAATGTGGAATAATGAATTAGATGAGTAATATCTGGGGATAATCAGGTTAATACCATGTTTTCTTTTTTTCTGTTTACTGTTTAATTGATCTCCTTGTCTTATCTCACTCTCCCTATTTTTCTTCACTTTGTGGTCTAAGAAAGAGAAAGATTGTATATAATCCATATATCTAGTTGGGATTGTTTTCTTCTTATCTTGTATTAATGTGCAGTCATCTCTGCATTACTGTTTGCAAGTGACCCTTGTAAAATGAAAAATTATAAATAAATGATTTAATTAAAAAAATTGTTTTTCTAACTTGATCAGCACAGCACTCGATAAACTCATTCTGTATGTCAACTGATAGTGAACTTGCAACTGAGACTGAGATTGTTGTTGTGATTCTCTCAGTTTCCTGAGATGATGCTCTAAAAGAGAATCATAGCGACTTAACAACTACAGAATGCCAAGAAAATTTCCATTATTTGGATCTCCAATTACATTAGTGTCTCCTCTAAATGCTCTCTGCTAAGAAAAATGTAACATCAAGAAATCTCCAGAGTATCTGTTTCCACAAATACGCTTTACTTTCTATACCTTTCTGCAAATGATGCTTAATTTTTCGACTAGTTTCCAGACCAGATTCAAGCATGCGCCACATGACATAGCATTTTTTGTGTTCTGAACTTTCCTGATGTTCTGGAACTTTCTTGTATAGCATTTTCCGTTTGAGGTTTTTTGGGAAGCCAGAAACTGATGACAATATGGGACGAACATTTTGACTGAGAGTTGAGAAAAGGCGACAAGGAAAACAGTACAATGCCTGTTTTTCTCTACTCCACACTAAACAGCCCCTCTGTACAATTATAGCTTAATTTTGAGGATTGATGGTGGGAATTGCTGATTTTCTGAATCTCTAGGGAATTCACAAATATGGGGTTGAGGCTGAGGACCTCTCTCTACTGCTTCTTCTATTTCCTGTTTTGTGAGACTTTCTTTTGTAAGAGTTCCTACATCAAACATATTGGTATCAATGCTTATATTCAGCGAAGTAGTAGATTGAGCTTGTCCTTCATCAACCGGACTTTGTAACTCACTTTCAAATGACACTTTAGCCTCTGTTTCTTCTCTTACCGGTGTTGTTGTTGATGTACTTGGTATGTGAGAATTGTCTTGACCCTTCTGTATTGAAAATGAAAATCCTAAGCTCTGAAGCGACTGCTGGCCCTTTTTAGCTTCAAGTTTTTTCTTCTCTCGACGTTTTTCAGATCCTGATTTATGATGATAACTCATGTTAATGATATTACCTTTTTGGCAAAACTGGGAGAGAAATAGAAGGCAGTAGACTGAAAGCTGTGCATAGTTTTACAATTTTTTTTCTATTTCAATACCCTAGCGTAATGTGTTCCGTGTACAAGAACAAACTAGATCCAGCAAGCTTTCCTATTTTTATTCATATCACCACCAAATCATAGCAACTTAACAATTTCAGAATGCCAAGAAAATTTCCATTATTTGGATCTCCATTACTATCGCCTTTAAATGCTAGACCTCTCTGCTAAGAAAAATGTAACATCAAGAAGTCTCTGGAGTATCTGTTTCCACAAATACGCTTTACCCTCTATATACCATCATCAAATACTCATGTATTTCCAGCATGCACACAGCAGGAGCAGTCATTTCAGAAAAAGCAAAAATGACAATTCTATAAGCCATGTCTAAAGTAAGGAGCTAATCATACGTTCATAAATAGAGAATAGCATTATAGCTGCACTTACACATGTAACTGATGCCATTAATAATTGCCTGTTACCTGCATAATCGGTGTGTATCCTTACTAAGTGTGGTATATAATGTGAGGGGGGAGGGAGTGGGACATACTGGAACCAGTCTTTCTCATTACAATAGTAAATGAAAATAAATTACCTTACAAATAAACCAATTCTGGTTTGTCTGCTGTCTCCTCTGTCCTCCTGTGACCTTTGTTGTGTCCTTCTGCTCTACCCCGCCTAGCAGGGACTCAAGGTCGAGGAGGAGACTTGGTGGGTTGCGACTTGCGATTGGGACTGGGAGAAGGAGACCACCATCTGCAGCAGGATTATAAATTAATATTCCAGGCCAGCCCTGCACCGCTCTAGGCAGCTACTACTGACTTCACAGTGTCTCAACACAACCCGGGGCCAGACCGCCGGCACCAAACGACACCCCCCACGACCTGACTGGATGGACTGGAGGAGGAGCAGGCACTAGCCCGCCGCAGCGCAGCCATGCACCGAGGAGCTATTCAGGAAACGCATCGTCACCGTGCGCAGATAGGGTAGGGACCGCCCACGCGGCATGCACACACCAGAGAGACTGACTGAGGCAGGAGGAAACTCAGGAAAGAAGGTGAGAGGAGGACTGAAGTGGCGCAGTGCCGGTGCGCAGCTCGTCAATGTAAAATAGGTCATCCAAAGGAAACTATTTGCTGCAGCCTTCTGCTTGCTTCACCACTGGGGTGCCGCTGAACACCCGGCAATTATTAGCGCAGCGCCGCTGGGCCCCCTTTTCAGGCCAGGCGTGGGCAATTTTGTCCCCCCTGCCCCCCCTCTCGGTGGCCCTGTCACAATCGGCACCAGTAATGCCTCCACCTTTCTTACACCTTCCAACCACAAATACTGGAAGTGATGGCCAAAGGAAAATAATTAAATACATATCTTCAAAACATTTAGCAAGATTACAAAACTAAGGTACCTGAACATCACCAAGTCCATAAAATATATTATATAATGTAAAAGTAAACAGGACTATTTATGTACAGAAAATAAAGACCTGTGAAGAGTAGTAAAACACAGTTGAGCAAATTACTTTTCTTGTAGTACATTGAAAGTGAAATCAATCTGCAGTGTTCTGACCATTGAAATAATAGGATGTCACTCCTCTCCTCATGGTATTTAATTATGTTTGGTTGATACCAGCTGTCCTGTAGATGACACAATAGGATCTAAAATAAATCCCTACAGGTCATAATGAAACTGAAAGTAAGAAATCTTTAGCAGTAAGATCTGGTAAAGATGAAAGCTCTCTGTGTTTCCTGTGGTAATTGTTTGCTCTGTTAGGTTGCAGGCATCTCAGTGAAACAAAAACGTTCTTCCAGTAGTCATAATTCATAGGCATCCTTGGGACTTTAATTCAACAGAGACCTCAGGAAGTAGTGAATCCTCTTGGTTTAGAAACTTGTCTCTCAGTTAAATAAACTTCACAGTTGCAGACTAATATTCCAAAGTCTGAACTCATGAGTTGTAGATCCACAAAGGTCCATCTCGGTATTTAGTCATGGCATCCTTGAAAGATTCTGCTGACTCGAGTAGCAATGCAGTATGTGATGATTCATCACAAGCTGAGCATCCCTCACTGTCAGGGTACAGCCAATTTCATGTTTTAAATATACAACATATTAAACAATTACAGTTACCAAGCTATCAGCCACCTGAATTTTAGGGAGACTTACAGGTTTGGTCTTTGCTCCCTCCTGGCAGCTCTGCAATTTAGTCCTGTGTCTGTATAAACATACCTAAGAAATTGCAATTAGACACTAGGCCTGGAAAGCCCCAGCAACATTTCAGGAGCCTTTCCCTGGAAATTTGATGGCAGCCAAGAAAGCCTTAGAGTGTTTCCCTATGAATTGCTTTCAGTGGTTTCTGGCACACATATAGGAGGTTTTAAATAGAACAGACCCAGGTGGGCTTTATTTGCCTGACTCTCAAAAGAAAACCTTATCTAGCAGGCTGGCAAAATGTGCTTTCCTGTGTGGTTGCAGGAAGAACATTCTGGGCCCCTGCTCCAGAAAGATGTCAATCTAGATAGGGGGGCAGTCTGTTCCAGGAGAGTAGTCCAATAGAATTTGAGTCTTAACTTCTTGGTGGCAAGTATAAAACTCTGAGTTCAGGGAGGAACCTTGTCTTCCGCTCTCAGGATTGGAAAAAGCTGAATGCAAATGAGCCGTTTTTAATATATTCAGGTGAAAGGACTGAGGGGGGGAGGGGCGAAGTACAAAGTTTACCATACTAGGAACATCCAATTTTGATTGGTTCTATCCAGTTTACCGTGCATGTTATTTAGCAAGTAATGCGCAAAGGGGTTCTGCGTCCATCTTACCGATTTGCAGTAACAGGCAACAATAATCCTATGCAAATGTATTACAACGAGATGATTAGTATTAAAGTGAGCATTCCGAGTGAAACACTGAAAGGAACGCCTGCCTTTAACTTGTACAATTTTCTGTGAGGTCTGGAGCTGTCGTTGTGTGAGGGCAACTTCTGGGAGAAGCACTCGGCTTGCATTTTTCAATAGCAAAACTTGTCCAAAAGCAGATAACAGCTTAGAGGGGTGGAGAAACAAGTTCTTTTTTTGGGGGGGAGGGGGGGCTTTCAGCAAGGAGGAGATTTTTTTTCAATAGCAAATTGCTCTGATGCTGGCTCCACCTTCCGCCTGCAGCTTACTTGCCTTCCCTCAGGCTGACTCCCATGGTTTCGCTTGGGAATCTCCTCCTTGCTGAAAGCCATCCCCCCCCCCCCCCCCCAGCTGGCATCACAGGGGCTTTCTCCCAGTTGATTGGCTGCTTGTTTCTCTGCCCCCTTCCAGCTGACATCATAGGGGCAGACAGTCAGTTGGTTGGGGAAAGCCCCTGTGACCTCAGCGGTGGGGAAGGGGGGCTTTCAGCAAGGAGGAGATTTCAAAACAAAAGTCATTGGGGGCAGCTTGAGGGAAGGCAAGTAAGCTGCAGGATGAAGGTGGAGCCAGAATCAGAGCATGACAGGGGTCTGTAGAGCCAGCAAGTACTGCAGGGGAAAGGAGAGAGTACAGCAGTAGGATTCCCGGGCATGCGCAGAACATGGATACTTATCGAGAAACTGTTCTGCGCATGTGCTAGACTAGGAAATTTGACCATCTCATTCTGCTGTATATTAAATTTCATTGGTTATCTGTTTGTTACAGGATAAAATTTAAAATGCTTTGCTTAGCCTATAGACCCCTGCACGAACAGCCATTGTATTTAAACCGCATGACTATTCTCTATACTCCATCAAGATGTCTTAGATCCTTGTAGGATTGTAGATTGGTCATACTGCATTTTTCTAGAGCACATTGGGAGGCAGCTAGGGGAAAGGGCATTTTTATGGCTTGCACCACTGCTTTGGAATGGCCTAACCAAAAACATTTGGGCCGAACAAAACTAAGAAATAGGTTCGGCTAAAAATATACTACTTCCAGCAAACCTTTTGAGTTACAGTTTTTTTTAAAAATTTTATTTATTAATTTTACAAGCACTAAAATAACTTGCCAGAAAAACAGACAAAATAATACAATAATTATTTCAATCAGGTAATTCTATACTCTTCCTTAGACCACAATATAGGGAGAGTGAAACAAGACAAGGAGATCAATTAAACAACAGTAAACAAAGAAAATGTGGTAGTAACCTGATTATCCCCAGTTATTATTTATCTGAATCATTATTCCACATTGATCGTCAGGTTGGCTTCTTCAAACCCAAAACGGTGTATAGTCAATTTATTTAGTTGGAAACATAGTTATTGTCCAATATTAGTGGAAATAATACAACTGATTTCATTTTTTCTCTTTAAAAACCAGAAATTATTTTAACAATACAAACACTTGAGTTTCTAATCCAATTCCCACTGATTAAGGTAATCCCAGTTTCACAGGCTTCACTCCTTTTGAATAAATATACTAAGAGGAATCATTTCAGAGGAAAAAAACTTTAGGAGTCATACCTGGAACTCTGGGAAAACAACAATCTCGATGTTAATCATCTGTAATAATATTCATTTTGTTCAAATTTTTCTGGTCTAATATCATCTTCAAAATCTTAACCATTTCCTACTCCTGTAGAACTTTCATTTACCATATCAATTTTTCGTTCTCAAAGGATTCAATTAGATTATCCATGTGGGTCACTAATAAGATTATATTGGAAGCAAACTTATTTACTACCACTGTTAGGTCCTGGAGTGCCTTCCAGATGATATTCAATGCAACCTCCATGGGAGCCAAAATCTCCAAGCTGATATCTCTTGCGGGTTTAGGAGTGGCACCGCCGACACGGGTTCAGCTGTAAATGACTTCCGTTTCAGCATACACTCCTAACTCACTCCTCCACTCCTTTGGACATGGTGGTTAAATGATTCAGGAGCGATGAAGTTGTTTCTAGGTCCAAGAGCATCGACGCTCCTTCGCCGGTGCTAATCAAAGGACTCACCAACCCAGTCATCTGTGGGTAGCTTGTCACACAGCGGTCCCACACTTGCTGCACAGGGGACAAAACGCTGGCCATTGGTGGCTGACCCCCGATTGTCCCCTTCCTCTCAGTTAAGGTAACTGCAATTGCAGAGAGGAAATTTCAAGTAAACAAAGACAGAACTTCAGAGGTCAGCTGGGCCGTTGAGCGTACGAGCTTCAGGTCACCATCTTTCCACTCTCTCTAGTTGGGACACTCTTTGTCTGGTTTCTCCTCAGAGGCCTGTCTGATATGGGTAACCCTTCAGCATAGCCCTCTGAGTCATTGAAACACAGAAGCCCCTCCACCACTACAAGGTGGTGTCCCTTTGGAGGGGGACTTTTGAGTTACAGTTAACTGCATAGGGAGGTGCAGTGAACAATCCTGGGGATATTGTTTGCTTTTAAGTTATATATATTTGTGATAGCTGACAGAGCTGAGAGTTGGGGTGTACAGTAAGTCTGGTATGAGTGTTGTAGGCCTTTCCTTTTATTTATTTATTTAATTTCTTTTCAATTTTTAATTATGTAAATTTATATTGTAAACCGCCTAGGTCTTGAAAAGGGAAGCATATATAAAGTTTTTACATAAACAAACATACAAGTTTCAAAGGAATTTGCCCAGGTACTTAATCGGTTACCTGGGCAAATTCTTCAGATTGAAAATTGTGCTTCACTCAGTGGCTAAAAGTATTTTCATAGGTTTTTGCAGAACATGTCTTTGTAGGTACAGGAGAAAGAGATAGGATAGACTGAAGTAAAATATACAGGAAGGTGCTCGCAAGTTTTCTCCTCTTATTGGGCCAACCTGACTTTTCTTCCCTAGGCTTGCCTCTTATGAAAGCAGTGATTAGGATCAGTGCACTGGTACTGAGACTTTGGTGAGTGAAAGAAAGGACAGTGTCTGAGAGATCCTTCACATGAGTATGGCTTGGTTTCTCTGCCATACCTAGTGGTTAGACTCTGGGTGCATATGTACTGAGTTCTAGAGGGAGACTGGAGTCTATGGATTCTGCTCAAGGGAGACCTAGGAAAAAGAGAGAATTTTGTGGTAGTTTGCCTGTTTTCACATGTTAAATTGCACATTACTGACTTTTTTCCCAGTTTTTTTTTTTTTTTTGTCAGTGGGCATGGCATGGGTGGAGAAGGGTGTGGAAGCATTAGTCTAGTACTGTTACACCTACTGCACGGTAACTGGCTAATGCACAGTTAGGTACAGTGCGTTAATTGCCACTTTAATGTGGGGCCAGTATTAGAAAATGCTGGTTCTGCCCCCATTAGTGGCCTCATAAAATTTACAATTGTTACTTTGGTTTAGTAAAAGGGCCCCTTAGTTTTATATGACACCCTTTTGTATTAAATTGCTTAGTGGTCCATTTTTACCTACATTTTTGTTATCTATCTTTATCATTATGCCGTATTGTAAAGCAGTTGGTAGTGTGGGTGTTTTTTCTTTTGTTGTTGTTATTTTTAAACTTGGTATCAGACTGCCCTATTTAAATCAAACAAGACTGTAGATTTAAAAAGATGACATTACCATAGTTTTAATAGTTAAATCAAAGCAAATAGTAAAGAAATAAGCCTGCAAAGGTTTCATTATATTTGTTAATATCAATAGTAATTTAAAAGTCCCATTAACTCCCCTGCCCGCCAATACATTTTTGTTTTCTCTTTTGAAGGTAAGGGAAAATGTCGAATCTATGAAAACCTTGAATGAACAGTTGCAGACAAAAGAAGTGGAGCTTCTACAACTTAAAACCGAAGTGGAAACACAACAAGGTATGCTAAGCTGTTCTCTTACAATGTACCTATTTTTTTTCAGATATTAACATACAGTGCTTTTTGCATCTATGCTTGTATGTTTAGAGGGTAAAATTCTAACTGAAGGCAAGAAACAGTGCAAATGGCAGAGGATGGGAGAAAGAGGCAAACAGAGCGAATACAGCGAAGGGCGTAGAAAGAGTGGACTATGACATTGATTTGAGTTTGAGTTTTGAAGGTGAGTTGATGGTCAAGGAAAACACCAAGGACTTTGATAGAATCTTTATAGGAGAGAGAAAGCTGATCAATCTATGGAGCAGAAGGAATGGCTATATGGGGGTCATATAGGATGGGGAACCTATCTTGACAATCAGTGTCCCCAAGGTATCTGATCAAGATATGACAATCCATTATATCAGCTACATGAAGTTGAGTGCCATCTCCTATACCTTTAAGGGGATTCTTTCACAGCCTTCACAGTTCTTCTGCCCTGGTTCATACAAGGCACAAAGTAGTGGGGAAAAAAACAAGGAAACTAAGGTTCTCGGGACCTTTGCCAACAAGCACCCAGAATCTGGGTTTCAGCTATAGCCAATCATATCCAAATACAAACTGCTTACATACAGACCACATAATTATTTGGCTGTCAGATGCAACATAGTGCTTCATCCTCGCATTTGGTCCCTCAATACAACTGTAGGAAAAAAGTGAAGTGCCCCAGTCCTCTTTTTTCCCCTTGCACCTAGCTCTAAATGTTCTGACATTTTCTTAGATTTAGCTGTTCCACTATGCAAACCCTTCACTCCTTCTCATAGTTCATTATTAGCCTCGTAAGAGTTTGTTCCCTCTGCTAGAAAGGTTGGTAGTTCCATCTCTTCACAAACTACTCAGTTCCCAGCATTAGTATCTCTTCAAGTAAGTCATCTTCATCTAGACTTATGGCCTGCAAATTGATTAGTTTTAGATGTCTGCTTTCAATGTTTTGCAGCCCATCCAGGAAGATCCTCATAGTTTACTCAGAAGCCTTTCACTGAGCCAATCTTTGATTTCAAGTGTAAGGGATTCTTAATTTGGATCTTGAACAGTCATAACCCTGCTCCGTGTTCAACAGTGCCATTGTACGTACACCATTTGTATCAAGCCTCTTCTACTCGAGTGCACCTCAACTACACACCAGTGGATAACCTTCCAGTATGGCAATCGAACATAGCAGCATGTTGTACGAAAGATGCACTTCATGTAAAGCCTCCACTATGGGAACCCCTTGTGCCCTGGGACTTCAATTTCTTCATCGCTCACTCATAAACTTTTCATTTGAACCTCTTTCTAATAGTGATTACTTCAGGCTAGGAGAGTAAGTGAATTCCAGACAGTAGTAAGTAACATCTGAACCATATACCCAGTTCCATCATTATCATCATCATTACATACTTGTTTGGGTACATCTTGAGTTCTTCCCTACAGTTATTGTAACTTGTTCAACTAAATGAAGAAATTGTGCTTTTAATTTTCTGTTTGAAGCCCCATTCAAATACTCTTGAGAGAGCCTTCTATACTCTAGACTGTAAATGAGCTCTTCTATTTAAAACAGAACCATTTAGGAAAACCACTCAACTTTGTCTCCTTTGCCGGTATGCTAATTACAGAAAGAACTCTGTAAACCAGAAATCAAACATATTTTGTCAATGAACAAGGCAATATTTTTCTCAGCTTCAGGGTCAAATATCAGATTTAGAGGTACTGCTCCCACTGTAACACTCCTGAAGTCAGTCTCACTGGATACTATCTACAAAACAACTATCTAGCTCTCATAATTATTTCACTGCACTTTATTTGTTTGAACTAGAGAATGACATTGGGACGGGACCCGTAGTAACCGCACGGACGGGGCAGGGACAGATCCATGAGGATGGGGACAAACTTTGTCCCTGTGTTACTTTCTACTTTGAAGCCTGTTAGTGAACTGGACTGTTATTTATGTTTGATTTATGCAGACAATATTTTTATTTTTTGGAAAAACAAGCAAACATGCTAGCCACAGCTATCAAAATTTGCATGGGAGATCCTGTACATCCTGCTACCGGCACATTTTCTAAGAGACTATGGAAGACAGGAGAGCTAGACTGAATCCTGAGATTGTTGATGACTTCTTATTCGTCCACAGATAAAAAAAAAATTCTCCCCTCTAGGGCATACAGAACAGGTTGTATTTTGTACCCCTGGACAATTTAACAGGGTGGATTAGGATTCCTTGGGGTAGTTGAAGTCAGCTATAGTTGGGATTGGAAGGGTAGAGGGTGGTGGTGATGGGAGGGTTATTATAGCTGCTAGTTGTTATTATTGTTTTCTATTTGTAATTTATACACAACAGTTGCACAGCATATTGCTCCTTTTTATACTTTAATAAAAAGATTTAAATATAAAATCATAAGTGTTTGAGGCTTCTGCAGATGAAAACAGAGCCCACAGGGATGGGATGGGGACAGAACCTGCGGGGATGGAGATGGGGCCTGTGGGGACGGGGCAGGGATGGAGACAGAACCCACAGAGACTGGGCGGGGGACTGGGACAAATTTTGTCCCATGTCAATCTCTAGTTTGAACCCATTTGCAGCATAATGTCATTGGTTAAGTGGCATTACCAATCTGTCCCTTTAAGCTGATAGTGCTTGCACTCTGTCAGTGTGGACTGTTCTTGAAACTGGAGTAGTACAAAGAGACAGGGTAGCCCAGAGCTTGGGAATCACCCACTTGTGTGTGTCATTCAGTCCTGCTTTTTTACAGAAAAGCAATGTTGCTTACCAGTAAAAGATGTTTTCTATAGACCGCAGGATTAATAAGGCACACAGTCCCTCCCACCTCCTCAAGAGATGCCTAAACTTTTAAGTTTAGAACAAACTCTGGAGCTGAAAAGACCACTATGCACAAGAAGGGCCACACATGAACTTTTTACACTAAGTACTGAACTTGAAGCGGTTCCATCTCAGTGCTATTGAGTGACTTCACCCACTTGTGTGCTTTATCAGTCTTGCTGTCTATGGAAAATACCTGATACAGGTAAGCCACATAGCTTTATGTGGTGTTGGCATGGACAGTATGAAAGGCAGGTTTTGAGTATGCATGTGGAGCAGAGGGTCAGTGGCATTGAAGTTTGTTTGAAAGCATATATGTGATGAGTGTTGCGTTCTCGAGGGCCTTGGCATTCTTTCAGGTCCTCGAGGCAGGACTGGAGTTCGTGAGCCCTTGGGCCACTGCCGAGGAGCGGCAGCGGCAGGCAAGACCACCTCGGGACTGGAAACACAGAAGAGCAGTACTGGAACTCTGGACTGGAGTAGTACAAGGCAGGCAACTAGAACAGATGAAACAGGAACAGCTTCACCTGCACTTAGCCACCATTCCTCCGGAGTTGAGCTCTGAAGTGCAGGTGGCCGGCAGGAATTGCAGGATAAGGCAGGAACTGAAGATCCAGAAAACCCACCCTGGGTCTGGGATACACGAGGGAGACCAGACTAGGAACTAAACACAGACAGTGTGCTGCTGTACAGCCACTAGCAAGACCCAGAAGACAGACCAAGGAACACAAGGCGTACAGAAGCCTAGCAGGAGCAAGGACTAGGGCAGCATACCCACTAGGCAGAACGGGGATCCGGGAATACCCACAGGGTAAACCCTCTAGCTAAGTGGAGACAGGATACAGGAATAACAACCCAGGAAATACACACTAGCTAGACAGATACAGAATACAGGATATACACTCAGGATATACAAGCAGGGTAGGCACACAGACTAGGCAAGGCAGGACTTAGGGTAAAGAGAGCAAACCAGGAATAACAGGTCAAGGGTCTTGGGCAGGCAGCACAGCAAACAGAGTAACCAGGAAGAACAGGCCAAGGGTCTGAAGCCACAGCCGTTCCACACACTGATTGGGGAACCCACAAAGGCTGAGGCTTCGCATACAGACAGAGAACAAACCCGGACAAAGGCTTCACCCCAACCCAGGGTAAGCCAGGAACAGAGGCTTCACCCCAACACAGGATAAGCCTAGAGCAGAGGCTTCACCCCAAACACAGGGTAAGCCAGGAACAGAGGCTTCACCCCAAACACAGGGTAAGCCTGGAGCAGAGGCTTCACCCCAAACACAGGGTAAGCCAGGAAGGACCCACAGGAATTGTCAGCAATATTCTTAGAAACAAATTGCTATACATTGCAAAATAAGATAGCAGATGTAAATTCTCAAAGTGGACATATTCCAAACACTAAAATGAAAATAAAATGATTTTTTTTTCTACCTTTGTTGTCTGGTGACTTTCTTTTTTTGATCATGCTGGCCCAGTATCTGATTCTGCTGCTATCTGTCCTCTTAATTCCATTTCCAGGGCTTCCTTTCCATTTATTTCTTTCCTTTCCTCCTTTCTTCTTCATTTCTGGTACTCAGCTTCTGCCTATTTTCTTCATCCATGTGCAGTTTTTCTCCTCTCTTCCTTTTCCCTCATTTCATCTCCTTCATCTCTCTTCCCTCCCCTCTATGTCCAGCAATTTCTCCTCTCTCCCTGAGCCCTGCCCTCCCAATCCATGCCCATCCATGCTCCTCTGTCCCCTACTACTACTACTTAACATTTCTAGAGCGCTACTAGGGTTACGCAGCGCTGTACAAAATAAACAAAGAAGGACGGTCCCTGCTCAAAGGAGCTTACAATCTAAAGAACGAAAAGTCAAGTCCCCTGCCCCCTCCATTCATCCCTTTCCAGCAATTCCCCTCTCTCCCTGAGCCCTGCCCTCCCAATCCATGCCCATCCATGCTCCTCTGTCACCTGCCCCCTCCATTCATCCCTATCCAGCAATTCCCCTCTCTCCCTGAGCCCTGCCCTGCAATCCATATCCATCCATGCCCATCTGTCCCCTCCATTCATCCCTATCCAGCAATTCCCCTCTCTCCCTGAGCCCTGCCCTCCCAATCCATGCCCATCCATGCTCCTCTGTCACCTGCCCCTCCATTCATCCCTTTCCAGCAATTCCCCTCTCTCCCTGAGCCCTGCCCTCCCAATCCATGCCCATCCATGCTCCTCTGTCCCCTGCCCCCTCCATTCATCCCTTTCCAGCAATTCCCCTCTCTCCCTGAGCCCTGCCCTCCCAATCCATGCCCATCCATGCTCCTCTGTCCCCTGCCCCCTCCATTAATCCCTATCCAGCAATTCTCCTCTCTCCCTTCCATGACCCCCCCTCGCATCCATGCTCCTCTATCTCCTCTCGCTCCCATGTCCCAGCCTGGCCCGCCCTCTTCTCCCCCCCTTCGCATCCATGCTCTCGTTTCTCCCCTGCCCTCCCGCTCCCATTGTTCAACTGCCCGCCCTCTTCTCTCCCCCCAACATCCCTTTTCTTTTTTTTTCTTTTTAAATTTACCTCCGTGGTGGTTCCGGCAGCGCTGAGCGCAGCGTCAGGGAAGGAGGTGGCGCTCCCGACGTCTAGCCTTCCCTTCGCTGTGTTCCGCCTCCACCACGGAGGTAAATTTAAAAAGAAAAAAAAAAGAAAAGAAAAGGGATGTTGCGGGAGGGCGAGCGAGGTGAGCATGGTGCGGCGGCGCCCCCCTGCCATGCTTACCTCGCTTACCGTGTTAGCACGGCCCTGAGCAGTAGTGCAGCAGACACTTACTAACCTGACCTGGCGTAACAGCATAACACTTATGCAAAAGGCCCTGACTGCAAGCACAGCATTTCCTTATGAAGGCTCTCACTGATGAGTCACCAGCAGCAGGACAGAAGCAGGAAGTACACTGACCCCAAAGAGAGGCTTGACACACATAGGCAGTGAGCCCACAGGAAAGACAAGCAGGAGCCATCTTGGAAGCTGGCACAGAGCCGGTGGCAGCCATCTTAGATGCTGGCTCCCTAGAGAGGCTTAGCCCACACAGGTGAGGTCTAGTGAAGCAATCAGGTTCATGCTGGAAGCAGCCAGCACACCAGGACAGAGACAAGACACAAACACAGACAGAAGCCAGCAGAGCTGCTGACCCCCATAAAGAAGGTAAGGCTGAGGGTGGTCACGGCCACAGACGTGACAGTGAGAGATGGGAATGTAGTAATTTGTTTCCTTTATTTGTAAAATGGTGAGTTGAGAGATGGTGTACAGTGTGAGTGGTCATTTGGTGTTAAGAGATGTTAAGTTACAAGCTCATTGTGTTCAAAATTTGTTGGCACAGCTAGTTTAGGAGGTGTTGGTGGGGAAGTGTGATATGTTTTAAAGGGGTTGTGTTGTTGCAGAGGGGAGCAAGATGTGAGTGGTGTTATATAGGTGAGGCGAGTGTGGGTGTGAGATAAGTGGGAGAGAGGTTTTTGCTGTTGAGCGAGTGACATGTCGGTCAAAACAGTGTCTAGTTGGAGGTGTGTGTGTGCAAATGAAAAGACAGCCAAATAGCTGAGTGGGTGGGTATGAGCTGTGCCTGCAGTTGAGTGCCCAGTGGGTGAAGGGGGTTCTGAAGTGGTGGGATGTATTTGTCAGTGAAAAGGGCCGGCTGTGTCTGCCAGGGATTGAATGCTTGGGAGGTGTGTGTGAGAGTGATTAGGTGGTGCCATGTGTATTTGAAAGTCCTTAAATTGCACATGAAAATGTCCTTCTTTTTTTCCACTTCTCCAATAGTCTCACCATCCCCACTTTGGCCAGCCTCTCTTGAGCTTTCATCACATTTTCTGTTCTCTCTCCTCTCCTCTACAAGCATACTTTACTTCTCTCCTTCTCCTATTTACTTCTTGCCTTTCCTTTACATTTGCACCTCATCCTGTAGCTTTTCCTGTCTTGGCTAGCGAGACCTGGCTTGTCTGCATGGCCACACCACACAAGTCCCTCAGTGTTGCTGCCTGTGCTTGGGGAGTGGGTTGCTCAGCCCCTTGTCAGCTGCACTGTTCATTTGTCTTAAAGCTACTTGTTCTGTGACATCTATCTAGCACAAGACTTCCCATACATCTCAACAGTACTTTCTTTTTAGTCATGGTCCAAGCTCCCCAGAGTAGCGCTCTGTGCTGCAGATGTTCCTCTGTCCCGAAGTTGCAATCTGCACACAGTGTGGAATGTTACATACAGACTGCACACGTACTGTCCGCCCTGCGGTCAGCTAACCTCAAGTGCACGTGTACGTTTGTTTCTGCGTTTTGGCAATTATACATGAGTCTGCTGTTTGATGCTGAGTAATGTTTTTGTATTGTGGTTGATTATGAATGTTTTTATGTAAACCATCTAGTTAAAATAAATAATGAAATAACTGGGTTTAAAAAAAAATTATTCATTTTGTTAAATGTATGAACTCAACTCATTTAAAATCGCTTTCTAAAATAGTCTCTGCCTTATTTCTAGCATACACTGCCTCCTTTAATAACTGCCTTATTTCAACAAGTAATCCTAGAATTTGTTTTGCGCAGGGGAGTTTATTGTGCTAACAGCTTTTGCTGTAGTAGTCGAGATTGCATGGATATTCTCTTCTGATGTTTAATGTGAATCTTATATGTAGCTGTGCATTGAACAGTAGCTGGGAAAGAGCAAAATAGTCAACCAGATTGGGCAATGCAACTTTCTCTAGTAAATGTTCTCTGCACAAGGCTTGATTTGAACCAACTGTGCATACTATTTTCCTTTCCTGAAGCTTACATCAGATATAGTATAACAATTCAGCCATTGAGACTGGATATTTTTTTTTCAGTGATAAAGGATCTAACCCAAAAGCCAAATGAATATGAAATTAACATCCACAGTCTGGCACAGGAGCTCTGGAAAATGAAGAAGGAATATGAGACACTCCGGTCTGAGATACAGTCAGAGCACAAGGTAACTCTTATTGGAGGGTTTTGGGCAGGAGAATGGCACTTCTAATGGGATAGATATAATTTATTAGTATTTTAAAGTAATTATTTCAACATCCTGATATATGGACCACTAGACTATCCAGTGATCCTCATAGTGCATGCTTCCAGCACCAGTGGGAATACCCACCTTGGATCCCATTTCAGTCAGAGGATATGGTTGCTGGTTGCAATTCAAAAGACATCCCCGTAGTATGCTTCTGGAGCTCCAAGTGGTATTTTATTCCCTTATTCATGCATCATCTTCAAAATCACCCTGTTCTAATTCAGATGGACAATCAAGTTGTAAAGTTTTTAAAAGGGATGGATTCCCTTTGCTTGTGCGGGGAAGAAGCAAAATGAGTCTTTGATCTTGAATTGTGTACAAACAAACGGGCTCAGTAGAGGAGTTCTATTTCATGAATTTTCTCTAGTCCAGCAGACCATACAAACTCCTCCACTCCCTGGTCATTTAGACCTCTTTGCCAGCAGTGACTCATTCCCATATCAACTGGTGTGGAGTTTTTTGGGGCCATATGATGTTGCGCCGGGCCCACGCCTTATAGGCCTTATCTTGGGCTGGCTGGGTGGCGTTACTGAATCCCCTTTTTTCTCCACTTTAGATGTTGATTGATCCTTATTTAATTTAAGGTGACACTTGCTCCTGTATCCACTGTTCTACACAGTAAGTGTGAAGCTGTGGTTTTGGAGTTTCAAATCAATTATTTGTAAGCTTCAAATCAATTATTTGTAAGCTTGAGTGTATTAATAGTCATAAAGACGAGTTAAAATTTAATGCTAAGAAGTGTAGTGATGTACTTGGGGTGCAGAAACCCAAAAGAGAGATTCCAAATAGGAGGGGAGACATTAGTAAGCTCGACTCAGGAGAGAGACCTGAGTTGGTGTTGGTGTTGGTGTCTGAGGATCTGAAGGTGAAGAAACAAGGCGTCGGCTGTGGCCAGAAGGATGCTAGGCAGCGTAGAGAGGGGCATAACCAGCAGAAGAAAGGAGGTGTTGATACCCCTCTACAAGTCGTTGGTGAGGCCCCACTTGGAGTGTTGTGTTCCGTTTTGGAGGCCGTTTCTTGCTAAAGATGTAAAAAGACTGGAAGCGGTGCAAAGAAAAGCTACAAAAATGGTATAGGATTTGCGTTGCAAACCGTACGAGGAGAACTTGCTGACCTGAACATGTATACCTTGGAGGAAAGGAGAAACAGGGGTGACATGATACAGATGTTCAAATATTTAAAAGGTATTAATCCGCAAACGAACCTTTCTCAGAGACGGGAAGGCGGTAGAACTAGAGGACATGAATTAAGATTGAAGGGGGGCAGACTCAGGACTAATGTCGGGAAGTATTTTTCCACGGAGAGGGTGGTGGATATGTGGAATGCCCTACCGCGGGAGGTGGTGGAGATGAAAATGGTAATGGAATTCAAACATGCGTGGGATAAACACAAAGGAATCTTGTTTAAAAGGAAGGGTTCCACAGAATCTTAGCGGAGATTGGGTGGCGACGCCGGTAATTGGGAAGCAAAACGGGAGCTGGGCAGACTTCTACAGTCTATGCCCTGATCGTGACTGAATAGATAGGGATGGGCTGGAGTGTAAATTTTAAGGGGCTTCGACGTTAGCTTCAGAACTTAGTACAAGAACAGTGCTGGACAGACTTCTACGGTCTGTGCCCTGAGAAAGGCAAGAACAAATCAAACTCGGGTATACATATAAAGTATCTTGTTGGGCAGACTGAATGGACTGTACAGGTATAGAAATGATAAGTAGTAGTACAGGTCTTTATCTGCCGTCATTTACTATGGTTTACTGTTAGACATAATATTATGTAAGAATTATTTCAGATTTTGACCAAGGTGTTTTAACATGTGAGGTATATGTTAGTACTTGTGAAGTATATATTAGTGCGGTAGTGTGGTGCTTCTATACAAGTCCCATTTGTGCACAATTATGAACACCATCACATTCTTCAAAGATAAGTAGCTTCTAATAATCACAATAATATGTCACATGCAGGGATGTAGCCATGGGTGGGCCTGGGTCCACCCAATCTCGGCTCAGGTTCATTAAAAATTCTGACACCCTTATGGCTGGCGGGAATCCCCAAACCCTGCCAGCTAAAGATGTCCTTCGGCAGCCAGAACAAGTGATTTTCCTACCTGCTATAGCCGGCAGCGCTTTTTACCTGTTGCCGCAGCAGCAACCCCCCCTTCCCCCCCCCCCCCAGCTAGTGCACATGCTTGTTGTTTACACATGCCTGAAAACCGAGAATGTGCAAGAGGGGAGAGGCCAGCATTGCGGCAATGGGTGGAAAGTGCTGCTGGCTGTAGCAGGTGGGAAAATCACTTGTTCTAGCCGCTGAAGGACATCAGCTGATGAGGCTTGGGGATCCCCGCCAGCTCAGATATTAATTTTATTCTTTGGGGTCGGTGGTGTGGAGCACAGGCAGAAAGCGCATGCGGGGGGGGGGGGGGGGGGGAAGGATTGTATGCCCACCCAGTTTGGGCTCACGCCCACCCTGAATACTATGTCTGGCTACGCTACTGCTCACGTGACCTGCAGCGTATCAAGCTGAAGTTTAACACAGTTTTAGATGTTAAATTTTCACATAATTCTAGGTGATGGTTGAATCTGTGTTCAGCCTTCCTCAGTTCCTCTATCCTGCTTGACTAAGGGGGAGTATTTTTTCTTTAGACCTTTTTGCTTCATCTACATACGCTCATATCTTCTGATTCTGTTTTTTTTTTGCTGTTGTTGTTTTTGTTAATGCAGAGGGTATAGTCTTTATGAGGATCCCAGCATGGTTATGGGTGAGGAGAGGGGCAGTATAACTTGAAGTCAGTTCAAATTATCTTTCAAATTCAGAGTCTTCAAACTATTTTGGCCACAGATGTATCCATTATGGAGTGGGAAGCTTTCCGAAGTAGTGTTCTACAAAAGAAACTATATTTTAGATCAGCATTCTGGAAGTGAAAGTTATTCTAAAGGAGCCATTACCCTAATTTTATTTTTTTATTTTTTGTTACATTTGTACCCCATACTTTCCCACTCATGGCAGGCTCAATGCGGCAGGCAATGGAGGGTTAAGTGACTTGCCCAGAGTCACAAGGAGCTGCCTATGGTGGGAATCGAACTCAGTTCCTCAGTTCCCCAGGACCAAAGTCCACCACCCTAACCACTAGGCCACTCCTCCACTCCTATTTTCCTCTCCTTCCTCTTTCTCTTCAGAAGTTGTCCTTGGTAGACCTTTGGAGCTCCTTCAGCAGATGGCAGTTCTTGCTTGTAAACTTGAATCTTCCCCCTTAGCAGGGATAGTGCTTGGCCAAGAGGTACAGATGCTGCATAAGAGAGAGAGAGAACAGGGCACAGGGAGTACTGCTGCAAGTGTAACTTCCTAACTATGTGCATTTGCAGGAAAATGCATATAGTTCACTTTATATCTTTGATCCTATTTTGGAACCATTCACAGAGACAGTAGTTTGTGAAAACAGAGCACCACTTACATGATTTTAGTGGATACAATTCTTTTTGTCTTAGAAAGTCATGCACTTTTTTTTCTTCTAACATAAGCATATCTATATCCACTGCACACTAGATGGCACCAAAAAACCTGCAAATTGTCTTGAATTACAAGAAATGAGATTATGCGACCATAATTGTTGCCTTACTCTAATGTAATAGATCTGTAGCTATAAACATCTAACCTGAATCGCATTTAAGAGCTTTGCAGCATTCTAGGTCACCTTTTGCACTTGGGGAAATAACTTAGTTGGGGGAGGTTTACTAAGATGTTTTCCCATTTTGTGGGAACAATGAAAGGAATCAGGCCCTCAATGTTTAGATTTGTACATGGGGACTTGAGTTTCCTGACACAGTAAATTCCAATTGTTTATGGTGATATGAAAATTTTTCTATATATACTTTTTGATTTACTTACAGTGGGGGAAATAAGTATTTGATCCCTTGCTGATTTTGTAAGTTTGCCCACTGACAAAGACATGAGCAGCCCATAATTGAAGGGTAGGTTATTGGTAACAGTGAGAGATAGCACATCACAAATTAAATCCGGAAAATCACATTGTGGAAAGTATATGAATTTATTTGCATTCTGCAGAGGGAAATAAGTATTTAATCCCTCTGGCAAACAAGACCTAATACTTGGTGGCAAAACCCTTGTTGGCAAGCACAGCGGTCAGACGTCTTCTGTAGTTGATGATGAGGTTTGCACACATGTCAGGAGGAATTTTGGTCCACTCCTCTTTGCAGATCATCTCTAAATCATTAAGAGTTCTGGGCTGTCGCTTGGCAACTCGCAGCTTCAGCTCCCTTCATAAGTTTTCAATGGGATTAAGGTCTGGTGACTGGCTAGGCCACTCCATGACCCTAATGTGCTTCTTCCTGAGCCACTCCTTTGTTGCCTTGGCTGTATGTTTTGGGTCATTGTCGTGCTGGAAGACCCAGCCACGACCCATTTTTAAGGCCCTGGCGGAGGGAAGGAGGTTGTCACTCAGAATTGTACGGTACATGGCCCCATCCATTCTCCCATTGATGCGGTGAAGTAGTCCTGTGCCCTTAGCAGAGAAACACCCCCAAAACATAACATTTCCACCTCCATGCTTGACAGTGGGGACGGTGTTCTTTGGGTCATAGGCAGCATTTCTCTTCCTCCAAACACGGCGAGTTGAGTTCATGCCAAAGAGCTCAATTTTTGTCTCATCTGACCACAGCACCTTCTCCCAATCACTCTCGGCATCATCCAGGTGTTCACTGGCAAACTTCAGACGGGCCGTCACATGTGCCTTCCGGAGCAGGGGGACCTTGCGGGCACTGCAGGATTGCAATCCGTTATGTCGTAATGTGTTACCAATGGTTTTCGTGGTGACAGTGGTCCCAGCTGCCTTGAGATCATTGACAAGTTCCCCCCTTGTAGTTGTAGGCTGATTTCTAACCTTCCTCATGATCAAGGATACCCCACGAGGTGAGATTTTGCGTGGAGCCCCAGATCTTTGTCGATTGACAGTCATTTTGTACTTCTTCCATTTTCTTACTATGGCACCAACAGTTGTCTCCTTCTCGCCCAGCGTCTTACTGATGGTTTTGTAGCCCATTCCAGCCTTGTGCAGGTGTATGATCTTGTCCCTGACATCCTTAGACAGCTCCTTGCTCTTGGCCATTTTGTAGAGGTTAGAGTCTGACTGATTCACTGAGTCTGTGGACAGGTGTCTTTCATACAGGTGACCATTGCCGACAGCTGTCTGTCATGCAGGTAACGAGTTGATTTGGAGCATCTACCTGGTCTGTAGGGGCCAGATCTCTTACTGGTTGGTGGGGGATCAAATACTTATTTCCCTCTGCAGAATGCAAATAAATTCATATACTTTCCACAATGTGATTTTCCGGATTTAATTTGTGATGTGCTATCTCTCACTGTTACCAATAACCTACCCTTCAATTATGGGCTGCTCATGTCTTTGTCAGTGGGCAAACTTACAAAATCAGCAAGGGATCAAATACTTATTTCCCCCACTGTAAATATATTGTAAGAGAGGCCAATCAACAAGCTTATCTATATAAATAAAATCCCCCCCTCAGACGTTCTGAAGCTCACTCCATCTGTCCTGAACTCCTGTCCTCCTGGTAGGCTAGGCTATTGGGACTACTCACCCTCAGTCTCAGCCACGCCCATCTGGGCCATAGGCCACGCCCCATCTGCACATAAAAAGCACCCTCAACGTTCTAAAGCACACTCTGAGGCTTCAACAGTTTGTATGTTCGAAGCTCTGTAACCATTTTTAAGCACACTACATCTCTGCCCCGCCCTAACCTATCAGAGAAGGGAGGAGTGTCACAGCTGCACCGCTCTGACCTATCAAAGGGAACTGAAACAGGAAAAGGGAGGAGCGTCACACCGAATGACGGACCTATCAGAGGGAAGTCAAATAGAAGAAGGGAGGAGCGTCAGATGCCAAGGGGACGGCCGTATCTACGTCTCATAGGTTTCCTTGCTTTCTTTTCAGTGTATTACAGCTGCAGCCACTTAGGTAAGTCTAGCAAGCCTGTCAGCTACTGAATACAGAAAGCAAAAGATAGCATGTGGGAACTTGCTCCATTTTGTTCTCTGGAATGCAGTGATTATTATACAAATGGTCTTGCTTTCATTATTTTGGTAGGGGCTGCCTTCATGACTGTCCACAGTCCCCCCAGTCCTGACACCTGACAGGGGGGACAGGGAAGGACACTCACTGTCTCACATACGCACTCGCACACACTCATTCTCACATACACACACGCTCTCTCACAGACACACACACACACGCTCTCTCACAGACACACTCATACCCACTCTCTGTCACACACACACACTTGCACATTCTCACTCTCACACAGTCACTCTCTCAAACATACACACTCCGCGCAAAACCTTGCTAGCGCCCGTTTCATTTCAGCCAGAAATGGGCCTTTTTTACTAGTTGTATATAAAATCACTCATCTGTACAGTACGTAGATAATATCATGACGAGCAATGAAATTTAGAAACCAAAATGTTATTTTTATACATCCTAAAAACATAAGAATAGCCATACTGGGTCAGACCAATGGTCTATCTAGCCCAGTATCCTTCTTTCAACATCTGCCAATGAGATCACAAGTACCTGACAGAATCCCAAATAGTAGCAAGATTCATGCTACTGATCCCAGGGACAAGCAGTGGCTTTCCCCATGTCTGTCTCAATAGCAAATTATGGACTTTTCCTCCAGGAACTTGTCCAAACCTTTTTTTTAAACTCAAATTCACTAACTGCTGATACCACATTGTCTGGCAACAAGTTCCAGAGCTTAACTATTCATTGAGTGTGGAGTAAAAAATTGATTTAGGTTTATCTGTTCTACATCACTCAGTATTTTGTAGCTCTCTATCATATCCCTCCTCAGCCATCTCTTTTCTAAGCTGAAAAGTCCTAACCTGTTAAGCCTTTCCTCATATGAGAGGGGTTCCATCCCCTTTAGCATTTTTGTTGCCCTTCTTTGAACCTTTTCTAATTCTGCTATATCTTTTTTAAGATGCAGCAACCAGAGCTGCATACAGTACACAAGGTGTGGTCACACCTTGGAGTTATACAAAGGCATTATAATATTTTTTTGTTTTATTTTCTATCCCTTTCCTAATAATTTGTAGCATTTTGTTTGCTTTTTTGGCCGCTGCTACACACTGGGCAGAAGATTTTAGCATATTGTACACGATGACATCTAGATCTTTTCCTTGGGTGCTGACTCCTAAGGTGGAACCTAGCATCAAATAACTATGATTTGGATTATTCTTCCCAGTGTGCATCACTTTGCATTTGTCCATATTAAATTTCATCTGCCATTTGGATGCCCGATCTTCCTACAATTTTTCGCAATCTGCATATGTTTCAATAACTTTGAATAGTTTTGTGTTTTCTGCATATTTAATCACCTCACTCGTTCCCATTTCCAGATCATTAATAAATGTTAAATAGCTTTAGTTCCAGTACAGATCCCTAGGGCACTCCACTATTCACCCTTCTCCACTGTGACTCTTCCCAAGTAAGACTTTAAGGGCTACATTCTATATATGGTGCCTAAAAATATCTGCACAGAATTTAGGCGTGGTATATAGAATACTCTTAGTCGATAACGTAGCGCCTAAATCTTCTTACGTTCATTTACGCCAGGAAGAACCTGGTGTAAATCCGTTAGTGTAGATTTAAGCGCACTGACCCATATTCTGTAATTACGAGCAGAACTTTGGAACACCCACAAAACACCCATAAACACGCCCCTTTAAGCTACGCGCATTTATTTTGAACTGCGCGCTTTGCAATTTAGGCACAGTTCTTTATAGAATACAGTGAGCAAGTTCCACGCATAAATTCTAATTATTGCCAATTAGTGCTCATTATTGCTTGTTAAGTGCTGCTTAAAACGCTGATTACATTGTTCCGCAAATTAGGATAGCACATATATCCACGTGGAATCTAGGTGCCATACATAGAATCTGGGGGTAAGGGGGCAATTTTGCAAAAAGTTGCCAAGATTTGGGTCCCAAAATGTAGGGCGCTGAGTGCAAATTCTATAATGGCATCTGGGTGTCCAGATTTTTTGTAGAATAGAGTTGTGAACGCTTGGGCCCTGTACAAGGTAGATGTAAATATGACCACCTAAATGTTGCACTATAGCATGTAAGCTATAGCATTTTATAAGTTATGACTGCATTTGTGGGACCCGCCCACGCTGCACCCACGTGCACGCCCCCTTGTATTTGCATGCTAATTTTGCAGAACATCACTTAGCACCAGCAGGTAGTTAGCACTTAATGTTACATTCATGTGCTTCGTATTCTATAATCTTAGCATGTAATTGGTGCATACATTTAGGAGCTACAGTTATAGATATAAGCCTTTGTTTTCTGTACTATATGTCGATAGTTTCTTTAAGTCAGAGGTGATCATGCTGGCTGTGTCTTTTTATCAAAAACAAAGACTTCTTTAGAGTAAAATCTTGTTTTTCTTGTATTTTTACTTTAGGATGGGTTAATAATCATTGTTGGACAGTGACCTGAATGTTTAATAGGCTCATGTTTAATACATGAAGAGCACCAAGTTCTTATAAGACTGACTTTAATCATTCAGTTATTTGTGGGAGAAACTATATTCTTGAAGGGGGGGGAAGGCATAAATGTTCATGAAATGCAGTATGTTCAAAATGTAATGCTTTATTTCAGTTCAGTTTCTACAACACTGTTGATTCATTTACGTCTGTTTTGTTGTCTTAACTCTTCTTTGTAGAAAACTCCTGAGAGATGGTATGTAGGTGGGAAAGATCTACGCGAAGGGAGAGAGAATCAGAGGTACACCGTGGAATTGTTCAGCTTTTTTTTGTAGTACTGTGCAAATATTCTCTCAAAGGACAGAGGGTTAGGTTGGGGGTGGGGGAAGGGTATCATGGTGTGCTGGTTCCAAAAGGTTGTTGATTAGGAAAATTACATCACTGGTTTTTTTTTCTGAAGGAAAGAAGTGATAGGAATGAGGTAGATGGAGTACTAAGGTAGATTGTAACAAATTTCAATGGACGCTTATATTCTGCCCTTACCTAAATAATTGGGTTCAAAATTGATGATAAACAGAAGAAAGAAAACAAAAATAATCAGGTTGATCTTTAAACAGCGCAGTCATTTCTTATAAACACCGGCCATGGCATTTAAACAAATGTCTGTAAACATAGTCCTGAATGTTCAACTAGCTGACATCCTGGTATAGTGCTGACTGCCACTATTAGCCAGATAATGGCAGTATTCAACTTTTTTTGATGTCCTAAATTACCCGGATAATTATCTAGATACCAGTGCTGAACATTGTTCATCTCTAGATAACTCCCAAACTGCCCTTGCAGTATCCAGATAGCATCAGGGTGGTTTACTACTACTACTTAACATTTCTAAAGCGCTACTAGAGTTATGCAGCGCTGTACAATTTAACATGGAAGGACAGTCCCTGCTCAAGGAGCTTACAATCTAAAAGACAGGTGTACAACCTAAAGACAAGTGTACAATCTAAAAGACAGGTGTACAATCTAGAGACAAGTGTACAATCTGTGTGCAGTGGTCTGGCTAATCTGCTGAAAATCCATGGATGGCTACAGTCAGCGGCAGTTATCCAAGTAGCAGGTGCTGCTACCCAGATAACTGCCTTTGAATATTGGGGCCAATATCTTTTGATTGTATGATCTCTGTAGTAAAGTAATTTCATAGCAGGGTGCCTACGTGAAATATTCAAAAACACTGCTAGTCTTTTTGCTCATTTTATAAAGGCAACATACTACTACTACTACTATTTAGCATTTCTTTAGCGCTACAAGGCGTACGCAGCGCTGCACAAACATAGAAGAAAGGCAGTCCCTGCTCAAAGAGCTTACAATCTAATAGACAAAAAATAAAGTAAGCATAAGTAAACATAAGTGACTATGCTCATAAAATAGGCTCATACAGTGACCCTACGCAAATTCTCTCCCACAGACCTATACCTGCTTTGAAGAAAGTGTAAATGTCTGCACATACTGTGTATACATGTGTATTATATAAAATATGCAGCTCCATCCCTGCTTATTCCAAACTACATGCTTGGATGCTTGCAGGCATATCTTTTAAAATTAGACTTAATCTTGTGGCACACCTACTTTTTACACATATATTCCTGCATGCAATTTTATTAAAAGTTTTTTTTTTCAAGTGCAGTGCTTCACATTTAGAAAAATGTTCACCACATTGGAAGAACCTCGTCATAAAAGCAGTTAATAAATCACTAATCCTCCCCACCCCCTTTTTACAAAGCCGCGTGGCAATGCCGACACACTTTGAATGGTTTGTGTTGGCATTGCTGCACAGGCAGCCGTAAAGGGGGGAGTAAAATATTTAGGGGCCCTTTTACTAAAGGGTTGCTGCGTGGCAACCTGGAACTACCACCGGCCCAACACAGGCTCCGGTGGTAGTTCTGTTTTGAGTGCACACCATTTCCAGGGCAAAGAAAAATATTGTTGGAATTTTTATTGTGGTGCTAACCCAGTGGTAATCACAGCCAGGTTACCGTGGGAGCCCTTACCGTCACCTCAGTGGGTGACGGTAGATGCTTCCCGCCACATGGCCAAACCGTAAGAGTAATCTTACCACATGGCCATTTTTCTTTTTTTTTGGGGGGGGGGGGGGGGGGGGGAGGGGCTTTTTACCCACTGTGAGAAAAATGGCCTGCCTCTATCACAGGGCCCTTGTTACTCCAATCAAATACAATACAGTATAAAAAAAAAAGACAGTGAAATCCGCTACAACCACTAATACCTAGTTGGGGGTAGCTTCTCAATTAGAATGTGAGAGCTACTCCTGAGAAGACTCATTGGCGGGTATTGAAGTGTGTGTGTGTGTGCGTGTGTGTGCACGCTCCTTGAGAGGATCTTAGGCATGCAGAAGGCTAACTTTAGGTACTCTGGCTCATTTTGTCCGAGGATGTTGAAAATCAGAATTTCAAACCTAGCCCCTGTAAGATACTGGTAGCCAGTGCAGTGTTTGCAGCAAGGGTGTGATGTGCTCACACTGCTAGATGGAGCTGGTGAAAACTCTTTTTAGTTTGACCAGTATACAGGGCATTACAGTAGTGAAGTTATGACATTGTCACAGCATGGACCACTGTGGTCACTTATATCTTTCGATATATGGAGATAGATTTCATAGTTGTCACAAGTGATGGAAACCATTGGAGCCAACTTTTCAAAATTATTAGGGGGTGCTAAACCCGATGGAAATTACCTCTCCTTGGACACAGTAAAGGAGTTTGTTCAGTTCTGGGGATGCTCAATCAACCACATCCACAGAGCTGTCTCCTATGATGAAAACAGTTTTTTTGAAGGTTGTTTAAATTTGTAAGGTCAAATTAAGTGCTACTTTAGTAGTATTCCAGGATTCTTGATCTTTGATTTTTTTTTTTTTTTGGGCGGCCGGGGGGGGGGGGGGGAGGGGGGAGGTCATGTTTCCTAAAGGGTATTTTGAAGTCAGGTATCTGTCTGCTTGTGTTAGGAACCTATAGTTTCTCTTGCTTTGTTTGGGTTCAGGCGAAGTTTTTTGTTGGTTTTTTTTTTTTGGGGGGGGGGGGGGGGCTTGTTTTTTTTTCCCATTCCTGAGTTGCTGTTAGACAGGCAGTCAATTTACCAAAGCTGTGGGTAGATCTGGTTCAATAGAATTTTATGTCCATCAACTGAAGCATCTCAGCAAAAAACTTGAGGTGAATATTACATAAAATAGGCACTAATATAAATTTCTTTGGCACTCTGCACTTCAATGCCCAAAATGATGTGTTGTTGCTGAACAGAACTTATTATTGTCTGTTTGACAGATAGGATTTGAACCATGCAAATACCTGTTTCAGCCTGCCATGTAAGCATGTTCCTCTGGATTCCATATATGGTGCCCAAATTTGAGTGCCAAGATTTCTGCATGGGGCAAAGATGCGAACACAAATTGTAAAATGAGCCATTAACTAGCAGTTAATTGATGTTAATTATTGTAGTTAATTGGCAATAATTAGGATTTGCAAGTGTATCTGTCTGCATGCTATTCTATAAGACCAGGCACGTAAATCCCCTAGTACGCAACTCGGAAGGGGGCATGGCCAGGGGAGGGGCAGGGTTGTTCTGAAAAACTGTGTGTGGTTTCATAGAATAGTGCCATTTCCACACCCAAATGCTATGAGTTGGGCACCGACATTTACACCAGATTTCAGCTGGTGTAAATACTGGCACCTAACTTTAGGCGCAGGAGTCGGCTCTAAGTGCTGTTCTATAAAGGGCACTCAATATTAGCATAATACTAATGATACATCTAATAAACATGCATTAGAACATTCAACTAACATACATATGATTCTAAAGATTTTCTACAATACGGCTTACTGTATAGCTAAGGGACCAAGTGCAGATATAGGATGGGAACAAGTTGCGTGGTACAGAGTCAGTTGGGATAATTAGATGGTTAGCTAAATTCAAGGCAAGTTCTTTGTATAGTTAAGCAAGAGATAAGGAACTGATCTAAGTTACAGTATGTGTAGCAAGCTAGTCTAGGTGCAGAATGAGTGTATAAACATTCACCCTATGTATTCAAGGCTTGGGAGAAGAGCCAGGCTTTCACCTCCTTTCTGATAGTCTCGAGTTGTTATACGTAACCCCTCTGGGAGTAAATTCCATAGCGTGGGGGCTATTCCTTAGGAGGCTCACTGGCGGTATTACATTGTACAACTTTTTTTGATGAGGGTACAGATAGAGATGGTCCTTGAGAAGACCTTAGAGGTTTCAAAGATGTGTAAAGGGCTAACTTATTCTTTAAGTACTCTGGCCCATTGTGGCTGAGGAGTTTTAAATTTAGCCCTGTATGACACTGGTAGCCACTATAGTTTTTGCAAGAAGGGTGTGATATGATCATGCCGCTTGCAGCCTTCTTATCAGTTGTGCTGCATCATTCTGAATGAGTTGAAGCTGATACAAACTCTTTTTGGTTTGGCCAGAGTACAGGGCATTTGGTTCTTCATGGACTCCAAACTACTCTCTCATTGTCACAATAAAACAAATATAGTTGCTGAAGACAGATCTGCCACATTGATTTTCATAGACCAAAATATTTCACAACAGTTTTGTTGGTGTGGGACAGTGTTCTTTTTAGGTAACTGGCATATGTTATTACAATAATTATTAATGCAGGCTTATTGTGCTTTAAGTTAAATAAGGTGTTAAGACGGTTAGAAATACATTTTGAGAAATCAGCATGGTAGCTTCCTTCTAACTGTTCACAATGTTTGTTTTAACTGCTGATATATTTAAAAAGCCATGGAAAGAAGCTCCCCCAGACAGAGCACTGACTGCCAACAAATACCCTGTCCATCTGGAATTATTCTTTAAGTAATGATTTGTTTACTTTGATTTTAAATTGAAATTTCCACAACGCAGTTGTTAATAATAATGACATCCCAGGTCAGATATTTCCTGTTGCTAATTCCCTCCCTGCCAGTCCTTATTACTGAATTAAAACCTTGGAGTCATTTTACTAAACCCCCAAAAAGCAGACCACAGACCTGTGCCGTAGTGTGGTGGTAATTACTAGCTGCAGAAAAGAAGCAGAAAGTCCTGTTGTTTTCCAGGGGATGTGCCACGGCCAGTGCTGTTTGACACTCCTTTGAAACAATTCAGACACACAAGTATGGTGAGATGCACAGCTGGTGCTGCAACAAAGAATTTCCCCAGTAGAAGAGCTGAGTCAAATCATTGCTCTTAAAATGGTCAAATATGTAATGCTTGTTCAGCATTTAGTCAGACCCAAGGGTGATTGGTGGATCATGAAGTACAGTGGGGGAAATAAGTATTTGATCCCTTGCTGATTTTGTAAGTTTGCCCACTGACAAAGACATGAGCAGCCCATAATTGAAGGGTAGGTTATTGGTAACAGTGAGAGATAGCACATCACAAATTAAATCCGGAAAATCACATTGTGGAAAGTATATGAATTTATTTGCATTCTGCAGAGGGAAATAAGTATTTGATCCCTCTGGCAAACAAGACCTAATACTTGGTGGCAAAACCCTTGTTGGCAAGCACAGCGGTCAGACGTCTTCTGTAGTTGATGATGAGGTTTGCACACATGTCAGGAGGAATTTTGGTCCACTCCTCTTTGCAGATCATCTCTAAATCATTAAGAGTTCTGGGCTGTCGCTTGGCAACTCGCAGCTTCAGCTCCCTCCATAAGTTTTCAATGGGATTAAGGTCTGGTGACTGGCTAGGCCACTCCATGACCCTAATGTGCTTCTTCCTGAGCCACTCCTTTGTTGCCTTGGCTGTATGTTTTGGGTCATTGTCGTGCTGGAAGACTCAGCCACGACCCATTTTTAAGGCCCTGGCGGAGGGAAGGAGGTTGTCACTCAGAATTGTACAGTACATGGCCCCATCCATTCTCCCATTGATGCGGTGAAGTAGTCCTGTGCCCTTAGCAGAGAAACACCCCCAAAACATAACATTTCCGCCTCCATGCTTGACAGTGGGGACGGTGTTCTTTGGGTCATAGGCAGCATTTCTCTTCCTCCAAACACGGCGAGTTGAGTTCATGCCAAAGAGCTCAATTTTTGTCTCATCTGACCACAGCACCTTCTCCCAATCACTCTCGGCATCATCCAGGTGTTCACTGGCAAACTTCAGACGGGCCGTCACATGTGCCTTCCGGAGCAGGGGGACCTTGCGGGCACTGCAGGATTGCAATCCGTTATGTCGTAATGTGTTACCAATGGTTTTCGTGGTGACAGTGGTCCCAGCTGCCTTGAGATCATTGACAAGTTCCCCCCTTGTAGTTGTAGGCTGATTTCTAACCTTCCTCATGATCAAGGATACCCCACGAGGTGAGATTTTGCGTGGAGCCCCAGATCTTTGTCGATTGACAGTCATTTTGTACTTCTTCCATTTTCTTACTATGGCACCAACAGTTGTCTCCTTCTCGCCCAGCGTCTTACTGATGGTTTTGTAGCCCATTCCAGCCTTGTGCAGGTGTATGATCTTGTCCCTGACATCCTTAGACAGCTCCTTGCTCTTGGCCATTTTGTAGAGGTTAGAGTCTGACTGATTCACTGAGTCTGTGGATAGGTGTCTTTCATACAGGTGACCATTGCTGACAGCTGTCTGTCATGCAGGTAACGAGTTGATTTGGAGCATCTACCTGGTCTGTAGGGGCCAGATCTCTTACTGGTTGGTGGGGGATCAAATACTTATTTCCCTCTGCAGAATGCAAATAAATTCATATACTTTCCACAATGTGATTTTCCGGATTTAATTTGTGATGTGCTATCTCTCACTGTTACCAATAACCTACCCTTCAATTATGGGCTGCTCATGTCTTTGTCAGTGGGCAAACTTACAAAATCAGCAAGGGATCAAATACTTATTTCCCCCACTGTATGTGCTGGAGCAAGTAAAATACCCAGAGCCTTATGCAGAAACTTTATCCTTGTGTACTCAAGCTGAGGTCAGTTTTATGCCCCTTTTTGTGACTGCATGTGTAATCTTTTTCATCTCAACTCATGCTGCTCTATTTTATCGGTCTATAAGTTCTACCTCACTTGTCCTCTGTACAGTACATAGCACCAGCTTTAATAGCTACAGCAGCTCTCCTTTGTCTCTGTGCCTGTCTGTGGTGGGATCTGCAACATAGTTAACTTACGCCTCATGATGGGGAAAGACCCTTTCTTTACTGTGACTCTACATAGATAATGCCGTGGCAGTGCCTCTCCTCAGACTTATAGTAGGGGAAGCGCTGCTCTTCTCCCAGAATGACAGCACTGGATGTTACAGTAGCTCTTTTTAGGCCTCTGGGGATCGAGAGTGGTTTGTGTCTACAGTGGGAGGGACTTTCCTATAATTGTGGGGAGGACCTTGGTAGAAATAAGTCTCACTGTCTTTACAGCGGTGGAGGCTTCTGTGGTTTTACTGCACCATGATGGGGCAGAGGGACAGAGGTCTTTGGTGCTGACTAGTCTCTACAGCAGCATTTGGGGTGGTCTCTTATTTGAAGTGTATATTGTATCTTCCTTAAAACACCTCCTGGGATTGCTCCTAAAAGTTACACAGAAGAAATTGTTTTATAGACTGTGTTTGGGGAAAAACAGAGTTGTTTTCTTTTAAAATTATTTTGATTCATTGGCATTCCTGCACATAGCTGTCCCTAGTATTAGCATTTCCGTGGAAAAGTCATAGACTTTCAAAGCTTGAAAGCTTGGGCTCATAGTAAACATATTTACCAAATGAGGCGGTGAGCATATAAAAGGTAATCTCCCTTTAAAACATAAATGTCTAAAATACTACACTTAAGTGCCAGCTGGGTGCCGAAACACTATTCTGTAACTCAGTGTTGTTCAGTGCAAGGCCTGGGGGCCAGTGTCAGCCCCCAAAGAGAAAGTGGATGGGGGGGGGGGGGGGGGGAGAGCTACATGCTTGAAGAGCAAGATATTTCTCATTAGACAAAAGAGAAGACATTTGGAAATGCTCCCAACCTTGAAGATTCCCCCAACAAAGTTTGAAGGTGCGCTGGTGGGGATGGGCCCTACATGGGAAAATATTTGGTGGCTCTCCTTCAGCTCATTAGAATCTAAAGTGGTCCCAGCTTAAAAATTAATGAAGACCACTGCTGTAACTGCATATCTAACTTACATAGTGTGTAAATTGCAAGGGGGTGTGTGCATCGGCAGACCATTAGGTAAGGGGGTAAGGACAGGCCTCCTACTTATGTGCATAAATTACAGAATACTGTAAATTGCACGTGTCCCTGCTGCATTGATGTGCTTAGTTACGCCAGGACTATGGTTAATGTAATAGGGTGAATAAATGTTAAGCATGCTGATACGAATTACGCTGTTAATGGAGGAGTAGCCTAATGGTTAGAGCACCAGTCTTGATATCCAGAGGTGGCCAGTTCAAATCCCACTGCTGCTCCTTGTGATCTTGGGCAAGTCACTTAACCCTCCATTACCTCAGGTACAACCTTAGATTGTGAGCCCTCCAAGGACAGAGAAATACCCAGTGTGCCTCTATGTAACTCACCTTGAGCTACTACTGAAAAAGATGTGAGCAAAATAAATAAGTAAAATATTGTATCGCAGAATCTGAGTACCCAGGTTCCATTATAAAATAGGTTCTTATTGCATCCTTGGGGCACCTGAATGGACACATCCAGTTGTAGAATTACCCCGCTAACGTAATAGAACGTGTTAAGAGAAAAGAAATTTTTTTCTGACATATTCACCTTTTTTCCACAAGGGGGAGTGCTAGTTATTATAATTGAAAATGCATTTTTATGCTTCACTGTCAAAGAACTGATATTTCTTGCTGTTTTTCATGCTGCTGTTTCATTTTAGCTCTGTATTATAGTCAAGCATACTTGACTGTAATGCAGAGTTCATCAGGTGAGGTGAAGAGTTCAGCTGTATAGTCTCCTCAGTTTGTAAGAGCTCCTGTTGGAAGCTTAGGGAAAAAGTATAGGCTCTGATGGCAGATAAAGACCTAAAGACCAGTCTGGCCTGCTCATTTTACTTCATGTTGCTTTACCATAGATTCCAGTTGATCTCTATCATTCCCTTCACTTCTTTGATTCTGTATACTGATCATTCTTTCTTGAATTCTGTTATGCTTTTAGCTTCTACCACCTTCACTGGGAGCTTGTCCCTTGCATCCATCACTCTTTTCTGTGAAAAAATGTGTTTAATGTTATTCCTGAAATGTACTGTCCTGTTAAGCCTTATATTTTGACAACATTTCCCCAGAAATGTATTTGCTTCTTGTGCATTTCTGTAACACATTTAAGTGCCAGCAGGGCACCTAAACACTATTCTGTAACCTTTCTCTCCTTTAGGGAATACATGTTTAGATTCTTAAGTCTCATGTTGTATATATATATATTTTTTGTACAGAGTTCTGAGTTTTGGTAATTTATCTCTAGATTGTCTCTACTTGGTTTGTAGATATCTTGTTTCCTTTCTTTTCACTTGTCAGCTTGTCAGAGTTTTCTCATAATGTGGACATGTTGATATGAGATTATTTAATTATGTGTTCTCTACATTTCCTTTGTACATTTCTTTGACATGTATGTAAGATAATTATAATAATTAAAAAAAAAAACAAAAAAAGATTTCACTGATGAATTGGGGAGAGGCCTTGCCTCTTCTACTTTTGACTAAACTCATTATACATTCTAGCAGTGCCGTAGCAAGGGTGCCTGACACCCGGGGCGGGTCGCGGCTGCGCACCCCCCCCCCCCCGGGTGCAGGGCACAGCGCCCCCCCCCCCTCCGGAGCGCACCCCCCCAAACGCACCCTACCTTTCAGCGGGGGGCAGGCGGGAGGGCCGATCCGCCCCCAGTGCACGTCAGCTGCATCGGCTCTGCTGCTTCCCTGCTTTCTCTGCCCCGGAACAGGAAGTAACCTGTTCCGGGGCAGAAAGAGCATGGAACCAGCAAGCCGACACCCCTCCAGCACGTGCACCCGGGGCGGACCGCCCCACCGCCCCCCCCCCCTTCCTACGCCACTGCATTCTAGCATTCCTCTATTCTGGCCCCTTCTTGCGCTGATTTCAGCCTTGAGATTATCATAAGCAAGCTCCCTGCAATCTTCTTCCATTTTTGTTCACAGCAGTACCTTCAGCCCTCTTTGTGAGCTGCTTCTTTAAATTTCTGTGCCCCAAAGAGGTAAAAATCTATGAAGTTTAAACGCCAATAATGCACCTATCTTGGAGCCGTTAAAAACACACCTCTATTTTAGGTATGATCACTTCACCAGCCATAGAACTGGTGTAAATACCTGTGCGTAGATTAAGAACTGCATACATTATAGTATTTTAGTATTTTTTAATGTATGCATATAAATGTGTGCCTCGCGTATGCTTCACCCCCCAAACTCCACCCATGTAATTCCCACCTGCAAAGTATGCATCATTGAATACTGGTGCATACTTAGACTGACATAGACGGAAAATGGTCAATTATGCATGTTAATGATTTTGAATACCAGCATTTACATTCATTCTTGTTGGCTAAATCTAGGCACCTGTTTATAGAATTACCCGCCCCCCCCCCCCCCCCCCCAGTATCTAAGAATATACATTTTTGATTGAATCTTGGATACCAAGCACTTGACCGCATGTCAAACTTTAGGCTATTCATTTTGTCTAATATACCATGGTGCTCATTTTCAAAAGAGAAAATTGTTTCAAAAACGGCATGAAGTGGCATTTGGAAATTTTTCTCCAAAAAACATCCAAATCCTGATTTTCGAAACTCGGATTTGAGACATTTTTCTCTACAGTGCGTCGAAATCACAAGGGGGCGTGTTGGGGCGCTGTTTGGACGTTCCTGAGAATTTGGAATGTTTAGGGTGTTTTTTTTTTAAAGGAAACTTGCCAAACTTTCAATAGCTTCCAAAATCCGATTACATTTACCTTTGCTTTTACATGAATATTTCATTTGTTATTTGTGTAGGTGTTGCCGTCAGAGATCAAAATTCTGATGAAACTGTTTTAGATTACTTAAAAAAAAAAAAAAGTCAAGAAACAATTCCTAGCCACTGATGGTTTTTGTTTACATGAATGTAGTTTAAATCCTACTGAAATTTACACTTGATCTCTGATTTCATGTTGTTTGTTTCTTTTATTTATGTTAAGGCTCAATGCCCAGTATTCAGTATTCTTATTCAGCAGAATGTTTTTCATTACTTTTATTTGGATGAATAGTAAAATGTGCTATTCGCTATAGCTCTAGCTGGTATATAGTTAAACAAGTTGACAGATTGCCAAGAGTTTTTTCTTTGCTTTGTATTTTTCAAAATGTATGATTTTTAACAAAGATGGGGAAAGCATATGGAGCATGACTCAAGGAATTCTTTCCAATCCCACCGTATCTATATTTTTGTTTGCAGGCAAAACAGGCCTCATGGAATTATGTCCAGTTTATCTATGTGTGTCTTTGTATGTCTGTAGGTGTATGTATTAGAGAGCTGCACGGGAACGGGATTCCCGCGGGGACAGAGCCAGTTCCTGCAGGGTTCTTGCGGGGATGGAAGCAGCTCTGTGGGGTTCCCGCGGGGACAGAGGCAGTTCCTGCGGGGTTCCCGCGGGGATGGAAGCAGTTCTGCGGTCTTCTCGTAGAAGTGTAAGCTGCACCTGCACCAGCCTCTCATCTACCGAATACCAATTTCTTTGAGTGCTGTCTTCTCCTCTTCTTCTTCCTTGCTTTAACAGCACAAATGTGGAAAGTCTTCCATTAAGGAGGTGGTAGAGTCACAAATGATGACTGAATTCAAAAAGGCGTGGGATGAACACAGAGGATCTCTAATTAGAAAATGGAAGTTGTATAAAACCTAACCTGAAATGGCTGCATGTGTGTGGATGTGTCACGTGACGCTTAGATGGCGACTCTGGCTGTGGTGAACTAGGGCTGATACCTGGCAGACTTGTATGGTCTGTGTCTCATACATGGCAATCTGGTTTAGGATGGGCTGGAAAGGGCTTAGACAGCAACTTCAGTGGCTGGAACATGAGGACAGTGCTGGACAGACTTTTACGGTCTGTGTCCCACAAATGAGAAGACGAATAGACTGGAGTGGGCTTCAACGGCAACTCCAGTAGTTGGAACATAAGGATAGGGCCAGATAGACATTTTGCCCACATCTTCACAGAAATACTAAACAATGTCATTGTTTTCTATTATTGTCTTGACACAGCCAGTTTTTCAGAATGCAGTATTCAGTTTTGGATGTGTATTGGGGTAGCAGAAGGGGAATGAGTAGTTAAGATATTCATTGCCATAAAGTAACGGTGGCTTATCTATGTAACAAGTTTGAAACTCTGTTCGGTTTGACTGTGAGCATGCTTTTCAATCTCCAAAGACTAACCTTAATGCTTTTATAATACTGATGATCTGTGTATGCGTGTACGTTTAACAATTTTATAGACTGTGTGCACAATAAAATTGCTTAAGGTAGTTTAAAAAAATAAAGAAGAAACCAAGCAGAATATATAGGCACAGACAACCAGTAATTTAATATGCATTGAACATCAAGGCGATTTTAGAACTAGATGCTTAAGTGAGCGCAGTCGATATGTGTATAAAAAGCAGCAGTTTTAGGGAAAGTGCACATACGTACACTTCCAAATCGGCTGCTATGTTCAACCAGCGGTGGCTGGCATGTGTGTAGATTAACATCTTCTCCAGGAATTATTTCATGTGTATACGACAGTGAAATTTTCATAGCCAGATTTTTAAAATTGCCCTCAAAATATTACAAAATAACAGTTAACGAAAGCAAGCCAAAATGTACTTATATAAAAGACATAACTGTGCATAAATAGTAAAATCTGAGATAGGTAGAACCAAAAATAAAAGTTCTCAGACTAATGTAAAATAGGCACAATTTGGAAAAACAATAAGCTGATAAAAATTAAACTCAAGTTTTATATGGTTATTTTAAATTTCATTCTGCTTTACTAAGTAGTAAAGCAGAATGAAATTTAAAATAACATATAAAATGCAAAATCCATGTGAAGAAAGCCTAAACACCTATTGATAGAATTAAATACTACTATTGACTGATACTTTCTTTAGTATTAAACATATGCATTAAAATCCCCCAAACCAAATTTGATTTGAGTGTCCCGTTTCAATCACATTATAAAAGAATAAAGTGGATTCCCAGAATTTAATAAGTAAGCACTTTATTGGCTAAAAACATAACACATGTAGCAGGTTACAGGTGCAAACACATTCACAATGGAGCTTTGTAGCGCTATAGAAATGCTAAATAGTAGTAGTAGTAGTAGCTCTGCCAACTCAGGGGTCCTTTTACTTTTCCCCCAAGTGCCAGGGCCTTTTTACTGCAGCAAGTAAAAAGCCGCTAAAATAAATGGCCATGTGGTAAGATTACTCTTACCCCTTTGTCTATGTGGAGGGGAGGGGTGTGAGCACTTACAGCCACCTATTAAGGTGGCGGTAAGGGCTCCCATGGTAACTCGGTGGTAACCGGCCTGTGCGGTGATGCCCAATTACCACCTGGTTAACGCCATGCTATAAAAACAAATTTTCTAGTGTGCAGAAAATGGTACGAGCTTGAGGAAGAACTAGCGCCAGCGGCTGCATTGGGCTGGCGGTAGTGCCGGGTTAGCATGCGGTAAGCCCACATTGGGCTTACTGAAGCTTTGTAAAAAGCCCCTTAATGCCTAGAGTTTTTGCCCAAATTAAATCTGTTACTAACCTCCAAATTCTATATATGTCCAATTTGCGCATGCAACTTGATTAATGAGCCAATCATCACCAATAATTGGGCAAAAACAAGCACTAATTGGCAATAATTAGAATTTATGTGCACATCTTTTTAGGTGAATTCTTGAAAGAGGTGAGCGTTAATTCTAGTGCAGTGTTTCCCAAGTCCAATCCTGGAGTACCCCTTGCTAGTCAAATTTTCAGGATATCCACAATGAAAATGCGTGAAAGAGATTTGCTTATAATGGAGGCAGTATATGCAAATCAAGTTCATACATATTCATTGTGGATATCCTGAAAACCTGACCGGCAAGGGGTACTCCAGGACTGGACCTGGGAAACGCTGTTTTAGTATGCGGATGTGAAAAGTAGGCATGGCCATTGGAGGAGCATGGGCAGGTCGGGGGTGGGGTTCCTAAAATTTATGCATGTTATAGAATTAGAGGTATTTGTGCCTAATTTACATGTAGGGATTTATACCAGGTTTTCATTAGTGTAAATGGTTGCGCCTAAATGTAGTCGTGGCTCCTGGCACTGAGCACTATTATATAAACCATGCCTTTTTGTAAGCGTGGATTATAGAATAGCGCTAAACACAATTTGTTTTTTTTTTGTGTGCCAATTTTTTAGGCGGTATTTATAGAATCTAATCCTCAGTGTTTTTGACAGGATGGAAACCCCTGTTCTAAAGTTAACGGCACTTGGTTTTGGGACACTGAGGGACATAGTTATCGATGGAGGAGTGGAGGAGTGGCCTAGTGGTTAGGGTGGTGGACTTTGGTCCTGAGGAACTGAGTTCGATTCCCGGCACAGGCAGCTCCTTGTGACTCTGGGCAAGTCACTTAACCCTCCATTGCCCGCCGCATTGAGCCTGCCATGAGTGGGAAAGCGCGGGGTACAAATGTAATTAAAAAAAAAATGTGGTCTACCGTTAAGATGTGTTTTTACCACTAACTTGTGCTGTTGATGACTCCCTGCCTCTCCTCGCCCCCAAAAAACATCAGTGACACAAATTCAAACTGTTATTGTATTTTACTAATGGGACTTTGGGATGGTAAAAAGATTCAACACCTTTTTAGGTGTTTTTTCATTTGAAAGGCTTTCATGGAATTTATAGTGTAATATTGAATCCATAAGTTCTCTTCCCTAAGAGCAGTACTATTTTGAATGAATTCAAGAACATTTGTCTCAGTTTATTAGAGTTTTGAACTGTCCCAGTTTCGGATTTTTTTTTAATATATTTATTTTTGCTCTTACATTTATATAAATATTTTTTTAAAAAAGTATTTAAGAAAACTCTCTAAATCCACAAGACAGATTCTGCTGCTGTTAGACATATGCATCTTTAGTGATAGGAAGGTGAGCAATATTGAAAATCTAATTGAAGATGACAAAGGTTTTACAGTACATGGCAGGAATTGATTCTAGCTGGGTTTTTTTAATGTATTTTCAGTCTGAAGAACGTGCAGCACGCATACCAGGAGCTGAAGAGGGAAATGTCTAATTTACATCTAGTGACTGAAGTGCAAGCCGAGGTGCTAAGAAAGCTGAGAGCCACCGTTACTGTGACCAAGAAAGGCAAGTGGAAGAGCTGGTGGGAACGGAGCCCTCTGCATGCTGCTGTTCCCAGCAGTGCCATCTAAAGAGCAGTTAGATATCAAAAGCTCATCAATATCTCACCCACTGAAGTTGATACGCAGAGAAACAGCTTTTACTGTATCTATTTTCTGCTCGGTTCTATTTCAAGTTGGTCAGCTTCACACATGAAAGTGTTCCTGATGTATATGGGGTTTTTTCTTGGTTTTATTGTATATATTTCTTTTTTGCTTCAGTATGGTATGTTTCCCTTGTGGCTTTCTCTCTCTCTCTCTCTCTCTCTCTCTTTTTTTTAATCAGTGAAGTGTTGCTTGTATGTACAGGGCTGAGGTGTTAACATTTTTTTTTTCATGTGCGACCTTTTACCATAACTGCTTCACAATTTGGAAGCAAAATAGTAATACTTTTCAAATACAGTCCTTTTTCTGTATAATTTTATCGCAGACAATATTTTCAAAATGACTTGTCAATCTCTTTAAATTTGTAAGTGATTATGGGCCTAGTTTTATAACAGGCCATCTGTGTAAAATTGCCACGCATGGTTTTGAAAATCCCATGTATGTGCACACCTCTATTTAACCTAGCTAAAATTATGCATGCTGTGGAAACCTATGCATACTTTTAGCCACGGGGAAGGTGACACGTTTTCAAATTGGTTGCTTTACCCACAGAGAATCTAGTTGTGCAATAAAATTCTTTCATCTCTACTAGCAGAGGCTGTGTGCTTATTTCATTGGTTGGCACTACAGTAGGGAACAATCTATGGGGCTCATTTTTGAAAGAGAAAAATGTCAAAAATGTGGCATAAAGCAGCATTTGGATGTTTTTGTCTCCAAAACATCCAAATCAGTATTTTTTAAATCCATTTTCCAGGTATTTTTCTATGCTATTCATCTGCATTGCATCCATTTCTCAAGGGGGCATGTCAGGGGTGTGTTAAGGGAAAAATTTCAGTGTTCCTAAGACCTGGACGTTTTTCAGCCATAATGGAACAAAATTAAAACATCTAGGACTAAAACTAAGATATTTTGAGCTGGTCCTGTTTTAATAACTAACACACAAAAAAGTGCCCTAAATGACAGCATGACCACTGAAGGAATAAAGGAATGACCTCCTCTTATTCCCCCAGTGGTCACTGACCCCCTCCCACCCCCAAAGATGTAAAAGAAACGGTACATACCAGCCTCCATGAAAGCTTCAGATGTTAAGGCTAGTTGAGTAGCAAGTAAGTCCCTGGAATAGCCTAGTGGTTGGTGCAGTGCAATGTGGAAAAGGGGACCCTGTTCCATATCCCACTCTGTTATATTTGTAGTGGAAGGTGTCAACCCTCCAAAACTCACGAAAAACCTACTGTAACCACATATAGGTGACCCCTTCATCCATAAGGGCTATTGTAGTGATGTACAGTTGGGGGCAGTGAGTCTTGGAGGGTTCAACAGACAAGAGAATAAGGCAACAGTGATATGTGTACCTGGGAGCTTTTATGTGAAGTCCAATGCAGTGCCCCCTAGGGTGCTCCATTGCTGTCTTGGGATGTCTCTGTGGCCAGTTTACTAAGAATGCTGGCTCCTCCTACATCCCAATGACTTGATTTTGTGTGTTTTGCACTTGGGACCTTTTTTTTTTTTTTTTTATGAAAGTTAACTAAAAAGATAAATGCACAGAGCACAAAAACACCTAGCATGTGGTAATTTTGAAAATGGCTATATTTGCTATTTGGATTCACCCAAAGTCAGACTTAGACGTCATTTCAAAAATGCCCCGCCACATGTAATATAGTAGATACAGAATTTGATAGGAAATTGAGGGGGTCTTCTACTAAGCGGCAGTAAGCCCAATTCGGGCTTACCTCTCGCTAAACAGGAAGTACTGCTGGGCTACCTCAGCAGCCCGACGGTGGTTCCCATCCCCAGGTGGTTACCAGAGGGTTAATGCGAGAGCCCTTAGTTGCCACCTCAATGAGTGACGATAAGGGCTCCCCCCCCCCCCACCTCCCGAAATGGCCGTGCAACAAGTGTGTCACTTGCCGAGCTGCCATTTCTTTAAAAAAAAAAAAAAAAGAGCCTTTTACCTGCTGTGGTAAAAGGGGGGGGGGGGGGCCTCAGCATGTATCACGCTTTGTTCCAGCTTAGTAAAAGGACCCCTTACTGCTTTAAGTCACTGTATATGTTGAAATGTATTATATCGAGCCGAGTTAAAAAGAAGTCATTGTTTGGTGTGCACATCATCGCAACAAAGAGACAAATAAACTGAGAGTCATGATTTCATCCTGCTAAAGACAGTAGCTATATGGAAGTTTGAACCTTGCCATAGAGTTCTATTGATAATGGATTATTTATCCCAGCATTGATCACGTATATAAACTTTTTTTTTTCACTGTAACCCAGTAAAACATTCATAATTTCATGTACTTAGATCTAAATTTGTGCAATATGGTAATGGTAGAAAATATGAAAAATTTTATCAATATGAAAATGGTTGAAAAGTAGCTGTTATCAGAATACATGAAAAAAATAGACTTTGAGAGGGAAGCATTCATTTAGGTTCATTAAGTGGGGACTTATCAGCTTGAGCTACTGTGAAGTCATGTTATTTTTAGCACATGATCGGTCCCATTTTATGCAATGAAACTCTGTGCTAAAATCACCCAACTTAACAGTAGCCTACACTGATAACTCCCCCCCCCCCCAAAAAAAAAAAAAAAGTGGTAATTTGTTTTATCCCATTCCTACAACTGTTGAAATTTAACAAGAAGAAATATACCCAAAGTTGTGAGTTGTTCTGTGACAGGTTAAAGTCTAAGGCCAGGTGACGATTGAACAACTAACATTTGTCTCGCTCCTTTTTTTCAGTCTCGCCGTGTACACCCGTGCAATGTGTGGAAGATTTGGAGAGAGACAGCACAAAAGTACATCTAGTTTCTTCCACTGCTATATATAAAAATCATGCCTGTCCCTCACAAGAGGATCAGATTCTCTGCCATGCTATAGCTTCCCCAGCACAGGGGGATGCAAGACTCCTTCCTGAGAGGGTAAATCTCAGATTGCAGACAAATGAGAGGCTTAGCCCCTTGGGAGGCTCATCATTTCAGGAACATAATTCATATGGAAAGATCTCTTTGGAAGATAACTCGTGGGTTTTCCCGAGCCCCCCAAAGCCTACCAGCACATTATTTTGGGAAACTAACCATAATTCTTCTTCATTCAACTATCCAGGGTCTTATTTTGATAAACAAAAGTTGAATAATCATTTGAAAGGATGAGAGGGGTTGTTTTATTGTGCACGCTTGGCCACTGGATTTTTATCAGAGGACAATGTATTTGAGTTGGCTGGACTGTTCAGGTGAGGAGAACCATGTGCCTTTGATACAGTCCACCACAAAGACCTGTCAGTTCATGTACAGATTCCTGCAGGCTAGAAGATGCTCCCTGCTTCCTGTTTTTTTACAGACTTGTAAGAATGAAATTGTGAGTTTTCCAAAGCTGTGAACACACTTGAGATGCTTTAATTAACACTGGCAAAATATCTCGCGATAAAGTATCTCAGTTAAAGAAAGTATTTGCATCACTTTTCAGTTTCTTACAATTCAGAAACACAGATACTGGTAAAGGAAATGTGCAACAAATGAAACAGAAATTTAAAGGAAAAATGTGTATGTATCAAAACATATATGTATATGAAGACATAGATAAATCTAAGATAGGAAGAAAATGTTGTGAGATGATACATTTGTGTTATAATTTAAAATTGCTCTGACACACTGCTTTAATCATATTTTTTTCTTGGTATGTTTGAAGAGTAATATGTAACAGACCTGTATAAATATTGCTGGTTACTTAGATAATGCTCACTTATTAACTCTTTTAGATAGCACTGCTTGCTGTATAATCAGTAGAAATGAAAATGGTGAAATGAAGTGTTGAAATGAATGACCTTGTAAAGAACTGTTCTAACTGTTACTTAGAAGGCAGGCATTCCTCAGCTGCTGTTTTTGTTTACTGCTGCTCATTATACATGTTGGGTTTTTTTTAAACCCTTTATTCTATTGGTTCCTAAAAATGTGCATCAAGGCCCATAGCGATATCACAGACAACTTTTAAGTGAATTTAAAAATCTAAGCAGTACTTGGAAAATCAAGATTAAAAATCAAGACAGCTAGATAACTACTTGATGATGTATTGGAATTTAAAGATGGATTGCTACTGTCTCTCTCCTGTTGCAGTATTTGAGAAGCTGCCGTTTTACAGGATTGGTTACATTAAAATTGTATAGAAAACTGCTTGATTCTTAGTAATTGGAATGATTTTATTTTATGGGTGAGTGTGGTTCTAAGGAATTTTTGAAATCCTAAGAAAAAAAAGAAAAATTTAGAATTTGTTAGTAGGAGAAGCTAAGGGGCCCCTTTTACTAGAACTACCATCGGGCTACCGCATGAGTCCAGCGGTAGCTCCCGTCTCCTGCGTGCGCAATTTCCAGCACTAACCTCTGGGTTAGCGCGGGAGCACTTATCACCACCTCAATGGGTGGCGGTAAGTGCTCCCTCCCCCACCCCCCCAAAATGGCCATGCGGTTAAGTGGTTTATGTGGTTCACTTACCGCACAGCCATTTCATGTTGAGAAAAAAAAATCTTTTATCTGCTGTGGTAAAAGGGGGCCTCAGCATGCATCAGAAACACGTGCTGACTCTAGCGCAGGCCCTCTTTTACTGTAGCTTAGTAAAAGGGGCTCTAAGGATCAATTTCCAGCTGAATGCGTAAAGTTTATATGATTAATTTGTCCATTTAACTTTATGCATATTTTCAATGGTGTTATGCTTTAAAGTAGATCATTGAAAAAATTTCACTGATAAATTTTACATACAATTTTATCCCTTAGCATTGCCCCCTCTCCCCCCCCCCCCCCCCCCGTGGGGGGTTTACTAAGCCGCACGGCAATTCCGACACGGCCCATTCAGAGTGAATGGGCTGTGTCAGTATTAGTGCATGGCAGCCGCTAGCATGGCTTAGTAAACAGGGGGGTTAGTGATGTAAAACTCTTCTTCCTTAAATCCCTTCCCTCCAGAAATCACACCTATTTTTAAAGCTCCATTTGCTACTTGTATAGTCAAAATTTTAAGTTCTCTTTGTCAGCATTTTTGGGGGAAAAAAAGCACTCGTGTTCAGTACTCACTTCTGACTGCATAAGTACTTTTATATAATAGACGTCAAGTTTACTACCCATAATAGTGGCTTGGTAAATGTGCTGTGTTGATAAAATTTTGAAGGGGAAGAAATCATTTTTCTTGCTAAGTCTGTTGAGTACCTTCATATGGTGGCCTCCATAAAGCATCTAGTCCAGATCTTAGCAAGGCAAACAGTAAATTCATACTGTCCATAAATTACCATAGTAAAAAGATGCCCACCCATAGCCTTGGCACTGTGTCTAATGATGGTAGCAGTAATGAAAACCCCTTCCCTCAAGAGAAGGTAATGCCTCTAGTGCTGTTATAGGCCATAGTGAACCTGTTCATGGAACCCATACAGCAAATAAAAATTTAATAGGACTAATTATAATTAGGTTGCCCTCTAAAGAAAAGAAGATGATAATGTACTGCCGATTTTATGCTGCGTTCCTTACAATTAAATCAAGAGTTTACAAACCGTGCATCAAAAAGCGGAAGCAAAAGAAATATTATCTAAGGAGAAACTGAAAAAAAAAAAAGAAACTGACGCACTAAAACAATTGAGAGCTGATGCAGAAAAAGAAAGAGGAGCTCTAGAAAAGAGCACCAGAGGAAAGAAACAGAACAGCCACAGCAAATGAAAGGAGGTATCAAGTGAAATACCAGTGGAGCATAAAAGCTGCAACACAGGATGATAATACTACTACTACTACTTATCATTTCTGTAGCGCTACTAGACGTACGCAGCGCTGTACACTTGAACATGAAGAGACAGTCACTGCTCAACAGAGCTTACAATCTAATTAGGACAGACAAACAGGACAAATAAGAGATAAGGGAATTACTGAGAAAGGGAATTACTGAGGTGGGGATGATAAAATAAGGGTACTGAACAAGTGAGTAAGGGTTAGGAGTTAAAAGCAGCATCAAAAAGGTGGGCTTTTAGCCTAGATTTGAAGATAGCCAGAGATGGAGCTTGACGGACCGACTCAGGAAGTTTATTCCAGGCATATGGTGCAGCAAGATAAAAGGAATGGAGTCTGGAGTTAGTGGTGGAGGAGAAGGGTGCAGATAAGAGAGATTTACCCAGTGAATAGAGTTCACGGGGAGGAGTGTAGGGAGAGATGAGAGTGGAGAGGTACTGAGGAGGTGCACAGTGAATGCACAAGAATCCCCCCTCTCACCGACCATATTCACCCTAATGATGATACCCTTGGCCAGACTACTATCAAACCAAAAACTCAATCCATACATATATGCTGATGATGTAACGATCTACATCCCATTCAAACAAGACCTAACAGAAATTTCTAACGACATCAACCAAAGTCTACATATCATGCATTCCTGGGCAGATACATTTCAGTTGAAACTCAATGCAGAAAAAACCTAATGCCTAATACTCACCTCTCAACACAACACGAACAAATTTACCACTATCAACACACCAAAACTAAATGTACCAATTTCGGAAACCCTAAAAATTCTTGGAGTTACCATTGATCGACACCTAACACTTGAGAATCATGCGAAAAACACAGCCAAAAAGATGTTCCACGCAATGTGGAAACTAAAAAGAGTAAGACCATTCTTCCCAAGGACCGTCTTCCGTAATCTGGTACAATCATTGGTACTCAGTTATCTAGACTACTGCAACTCACTCTATGCTGGCTGCAAAGAGCAAATACTCAAAAAAACTCCAAACAGCCCAGAACATGGCAGCCAGACTCGTATTCGGAAAATCAAAATATGAAAGTGCAAAACCCCTACGAGAGAAGCTACACTGGCTCCCACTCAAAGAACGCATTACATTCAAAGTATGTACCCTAATTCACAAAATCATCCATGGAGATGCCCCAGCCTACATGTCAGACCTGATAGACCTACCACCCAGGAATGCTAAAAAATCATCTCGTACATTCCTTAATCTTCATTTCCCCAATTGTAAAGGTCTAAAATACAAACTAATGCACGCATCAACCTTTTCCTATATGGGCACGCAACTCTGGAACGCGTTGCCATGCAACCTAAGAGCGATCTATGAACTGACCAACTTCCGCAAACTACTGAAGACCCATCTCTTTGACAAAATATACCTCAAAGATCAACACGTGAAATTGCCCACATATATCCAGAAAGGTCTAATAATACCTTCTGTTTTATTACTATCATGTATTCCATTACCATTCAACCCAAAATTCTTCTGTAACACCAAATGTATATTCTTTTCTTATTTCCACTATCCATGATGTATTGTAAGCCACATTGAGCCTGTAAAGAGGTGGGAAAATGTGGGATACAAATGCAATAAATAAATAAGAGGAGTTTGAACTGTATGCGGAAATGGATAGGGAGCCAGTGAAGTGACTTGAGAAGAGGGCTAATATGAGCATAGTGACACTGGTGAAATATATAAGTCATGCGGCAGAATTTTGAACTGATTGAAGAGGAGAGAGATGGCTAAGTGGGAGACCTGTGAGAAGCAAGTTGCAATAGTCTAAGCAAGAGGTGAAAGTGTGCATAAGGGTTCTGGTATTGTGCTCAGAAAGGAAAGGGCAAACTTTAGTGATATTATAGGGAAAGAAACGACAGATTTTAACAGTCTGCTAAATATGTGCAGAGAAGGAGAGAGAGAGAGAGGAGTCGAAGATGACCCCAAGGTTACGAGCTGATGAGACAGGGAGGATGAGAGTGCTATCCACAGAAATAGAGAATGGGGAAGATGAGAGGTTGGTTTAGGAGGAAAGATAAGAAGCTCAGTCTTGGTCATGTTTAGTTTATTTATTTATTTATTTTTAACCATTTATACCCCACTTTTTTCCACAGTCGTGCGGACTCAAAGTGGCTTGCAATGTGCAGAATAGACCAAATTACATTGGGAGAATTACAAATCTCAAAAGAAGAATAGACGGAAGAGAGATGAAGAAAAGTGGAAAGGACTAGAAAGAGGGAAAGGAAGATGAGGTGATACAGAAGTAGGCTATCCAAGACAGGCCATTCAAAGGTGGAGTCCAGGCGCTGAAACGACTAGAACAGCTTCCAGCAAGGCAATCCAAAAGAGTGCAGATGAGATATCACAGCTCAACCAGGAAAAAGAAGCAGCATGCTAGTTTCAGATGGCGGTGAGATATCCAGGCGAAAATGTCAGACAGGCAGGCTGATACTTTGGCCTAGATTCCTGCAGAGATTTCTGGTGGGAGTCATCAGCGTAAAGATGGTACTGAAAGCCATGAGATGAGATCAGAGTACCAAGGGAAGAAGTATAGATGGAGAAAAGAAGAGGTCCCAGGACAGATCCCTGAGGTACACCAACTGACAGTGGGATAGAAGTGGAAGAGGATCCACCAGAGTATACACTAGAAGTACGATGGGAGAGATAAGAAGAAAACCAGGAAAGAACGAGAGCCCTGAAATCCAAGTGAGGACAGAGTATCAAGGAGTAGGCTGTGATGAACAGTGTCAAAAGCAGCAGATAGATCGAGAAGGATGAGAGTAGAATAGAGACCTTTGGATCTGGCCAGGAACAGGTGATTGGAGACTTTAGCAAGCACTGTTTCAGGTCAATGAAGGGGGCGAAAGCCAGACTGAAGTGGATCAAGAATAGCATGAGAAGAAAGAAAGTCAACAGCGGTGAACAAGCGCGTTCAAGTATCTTGGATAGGAAAGGGAAGAGGGAGTTGGGGGCGATAGTTAGACCGGTAGGGTTCAAAGAAGGTTTTTTAAGGAGTGGTGTGACTACGGCATGCTTGACGGCGTCAGGAACAGTCGCAGTGGAAAATGAAAGATTGATGATATGACAGATAAAAGGGATGACAGTAGGAGAGATAGTGTTAAGTAGATGGGTGGGAATAGGATCGGAGGAACAGGTAGTTAGTTTCAAGGAGGAGAGAAGATGTGCAGTTTCCTCTTCAGTGATTTCAGAAAAGGAGGTAGGGGTTGGAGGGTTGAGAGAATAGACTTCAGGGAAGGAGAGGTGGAGGTGACCTGGTTGAGAATTCAATTTTAATCTTGTGAACCTTATCATGAAAGTACTCAGCCAGAGTCTGGGGAGAAAGTGAAGAGGGAGTTGGAGGTGAAGGCACTTTGAGGAGAGAGTTCAATGTGGCAATGAGACATCAAGGGTTTGAGCCAAGAGAATTTGTCAATTGAATGTAATAATCTTGTTTGGCAAGTAAAAGAGCAGACTGGAAGGAGGTCAGTAAAAATTTGAAATGTATGAAGTCAGCATGGGCACGGGATTTCAGCCAAAGGCATTCGGCAGAGCGGGCACAGGAACGTAGGTAGATGATTCTAGAGGTCAGCCATGGCTGGGGTTTGGTACGCTTTACAGGACGGGGAATGGGAGGAGCAAGAGAATCCAGAGCAGAGGAAAGAATAGTATTATAGGAAGAGACAGCCTCATTGACAGACTTGGATAACATAGAAGTAGAGAAGAGATTTGAAACACTGGAAGACAGAGTAGGAGGGTCAATATCCTGAAGATTTCTAAATGTATTGGTTAAGATTGGACGTGACTGGGGAGGAGGGTGTTTAGGTGTGAAAGTTAACAGATGATGGTCAGAGAGGGGAAGAGTTGAGGCACAGAAACTGGAGAGTGAGCAGGTTGAGAAGAGGACAAGGTCAAGACAATGGCCATTCTGGTGAGGGGGTAGTGGAGCACAGTTGAAGACTGAAGGAGGATGTTAAAGCGAGAAATATGAGAGTCAGAGAGATCATTAGCATGAATGTTAAAATCCCCAAGAATGAGGGAAGGAGATGAAGGTTCAAGAAAAAAGGAAAGCCAAGTGTCAGTCAATGAGAAAGGAAGAAAGGGACTTATCAGGGGGTCGAAAAATGACTGCTACTCAGAGAGGCGGAAGAGTGAATAGATGGAGTGGACTTCGAAGGAAGAAAAGCAGTGAGACTGAGGTAGAAGAAGAGGTTAAAATCTACAGGAGGGTGAAAGTTGTAGCCTGACACCACCTCCGCTGCCAACCGGGCGAGGAATATGGGAGAAAGATAACCTCCATGGCATAGGGCCGCGATTGAAGCAGAGTGTTCAGGGCAAAGCTAAGTTTCAGTTAGGGCAAGCAGATGGAGAGAACGAGAGATAAATAGGTCATGGATGTAGGAAAGTTTGTTGCAGACAGAGCGGGCATTCCACAGAGCACACGAGAAAGGCAGGCAAGAAGGGGGGAGGAGAGGAACAGAAATTAGATTGGAGACATCACAGTTTGACCTGCACAGATAGGATGAGAGCTGATGAGAATAATATAAGACAGCTAGGAAGCAGAGTAAGGAAGATCGGTTTGGTGCCAGGCAAAATGGTAGAGACTTATGAAGAACAAAATTACAGAGCATATGCAAAGGCATGGATTAATGAGAGAAAGCCAACATGGATTTAGTCACAGGAAATCTTGCCTTACCAATCTACTACATTTCTTTGAAGGGGTAAACAAACGTGGATAAAGGTGAGCTGGTCGATATTGTGTATTTGGATTTTCAAAAGGCAAAGTACCTCATGAACAACTTCTGAAGAAATTAGAAAGTCATAGAATAGGAGGTAATGTCCTATTGTGGATTAAGAACTGATTAAAAGATAGAAAACAGAGAGTACAGTTAAATGGTCAGTATTCTCAATAGAAAAGGGTACATAATGGGGTTCCCCAGGGGTCTGCTGGGACCAGTGCTTTTTAACATATTAAGGCCCCTGTTTGCAAAGCCGCACTAGCAACTGGCGGTGGGTACTGCCAACACAGCGTATTCATTTTGAATGGGCTGTGTTGGCAATGCCGCACAGCAGCTACTAGTGCAGCTTTGTAAACTGAGGTAAATGATCTAGAAATGGGAATAACTAGTGAGATAATTAAATTTGTTAAATCATAAGAGAAATGGGTGACTCGGCATCCCAATGGCAGATAGTTTGTTTATTTATTTGTTCTTATATTTTATTTATTATTAGGATTATATTATATTATATCCCACATCCAAAAATTTATTTCAGTTCAATGTGGCTTACATTTAATGGAACTCAATTACATTAACAGTATACTGAATAAAGTTACAATTAACAAGAATCGGTCATAAATAAACAATTCTCCAATTTGTAATTCAATCTTCATTAAAGAATTTCTTAAAAAGATAAGTTTTCAGGTTTTTGCAAAATAGTAAATAATTATTTATACCTCTTATTTCCTTGGAATTTGATTGCACCATTTGGATCCCAAGTAACTTCCCCTCCCCCCCCCCCCCCCCCCCCCCCCCCCGTTTACAAAGCTGCACTTGTGGCTGGCAGTGTCACATTCTAAATGCAGATTTACATCTCCTAGAACACTAAGTTCTTATCAAAATAAGCTGCATAAAAAGAAATAACTTCAAATAACATTTTCCTTGAGCAATAGCCCAACTTCCAGGTGTTCTATAGATTAAAACTATACCCAATGAATAACCATCCCCTGAATCAGACAGCTTGCAGACCATTAATTCCAGATATGCATCTGCAAAACTGTCAAACCTTTTACAAAGCTATGCTAAAAAGTGGCCCTAATGTGCCCTTATGTGGGTCTTTCCCAATTTGCTAAGGGCAGTAAAATGGATGATTTTTGAATTCTTGTATACGCTAATATTGCCATTACCATGTGGTCATTAAAAAAGATTAGCATGTTAAAATAAAAAAAAAAAAAAGATTAGCATGTGAGCCAATACTGCCACCTATTTTGTAGGTGGTAAGGACTCATGTGCTAATCAGTTAGCATGTGACAATGTAGCTGCACTGATTACCACAGACACTCCTTCCCCTCCCCCTCGGCAGTAAAAATAAAAATAATTTTTTATTGCGTGGTGTGCATGTGTTAACCCAGAGCTTACCACCGGATGCCTGATCGTGCACCGTGGTAAGCATGCACTCACTATTGCTTACCAGAGCTTGATTAAAGGACCCCTAAAAGGTCTAAAAACACATTTAAAAAAATGTTAGCATTCACTGGTCTATAATATTTTAGCATGTCCTCTGGGAAACCTTTGATCAGCTTCCACATTTTTTGCCATGTATTATTAGTTATTGAAATTTTATTTTTATTTTAACGTTATGTATTTTACTTTGAACTTATACATGATGTTTTAGTGGTTAGGCTTTAGGGAGTTAGTTTAGTTGAACCTTATTGTAAACCACTCTGATGGGTTTATCCATGGAGGGTGGTATATCAAGCTTAATAAATAAATAAATGTTTTGCTTTAAAACACACAACCCAACAACCAGGGAGCAAATCTACTCAAAACCTTAGAGACAAAATTTAAAACCAATGTGGGTTATTGTACACACCATGAGCTCTAAACACAATCATTAGCAAGAGAGGAAAAGGCCTCAGAAGTCTGTGGTTCATAGTCAGTCAGCATATAACACCCTGCAGACAAGCATCATTCATTGGCCAGAAAAACCTCTCCCTCCCTGCCTATTTATTTTACTAACACTATTTTTAAGTTAACACTTTCAAATTATAGCAGTACAATTAATTGTTATGGCACACTTATCTTTATTTTGTAGTGCTCTGCACTTCCTGACGGGGACCCACTTCACTACGAGGCTTCAGGGGCAGTGTGCATATTTTCAATTATCTGAAAAATAAAACACAAAATCTTTGTAAGACGAGCTTCTTAATAGTATCCAATTACGCCAACCCACTTGTGGGGGATACAATAACATGAATTTCATATTATACATATTCAGCTTTAGTCAATGTGATTTAAGCCATGCTTCCACAATATTAACATAGCATTCTATCTTTGAGCCAAAATCTGTTACTATATCAATTACCAAACTGACATCATCCACATAAATGTAAATACTCTCAACTTATCCAATTTTTTAGCTAACAAAGATAATGCTATGTAATCTATGGAAATTTGTAAGTCTATGTGTTTTGAAAATGACCCTCCATCAATATTAAGACAGAGGAGAGAGCTTATTCGAGATTGAAGGTTCTGGATTTCAAAAGAACTAACTTTGCCGAGATGGGGGGATTTCTCAAGGAAGAGGTAGCAGGATGGGAACAGCTGAAGGAAGTAGAACAGCAGTGGCCAAGACTGAATGGAGCTATTTTAGAGGCAACTAACCTTTATGTTAATAAATTACATAAAGGAAAGAGGAAAAGAAGGCCGTTCTGGTTCTCGAACGTAGTAGCCGAAAAGGTAAGGGAAAGGAGGTTAGCCTTCATACAATATAAGATGACTCAGAAAGAAAAAGACAGGAGAGAATACCTGGATAAGCTAAGAGAAGCTGGAAAAGCTGTCGGGAAAGTGAAGAGGCAAATGGGAGAAAAGATAGCTGGGGGGGGGGGGGGGGTAGGACTACAGGACTACAGACAACAAATGCAAAAGGGGATGGATGTATGATAGACCAAGACCTGTTCACGGAGGACAATGTTTGTGAGGAGCTAGTTAAACTAAAAGTAGACAAAGTGATGGAGCCTGATGGGATACATCTGAGGGTGCTCAAGGAACTTGGAGAAGTTCTGGTGGCTCCGCTGATTGACCTCTTCAATGCTTCCTTAGAGTCTGGTGTGGTCCCGGAGAACTGGAGAAAGGCAGATGTGGTCCCTTTACACAAAGGAGGAGGTTGAGAATTACAGACCTGTCAGTCTGATCTCGGTGGTGAGTAAACTAATGGAAATGCTTCTAAAGTGGAGAATTGTGAAATTTCTCGAACTGAATGGAATGCAGGACCCGAGGCAGTATGGCTTCACTAGAGGCAGGTCGTGTCAGACGAATCTGATTGATTTTTTTTCGACTGGGTGACCAAAGAGTTGGATGTGGGAGGGGCCTCTGGATGTGGTCTATTTGGATTTCAGCAAGGCCTTTGACATGGTTCCGCACAGACGACTCATAGATAAACTGAGTTCTCTCAGTATGGGACCTAGAGTAACTGACTGGGTTAAAAATTGGTTGAACAAAAGGAGACAGAGGATAGTGGTAAATGGAGGTTGCTCTGAAGATAAGGATGTTATCAGTGGAGTGATGCAGGGATCGATCCTAGGGCTGGCTCTTTTTAACATCTTTGTGAGTGATATTGCGGAAGGGCTGTCTGGTAAGGTTTGCAGATGATACTAAACTCTGCAACAGGAGAGTGGATGACATGAGGAAGGACAAAACAAAGCTTGAGGAATGGTCCGATATTTGGCAACTTAGATGTAATGCTAAAAAGTACAGGTACATGCACTTGGGTCACAAAACTCCGAGGGAACGGTACAATATAGGTGGTGAAGTGCTTCTGTGTACAAAGGAAGAGCAGGACTTAGGGGTGATTGTGTCTGCTGGGCCAAACAGGTAGAAAAAGCGACTGTGAAAGCTAGAAGGATGCTTGGGTACATAAGGAGAGGGATGACTAGCAGGAAGAAAGAGATGATGGTGCCTTTGTATAAGTCTCTGGTGAGGCCCCATTTAGAGTACTATGTGCAATTCTAGAGACCCACCTCCAGAAAGATAAAAGCAGGATGGAGTCAGTCCAGAGGGTGGCTACAAAATTGGTAAACGGTCTTGGACATAAAACATATAAGGACAAGCTTATGAACCTCAACATGTATATGCTGGAAGAGAGGAGGGGGAAAAGGAGATATGATAAAAACATTTAAATATCTCAGGGGCATTGATGTACAGGAAGAGAGCCTTTTCAAATGAAGGAAAACTCTGGAATGAGGGGGCATACGATGAAGTTAAGAGGAAATAGACTTAGGAGGAATCTAAGAAAGTATTCATTTACGGAAAGGATGATGGAATCATGGAATGACCTGGTTGAGGTTGTGGAGACGAGGACTGTGTCAGAGTTTAAGAAAGCATAGGACAAGCATGTGGGGGATCCCTTAGGAAAAGGAGGAGTTATGGAGGATGGGAAGACTGGATGGGCCATTTGGCCTTTATCTGCTGTCATATTTCTATTTTTAAAAAATGGAACTCCACAATTTGGTTGCCAAAGATCTGAGAAACATACCTTTTTCATTTTCACTTTATAAGTGCCAGTTGTCAAAAAGCCCTTAAACCATTGAATAACGGTTCTGAAATTCTCAGTTCTTCTAGACAATACAATAATATAATTGGCAACATCAAATGCAGCAGTTAGATCAAACTGAATTAATAGTATTTGGGTCTCTGTCCCTAACCAAGATCTAACTTCTGAGACCAGAGTGCCTAACAGTGTCTCTGTGCTAAAAGTTTCCTAAATCAAGTTTAACATTTTACATCAGTCTCAATCTGATCTAAATCCATCAATTATCAAGAGACTATGGTGCTCAAAATCAAAAGAAAAAAAGTCCACAAAATGGTACAAGTGACAGACATTTTTCTCACTCAAAAACTTCCAACTCATATAATCAAACATACCCAGAAAAGAACATTTAAGTATGATATTTGCCTTTAAAAAAAGCACATTTTGGGTGTGTATTGAGATGTGCTGTTACATGATGAATGGGGTTTTTTTGTGATAATGGACAGCAAATTGCTTTCCTGGGGTGGAAAGAAAAGCATCATGATTTAGACTCGCTTTAAAAGTGACTAGGTCTAGCTCATGCCCAAAACTGTCTTTGGACCAATTTGCGAATTTGCTGAGTTGGAGAGTAGAGAGGTAGAATTGGTCATTTGTGAAAAAGAGTGGGGATTTCCTGAGTGGTTTGTTACCTTTGTTTGCCCCATTCTGAACCTTATGACCCTCACATTTCCTGCCTTACCTCCTCAAGTCTTTGCCCACATCTGCTAGACCCCCCCAGCCACACCCATCCCTTGCTCTGTATCTGGCCCCCTTCCTCCACCAAACCCTCACTGTCCCCAACCCCCACCACTTCTACCTCCCTACCTGCTTTTATTCTGTCTCTTTGTTGCTCTGTTTGTCCAGTCCCAGTTTGTCACTCTGCTGTGTGCTTGCTGCTGGGAAAGTGTACACACTATCTGACCCTGCCTTTGTATGATGCTTGCACATGACTGGTGATGTGATCCTGGGGGGACACTGCTTCACACTCACCTTTCCAGGCTGCTTCTGATTGATCTTCATGCCCACATGGAGACACTTAGGTTGACAGGTAGTGGTGTCTTTTAAATATTTCTCTCTTGTGCCTGAGAAATTGGTCCCTCTCCTAAGAAACATGTTGCCCAGACTAAGGGACAGTCTTCCACGTGCAGAAGTATATATACATGTTTTGCACATGGAGGGGATGTCCTTCTGTTGATGCAGATGTTTTTTTTGACACAGGGACCCCTACCACTGTTGCACATTTTCCATAGTGTAATTCCATTTGGCGGAAACGATTACCTCAGAACATCTGTCACTTGCCGTGTCCTTTTATTGCACATTTTTAGATGTATTTTCAAATATTGGAAAATGTTTACCTCTTTCATTATAGACATAGATTTTTGCATGTTTTCCAATAGACATTTTTTTCCCAGTTAGACATCATATTGAAAATGCCTCTCCATGCCTTCTATGATCTTCACTAGTAGCAGAATGGAGGCCACAGGTCTATAATTTGACACTTCAAAAGAAAGCAATGGAGCAGGTTCCAGCATCAACATCAGCAAGGGGTTTTACTTCAGATCTTTCTTAATTCCAAAGAAATCAAGAAGGTTGAGACTGAAAATTGAACCTGAGACATGAGCAAATTTCTAGTCCTGAGAGAAGTTCAAAATGAATTCCTTACCCTTTCTTTGATGTGGGGTGAGGCTCCATAGTCTGGTGAAACCTGCCAGCATTACATGTTACCACTTCAGATTGAGAAAGCAGATGCAGGAAAGTAGTACACCTCTCTTTTGCCTGCAGAGAGCGGTGGGGAGAAGATCATGGTGAAGATGAGGACCACATTACAAACACCTAGATATAACATGTAAGATGCACCTTGACTCATAAAAATGTAGGCGTGACCATTTACACCAACTGAAACCTGGTAAATGCCCATGCCTTACTTAGGCACGGACTGGGTGTATTCTATAACACTGTGCATAATTTTTAGGAATGCCCGTGACCTGCCTATACCCCTCCCAGGGCCATGCCCCCTTTTGCAATCTGCACTTTAGAATTTATGCACACCACTTTACACAATATGCTTAGAAAGTTGCACGTGTAAATTCTAATTAGTGCCAATAATTGCTTGTTAGTGGGCAATTAGTGCCGATTGGCTTGTTAAGCAATTAAGTTGTGCACTCAAATGGGCTACACGCGCTGATTTGTGCACGCGACTTTAGTTGCTGTTTATATAATCCGGAGGTTAGAGGGTATTTCTATAACAGGACACCCGTATATAGGCACCTGATTGGTGCATGTTCTATAAAAGATAAGTGCTTTTTTTTTTTTTTTTTATAGAATACTAGTGGAGGAGTGGCCTAGTGGTTAGAGCACTGGTTTTACAATCCAGTGGCCGGTTCAAATCCTACTACTGCTCCTTGTGATCTTGGGCAAGTCACTTAACCCTCCATTGCCTCAGGTACAAACTTAGATTGTGAGCCCTCCTGGGACAGAGAAATATCCAGTGTACCTGAATGTAACTCATCTTGAGTTAGTACTGAAAAAGGTGTGAGCAAAATCTAAATAAATAGTTTAACAGGATATATACATATGTAAGTACTTAGGTGCAAGCATTAATGCCATCCACCAAGCTGGTGTAAATGCTTGCACAATTAAGTCCCAGAGCTATGCATGTAACTTACAGTATTTTGTGAGTTGCACTCGTTAATGTGTACTCCTCTCCGAATCTGCCCAAACGTCACCCGTATGTATGCCCACCTGCAACCAACATGGTATCACAAATAATATGTTACAGAATAGCGTTTAAGCAGCATATTGGCATATATTTTGGGGAGGCTGAGGTGGGAGGGGGTGAAGGTGGAGTGAGTGGCATGTAGCCTGCCCTTACCTGCATATAATTTCTCTCTCTTCCCCCCCCCCCTCCCATCCCAGGGATTTTTTGAATCTGCTGCTGTCTCCTCTCTGTTCCTAAGGTCATAGGCTGACTGCTCAGGTTGGTGGAGCACCAGAAAATATGTTGCTGCTGTGATTCAGGAACAATTTTGACACATTTAGTTATTTAAATAAGAGGGATAATAAGCTTCTAAGCTCATATCTTCCTATGCACTAAAGTGCATCAGCTTTGTTATAGCCATTTGGTTGTGAGAAAATTAATGGTATGGGGTTGTGAAAGAAAAAGCTAGTATGCATCACAGGGTTACGGTGTTAAACCTTCTGACCACCATTCCTACAGCAGCAGCAGTGTGGAGGCTGCCAATACCCTGGCTAATTGTCTGACTTACCAGCCTTGCCAAAGACCCTACCTAGAACATTAAAATCTAGTTTAAAAAAAAAGCATAACAAGCTGAACCTCTCCAAAATTACATAATCCAAATAAGTGCTATTTTATTTGGAGGTCAACAAAACCTTGTTGAATCCCCCCCACCTCCACCCCATTGCTTGCAATGAGTTGAGATTTTGATTTTCTTAGGCCAGTCATTTAGAAAATCAGAATTACAAATCCATGCATGCAGCGGGGTAAAATCACAACCGGATCAGTCTGTTTGACTACCTGAGGGTGGCAGTCCTAACTTTCATCTGCCTGTCTCTAATTATCTCACAGCTGGCTTGCCCTAGTCCAGAGCTGTCTCTCACTCTCTCCCTCCCATATGTTGCAGCCATCTGTCACTCTCTTCCGCTCATACTCTGCTCAGCTTCTTAGACTGTAAGCTCTCAGGCAGGGGCTTATCATACCCCAATACTTATCACCATTGTAAGACTCTTAGGTACATTCAACAGCACTTTAAAAATGATTTTTACTAAGTCTCTTGCTCTGTCCTAGTGCAGCGGAATTTGATCCTGGGGAACTGGGTTTGGTTCCCACTGCTGCTCCTTGTGACTGGGCAAGTCACTTAACCCCCCCCCCCCCCCCCCCCCCCATTGCCCCAGGTACAAATAAGTACCTGTATACATTAGGTAAACCGCTTTGAATGTAAATTTGCGAGTATATAGTGTATGATTTTAGAATGATAGGGATGAATGAAAGGTGAATGAAGTGAGTGTGACTTCAGTTTTAAGAATTTATTTAGAATTTTGGAATTAATAAAGATTTAACCCCCCTCTGTTTACAAAGCCGTGCGGCATTGCTGACACCGCCCATTCAAAGTGAATGGATGTGTCGGCAGTACCGCACAGGCAGCCGCTATTACGGCTTTATAAACAGGGGCCTATATTTTGAGATTATAGTTATTTAAGGTCTTTGCAGAATTTTTGTAACTATATTGGAATTGTGATACCCATATTAATAGTGTTATGGATATTCCAAAAACCAGACCCATTTACAGCCCTCCAGGAATGCAGTTTGATACTCCTGCCTTAGAAGTTGGAGCAGTGGGCTAAGAACTAGGGAAGATAGGGTTCAAATACCACTGGCCTCAGGTACAAGCTTGGGGGTCCTTTTACTAAGTGGTGGTAAACATTAACATGTGCTTACCGTGTGGGAAAATGCACTACAGCGGGGTGTGCTCTGGCATCCCGTGGTAGTGTTAGCATCTGTACACGCGTCCCATGTGCTAAAACATACTTTTTATTTTTAGCGCTGGGGTCGTGTTTGAGGGGCAGAGAGTAGGTGGCCCCAGCTCTATTTGGTTAACACAGCTACATTGCCATGTGCCTACCGATTAGCACATGGTTAGCACGTGAGCCCCTTTCACCTACTAAATAGGTGTTGGTAAGGGCTCATGCACTAATGGTCACATGCTAATTTGGAAATTAGTGCGTGGTCATTTAAATGAGGAAATGAAAAATTGATCATTTTGCAGCTATGCTAAAAGTGGTCTCAGCATGTGAGGAAACCACCTTTTAGTGCAGCTTATTAAAAGGGTGCCTTAGATTGTAAACGCTCTGATGCTGGGGAAATACCTACTGGTAATTGAATGTAATTTGCCTTGAGCTACAAATGAAAGAGCTAAATCCAAATAAATGGTCATTATCCTACATGATGACATGCAGTTAATTAATTCATGCATTCTAGCTAGATAAATTGATCAGGGCAGGGGGGGACCCATCTGTGATAACTAGGGTTACCATTCGTCCGGATTTCACCGGACATGTCCTCTTTTTGAGGGCATGTCTGGGGCGTCCGGCGGGTTTTGCTCGCCCGCCTGTTTGTCCAGATTTCTGCACAAACGGGCGGGCGAGCGGCGCCGTGGGTCTCCCCTCCCCTTCCCTTACTTACTATCTGCCCTGGTGGTCTAGTGACCTCTTCGGAGCAGGAAAGAGCCCCCTCTTTCCTGCCCGGAGCGCTGCCTTGCCCTTCATCCTTTTCGGTCTCGGCTGGGGATTCAAAATGGCCGTCGAGAGTTGAAGTCTCGCAAGGCCGCTTCAACTCTCGGTGGCCATTTTGAATCCCCAGCCGAGACTGAGAAGGATGCTGGGCAAGGGCAGGCAGCACTCCGGGCAGGAAAGAGGGGGCTCTTTCCTGCCCTGAAGAAGTTACTAGACTACCAGGGCAGTAGATAGTAAGTAAGGGGAGGGGAGGTGACGGGAGGGGCGGTGACAGGGGGGGCAGGGGAAGGGAATATGTGACCCGGGGGAGGGGAATATGTGACAAAAATAAAGTAGATGATACTTTGCTAACAGTGTTATATTTGTTTCAGATTTCTCCCAGTGCTTGCTCTGCTCTCTGTACCTCCGGGCTACAAATGTGACATTTAGGCCATGCCCCTTTCTCTGACATCACAGGAAGTGAGCTCTCATTTTACCCTCTAAATTCCAAATTATTACCTTTGCAGTGCATACCATTGCATGTGTTGCATTACACAAAAGGAGCATGGTGAGCTCCTTTGTGCCCTCCTTTGAGTGCCTCCTATTTTATTTATCCTTTTTTATTATTTCCTCGTCTTTTCATTCAACCAGTGAAGCTCTGGCTACCCCTACTAAAACCTACACTATCCTGACCTTGTGGGGCAGATGATCTTCCTATGTTTGTACATCTCATTTTCAGCAGGTACAACCACACTTCCTATTGCCTGTACTCTTATCCTCTGGTCTTCCTCTCCCTCTCTGTTCTCTTTCCCAATATCATATTGGTCTCCTCAATACATGCACAATATGTTGGGAGAATCATTTTATCCATGATCTCCTGCTTGACCATAAGTTACACCTTTTCTTCCTCACAGAAACTTGGTTGACCGACTCAGATACACTCCTCTTGGAACAGTCTTGTCCCCCAGATTACAACTTTATTTTCTGTAATTGACTGTACAGACGTGGCGGTAGTGTCATAGCCTTCTTCTCTATTTCATGACTTATTCAATTGCATGTCTATTCCTCTCCCATTCTTAAAGGAATGGCTTTCCATATTCAATCAGTTTTCTCATTTTTTTTGTTATTTATCTACTTGATACTCATCTATCACTACAGGCTTTTTAAAATTGTGTCTCTCCTTTCTTGATTGACCCCCTCATCTTTCCCTCCTCTCAGTACCCTTCTCCACCACCACCAACTCCAGGCTCCACCCTTTCTGCCTCGCCTCACCCTATGATTGGAATAAACTTCCTGAGCCCATACGCCAAGCCCTCTCCCTGCCCATCTTCAAATCCTTACTCAAAGCTCACCTCTTCAATGTTGCTTTCGGCACCTAACCATTATATCCTATTCAGGAAATTTAGACTACCCCAATTTCACTGACTGCACACTTTGTCCTTTAGATTGTAAGCTCCTTTGAGCAGGGATTGTCTTTCTCTGTTAAATTATACAGCGCTGCGTAACCCTGGTAGCGCTTTAGAAATGTTAAGTAGTAGTAGTAGTAAAATGCAGTGTCTTTGGCATAAATCTCACTCAGCTGCTGATTTATCCACTTTTAAATCTTCTGCCTTCCATTACAATCTATCTGCTCTGCAAAACAGAACCATTTCTCCAACCTTCGCCATAGAGATCCTAGCCCTTCATGTCTTTTAAAAAAATCCTAGACAATATCACTAATTCTTCATAAAGTAAATAAATTTTGGGCGATCCAAGATGGCCGTGCATCACTAAGACGCGGCGGATCTCACTCTTACCGGTGCTAAAAATGCCAAAACGTCGAGGGAGAGTGGCGGCCAGAGCTCCCACGCTGCCCCCCTCATTGCCTGGTCCTATAGACAGATTTGTGAGACCGTCGGGAACAGCTGTTGATAGCGGAATGCTGCCAGCTAGGAATCCCGATGAGCTAGAGATTTCGGCTTCCGTTGGCCTTGATGTCACTCTAAGCCCCGCTATGCGCTCACCGCCTCCCCAGCCGATTGGCGCGAGTTCCTTCCTCCTTGGATTGATAGGGTCTACTCTGGAAGGTACAGAGGGCCCAGAAGATCATTGAAAGGAAGCTCAGATAACACCAGAGCAAGGAATAGAGGGCAGTTTGCCCGTAAAGATGCTGCGGAATGAGGGGAGAGGAGCCGAGGGACAGAGTATGATTCCTGAGCAGTCTTTCTTAAGGTTAGAATTACCTAAAGCACTAGTGAAAAGACCAAAGGAAGTGACTCTAGAAACTTTATGGGATTTGGTATCTAACCTGGGACAACTTTTTTTGAAACAAAGTAATGAGCTATTACCTAAAATAAGAACTTTGGAAACTGAAGTACAAAAAAAGAAGAGGAGTTTAAAGTTTTAGATGATAAAATTGGAAAATTGGAGGAGAAATTGAATCAAAAGGTTTTGAACATTGAAACAACTCAAGCTATGATGATGAAAGATTTAATCAGTCTTAGGAAAAGAACTGAATTATTTGATAACTACACTAAAAGTTATAATTTGAGATTTGCTAATTTTCCTAGAATACAAAATGTAGCTCCTCTTGAAATGTTAAAACGTTACTTGTGTGAAAATCTGAATATTCCCGAACAGAATCTCCCACCTTTTACAATGGCTTATTATATTCCTGGGAAAGAACTGAATCAGATAATTGAAAAGCCGATAGATATATCTCTTTTGCTCGAGACCACTGACTCTGAACTTGCAATGGCCGCTACTTTGGTGGCGACCGTTGCACTATTGCTGGATAAGAATTGGATTTTCCGCTTGTTTTTCCGTAATAAAGAAAAGCCTTTTCTAGGCTTTAAAATCCTTTTATTTCCTGATGTCTCTAAGAAGACTAGACGGCGGAGGAAACAATTCTTACTCTTCAAGCCGGAAGTTCTGCACTTGGGGTACCTTCTTTTTAAGATACCCCTGCAAGTGCATAATAAGACTGGGGGGGGGGGGGGGGAAGAAATATGTTTTCATGGAACCTGCTCATGTTTCGGCACTTATAGCCTCGGCAAAAAAGGATAAGCAATAAGAATAAGGCAATTCCACTTAGTGATGTGCGATATCCTATGTTTATTTTCATTTGTTTATTTCTCCAGTTGATTTCCTACATATTGGATCCTAGAATTATGGATTTGAGTATCAATCCTTTGTAAAAGTGAATTGTTTTACTTTTGTAGATAATTTCCTTGGTAAATTGCATATTTATGATGATACTTTCTGACATAAGAGTTTTCTTATAAATATTTTGAATAAATGAATAAATAAATAATAATAAAAAAAAGTAAATTAATTTCTTCATCGCCAGTATAAAATGATCTAGCACTAGCGTTTCAGCAAAAGACCTTTGAAAATTGTGAATCTATCATGCCTTCTATTTTTATTATGTTCACCTCCTCCATCAGAAAGATCCACTATTTTCTTTGGCACCCTTTCTACATTTCACACGGTTAGGTCTCTTCATCTAATTCTTCTGTGGCTCCTACTGATCCTGTTCTTAATTACCTCCTGAAGCAGATAATTGATTGTTATATTTCTCTTCTCCGCTTCATGATTGTCACAAATCTCCAAACTAGTGTCTTTTCTGAAAAATGGAAACTAGCTATAATTTATGCTCACATGAAGGATTCTCAGGCTGATTCATCTCATCCATTGAACTATCATCCTCTCTCTCAACTCTCATTTTTATCCAAGTTTACTGAAAGAGTTGTTGTTCAACAAGCTTTATCTTTCTTGGAAAAATCAAATGAACTACACCCCTGCAAAAAAGGTTTCCGCCAATATTTTTCCGCTGAACATGCTATGATTGCCATATCTGATTATATCCATAAAACTCTTGATGGCAGAAGAGAAGTCCTTCTTTCACTTAGGGGCCCTTTTACTAAGCAGCGGTAGGGTTAACCTGCGGGTAGCATGTTCCAAATTGACACTACCGCAGGGATAGTGTGGGTGCCCTGCTGTAATTTCGAGGTTGGCATGTGCTGTTTTCTATGGTAGAAAATATTTTTCTATTTTCAACTGTGGGGAGCATTCCTGGTGGTAACTGGCAGCGCAGTCACATTGGTACATGCTGCCTGATTACCACACGAGTAGCATGTAAACCCTTACCGCTAGGTGAATGGGTGGAGGTAAAGGCTCATACAGTAAAATAGCTGTGTGCTACTTTTGAATTTACCTCAGGGTCATTCACTGTCCCCATTTAAAAAAAAAGCCCTTTTTCCCAGCTGTGGTAAAAAATGGCTGTGTGCACCAATTTCATGAATCCACACTACCACAGCTTAGTAAAAGGACCCCTTAATTAAGTGCTGCATTTGATTTTTGGTTGACCACACCATCCTCTTTCATCGCTTGGAGTATCTTGGTATCACTGGTATACCATTATCCTGGTTTCATTCTTACCTGTAAAATAGAACTTTGCTGGTTTCCTGGTCCAATTCATGAAATAAAATGTGAAGTACCCCAGGGGTCAGTGCTTGGATTTATACTTGTCAATAATTTTTTAAACACCACTATCTTTTTTAATACAAACCATAGGCATTACGTTTTTCACTTACGTAGAAGATATCCAATTATTATTTCCCTTAGAGGATAATGGCAACATGTTAATGTGGCTTTTAACCTGCTGAGCTCTGGTCCATTGTCTTAATCATCTTTTTCCTTCTGCCTATGAGTGTAGCTGATCGGTGTTTGCTGTGGGAGGTTCTAACCCTTTTGGCTGGCCTTCTTGCATGGCAATTTGTGTGCTGCAGATGCCGTCAGTGTGCTGTTTTATCCATAAGTGGCCTGAAGGCAGTTGAACATCCTGCCAGAGGTGCTGGAGACTGATCAGCTGGAATCTGGAGGCAGTGGTAGTGGTTGTGGTTGTGGTGTGTGGGCGGCTGCTCAGTGGGCGAATCTATTCTCCCAGAGGGGGTCTGTGGATTATATTGGAGTCAAAGCAAAACACTTAGTGTCATCACAGGAGTACAGATTTAGCTGGATTCAGAATTAGAAACTTTTGAGGGCTGCCTGGACTGGTTTGTTTTTTCCTGTTCCGTTCGCAAAACACATCTGTCTGCAGTCTTAGCAAATCATTCTGTTGCTGGCAGTCTCTACAGGAGGGACTTTGGAGTGGTGAGGCTGTCTCACTGGCGTTCATTCATAGAATCTGGAGGAGCTGTCAGTGGGTTATAGGTTCCTGAACACCTATAGGACTCGTTGTTGCTGAATATTATCTTCTTGACTGTTACATAGTCTTGTTCTACCTCTTGTGCCATTATGTTGTGCTGGATGCTCTTATCACTCTTGCTATACTGCTTTTGGCTTTGCTTGTTATTGTTAGATCCTCTCATTCATGCGCTAGAGGAACAACACTTTACTCCTGTGATCATTTCCCACAGAATTCGGGGTGGAGGGTAAGGACTCCTTCTGCCATGGTCCTCCCCCAACACAGACTACTGTTGGGTGAAGAAATTCTTTCTTCAAGCATTACTTAGTCACTGTAAAACTTTTAAAACATGTTTCCCTTTCCTACTTGCCTATCCCTATGGGTTACATTAAATGCCAGGTCAGTCACAAACAAGATTGTGGTCATCAAAGACTGGATTGTGGAAGGCATCTTCGTTTGCTGCTACTTACAGAAACTTGGCTACATGCAGCTGATGACCCTCCGCTCAATGACTTGTGTCCTCCAGGTTACAAGATTCTTCAGCAGTCAAGGTGTGGGAAAAGAGGAGGCTGTATTGCTATCATTTATAGGTCCTTTTTTAACATTGCTCTGGTCTCTCATTACAATTTTCCTGGTCTAGAAATTCTGGCTTGCAGAATTGCTGATGATAACTTACTGGCTCCTTTTTGCTTAGTACTTTTCTATTGTCTGCCAGGTAGTTGGTTGCCTGTGGAAGGTTATTTTTACAGTTTGTCTCTGATATCTGCACTAGATTTTCTAATGTCCTGTTGATGGATGATATCAATCTGAATTTAGAAAATACCAGTAATTTATACACAAGGAACCTATTTGATTTTCTGGCTTCTTGGCAGTTTGTCCATACTGCGTCACCTTCTTCTCATATTGGAGGTCACCTTTTGGACCTACTAGTATATCGGGGGGCAAATACTGGTATTTTCTATATAGGTAACCCAGGTTGGTCACATGTACCCTGGTCTGACCATGCAAAACTCGAGTTTACTCTTTATTGTGTATAATCTGGCAAAGCTGTGCCAACTAGAAACATTTCATCTTTTTGTAAGTCCAGATATTGTTGCTTTCTGGGCCAGTGTTATTCAATAGTACACTGCTCCCATTGCCAGCAAATGCAGATTTTTTTTAGTTCATTGAAATGAATTCTGTGAACTTATTCTGGATGTCTTAGCTCCCCTTAAAATTAAGCCTCAACTCGCAGAGTGTCTCCCTGGTTTGACCAATCTCTTCTCTCTCTCAACAGACACTGTAGAAAGCTTGAAAGGCAGTGGTCCAAAAGTAGACTGCTTTAGAGAAGAGCGGCTAGGGATTACAATGATAAAATTTGGGAGGCTAAGATGAGGTATTTCGCTGAACAGATTAAGGGCATTAAATTAAATATCCACAAACTTTATCAGTTGGTGCACAGAGTTTTTTTTTCCACTAAAGAGGTCACAGTTACCAATATGATTATGCCTACAGAGTGACAGCTGGCTTCACACTTTGAGATGAAAATAGCAACTATTAGGAGGGAAGTTCTCCAGTCCCCTGGCAACAATGCTGCTCTTCCAGTGTCGCGGTCTGATCATTCGGCTGGTATCCCTGCCAATAAACTTTGACATTCTTTTCAGTTACCTTCCTCTGATACAGTTACATTCTTCCTTTCAAAGTATTCCTCATCCCCTTGATGCCTGTCCAAGTAAACTTCTGAAGATTGTCCCTAGCTTATTCATTGAACTTCTCAGGGAACATATATCTTTCTTGTTTACTCAAGGCCTCTTCCCAGCTTAGAGGGGTTCTATAATTTTAACCCCTTTTCCTAAAACTTCCATAGGTTCATTGAGTGATGTTCCCAGCTACAAGCCAGTTGCTTCCATCCTCTTAGTGGTCAAGGTGATGGAAGGAATTGTAGCAGTCCAGCTCTTTGACTATCTTTCCAGCTTTCGTCTCCTGCACATGTCCCAGTCTGGCTTTAGGCCATGCTATAATACTGAGACTATTTTAACTACTTTAGTTTTTGCCTTCAGGGAGAAAATTTGTTTAGGTAACAAGGTCCTGGTTATGCAATTTGACATGTCAAATGCCTTTGGCATGGTGGGTCATGATATTTTGTTAAATTTACTAGACCAATTTGGGATTTCTGAGAAAGTCTTGTCCTGGTTTCAGGGCATCCTGAAGTCTAGGTCTTGCAGAGTAAAAATGTTGGGTGCATTATCATCGCCTTGGTCTCCAAATTGTGTGCAACAAGGCTCACCCCTATCTCCAATATTATTTAATGTCATGATGGCTTTGCTAGGGGGGAGACTTGAGTTAATGGAATCCTGGGTCTCTGAATTCAGGCTAAAATTAAATTGGGAGAAGACTAAATTTTTGGTAATAACTAATCTGTTTGCAGCAATTTTAGCATTGACTGTATTTCTTATCTTTTGGATTTCAACCTAAAACTTTTAGGGGTTGTTGTTGATCGGCACTTAACCTTTGAATCTCATGTGTCCTCAGTGGTTACTAAATCTTTTAAATTACTTTGGAAGCTGAAGCGCATTAGTCCCTTTTTTCAATTGATATTTTCAGATTACTTGTTCAATCACTTGTTTTGACCCAATTTGATGATTGTAATTTTATCTATGCAGGGTGTAAAGAATGTATCTTAAGGAAACTGCAAACTGCCCAAAATACTGCGGCGAGACTTGACATGGATGTGCCACGCTTTGTTAGGGCTACTCCTTTGCTGATACATTTGCATTGGCTTCCCATTAGGGCCAGGATTGCATTCAAATTCTGTACGCTCATATTTCAGATTTTGTAAGATATTTCCCATGATTATATGTTGCCCCTTGTTACTTTCCCTTCTCACAATTCAATCTTTGGTGCAAGAGGCTACCTGCATCTTAATTTTCCTACCTGTAAGAAAGTAGTTTATAAATCTATATATTCAGGTACTAAATGGTAGAATTCTTTGCTGAAAAATATAAGATCCTATCATGATTATTTGTTTTTTCATAATCTTTCCTTTTCAAAATATTTCTGTCAATTGATCCTGGTGCCTAATCTCCCCCTTTCATTCTCCCCATTATGCTTTATTATTGAATTCTTTATATACTTATGATTCTTCCCTTATTGATATGTATGGGTTTATGTATTTTGTTTCATATTTTGTAATGACTTCTTTGTAGCTTGTTAGCCACATTGAACTCAAAATTGTACGGGAAAATGTGGGGCATGTATGTATCCATGTATAAATAAATAAATTCATTCATTTTTGGTCAAATGATTGATGGAATCTCATCCAACCATAATCCATCCAAAACTGTTGTAATCTATCTATCTCCAGGGATTTCTCCATCCTTTGACTCTTCCTAAAATACATGGCACTGCAGTTTCACTCAAAGATGAAGTTTGTATTTCAGGAATAATTATTTATAATCACTTAACCTTCTCCCACATTTCAATGGTAGTTAAGAAATCTTTTTACTTCTCTAAGGCAAATTCGCTTAGGGGCCCTTTATTACAAAGATGCAGTAGGCCTAAAAGAGCACTACCACGGGATATGCTGAGGTGTCCCGTGGTAGTTTGGTTATCAGCACATGCTACTTCGCTAATTGGGTAGCGTGGGCACATTACTGCGTGCTACCCGAGTAGTGCAGGAGCCCTTACTTCATCCTAAATAGGTGGTGGTAATGGCCATGTGCTAATGGGGATATTAGCATGTGGCCATAAAACCACAAAGCGACCATTTTACTGCCATGCTACAAGTGTCCACAGCGTGCGGTAAATCCACATGCTCACAGCAGCACCGGCCACTTTTTAGCGTGGCTTAGAAAAAGGACCCCTAAGCGCATTCTTTTTTGACACCTCTTCTTTCCATTTATTGGTTTATTCATTAGTTTTCGTTAGCTTTCCTATCGAAATATTGTAGTTCTGCCCCCTTCCCCCCTCTTTTCTACCAACTCTTCTATGCTTGGTTCTTATTTTCTAATTATCGCTCTCTTATTTGCACTACTATGTAAGCCGCCCAGATATTAACTTGATGAACAGGGTAGAAACTGAATAACTTGGAAACATATTGACTATATTGGAATTCAATTTTGTCTGGAATACCTCGGTACCAAATTCGTCACCTTCAATTAATCCAGAATACAGCAGTCAAACTGATTAATGGTGTTTCAAAATTTCACAGTGTCACCCCCTACTCCAAAAATGAGCATTGGCTTCCTGTTAATTATCAAATTCAGTTTATGATCATTCTTCTTACTTTTCAAATTCTTAACCATGGCATACCACAATTTCTTTACCACATTCTTATTCCCTACTCCCCAACCAGGAGCCTACATTCATCCCAGCAACACTTGCTTGTTATACTCCAATACCTTGAAATTCGTTCCCATTTAGCACATACCTCATGTTTCATTGTAGTAGCACCCTCACTTTAGAATTCCATTCCCCTTCATCTACTCTTAGAAAAGTCACTTATAAAGTTTAAAGCCTTTCTTAAAGCTTTTTTTTTTCACCAAAGCTTTTCCCCGATTTCTAACTTATCTACACATTACTCACCTACTATGCAATCCCTGGTTACAGAGGCATTAAGGGGGTGTTTTTCAAAGTGGCAGAAAGCCCAACCCAGGCTTACCACATGCTAAATCTGAACTACCACCAGCCCAACGTGACCGCCAGAGATAGTTCTGAGTCAAGCATGCTTCATTTCCGGCGCTCCGTAAATTTAAATTTTTTTTCTAGCACGGTGGTAATCCGGTGGTAATCAGGCATTGCCAGGTTACTACGGTAAGTACTCCCACCGCATGGCCACACTAAGAGTTATCTTAATGCATGGCCATTTTTTGGGGGTGGGGAGCTTTGGACCTCTAAGTGTCCTGTTTACAGTACTTTGCTTTGACCCTTTCCTCCTTCTGTGATTTAGCTTAACTAATCTTCCTCTTTTTCCCTTCCCTTATTATTTTAAAATGTGTAATGTAGGCATCCTCATGAGTTTTCCCTTAATCCCTTTCTATAATTTTGATTTTTATGTAAATTGCTTAGATATCCTCTTGACTGATGGTTTATTAATTAAAAGTGAAATGTGAAATACTGTCCAGGTAAGATCCTGAAGAGTTTATACTTTTTGTTACCTGTTTTGGCTGGGAAAAAATGTTCAGATCTCTAGCAAATCACATGCATAGTGACTAGTTCTTCCCTCGCTACTATTTGTATCTTTCCATTATCTTGTGCACTTTGTCTGTGATTAATGGAAATAGTATCAGATGCGGAAATGGATTGTGACCGATGAACACAGCTGACTCAAGGGACTGAAATCTCCGGCAAAGTAATAGAACTAAACCAATATGCATAAAACAAATCCCACTCACTAGGCTTAAGCTGATGGAAGCAACTACCTGTGTAATAACAAAGCAGCAGAAACTGATTTGTATGTGACTCCATATGCTTTTTTTTTATATCTGTTGTCTAATATTGTGCACTCTTGTTTTTTATTCATTAACCAGTCATCAAGGGTTTGTTCTTTTTTTTTTTTTTTTTTTTGAGGTGGTGAATACTAATTTTGAGACTATTTTAAAGGTATTGTGCAGTGTATTCACATTCATATAGCAGACTTACATGTGTAAATAACCATACATGTGCAAACTCCAGTTTTAGAACTGGATTTACATGAAGAAGGACTGGCAGCACTCACTTAGACATCTATGGAGGAGTCATGTTCAGAGCATTCCTGCAGAATATGTATACTAAATGTATATATGTAAACCGCTTTGAATGTAGTTGCAAAATACCACAGAAAGGCGGTATATCAAGTCCCATTTCCCTTTTTACAAAGTCCTGCATGTAGAAAGCACCTAAATTAAACATTGGCATTTATACCCGATATAAATTATGCACATTGGGCCTGATATTCAGCTGGCGGAGGGCAGCGCATCTGCTGTCTGCCGCCGTTAAACCTGGATATTCAATGCCAGGCTGTATCCAGTGACCAGTATTGAATATCCAGGTTTATTTTGGCCATTAAAAGGTTAACCGGCTATGCCGATATTCATTGCTAACTGGTTAACTTTTTAGCAGTCAAAGATAGGTCTGCTATTTAAGTGGCCTATTTTGACCGCTCAACATAGCTGGTTTGGGGCTGAATATCCACATTTAACTATCTATGTCATGTGATATAGCAGGTTAGTGCTAACCAGGATATTCAGCAGGAGACAACCAGTTATCTACCGTGGTTAAGAGCATAAAACGCTATTTAACTGGCCAGGAGCCATTCCTGGCCAGTTAATTGTTTTGAATATTGGGGGATTGTCTTTTTTTTTACCAACTGCTCACTGAGATAATTTGTTGGAGTAGATGTGCTTGTGGTTGGTGTTCCCTGATTGTCACTCTGTTGCCCTTGCTTTATTTGACCCCTTTTACCCATTTCAGCCCTTTGCAGCCTTTCCTAGCCTACCCTCTCATCATTCTTTCTCTCCCCCATTCTCTTTTCCTCTGCCAGGTCCTGCTTTCTATCTGCCTGTCTGTTGGTCTGTAGGTTTGGCTGGGTGGCCTTCTGTGCCAATGTGTAAGTGACAGACTCTCTATGTGTATCTGTGGCACCAGTTGTTGGCTCTGTACAGTGGTGTAGCCACAGGAGGCCTGGGCCCCCACCCTCACTTTTGCCTTGGGACACCTCTGCTTTCCTGGCTGGCAGGGATGCCAAGCCCTGCCAGCCGAAGACCTCTCCTGCTCAAGTCATGCCAACAGCAGCGCTTATTCAGCAGACACGCTTCACCGCTAATGCCAGTTCTCTTATGCATGCTTAGTTCAGGTCTAACTGAGTATGAGCAGGAGAGCCAACATTAGCAGTAAAGCATGCCTCTGAATCAGTGCTGCAGGTGTGACACAGGCAGGAGAGGTCGTTAGCTGCCAGGGCTTGGCATCCCTGCTAGCTCAGGTTTGCCTAGAGCAGAGACTGGGAAAGGGGGTTGGGGAGAGAGAATTGCATACCACCCACCTTGATCTAAGGCCCACCCAGAATTGCTCATATAGTTATGCCACTGCTCTGTGATTATCATGAGTGACTTAAATTATTGGTTTTTGCAGACATTTTGCCTGTCTTGCAGGAGAAATAAGACAAGGCATCTTGGATTTACAGGCCCAGAACCCAGTTTCTGTACCTATTGGAGGAATTCTTCTGCACAAGGTTCTGCTTCGACAGGCCATTCACCTGTGCCAACTTCTAGAACCTCAGCTGCAGTCAGCAATGCAGTGAGGACAGAATGAGCTTGTGCACCTGAAGGCCACTATAACCCTTGTCTTTTTGCCTCTGGCATCTTCCAGTCCAATCTGGTAGCCATAGCCAGCACTAGGAACTTGTCCAAACCTATTTTAAACCTAGCAGTTCTTGCTGTTTTTTTACCACATCTTCTGGCAACAAGATCCAGATCTTAACTATTCATTGAGTGAAAAAATATTTTCTTCAATTTTGTTTTCAATGTACTGTTTAGTAACTTCATAATGTATCCCCTAGTCTTTGTACTTTTTGAAAAAAAAAAAAAACAACCCCAAATAAACAAGCAATTTGCATTTACCCATATCACACCACTCATGATTTTTAAAACCTCTATCATATCTTCACATAGCTATCTCTAAGCTCTGAGCCCCAACTTCCCTAGTCTTTCCTCAGATGAGTCATTCCATACCTTTATTCATGTTAATAATTGCCCTTCTCTGTACTTGTTCTAATTCCACTATATATTTTTAGATGCATGCAGCAACTAGAATTGCATTCGATACTCGAGGTTTGATCACAGCATAGAGTGATAGCAGAAGTATAATGATTTTATTCTATATTCCTTTTCTAATAATTCCTAATATTCTGTTTGCATCTTTTTGGCCACTGTCACACTGAACAGAAGACAATACAGTGACATCTAGATCCTTTTCCTAGGTGGGGACTCCTAATGTGGAACCTAGCCTTACATACAGTAGCTATAATTTGGGTTATTTTTCCCTATGTGCAGCACTTTGTAATTGTCCACATTAAATTTCATCTGTCATTTGGATGTCCAGCCCTCCAGTCTACCAAGCTGGTCCGACAATTTCTCACTTTCCACATATGATTTAATAATTTTGAATAAATGTGTGTTATCTGAAAATTTGCTTAGCTCACTCATCATTCCCATTTCCAGATCATTTCTAAATATGTTAAAAAGCACTGGTCCCAGTACAGATCCTAGTGGTATTCAACAATTCACCTTGTTCCATTAAAAGAATTGGCCACGTAACCCTATTCTCAGCTTTCTGTCTTTTAACCAGTTTCCAATCCTTTTATCCCATGGCTTTTTAATTTCCTCAGGAGTCTGTTATAAGGGACTTTGTCAAAAGCTTTCTGAAAATCTAGATAAACTATGTCAGCAACCTTACCTTTATCCACATGTTTCTTCACACTTTCAATAAAATGTAGCAGTTTGGTGAGGTAAAACTTCCCTTGGTTAAATCCATGTTGATTGTCCTATTAAAGCATCTCTTTATGTGTTCAGTAATTTTATTCTACCATTTTGCTTGGTACTAACGTCAGGCTCACAGGTCTGTAGTTTCCCAGATCACCTATGGAACCCTTTTAAAAAGTTGATGTTTCATTGGTCACTCTCCAATCTTCAAGTACCAGAGATGATTTTAATGATAGATTACAGATTATAAATAATTCATCTGCAATTTCATTTTTGAGTTCTTTCAGTATTGGATTTGCTGCTCTTCAGCTTGTCGAATTGGCCTATTACATCTTCCAGGTTCACTCAGATATGTTTCAGTTCCTCTGAATCATCACCTATAAATATTATTTCTGGCATGGATAGCTCTCTTACATCTGCCTTAGTAAAGACTGAAGCAAAAATTAATTTAGTCTCTCTTGTATGGCCTTGTCCTCCCTGAGTGCCCTCTTTACTGCATTATGATGTAATGGTCCAGTTGGCTCACAAGCTTCCTGTTTCTAATGTACATGAAAATGCTTTTTTATGAAATTTTGCCTCTATTGCAAGCCTCTTCACAAATTCTTTTTTTTTTTTTGCCTTCCTTATCAATGCTTTGCATCTAACATACTAGTGCTTATGCTGTTTTCTGTTTTCCCTATTCATTTTTTTGAAAGATGTTTTTTCACCTAGAATAGCCTCATTTACCTCACTTTTTAACCATGCCAGCTGTTGTATGGCTACTGGCCACCTTTTTTAATATATGCTCTAAGATGGTATTTTCAAACAACATCCACCCCTGATTTATTCTTAACTTTTCCAGCAGCTCCTTTTAGCTTTGTTTTCATTTTCTCATGTAAACCAGAAGCTTTATTAGTGGTTAGAATTCACCTATGCACTGTCTACTATAAGCCCAGTATCAGAGTTTTCTCCTAGTACAAAATAAATTTTTGATTTGGGACCAGAAGTACTACCACACACTCTGAAAATCTCTCACTTTCTCAAGCAATGATGTAGACCACACCAGTTGTAGCACTCAGAACCAACTTGATCAATATTGCTGAAACTTCAACAAGACAGGCGTTCATATTCAAAGGACACAAACATCTCAAAATGGCCCAAAAAAGGTCCATCTGCAAAAATGTCCAAATAGTGAGTTTCAAAAGGCAAAATGTGGGCATCATACACCTCAGTTCATCCAAATAGTGAGGGGGTGTGTTGTGGGCATGTTTAGGGTGGGGCTAGGGAGGACCCAAATTTAGAACATCCAACAATGATAATCTAACAGGAAGAAACATTTGAACGGGTCAAAAAGAAGAGCATTCTAAGTTATACCTGTTTCAATCATGTCCAGGGTAGAAAAAGGTGCCCTGATTGACCACTGGAGGGATTAAGACGTGACCCTTCTTTAATCCTCAGTGGTTACTGTCCCCCTCCCTCACACCTGAAAGTGACACCAGGCTGTAAGCAAGTCTGAAGGGTAGCCTGGTTGTCAGTGCAATTGACTATAAACCAGGGGACCCAGGTCAAATCTCACTTCATCTTTTTTTTTATCCTTTAAATTGTGAGCCCTCCAGAAACAGAGAAATACCTACTGTACCTAAATATTAAGACCACCTGCAAGCCTGAGGGCTATTGAGTTGGTGAACATCGAGGTACAGTAGGTATTTCCCTGTCTCTAAAGGGCTCAACATTAAAAATAACAGAGTTGCAATGGAATATGAATCTGGATGCCCTGGATTAAAGTCCACTATACTGAACGTTAGAGTGTTCCTCTGCTCTGCAGGGACGTCTGTGTGGCCATATTTGTACAAATGCTGCCAAAACAGATATCCTTGTCCCTGTTTTTTTTGTGTTTATAATTTGGATGTTTTATTTTGAAAAATGACTGTTCACGTTGCACATTCTCACATATTTTCGAGCAGGAAACTCGGACGTTTCTCCTGTTTGAAAATGGCTGTGAAATGGACGTTTCTTTTGGATGCTATGAGCGGGACATCCCAATTCTGATTTGGATGTCTTTCAACAGAGGCATATTTAAGGTACCAATCAGCTATTCACAATGGGTCTGATATTCAGCTGGCGGCAATCAGCGTTTCATTGACTGCTGTCGGCGTTAAACCTGGAACGTCAATGCCGGGCCATGCTTAGGTAATGGCGCCGGAGAAAGACTTCTGTCTTTTGAAGTTCTTGTGACTCACTTCCTTAGCCAACTGGAAGGGTTACAATAAAAACCTGGAATGGAACTAAGCTGTTTTATCTGTCTTGGCTTCTTCTCTAAGCCTAGTTCTCTTTAAAGGGAAAGTGTTTTGGTGATTGAGAGGCCTGGAAATAGAAAAGGGGTATCTTGTCCTGCACTGTGCACCCGAAGCCATGACTCCCCAGCTTGTGCATGCCCTAGACACTGGCTTAGGCATCACAACTTTGTGACAGTGGTGAGATCCTAGAGCCACACGAAGGAAGATAGTGTCACCTGAGAGTCTGGGGTGACAGAAGCTACAGTGGTCCGATAGCCAAGCCTTGCAGAGTCCAGCAGGAGCCTACAGTGTCTGAGAGTGGTCAACATCCAGGGGAGATTACCCCATACCCTTGCAAGGTGCAGACTCACTGTTTGTCTGGTAAGAGTACCTCAGGGTACAGGTGTAGGATTCCAGGCAAGGGGTATTGGGGACAGAGTTGGGCTGAGTCTAGCTGGGAGATAGTGAGAGCCGCACTTGGCGTTTTTGTTTGTGGACTGGACATGTGGTAGTGGCAGGATCCACAATAGTGGACCCCTTTTTTTCTCTCTCTCCATGAAACAAAGGGAGGTAAGCCAGGGATCTAACAGTAAACTCCAACCCAGTGGAGGAGTGGCCTAGTGGTTAGGGTGGTGGACTTTGGTCCTGGGGAACTGAGGAACTGAGTTCAATTCCCACTTCAGGCACAGGCAGCTCCTTGTGACTCTGGGCAAGTCACTTAACCCTCCATTGCTCCACGTAAGCCGCATTGAGCCTGCCATGAGTGGGAAAGCGCGGGGTACAAATGTAACAAAACAAAAAAACAACCCTGGGTTTGAAGCATTACTGTGAACATTGGAGTAAAAATAGGTCTCCAGGAAATTAGGGGCCCTTTTGTTTAAAGATGGCATTGAAGCCAGACTGCTTGAAGAAGGGGGAGAAGAACTCCTGATGTCTGTCAGTGATGATAGGAGGATGGCAGATAAAAGGAATGCCCACTGTGGGAGGAGTTCAGGGTCAACCAGAGTGAAGGTGGCATGTTGGAAGCCCAAGGGGGACTGAGAGCCTGGGGGATAGGGGGTTCTGGCAGGGTGGAAGGCCTGGGAGGGCTAGCTGTAGGGAGAGCACCAGAGGTCCTGGGAACCAGGAGGTTCTCAGAGTGGGGAAGCACCAAGGCCTGGGGATGGTGCACAGAACTGATAGCAGGTCCATCACTCAAGGATAGAGATGGGTATACGCTCTTGGAAAATAGATGATCGAATGGAAACAGGGGTTGGTAGGAGAAATCAGGGAGAGAAAAATGACCTTTACCTGGATGAGGAAGGACTTGGGTCCTGGTTGGTCAGTAGTGATCAGGAGACTAGGGGTAAATTGTGTACAGAGTGTTTGGACATTGAGAAGGAAGGATCCCAGTTGTTACATAGGTGAAAGGGAAACAGCGGTCAGGTTTGGGGTCAAGAAATGGAGAGGTTCCTAGGGAATGGTCTAGGTTTGGGAGGATGGGTTAGCATGCAGTGGAAAGTAGCCCTGATAGAACCAGAGATAGCGTCCCTAAAGAAAGGTGGTCCCAAGCAGGGGACAGTATAGTATAAATGTCTGCAAGGGTTAGCGGAAAACAAAATGTGGATGCAGGTTTTAATAGAGGTAGCCAGGTATGTGGAGCAGACGGGCAAGGATTTTAAATTAATGCAGGCTGTGCTGCAGGAGTCCTTGACCAGTGGAAAAGCTCTGGAAGAAAGCTGGTGGGAAGGCATAGAGGGCCTTCACTAGGAGTTGGAGGCTGAGCATAGGAAGGCCTACAGATATAAAGAGGTCAGCAATAGCTTATTAAGTTCCTTAATGGCTAATTTAGAGGAGGAACAGAGGCTAAGGGCTGAGAAGGAGGCTGAGATTATTAAAGGTATTCTTGCAACTCTGGCACAAGAGGCAGCAGCTAAAGACACAGCTTCAAGAAGTCCAGAGTAGTCAAGTCCTCATAGTGGCAAAGATGTCATTAGAACTTGAGCAGGTCTCTGGGAGGGTAGGATGCCTAGAGGTGGCTAATAAAACTCTGGAGATGCAAAGCAAGGAGATGGCCTTAGAAATAAGTAAATTGTCCCAAGCAAAGCTCATGTACAGCAGGGATTAGAAGGAGCTCAGGAGGCCTTGGCCAATAAACTAAGCCAAGAGCGGGAACTCTGAGAGCGCCTAGAAGGAAAATAGTCCTGGGAAGAAAGGCAATGCAGGAAGCCAGGAGGGTGCTTGAAGCTCAAGTAGAGGGAATCCAGAGGGAACGTGCACAGGATATCCTAGAAGTAAAGTCTCTGTGGGACCTGTTAAAAAGGTCAGTTGAGGAATTACAAGAGTTCAAGTGATCCCTGGAAGAGAGTTGCCAGTGTTGATCCTTGGGGTTGATGTACTCTTCCAGAAGTAGCAAGTTAGGTTACAGGAGCTTGCTCAAGTGAGAGAGGAGCTGAAAACTACCCTGACTTAGTTGCATGAGGTGAAGAGCCAGAATCTACAGCTGAAGGATAAATTAGAGGAACTGTCCCAGAATAAGGCAGCCTGGAAGCTCTAACAGGAGGCAGCTGGTCAGGCCCTGGAAGCTGTGAGGTTGGAATTGATCCAGGAGCAGAAACTCTGTGAGGGTCTTCAGCAGGAAGCCACTTAATGGATGCAGGCCCTGGAGGAGGCTTGAGTGGTGTGGGGTGCTTAGCCTCAAATGCTGGGTGAGGATTTTACAGGGACTATAGGGGAATTAAAAGCCCAGCTTGCAAAAATTAGGAAAATATCAGAAGAGATGAAGAGGGGCAAGCACACTCTAGAAGACAGCTGCCTGTGTTCAACCTGTAATTCCTGTGAATTCAGCCCAGAGAAGGAGGTGGGGAAGCAGGTACCCTAAGAAGCACAGGTCTATGTCCTAGACCATCTGGATGGGCCAAAAGGGGTTGCAAAGATACCACCACTGAAGGATGGAGGTCAGCCTCTTAATAAAGCCACCTTAGAGAAATGGGACAGTCAGAAGGGTATCCCCTTCAAGTCTGACCTACCGCAGTGTGTTTAGGGGGGAGTCTGGTACTAAAGTGTGTGTGTGTGTGTGTGTGTGTGTGTGAGTGTGTGATGTTTCCCTTCAGAAAGCCTCTACGGCGAAACGGGACCCCGTCGGGCATATCAGTGTGAAGCCAAATTGCAACTGCAAGGACAGCACTAAAGATAAGTGTTCATCAAAAGTGATGTGTTTTGTTGATTAAAGATATAAGGAGGTTTTTTTTTGCCTATGAAGATTATCAGAAGAGAGAATTTTTTGCTAAAAATGTTCAAAAATCAAGTGGCAAACAAAGTGATTTTTGAACCAGAAAAACATCTTTTTGTTTTGAAAATGGCCGTTTGCTAGATGTTTTTGTGCTCTGTGTGTCTACCTACCAACTCAAAGGCACACGTGGAGGGGCATAATCGAACAGGACGGCTCTGTGAAGGGGCGGGGAAACCCGTACTATCGAAACAAGAGGAGCACCATCTTTCATTTCGATAATACGGTTGGGGACGCCCAAATCTCAACATTTAGGTCAACCTTAGAGATGGTCGTCCTTAGAGATGGTCGTCCCCAGTTTTCGGTGATAATGGAAACCGAGGACGCCCATCTCAGAAATGACCAAATCCAAGCCATTTGGTCATGGGAGGAGCCAGCATTTGTAGTGCACTAGTCCCCATCACATGCCAGGACACCAACCGGGCAACCTAGGGGGCACTGCAGTGGACTTCAGAAATTTCTTCCAGGTGCATAGCTCTCTTATCTTGTGTGCTGAGCCCCCCCCCAAAAAAACCCACTCCCCACAACTGTACACCACTACTATAGCCCTAAGTGGGTATAGTGGGTTTCTGGTGGGTTTTGAAGGGCTCACATTTACCACCACACGTGTAACAGGTGGGGGGGGGGGGGGGGGATGGGCCTGGGTCTGCCTGCCTGAAGTGAACTGCACCCACTAAAACTGCTCCAGGGACCTGCATACTGCTGTCATGGACCTGATTATCCTATTAGATAAATGCTCTAATTCAATCTATTCTTCCATCAGTATACTCTTTCAGAAAACAATTCACTGGGTTCGGAAACCATAGTGTTTTTAAAGGATCTATCAGATCAGCGCACCTTCCCCTAATAAGGCTAAATGAGTCTAGCATATATCTAAAAAGGGGCGTAATGCAATCCTCATCAATCCTTAAATGTATTTTCTCCAATTTTTTCATTTTTAGTTTTAAACAACTTTTATATTTTTTTCAGTTATTGCACACAGCATTTTCTTAATATACTAAAGTACTTAGCTTTTAATGGACCTGATTATGACATTTGAGGCTGGCAAAAACCAAATTTTTAAGTTTTTTTTTTTTTAGGGTTGGAGGAGGTTGGTGACCACTGGGGGAGTAAGGGGAGGTCATCCCCAATTCCCTCCGGTGGTCATCTGGTCAGTTTGGGCACCTTTTTGAGGGTTGATTGCAAGAAAAACTGGACCAAGTAAAGTCGCTCAAGTGCTCGTCAGGGACGCCCTTCTTTTTTCCATTATTGGCTGAGGACGCCCATCTCTTAAGCATGCCCCAGTCCCACCTTCGCTACGGTGCCGACACGCCCCCGTAAACTTTGGTCATCCTCGCGATGGAAAGCAGTTGAGGGCGCCCACAATCGTCTTTCGATTATGCTGATTTGGGCAACCCTGGGAGAAGGACGCCCATCTCCCGATTTGTGTCGGAAGATGGGCGCCCTACTCTTTCGAAAATAAACCTGATAGATTTTTTAAAACTGCTTGTTTTGGCCAGGGCTTTGCATGAGGAGTCATTCTCCTTAATTTCACGTAGTTTATTTCCTTCTCCAAAATGAAACCAAATTAAAATAATGGCTTCACTACTTAACTGGTGACACTTACGTATATAGGACAGCTACACATGGAACAAGCATCACTTCCATTTGGAATTTGCAAAATTGACACTGCCAGGTATAAGTGCCAAAAACTCCATGTACAAGCTGCCTGGTCTGTATGTTCATTTTTTTCAACATGTATACTTATAAAGTGGCTGCTCCTGCTGCACATGCTGGCAAAATGCACATGCACTCCTGTAGGTATTTTAGAAAAGGCTCTGTTCTGGCAGAGCCTATTCTAAAAAGCCACTGAATACCCCTACCTGGACATCTCAATTCCATTCTTTAAGTTCTATGTAAAATGAGGCTCAAGATGTCTTGTGAATTCAATGAATATAGATGAACTTTACAAAATGACCATCACTTGAAATAGCTACTGTAGAGCTTGAAATTTAGACTGTCAGAGTATAAGCTCCTCTGTAAATGATAAATGACAGTGTAAATTATTACCACCCATTCACAACTATATCCTATTGCCATCATCCTATGATTACTAATTTACGTTATTACAGAACAACAGTGCCTCTCTTATTTGACGTTGGTTTCATATTTCATTTCTCAGGTTGTCTTTAACAAGAAGAGCTTGATGTTTTAATTAACTTTCACTTCCAAAAATAAGAATGCACTCAATGAATAGGAAAAAGTACCCCAAAGCAAAATAAATGATTCCTATTGTATCTAACAACAATAATAAATGTGAAGAAAGAGATGCTCAGATATACATCAAAGGGTAATTACTGTTACCCTATAATTCACACTCCTAATATGTCAATTAATGGATACCTTCAAAAAGATTAAGGAGGGGTAGGAGTTATCAAGGTGTAGGAAAAAGTCAGCTTTTACTGCACCTTGATTTATCATGGAAGTCACCAACCTGCGGTATCTGTACCATAGGTTACTGACTTCTGTGGTAAAGAACTAATGTTGCCTGCAAGTCACCTCACAAGGAACATTAATCTATGGCTCAAGAACATACGTCTGCCAAACTGTGGCCCAATGTATTGTTAGTTATAGTCTCTAATTGACGCATAATCATTTTATTGTATTATCCTCAGGTATGCCTATTGCTGCTTTCTTCATGTAAACTGCATAGAATTGATATTGTCAATGCGGTATAGTACCATAGTTTAGTTTAGTGTAGTGTCTTTTAAAGGGACTTGCATCAGACATAAAGTTATCGATGTATGGGGGGGACATAGACCCTACCCTGCCAAGCCAAAGCTCCATCCAGAAATCCCCCATCAAAGTTTCTCTCCAACCAGACCTCCCTTGTCTAAAGCCCCTAGTAGCTATCTTCTACCCCACTGAAATACCAACCTCCCCAACATGACACCCCTCCCCCAAGGCCCCCCTGGGCTTATCCTATGCAAAAATCCCTGGTGTCTAGAGGTTGGACAGAAGTGATGTGTTGCTCCTGCTCTTACCAGCGCATCATCCAAAATGGCACCGGCAACCCCTATCATCATTTTGGATGATAGTATTGGTGTGGGCAGGAGCAACTAGGCATTATTCCTGCCTAACCAATAGACACTAGGGATTTTTGCATCTGGTAAGCCCCAGAGGGGGGGGGGGGGGGGGGGTATCATGTCAGGGGGGCTTCCAGGGTGTGCGGCTAGTTATGTTCTCTACCCATGACTTCTAAGCTGGGCGCTGGCCCCTTTAAGAGATAGTGCACTAGCATTGGGCTGTGGCTTGGCAGCCTTATGTTCCCAGGTTGTGCAATTTTATTAGTAATACTGCAATTTGTAATGTGCACCTGGAGCACACTGTAAGCAGCAGTAACAAATTTACATAGCCATTAGCTGCTTTACATACATTTGCATGTTTTGCATCTCATTATGATGTAACACAGGGTGACATTCAATGCTGCATTAGAGCACTGCACCCAGCATTAGAGCTCTTTAAGAAATGTTAAAGGGCAAATAACATGTGTTTGTGTACTATCACAGCTTGATAGCCTCCCCTCCAAATGGTGTAGTATTCAAAAAAATAATGTGAGCAATGACACTCGAGCTGTCCCTTTCTTTCCACAGATATATCCTCCTATGTCCTCTTCAAAATTTCACGTTACTTAATATAATAATGAGTAAGGGTCACAATGACGGGCATTTTCGAACGGGGATGCACATCTCTGAGGACGTCCCTGCGAAGGGGCGGGACATCCCATATTATCAAAACAAGATGGGCGGCCATCTTTCGTTTCGATAATACGGTCAGGGACACCCAAATCTCAACATTTAGGTCGACCTTAGAGATGGACAACCTCGGTTTTTGCTGATAATGGAAACCGAGGACGCCCATCTCAAAAATGACCAAATGCAAGCCCTTTGGTCATGGGAAGAGCCAGCACTGGTCACCCTCACATGTCAGGACACCAACCGGGCACCGTAAGGGGCACTGGAGTGGACTTCACAAATTGCTCCCAGGTGCATAGCTCCCTTACCTTTGGTGCTGAGCCCCTAAACCCCCCCAAACCCACTCCCCATAACTGTACACCACTACCATAGCCCTAAGGGGTGAAGGGGGCACCTACATGTGGGTACAGTGGGTTTTGAGTGAGTTTTGGAGGGCTCACATTTACCACCACAAGTGTAACAGGTAGGGGGGAATGGGCCTGGGTCCGCCTGCCTGAAGTGCACTGCACCCACTAAAAACTGCTCCAGGGACCTGCATACTGCTGTGATGGAGCTGGGTATGACATTTGAGGTTGGCATACAGGCATACAGGGCATACAGGGGGTTGGTGAGCACTGGGGGAGTAAGGGGAGGACATCCCCCATTCCCTCCGGTGGTCATCTGGTCAGTTCGGGCACCTTTTCGAGGCTTGGTCGTGAAAAAAATTGGACCAAGTAAAGTCAGCCAAATGCTCGTCAGGGACACCCTTCTTTTTTCCATTATCGGTCCAGGACATGCTTCTCTTAACCATGCCCCTCTCCCGCCTTAGGTACACTGCCGACACGCCCCCGTGAACTTTGGTCATTCCTGCAGCGGACTGCAGTTGAGGATACCCAAAATCTGCTTTCGATTATGCCGATTTGGGCGACCCTGAGAGAAGGATGCCCATCTCCCGATTTGTGTCAGAAGATGGGTGTCCTTCTCTTTTGATTATACCTCTGAATGTGTACTTCTTTTTGGAGCCTGAGATTCACTTTCCTATTTCCATTAGGAGCACTGATATTACAGTGCCTATAGCATCCAAAGTGTTATGGTGGCAACTCTATAAATTGGCACCAAGATGTAGGTAGCCAAGGAAAGAGCAACCTTTGGTAAAGTCTTTTTTATTGCCCTACCGTATAGACGTGTTGGTTAAAGACCAACATGTTTCAGCAGTGGATTGCCTGCATCAGGCGCACATTAGGTGATTATCATAGGGACATATAACACACCTAAAAATAAAACACATCAGAACAGGTACATAATCATAAAAGTCAAATAATAGACAAAATAATAACTAAAAGAGTGGACACATGTACATTTAAAGTAACACACTCAGAGAAACATGCAAAATAAATAACTGATAATACAAAAGAAGATAAAATTGGGGAGAGGGGGTAGTGTTTTGAGATGGGTTTGATGTGATTTACCGCTCACCCAGTACCTGTAAGCTGGTTACAACGGACGCCACAGGATAACGTGGTGGTCATTTAAGGAGCAGCGCTGAGGTTGAATATTAATAACATTTCATCAAGTCAATGGTTCAGGGGATTCACTAGCAGCCTGAACAAGATGGGATAAGCCCCAAGGTGCTGGGGCTTCAACCGGTTTGCATATATAATTGGTTGTGAATTCAATATTGGTCTATATGATATGGGCCAATGTTTGCTGACTGGACATTTATAAATTACAGGACTTTTTTTGTGTGTGTGTGTTAATGACACTGTTAAATGTGTTTTTTCGCTGCATTATATGACTTAATTTGTATTTTAATTACAAGGTACAGAGGGTGATTGGTGAATGAATGTGGAAGAGTGACTGCTTGATTAGGTTAATGATGTTGAGTGCTGTTTAAGAGCACAAATGATGTAATAAAAGCATTTTGATATAAAGGAATATGTTGGAGTCTTATGTTACATAAATAGAGGCACCAAGTTATAGTCTTGCTCCCTAAGTCCATAGTGTGCCTGCTCAATTTGCTGTTCAGTGACCAATACATTGGGCTAAGACCACAAATCCATTTTATGTAGGCAACAGAACGGCTTTAATTCAGTGTTGGCTATGTGTCATGATCAATTTGGTCTGGGTTCAAACAGATAATCCTGCAGGTGAATAGCTGTGGACCCATGCTCCATTTCACTCCTATAAATAACAATGTTGGGGGACTGTTAACAGCAATTTATTCAGCTGTTTTTAGAAATTAGATTATACATCATCTGAATTAAAGATTTGCTAGGCAGTGAGGCAGGCTTCTAGTTCTATATTTTCCTCTTGGCACTGTAGCACCCTCAGAAAGCCAGGTTCTGGACAGATTTTGTAAAAGGTAAAACAAAGAAAAGGATTAATGTAAGAGGATTTGTCATCTGATTATAAGAAAATCATTTTGTCAGAATGGAACTGCATTACAAAAAGAACACTAGCCTTACCCAGCGAGCAGAAAATGAAAGTGATTTTGGCACTTGATAAGTGTGACACTGTAGCTGTACAAATACACCTATACTTTTAATACATCTTGTCAGATCGTCTCTGATATTTTCTTGAATGTAGTCACTAGGGGGTAAATCTACAAAGCTTTTCTTTTTCTATGTAAAGCCTATTTTACATGCAGAAAAGAGATTTATAAAATTGCATGACCATATAGGTGTGTAAAAATTAGGCTCACAAAAAGAGTACACCTAATTTTTTATGTGATCTGGGTGGAACAGAGGTGGAGTTGTTACCTACTTATGTATATTATAAAATACACAAATATATGCATAAAGGACAGGTATGCACAGGGTTGGGGGGGGGGGGGGAAGGGGGTCAAGCCGCTTTCTTCAGGCTTCCGGTGGCAGGTACAGGCAGAAGGCTCCTTCTCCTGTGTGCCGGATTATTGCATTATCGCATTAACTCTGCTCTGTTAGCCACGTCCTGCCTCATATGTGAAGTACTTCCTATTTCCGCATAGGTGGGAGGGGACGTGGCGGGAAGAAGGACCGAGTGGCCGAGTTAACGTGATAAGCTGGCACATAGGAGCAGGAGACAGACTAAGCGAGCAGTAAGCTACTGCCAGGTAGGGGGTTGGGGGCCCTCAAGATTGTTTGCCTGGGCCCAACTTGGTCTCATGGCGGACCTGCACATTTACACATTTTTCAGAATAGGTATAAATTTGTGCTTGGGATTGTGTGCACTGCTGCTGTTAAATCATCTCAATATTCGAAATGATTTAACCAGCCAGAAACGGCTTCTGGACAGTTAATTCACTTGTTTGGGGCTAACCAGTCATATTCAGTGGCACTTAACCAGATAGTGCCGCTGAAAGTGTCCAATTAGTGCCCAAAGCAAAAATGGTTATTTTGGGGGCGTTCCAAGGGAGGAGTGAGTATTTGGCTGGTTTAATGCTGATATTCAGCACCTAAATGGCTTAGGTAAGTGCATAAATAGGACTGCATAAAAGTCAGTCTTACCTTTATGCAGTTCATCATAGCTGGTTATGTGTTGAATATCACACCTACGGCCCCTTTTACGAAGCTGCGGCAAAGCGGGGGGGGGGGGGTCTGCACTGACATCGGCACATATTTTTGAAATGCGCCGAGGCCCCCTTTTACCATAGAGGGTAAAAGGTAGGTCTTTCTTTTTTGCAGAAAATGGCCATGTGGCAAGTGAAGCACTTATGGGGGGGGGGGGGGGGGAGGAATCCTTACCGCCACCCATTGACATGGCACTGCCTGATTACCCCCAGAAACACACCGGTGCTACAAAAATAAAAATATTTTTGTAGCACCGGATATAATGCGTGCTGGGGGTGGGAACTACAACCTAGCTTCTGTGGTATCCCGGTGGTACTTCCTTTTTAGCGAGCGGTAAGCTCATGTTGGGCTTACCGCTGCTTTGTAAAAGGGGCCCCAAACCGGCTATGTTTTTGCTAGCTCTACATACCTGGAAATGTCAGAACCCAGACATGGCCCAACATTGAATTTGCTGTCAGAAGAATATTGGGCCCATACTGTATGGGTGACACAGTTGCCTTTATAATATAGGCTTAAAGTAAGCACTTTTATGGCTTGTTATATAAGTGTTTTCTTATAAAATTACCCCTAAGGATGTACATTTCTTCATGCACAGTTAGGTCATTAGTATGTCTAAACACTGAAGGTGTCCTTTTACAAAGCGGTCGAAAACCCACAGTGGGCTTACCACATATTATCCTGGAACTACCACTGGCCCAACATGACTTAAGGCTTGAATAAACATGTGGATAAAGGTGAGCTGGTCGATGTAGTATATCTAGATTTTCAGAAAGCTTTTGAAAAAATTCCTCATGAGAAACTCCTGAGAAAATTAAAGAGTCATGGAATAGGAGGCAATGTTCGATTATTCCCCTCTATATCTCAAAAAATTATAAAGCAGAATTAGAAAAAATTCAAAGAAGAACAACCAAAATGATAAAGAGGATGGAACCCCTTTCATACAAGAAAAGGCTAAAGAGATTAGGACTCTTCATCTTGGAAAAGAGACAGCTAAGGGGAGATATGATTGAGGTCTACAAAATCCTGAGGCCAAGATGCCCCGCCCCCCGAGGTCTTCACCACCGCCACTCCCCCTCCACCCGCCCCCCTCTGTCTGCCACGGGCCGGGCCCTCACAGCACCTCTCACCTCCATGTGAAAGCGCTGCAGCAGGCAACAGCTCATTGCTTCCCTTCGGACTTCCCTCTTTTCCTCCCTGGCCCTCCCTCGTCTGACATAAGTTACTTACGTAAGTTACTTACATCAGACGAGGGCGGGCCAGGGAGGAAAGTCCGAAGGGAAGCAATCAGCTGTTGCCTGCTGCAGCGCCTTCACACGGAGGTGAGAGGCGCTGTGAGGGCCCGGCCCGGTGGCAGACGGAGGGGGCGGGTGGAGGGGGAGCGGCGGTGGTGACAACTTCAGGGGGGGCGGCGGGGATGGGGCCTCGGGGGGGGGGGGGGCGGAGGATGGCGGGGAGGCCGGGGCTGCGGGAAGCTGTCATTTCAATGCAGGTGGGAGGGGGGGGCAGCGGCGATCTCGGGGGGGGGGGGGGCGAAGGACATCCATAAAGGACTCCATAGGCACAGCTCGTCTTTATAGATATATATATAGTGAAGGACGTCCATAGGCACAGCTCGTCTTTTTTATTTATTTATTTATCATTTTACTTAATTACATTCACATTTATCACATAAATGTAAGGAAATACAGAAATTAATAGAAAAAGGAAAACATTTTCTTTCAAAAATATATATTTATATAATTGTCCACAATTGGAAGATCCAAGATCAGGAAAACAATCTTAAAGAAAATAAGAAAAACTCAAAATGGTTAATCTTACACTTCACATTTTCTGAGGGAGGAAGGTTAATCGGTTATTGCAGCCGGTACAGTGGTAACTGAAGGAAGTTGCTGCAGAGGATTCTTCATCTGTTTCCACAAACTCTTATAATTTCTTAGGTTCAAACAAATAAGTAATAAGGAAATAAAACACTTACAAGGAAATCGCGCTAGGAATGTCCCACCTAGGGCAATGATTCCTGGCTTAAAAGCCAAGACTTCACACCTCCCAGTCTGCGATTCCCTTGATGTTTCCGGAAATATATGCATCTTTGAACCCAAAAAACTATCAACCATGTATCGGAAATACAATTTCAAAACATTGTTCCTATCTAAATCAAAGACGAAAGTCACTAATAATAACTCTATCTATAACTTCTGAATTTTCCAAAATGTCAGTTAAACTTACATCTCATAAGTACATAAGTACATAAGTAGTGCCATACTGGGAAAGACCAAAGGTCCATCTAGCCCAGCATCCTGTCACCGACAGTGGCCAATCCAGGTCAAGGGCACCTGGCACACTCCCCAAACGTAAAAACATTCCAGACAAGTTATACCTAAAAATGCGGAATTTTTCCAAGTCCATTTAATAGCGGTCTATGGACTTGTCCTTTAGGAATCTATCTAACCCCTTTTTAAACTCCGTCAAGCTAACCGCCCGTACCACGTTCTCCGGCAACGAATTCCAGAGTCTAATTACACGTTGGGTGAAGAAAAATTTTCTCCGATTCGTTTTAAATTTACCACACTGTAGCTTCAACTCATGCCCTCTAGTCCTAGTATTTTTGGATAGCGTGAACAGTCGCTTCACATCCACCCGATCCATTCCACTCATTATTTTATACACTTCTATCATATCTCCCCTCAGCCGTCTCTTCTCCAAGCTGAAAAGCCCTAGCCTTCTCAGCCTCTCTTCATAGGAAAGTCGTCCCATCCCCACTATCATTTTCGTCGCCCTTCGCTGTACCTTTTCCAATTCTACTATATCTTTTTTGAGATACGGAGACCAGTACTGAACACAATACTCCAGGTGCGGTCGCACCATGGAGCGATACAACGGCATTATAACATCCGCACACCTGGACTCCATACCCTTCTTAATAACACCCAACATTCTATTCGCTTTCCTAGCCGCAGCAGCACACTGAGCAGAAGGTTTCAGCGTATCATCGACGACGATACCCAGATCCCTTTCTTGATCCGTAACTCCTAACGCGGAACCTTGCAAGACGTAGCTATAATTCGGGTTCCTCTTACCCACATGCATCACTTTGCACTTGTCAACATTGAACTTCATCTGCCACTTGCACGCCCATTCTCCCAGTCTCGCAAGGTCCTCCTGTAATCGTTCACATTCCTCCTGCGACTTGACGACCCTGAATAATTTTGTGTCATCGGCGAATTTAATTACCTCACTAGTTATTCCCATCTCTAGGTCATTTATAAATACATTAAAAAGCAACGGACCCAGCACAGACCCCTGCGGGACCCCACTAACTACCCTCCTCCACTGAGAATACTGGCCACGCAATCCTACTCTCTGCTTCCTATCTTTCAACCAGTTCTTATAATAAGTTTTCTTACACTCTATATTCCTACATGCACCCAATTGATGGGACTTTTGTCATTAACTCTACATCAGGTGGTTTTTTATTAGCATATTTATATTATTGCAACCATGTTATTGCAATATTATTGTACAAGGTTTTGTCTTCTGTGTCCACAGTTTAGGTCTCTTTCTTTTTATAATGGTATGTATATTTATGAATTCTTATGGCAACAGGTTGCACCTTCTCAGCCATATTGGTTCTTTCCTCTCTCGTCCCAGCACACACATATATATGCAACTTCATTTCCCAAAAAGAATATGAGCACCATAGATTACATTAATGAATTCATATTTCATTTTTTAGATGTTATTCAGTTTCCATTTTATCCCTGCACAAACACATATGTCACAGTCTACATCCATGTATTCCCTTTTCATTTCTTCTCTTTAAGTTCTACATACACAACTATTTTCCTTTTCCCCACATACTGGTCACCCAGTTATAAATGTAACTCCGGACACACCTCCAGCTCAGCTCCTCCCTGGGGTTTCACTCCACCTCACCCAGGACTGGGGTCACACAAAACAGAATACTGCCACACAGAAAGTTCCCACTGGCTGGTTCACTTGAGCTGGGTGCAGGCAGGGGCCAGAATAACTCCAGTAGGCTGAGTGTACTCTAGGCACTCTCACTAAAAAAAAAAAAAAAGCAAAACAGTCAGCAGTCTTCAACTTGCTTTACTAACAGAAATTTGAAAACAGTTCAGAAACTGGTCTATACAATTCAGGGTGTTTTTCTTTAGATAGACAGCACAGCGCAAAACATTATGTCCACATGATATCAGGGCTTTCAAACTAACATGTGGTAACTTTTGCACTGACCCACATCAGTCGTCAATCATCTCCATATAATTTCTTCAGTTGATCTCATCTGTCCCATCCTAGAAGAGAGGTCACTCACACATGTAATGAAATTCCTGCCAGAAGTGAGGCACACCTGCTCCTACCTGGAGTGTATTGTCCCCCAAGAACTCCTTCTTATTCCCAGTTTGGGAACTCCCTGCAGGAATCTGCTGCTGTGTAGCAGGGGCTTCCACACACTGCAAACTTCTTCTGTTTTGGTTCCCAGGACTTCCCCCTGGGCTACCACAGACCAGAATTTTCTCCAAGCAATCTCTTTTATCAATTTCTTTGTTCTACCCCCATGGACTGGTTTCCTCACCAGGATGTCAATATCAGCTCTGTCTCCTTACTGTCCTCCCTGAAAACCCTCCCATCCTTTTTTGGGGGGGAAGGGGGTGTCACGCTCTCCCTCCAGTTAAATACAAAAATGATTTCCTTTTCTCCTTTTCCATAAAGGAAATCATTTTTCCCCATCTGTCCTCAGAGGGGCTGTGTAAACTCCTCTCCCCTTTCTACACACATTTTCCTTTTTCACAGTGAACATAATTCTTAGTCTCTCTATTACCTCTACACATACGCATAATTTTCTTTTACATCAGACATAATTTTTCTATCCTGTATCAACAAATGTACCAACCCCCATTTAGTCCAAACCTTTCAGTCACCACCTTTTTTTTTTTCTTTCCCTCCCATCCCCTGTGGGAGAGAAAGACACAGGAACAACAAACTTAACTTTCCTCTAGCAATCTTCTCCTAGGCCACATCTTCATTCCCTTCCCTCCAGTGGCGTGCCAGGGGGGGGGCGGTGGGGGCGGGTGCACGCCGCTGGGGGGTGCCGCTGCGCGCGCCTGTCAGCTAACTTCGCTAACTTCGCTGCAGCTCCCTCTGTCCCAGAACAGGTTACTTCCTGTTCCGGCCGGGGCAGAGGGAGCTACAGCGAAGTTAGCGAACTCAGCTGACAGGCGCGCACCACGGCACCCCCCCAGCGGCGTGCACCCGGGGGGGTATCATTTCGCCGGGGGGGGGGGGTGCATCGGCAATCCGCCCCGGGTGTCATGCTGGCTAGGATCACCACTGCTTCCCTCCCATCCCACTGAGGAGAGAAAGACACAGAAACTAAACATCTTCATGATACATGATCAGCATGCAACAATATAGGAAAAACCATATCCTAACTCATCACTATCACATAATTATCTGCTATTTATTCTAGAAGCGAGTTTCTGCATTTCTATTCATGCAATTTAAATAGTAATCTTTCCTTTCTTGTGATACATCTGTTTTGTTTTGTTTTTACATCCGGTGACATACAAAAGATTTACGGCATACTTCAGATTGCAATACAACCCATGTAGTTTACATCATTCAGTGCCCGTGTCCACTACTTTACATAGGCAAAAAAAATAGAGCAATGGAAACCCTGTTCATACAACATGGTAGTTGTATAAAGAGGAAAGAGGAAAGTAGAAAGTGCACCACTTGTGAGTCACTGGAACAAAGCCAACCACCCCATTGATCAGCTCAAGTTCCTAGTTTTCAAAGTCATCAGACCCAATTGGAGAAGAGGAAATCTGGACAGCATTCTCCTTAGGGCAGAGCAAAGACTCATTTATGATTTTAACACACTCATACCTTCTGGACTTAACCATGGTATTGATTTCCGTCCATTTTTTATGACACATTTTTTGGACCTTTTTAATCATGACTCTGTCAATTCAGTTATGCCCCTCTACCCACCCACCCCTTGATTGACACTTCCAATATAGCCACCTTAACAAGCACTAATTATCACTTCTAAATCCACCCTATTACATTCTAAAGCAATCCATTCATTTTCCCATTATATCCCAGCTTCTACTCTTCACTCCATCTCTATCCCACAATTTCACAATTTCAATACGTGGCTTATACTCATTCAGGATCTTAGTCATTTCTATGTGTGATATATACTTTAAGGGATTTTCATCATAATTCATGTTGGACTTTTTTTGTCATATACTTACAGACCTTTAGTCTGCTCATACATAATTTTTACCATTTTGGACATTTGTTAAGTACATAAGTACATAAGTAGTGCCATACTGGGAAAGACCAAAGGTCCATCTAGCCCAGCATCCTGTCACCGACAGTGGCCAATCCAGGTCAAGGGCACCTGGCACGCTCCCCAAACGTAAAAACATTCCAGACAAGTTATACCTAAAAATGAGGAATTTTTCCAGTCCATTTAATAGCGGTCTATGGACTTGTCCTTTAGGAATCTATCTAACCCCTTTTTAAACTCCGTCAAGCTAACCGCCCGTACCACGTTCTCCGGCAATGAATTCCAGAGTCTAATTACACGTTGGGTGAAGAAAAATTTTCTCCGATTCGTTTTAAATTTACCACACTGTAGCTTCAACTCATGCCCTCTAGTCCTAGTATTTTTGGATAGCGTGAACAGTCGCTTCACATCCACCCGATCCATTCCACTCATTATTTTATACACTTCTATCATATCTCCCCTCAGCCGTCTCTTCTCCAAGCTGAAAAGCCCTAGCCTTCTCAGCCTCTCTTCATAGGAAAGTCGTCCCATCCCCACTATCATTTTCGTCGCCCTTCGCTGTACCTTTTCCAATTCTACTATATCTTTTTTGAGATACGGAGACCAGTACTGAACACAATACTCCAGGTGCGGTCGCACCATGGAGCGATACAACGGCATTATAACATCCGCACACCTGGACTCCATACCCTTCTTAATAACACCCAACATTCTATTCGCTTTCCTAGCCGCAGCAGCACACTGAGCAGAAGGTTTCAGCGTATCATCGACGACGATACCCAGATCCCTTTCTTGATCCGTAACTCCTAACGCGGAACCTTGCAAGACGTAGCTATAATTCGGGTTCCTCTTACCCACATGCATCACTTTGCACTTGTCAACATTGAACTTCATCTGCCACTTGCACGCCCATTCTCCCAGTCTCGCAAGGTCCTCCTGTAATCGTTCACATTCCTCCTGCGACTTGACGACCCTGAATAATTTTGTGTCATCGGCGAATTTAATTACCTCACTAGTTATTCCCATCTCTAGGTCATTTATAAATACATTAAAAAGCAACGGACCCAGCACAGACCCCTGCGGGACCCCACTAACTACCCTCCTCCACTGAGAATACTGGCCACGCAATCCTACTCTCTGCTTCCTATCTTTCAACCAGTTCTTAATCCATAATAATACCCTACCTCCGATTCCATGACTCTGCAATTTCTTCAGGAGTCTTTCGTGCGGCACTTTGTCAAACGCCTTCTGAAAATCCAGATATACAATATCAACCGGCTCCCCATTGTCCACATGTTTGCTTACCCCCTCAAAAAAATGCATTAGATTGGTGAGGCAAGACTTCCCTTCACTAAATCCGTGCTGACTTTGTCTCATCAGTCCATGTTTTTGTATATGCTCTGCAATTTTTATTCTTTATTCTTTTCTCTGATAAAGAAGATTTTAAAGGAAATATAATTTTAGTCACCAAAAGGTGGCTATCAGAAGGTATTAGCAAAGTATCAGAGAAATATTTCTTCAAGAATTCAGTAGCTGATATATAGGATATTATAGGTAAATTTATCATTCTCAAGTTATTTTCCCTTAATTGGTTCTCCAGAAATTCCAATTTTTACAAGAAAGATAACTATTCTTCACTACCAAATTATCTGATTTTCATAGAGAAACCATTTCCGTAATCAAAGTCTCTATTTTTATATCTTGGACTTCCACCTTGTTAGATAAGTATTAGATAAGTATTCAAATAATGAAAAATTTTAAACATCTGAAGAAGAGAGTTATTCACATTCTGCTGCAGTTCCTATAGTACGTCCATTATGACATTATTGGCTTCACCAAGTCCAATTTCTCCACAGAAACCACTCCAGATATCTTCGGGGGGAAGAGCTCACTCTCCAATCCCCCAGTTGGTCTATTATCCGAGTCGATGCTGCACCAGGACCTCCTCGGGTCACATGAAAATCCTAACCCACTTCGGGCGTTTCCATTATTGACCTCCATAGCGAAGCATTATTATTTCCGGGTCTTGGAGGGGTCGTGCCAACAGGGGGACTCAAAGTCACTCCCTCCACTGAGATTCGGCAATAAAGCCTTGCTGTTCCCAGAAGCAAGAACCGATATCCCCGATGTTATGACCCCGAATCTCTCCAAAATAGACTGAGAAGTGATGGGAACCCCAGCTGTGTTTGAGGAGGACAGCACCACAGCTTTGCCTTTTCTCTTCCCCATTCTCTGGGGAGCGCGCCCTCTTCTTCAGGCATTCTGGTGTAAAACGGGAACTCAACTAGCGTACGTCCTCCCTCAATGCCATCTTGGATCCTCCAGGTTGGGACACTCTTTGTCTGGTTTCTCCTCAGAGGCCTGTCTGATATGGGTAACCCTACAGCATAGCTTTCTGAGTCATTGAAACACGGAAGCCCCTCCACCACTTACAAGGTGGTGTCCCTTCGGAGGGGGTCTTTTTTTTTAATATATAGTGAAGTCCCAACGACAGGTACAGACCTCTTGTTAGATTTTCCAGCATTAAGGCAATCGGAAAAGGTTAATGCCTCTCATTACAATAGGGTTTCTATACAATTTGCTCATCTGCATTCCGTTTTCGTTAGCTGCTACTGTCATTGGAAAAAGGCTCGGAGAAGCCTTTAGTGCATGCCAGGGTTTACTACTTGCTCGTTAATGGCTCGTTAAAGGCTCATTAAGTTAGTGTATCTGGCCCCAAGTGGTATAGAACAAGTAGAAGTGAATCGATTTTTTACTCTTTCAAGAAGTATAAAGACTAGGGGACACACAATGAAGTTACATAGAAATACTTTTAAAACAAATAGGAGGAAATATTTTTTCACTCAATGAATAGTTAAGCTCTGGAACTTGTTGCAGAAGGATGTATTAACAGCAGTTAGCATATCTGAGTTTATAAAGGGTTTGGACAAGTTCCTGGAGGAAAGGTCCACAGTGTGCTATTGAGACAGACATAGGGAAGCCACTGCTTGCCCTGGGATTGGTAGCATGGAATCTTGCTACTATTTGGGATCCTGTCAGGTACTTGTGACCTGGATTGGCCACAGTTGGAAAAGCTGGGCTAGATGGACCATTGATCTGACCCAGTATGGCTTTTCTTATGTTCTTATATTTCACACATTCATTTTAACAAATTATTTATTGGTGTGCTGATTGACTTTAACTATGAATTAATGTTTGCTAATTTGCATTAAACCAATTTTACATGCACTAATGAACTGAATGCTGCTAAATGAATGCACATCCTTATAACTTTTAATTTATTTATACACTGTGATTTAGTTTCTTTCCTTTTTATTTGGATTTAGTTCATGCCATACATAAGTGCATAAGTATTGCCTTACTGGGACAGACCGCAGGTCCATCAAGCCCAGCATACTGTTTCCAACAGTGGCCAATCCAGGTCACAAGTACCTGGCAAGGTCACAAAACAGTACAATACATTTTATGCTGAAATAAGCAGTGGATTTTCCCCAAGTCCATTTTAATAATGGTCTATGGACTTTTACTTTAGGAAACCAGCCTGCTAGGCTAACTGCTTTTACTACATTCTCTGGCAACGAATTCCAGAGTTTAGTTACATGTTAAGTGAAGAAAAATGTTCTCCTATTTGTTTTAAATTTACTACTTTGTAGCTTCATTGCATGCCCCCTAGTCCTAGTATTTTTTGAAAGAGTAAACAAGTGATTCACGTCTATCCATTCCACTCCACTCATTATTTTATAGACCTCTATCATATCTCCCCTCAGTCGTCTTTTCTCCAAACTGAAGAGCCCTAGCCGCTTTAGCCTTTCTTCATAGGGAAGTTGTCCCATCCCCTTTATCATTTTCATCACCCTTCTCTATACTTTTTTCTAATTCCACTATATCTTTTTTGAGATGCAGTGACCAGAATTGAACACAATGTAACATAGTAGATGATGGCAGATAAAGACCTGTATGGTCTATCCAGTCTGCCCAACAAGATAAACTCATTGTATGAGCTACTTTATAAGTATACCTTACCTTCATTTGTCCTTGCCATTTTCAGGGCACAGACTATACAATATTCAAGGTGCGGTCACACCATGGAGCGATACAAAGGCATTATAATGCCCTCATTTCTGAGGGGGCGTGTCAAGATGGCGCCGTGAGCGGAGGTGTTGGAAGCGAGCTCCTGCCTACTACTTGCTGAATCTTGAATTATTTACCTGTTTTTCTAAATGCCGCATACCAAGCGTAAGGGGACGACTCGGGGGACTTCCCTTCATCCCACGACGTCCACACCGGCAAGCGGAGGTTTGGAACGCTTCTTCCCCGCATTGTCCCGAAGAAGCGGAGTGGAGTCCTTAGCAGGAGGGACCGGTGAAGCGAGCCCCCCGCAGGAAATAGAAGTCTCTCTCTCCCCGCCTTTCTCTACGACGCCTCCTTGCCCTGCAACTGCCTTGAGCGGGACGGGGTTTCTCTCGGAACCCGGAAAGGGTTATTCCGAGGAGCTCAGAGGGGAGTCCAACTCTGCAAGGATATCTGCAGCTGCAGGAGAGACGGAGGTGAGCCTGGGCAAGATCTGACTGAAGTTATTGGAAATAGAAAAAACCCTGAGACAATCTTCGGATGAGGTAAAGACTTTGAATTTGAATGTACAGGAAGTGAAAAACTCCCTAGATATGGCAAAACAAGATTTTTCTTCTAAGATTGAGGCCTTAGAGAGAGAGACAAAGCAAACTGAGGATTTTAAAATAGCTGTGATAAAAGATAATATGGAAATCAGAAGAAAACTGGAACAAGTAGAGAATTTTAATAGGAGATTAAATCTCCGAATATTGAATTTTCCTAGAATATTGGGAGAAGCTCCAAAAGATATGTTCCAGAGATATCTAAAAGAAAACTTAAATTTTCCCCAAGAAGTTTTTCCCCCTTTGAATAAGATCTATTACATACCAAGTACGATGAAAAAAGTTGGAACAGAGAACTCTATAGACTTACAAAATGTCACAGCCATTTTGGAGCAAACAATTGAAGAATCACCTGAAAGGGGGACGTTGATAATTTCCTTTGTATTCCAACAGGATTTAAATGCAGTAATGCGTCTTTACTTTAAATCAACTAACCGTGTTTTTGCTGGCCAAACGATTTGGCTTTATCCGGATGTGACTAAATCTACACAAGAAAAACGAAAAAAGTTTCTCTCCATGAGGTCAAAAGTATTGGAATTGGGAGGTTCTTTCCTCCTGGCTTATCCCTGTAAATGTGTCATCAGGTTAAATCAAGTGAAATACATATATTATATGCCTGATCAGCTTCAGACTTTCCTAGACAATAAACAACGATAGAGTTGAGATATATATGGGACTAACGGAACCAAAATTTTTCATTTATATGTTATGATTGTGTTATCTTCACTAATTCCTACCCCCCCATTATTGGGGTCTAAGGAAGCCAATATTTTGTCTGTGTTTAGGACAATTTGCTTAATTATTATTTCCTCTGTACTAATTACTTAAAGGCTGTATTACACTTTTGCAGTATGATAATTTCTGTAATAAGTATATAAAAATTAATAAAAATTATGAGACATAATGCCCTCATTTCTGTTTTCCATTCCTTTCCAAATAATACCTAACATTCTATTTGCTTTCTTAGCCACCACCACACACTGAGCAGAGGGTTTCAATGTATCATCAACAATGACACTTAGATCCCTTTCCTGGTTGGTGACTCCTAAAGTGGAACCTTGCATTACGTAGCTATAATTCAGGTTCCTCTTTCTCACATGCATCACTTTGCACTTGCTCACATTAAACATCATCTGTCATTTAGATGCCCAGTTTCATAAGCCCCCCTTGTAATTTTCCACAATCCTCTTGCGATTTAACAACTTTGAATAACTTTGTGTCGTCAGCAAATTTAATTACCTCATTAGTTACTCCCATCTCTAGATTGTTTATAAATATGTTAAAAAGCAGCGGTCCTAGCACAGACCCCTGGAAACCCCACTATCTACCCTTCTCCATTGAGAATACTGACCATTTAACCCTATTCTCTGTTTTCTATCTTTTAACCAGTTTTTAATCCACAATAGTTACATTCATGTACAGATAGTATTTTCCTGTCTCCAGGGGGGCTTACAATCTAATTTTGTATCTGAGGTAATGGAGGATCAATTGACTTGCCCAAGATCACAATGAGCAGCAGAATTTGAACCAGGCTTCCCTGATTGTCACTCAAATGCTCTAAGCATTAGAATACTCCACAGCTCAAGGATGGTGTTACATGATTCAAGTATTGTAGGTGTTTCCCCATCATCAGAGAGCTTATAGCAGTGATGGCGAACCTTTCAGAGACTGAGTGCCCAAACAGCAACCCAAAATCTAATTATTTATCACAAAGTGCCAACAGGGCAATTTAACCTGAATAACAGGTGCCAGTACTCATTATGGGAAGGGTCACCACATATGACTCCACCCCTGTGATAGCCACACCCCTTACACCAGCTATGGTGCATATAGACAGACATCATTGAAAATATTATACCAGTATAGGAGAAAAAAAAATAACATGATTTTTTTTTCATTATAAATCATTTCTGTAAGCTGTTACAGCTCCAGTATACCCAATGCAAAATAAGACAGCAGATGTAAATTCTCAAATTGGAAATATTCCAAACACTAAAATGTTTCTACCTTTGTTGTCTGGTGATGGTCCTAGTCTCTGATTCTGCTGCTCTCTATTTGTTCTCTTAACTCCATTTCCAGGGCTTCCTTTCCATTTATTTCTTTACTTTCCTCCTTTCTTATTCATTTCTTTCCCTCCATCCATGTCCAGCAACCCTCCTCTCCCCCTGCCCTCCCCTCCAGTCACCCTCCTCTCCCCCTGCCCTCCCCTCCAGCCACCCATGTCCAGCCACCCTCCTCTCCCCCCTGCCCTCCCAGCACCAGGCATCCCTCCCACCAAGCACCCAGCATCAGGCCTCTCTCCCTCCCTCCCACCCAGCATCCAGCATCAGGCCTCCCACCCAGCATCAGGCCTCCCTCCCTCCCATCCAGCATCAGGCCGCCCGCCCACCCTCCCTGCCTCCGAGCACCAGGGTCTCCCCCTCCTCCGAAATTTAAAAGGCATACCTGGTCGGGGTTAAGGCGGTGTCGGCAGTGAAAAGTGTGTTGTTTGCTCGGCGCGCCTTTGGCTTTCCCTTCTGTCTCTCAAGCTCTGGTCCCGCCCTTGCGGAAACAGGAAATGAGGGCGGGACCAGAGCTTCAGAGACAGAAGGGAAGGCCAAAGGCGCACCGAGCAAACAACACACTTTTCGCTGCCGCTGCCGCCTTAACCCGACCAGGTATGCCTTTTAAATTTCAGAGGAGGGGGGCCATGATGCTCGGAGGGACTGCAGGCGGGCGGCCTGGTGCTTGGTGGGAGGGAGGGCGGGTAGACCAGCGACGGCGTGTGGACGGACCAGTGACAGCGCGCGTGCCAACAGAGAGGGCTCTGCATGCCCTCTCTGGCACGCGTGCCATAGGTTCGCCATCACTGGCTTATAGTCTAGCTCAAAGCAACAGAGGATGAAGTGACTTGTGCAGTCATAAAGAATGCTAATGGGATCTGAAGTCTGGCAACTTTAATAATAAAAATAGTGCAAAAATATATAAGCTGGTAATGATTGTCACTGTATTTAGTAAACTTTGAATTCTGTTTTTTTTTTCTTGACGTGGCAGTTTCCTCCTGTGATTCTGTACTTCCAGCTTGGTTGGAAACGGGGTTGAAACTTAGTACCATAAACTTTCATTCACAAGGAGAATTTTTTTCCTCTATATTTCTCTAACATATCTGGTCTGGTCGTTGAAGTGATTGTCTTGGGCTGGGGTCCACATATCACAGGGGTTGGTAACCTGTGGCCCACGGGCTGAAAGCAGCCCCCCTTTGAATATTACGCGGCCCCTGAGATCATGGGAAGTATACACAGAAAATGTAATTAGAATTTTGGTGATTTTAAATACTGTATTTCAAAAGTATATTCAGAATAGTCACTCCAGCAGTTTGTTTCCATCATTTTTAGTTAAAGTTTTATGTTTTTATTTATCACAGAAGGTTTTTGGGGCTCTGTGCATTTCTGGCTCCAACATTGCATAATGTTGTGGCCTCTAGGGGTAATACTGACATTCATGTGGCTCTCTAGGAGTAGTACTGACACTTATGCAGCCCTCTGTATATAAAGGTTGCCCACCCCCGATTTATCAATTCTCTTTCCAGAATCCTGATCTTTGGATATGGCCACTAGGTGTCACCCTTAAACAATGACCACAACTACCTTCACCTAGGGCCTATGAATACTTTCTCTGCTGGACTGCAGCTGACCCAGGGATCAAACTGAGGGTTGAGCTACCAAATTTTCCCATAGCACTAATTTCAAAAAAGCATCTATTCTACTCCTGTGAAAGTTTTTTTTCCCAGTATAGCTCCCATAGTAAAAAAATAAAAATTAAATAAATAAACCGGTTGGTATTGAAGTATTCTGAGGCTCAGCTGTACCACAAGGCTGCTGCTAGAGGTTGCAGTAGCCATGGAGCAGCCATGACAAGCAGGAGTAAGTGGGTATTGCTCCTACCCATTTCCTGTTAGACCACCAGGGATCAAGCAGGTCGGCTGAGGGATTCTGGGGCAAGGGGTTCTGGATTAATCCAGGGGGGTTGGTAGGGATGGAGGGAGGGGTGATTCTGGGAAGGTTCTGGATGTTCCAGGGAAGGGATTGGAAGAGGGGGGGTTCTAGATCTTCCAGGAGGGGGAGGGGGAGGGGAATTGGAATTGCGGGGTGGGGGTGGATGTCAGGACCTGGCTGGATATTTTTATATGGATATTAGTTGATATTCAGCTGGGACTTTCATAGTGTCTTATGCAGGTTGCGGTTGAATATCAGCGGGGACCAGAATAAGATCTGGTGGCTACATATAATGATCTTGCCCGGGTTATTTGATGCTGATGCCCAGACATAGCCCTGCATTGAATATCTGGGGCTAATTTTGCCTGTAGCAGTCATCTTTAAAAAAAAAAAAAAACTTGACCTCTGAAGGCTGTACATTGACTTGAAAATAAAAAACTGAAAATCTTTTCAACCAGAAAATGACAGAAACTAAAGTAACTTAAAATCACCTTAAATAGACTTAAAGGACCTTAATTAAACATAGTACTTAGAGGTGCAGCATCAGTATAAAATTGATGGTATATATCTATGCCTTGACTTTTGCCACACAACATATAAAGAAGAAAAAGCAGAAAATCTCCTACAAATGTACAGATGATGAACATTTTGGCAACAATGCACGGGTGTATTTTGTGTCATCGGCAACCTAATCCATATTGTAAGCATTTTCTCACTCACTGACCAAATCTGATCATCCACCGTAACCGTGCTTAGCCTGAAGCCAAAAACTGTTTGTAAGGTCTTTGTCACTTGTTTAGCAATAAGATTTTAATTAGGGTCTTCCTTTTCATGTCATATAACACATTAGCACACTATTATACACTGAGATTGATGCTGTTAATACTTCAAACCAATTTTTGAAGCTACATTCTACAGTGAATCCAATTTTAAACTCCCTTGCCTCTAATACTACTGGGGTTGAATGCACTATGATTTAATAGCTTTGCTTAGACAACACAATAAATTAGCTTTTCAAATGTAAATGTGGTATACATAACTTATATATCTAAATGCAGTGCTTATACTTCTTTTTAAATTGTTGTTACAATTTTGCTACTGTCACAAAATTTTAAAAAATAGTTTGTTAAACCCCAATTGTCTTCAAAGTCCTAAATTTGCTTATGATTGATAACTACAGAAAAGCATTCTGTTTTTGATAAACACATTTTATTTATTTATTTATTTATTTAACACATTTATACCCCACATTTTCCCACTAGTTGTAGGCTCAATATGGCTTATACATAACCGTACGTAGGCTACAGTTCAGAAAGTACAATTAAACAATATAATAGTAAGATAGTAATCAAATAGGTATCATATAAAACAGCAAAGATAATAAGATAATACAAGATAAAAGGGTCAATGAATTTTGTTGAAACCAAGAAGAGGTAATTTAGGTTGAGTTCGGAAGGTAAGCCTTCTTGAACAAGGTGGTCTTCAATAATCATCATTTCCCATACAGAGAGTCCAACTCAAACGAAGAGGTTATGATCACCTGGGACATTCTCATCCTGACTGATAAAAAAACTGGATGCAAGAAAACCAGATATAATGGTAAAAGAGAAAAACATCAGAACAGCATTGATTTATAGAGGTGTCAGTCTAAGGTGCCCTTTTACTAAGCTGCGTAAGCATCTATGTGTACCTAATGCGTGCCAAAATGGAGTTACTGCATGGGTACTGCATGGCCCTTGCCGTAATTTCATTTTTAGCACGCGTCCGCTATGTGCACCCAAACGCTATTTTTTTATTTTCTGGAACATGTCAGCTACGCGCGCCAAGTGGCATTTGGCGCACATAGGTCATTACCGCCGGGTTACCGCGTGAGACTTTACCGCTAGGTCAATGGGTGGCGGTAAGGTCTCAGACCCCAAATGGATGCATGGCAATTTTGATTTTGCCACACGTCCATTTTTGGCAAAAATTTTAAAAAAGGCCTTTTTTACATGCACGCTGAAAAATGGAATGGTGTGCGCCCCAAACCCGCGCCTACACTACCGCAAGCCATTTTTCAGTGCACCTTAGTAAAGGGACCCCTAAGTGATTACTTGGTGACTCGCGTGGAGAGAGGGAAGATCCTCAAGTACTAAGAAATGCAGTCTGAGACCAAGAAAATATGGAACAAAGATACAGAAATATTTCCCATTGTTTTGGGTACCACAGGCTTGATCAAAAAGAACTTGTAAGTTGCCTACATATGTTATATCTTATGAACTCCAAAAAGAAGCTTTCTTTGGCACAATGCAAGTACTACGATGACTGTTAGCAGAAAATTTGAGAGACTGAGATCACACTCCACATGCCCTGGCTTAGGAGTAAGGTTCATTCCTGCCATGGTATGCGCAAAACTAATGACACAACAGCAACAGCGATCCAGGGAAAGAAGAGTGGGCAAGAGTTCATCCAAACAAGATTTTATTGGAAACAAGACCCAACCTGGCCAAGTTTAAGACAGTCCTTCATCAGGTGTCACAGATGTTTCCAAACCAAATCAATGAGGCTTAGAGCAGATGCTTCAATTCATACATGAACGGTTCTTCAGTGCAAATGCCAAAAAACAGCTGAAGCCATTTTTTGCTTATTATGCATTGTGTTTTTTAAATCTTTTTAGTATATCATTATTATTTTATTATATTTATGATGATCATTCATGATTTTGTTTTTATATGTAATTATAGACCCCTGATGAAGGTCTGTCTGAAACTTGGTCAGGTCGGGCCTTGTTTCCAATAAAATCTTGTTTGGATGAACTCTTGCTCATTCTTCTTTCCTTGTATCACTGCTGCTGTTATGTCGTTTGCTTCTATTCTGCAGTGGGCTGTCTCTTGTTTGTTCTCATTCACGAAACTAACCTATTTGGAGAGATTGCCTTATTCAGAGTCCAACTCAGATTCTCACAGTATACACACTGAAAAGGAGAAAATACTCAGGGCCCAAGAGAGGAAGTTTTAGAGTGTGGTTTACCTTTCTGGACACATTAAAAATCACAAAGCAGTTCTCAAGTGAATATGATGTGGTAATGGTGGTTAGCATTTCTGGGTTTAAAAATTTTTTGGAAAAGTTTATAGTCTTACTGAGATGGACATGGGGGAAGTCACTGCTTGCCCTGGGATTGGTAGCATGGAATGGTGCTACTAATTGGATTTCTGCCAGGTACTTGTGACCTGGATTGGCAACTTCTGGAAGCAGGATACTGGGCTATATGGATCATTGGTCTGACCCAGTATGGCTAATCTTACGTTATGTTATATTTATGATGTAGCTCAAGGGTCTACAAACTGTAAACTTCAGAATTTCCAGTTAATATGCATGAGCTCTATTTATTACAATAGAAACAGCACATAAACATCTCATGAACAAGGTTTTATTTTGGGTTCTATGTGGTGGTAGAAGGATTTGCAACTTTTCCCCACATACTGGTCACCCAGTTATAAATGTAACTCCGGACACACCTCCAGCTCAGCTCCTCCCTGGGGTTTCACTCCACCTCACCCAGGACTGGGGTCACACAAAACAGAATACTGCCACACAGAAAGTTCCCACTGGCTGGTTCACTTGAGCTGGGTGCAGGCAGGGGCCAGAATAACTCCAGTAGGCTGAGTGTACTCTAGGCACTCTCACTAAAAAAAAAAAAAAGCAAAACAGTCAGCAGTCTTCAACTTGCTTTACTAACAGAAATTTGAAAACAGTTCAGAAACTGGTCTATACAATTCAGGGTGTTTTTCTTTAGATAGACAGCACAGCGCAAAACATTATGTCCACATGATATCAGGGCTTTCAAACTAACATGTGGTAACTTTTGCACTGACCCACATCAGTCGTCAATCATCTCCATATAATTTCTTCAGTTGATCTCATCTGTCCCATCCTAGAAGAGAGGTCACTCACACATGTAATGAAATTCCTGCCAGAAGTGAGGCACACCTGCTCCTACCTGGAGTGTATTGTCCCCCAAGAACTCCTTCTTATTCCCAGTTTGGGAACTCCCTGCAGGAATCTGCTGCTGTGTAGCAGGGGCTTCCACACACTGCAAACTTCTTCTGTTTTGGTTCCCAGGACTTCCCCCTGGGCTACCACAGACCAGAATTTTCTCCAAGCAATCTCTTTTATCAATTTCTTTGTTCTACCCCCATGGACTGGTTTCCTCACCAGGATGTCAATATCAGCTCTGTCTCCTTACTGTCCTCCCTGAAAACCCTCCCATCCTTTTTTGGGGGGGAAGGGGGTGTCACGCTCTCCCTCCAGTTAAATACAAAAATGATTTCCTTTTCTCCTTTTCCATAAAGGAAATCATTTTTCCCCATCTGTCCTCAGAGGGGCTGTGTAAACTCCTCTCCCCTTTCTACACACATTTTCCTTTTTCACAGTGAACATAATTCTTAGTCTCTCTATTACCTCTACACATACGCATAATTTTCTTTTACATCAGACATAATTTTTCTATCCTGTATCAACAAATGTACCAACCCCCATTTAGTCCAAACCTTTCAGTCACCACCTTTTTTTTTTTCTTTCCCTCCCATCCCCTGTGGGAGAGAAAGACACAGGAACAACAAACTTAACTTTCCTCTAGCAATCTTCTCCTAGGCCACATCTTCATTCCCTTCCCTCCAGTGGCGTGCCGGGGGGGGGGGCGGTGGGGGCGGGTGCACGCCGCTGGGGGGTGCCGCTGCGCGCGCCTGTCAGCTAACTTCGCTAACTTCGCTGCAGCTCCCTCTGTCCCAGAACAGGTTACTTCCTGTTCCGGCCGGGGCAGAGGGAGCTACAGCGAAGTTAGCGAACTCAGCTGACAGGCGCGCACCACGGCACCCCCCCAGCGGCGTGCACCCGGGGGGGTATCATTTCGCCGGGGGGGGGGGGGGGTGCATCGGCAATCCGCCCCGGGTGTCATGCTGGCTAGGATCACCACTGCTTCCCTCCCATCCCACTGAGGAGAGAAAGACACAGAAACTAAACATCTTCATGATACATGATCAGCATGCAACAATATAGGAAAAACCATATCCTAACTCATCACTATCACATAATTATCTGCTATTTATTCTAGAAGCGAGTTTCTGCATTTCTATTCATGCAATTTAAATAGTAATCTTTCCTTTCTTGTGATACATCTGTTTTGTTTTGTTTTTACATCCGGTGACATACAAAAGATTTACGGCATACTTCAGATTGCAATACAACCCATGTAGTTTACATCATTCAGTGCCCGTGTCCACTACTTTACATAGGCAAAAAAAATAGAGCAATGGAAACCCTGTTCATACAACATGGTAGTTGTATAAAGAGGAAAGAGGAAAGTAGAAAGTGCACCACTTGTGAGTCACTGGAACAAAGCCAACCACCCCATTGATCAGCTCAAGTTCCTAGTTTTCAAAGTCATCAGACCCAATTGGAGAAGAGGAAATCTGGACAGCATTCTCCTTAGGGCAGAGCAAAGACTCATTTATGATTTTAACACACTCATACCTTCTGGACTTAACCATGGTATTGATTTCCGTCCATTTTTTATGACACATTTTTTGGACCTTTTTAATCATGACTCTGTCAATTCAGTTATGCCCCTCTACCCACCCACCCCTTGATTGACACTTCCAATATAGCCACCTTAACAAGCACTAATTATCACTTCTAAATCCACCCTATTACATTCTAAAGCAATCCATTCATTTTCCCATTATATCCCAGCTTCTACTCTTCACTCCATCTCTATCCCACAATTTCACAATTTCAATACGTGGCTTATACTCATTCAGGATCTTAGTCATTTCTATGTGTGATATATACTTTAAGGGATTTTCATCATAATTCATGTTGGACTTTTTTTGTCATATACTTACAGACCTTTAGTCTGCTCATACATAATTTTTACCATTTTGGACATTTGTTAAGTACATAAGTACATAAGTAGTGCCATACTGGGAAAGACCAAAGGTCCATCTAGCCCAGCATCCTGTCACCGACAGTGGCCAATCCAGGTCAAGGGCACCTGGCACGCTCCCCAAACGTAAAAACATTCCAGACAAGTTATACCTAAAAATGAGGAATTTTTCCAGTCCATTTAATAGCGGTCTATGGACTTGTCCTTTAGGAATCTATCTAACCCCTTTTTAAACTCCGTCAAGCTAACCGCCCGTACCACGTTCTCCGGCAATGAATTCCAGAGTCTAATTACACGTTGGGTGAAGAAAAATTTTCTCCGATTCGTTTTAAATTTACCACACTGTAGCTTCAACTCATGCCCTCTAGTCCTAGTATTTTTGGATAGCGTGAACAGTCGCTTCACATCCACCCGATCCATTCCACTCATTATTTTATACACTTCTATCATATCTCCCCTCAGCCGTCTCTTCTCCAAGCTGAAAAGCCCTAGCCTTCTCAGCCTCTCTTCATAGGAAAGTCGTCCCATCCCCACTATCATTTTCGTCGCCCTTCGCTGTACCTTTTCCAATTCTACTATATCTTTTTTGAGATACGGAGACCAGTACTGAACACAATACTCCAGGTGCGGTCGCACCATGGAGCGATACAACGGCATTATAACATCCGCACACCTGGACTCCATACCCTTCTTAATAACACCCAACATTCTATTCGCTTTCCTAGCCGCAGCAGCACACTGAGCAGAAGGTTTCAGCGTATCATCGACGACGATACCCAGATCCCTTTCTTGATCCGTAACTCCTAACGCGGAACCTTGCAAGACGTAGCTATAATTCGGGTTCCTCTTACCCACATGCATCACTTTGCACTTGTCAACATTGAACTTCATCTGCCACTTGCACGCCCATTCTCCCAGTCTCGCAAGGTCCTCCTGTAATCGTTCACATTCCTCCTGCGACTTGACGACCCTGAATAATTTTGTGTCATCGGCGAATTTAATTACCTCACTAGTTATTCCCATCTCTAGGTCATTTATAAATACATTAAAAAGCAACGGACCCAGCACAGACCCCTGCGGGACCCCACTAACTACCCTCCTCCACTGAGAATACTGGCCACGCAATCCTACTCTCTGCTTCCTATCTTTCAACCAGTTCTTATAATAAGTTTTCTTACACTCTATATTCCTACATGCACCCAATTGATGGGACTTTTGTCATTAACTCTACATCAGGTGGTTTTTTATTAGCATATTTATATTATTGCAACCATGTTATTGCAATATTATTGTACAAGGTTTTGTCTTCTGTGTCCACAGTTTAGGTCTCTTTCTTTTTATAATGGTATGTATATTTATGAATTCTTATGGCAACAGGTTGCACCTTCTCAGCCATATTGGTTCTTTCCTCTCTCGTCCCAGCACACACATATATATGCAACTTCATTTCCCAAAAAGAATATGAGCACCATAGATTACATTAATGAATTCATATTTCATTTTTTAGATGTTATTCAGTTTCCATTTTATCCCTGCACAAACACATATGTCACAGTCTACATCCATGTATTCCCTTTTCATTTCTTCTCTTTAAGTTCTACATACACAACTATTTTCCTTTTATACATGTTTTTATTTTTAATACATACATATGCACTGTTTCCTTAATTTTGATTCCAATATGTTGAATATTTGCTCTTCTTTGTAAGACTTGTATCACTCTTTTCTCTTTTCTACCACCCATCATATTTCTTTCTCTTGATCTTTATAAAGGTTTCCGCCCAAGTACCCACTTCACTCTAATATTACATCATTTCCTTGGAGTATTCCCTCTAGACATCATCAGTATTCTGAATTTTGATATATACCTTCCCATTTGTTTCCCACTTTTTTATTTTCAGGATACAGTTTATTAACACTTACCCCTCTATCTGTATGCATTCATGTACCATTCTGTTTTTTACTTTTTAACCTTTTTCTGTTCTCCATTTAATTGTAATAAGTAACGCACATACCGATTTTAATTTTCATACCTTCATGATATCTGCATCTTGTTATTCGTCGTCATGACATGCACTTTTTTAATACATGCATGTATCTTCTTTATTGTGCCATAACAAACTCACTACTATAAGGTACATGGACATTATTGATGTGTTTCTCCATAACCAAATACTTCCCTGTATTTTTATTGATCCATCACCTTAAATTAGAAGGTTTCCTGTCTTTTTGAGCTACATGTCTCTTAACAGCAATTATCTGGTTAAATTTTCTAAGTCCCACTTAATAACTCTTGCGCATGCACTCTTTTTTGATGCCTTTTTTATACATGTTAAATAACTGCGTCATGGATTTGAGATACTTGGCATTTCACCATTATTTTTCGAGTAATGCACAGAAGAGTTTATGGAGCTTTTACCAAAGGTCTTTTTTTAAGGTAAGATTCCATTTTGGCCTGTGCGATTTATATATCAGTACTTATCTTTACTTTTATGTTCAAAGTATTCCTGTTTATTGACATGAGTAGATGCGAACACACCGTATTCACTGATTACCACTAAGAGTATTACGTCTGCCTCTTGTGTAAAGACATTTGTTACTGAGCTGCACTGAGTAACAGTTCCTTACAGTCCCACTGAATGTAGTACTACTAGAACTCTGCCTGATGCCTTCTACATGTAGCTCTGCCTGCCCCTCAGTAGTACTGGGGTAGCATATACCACTGTGGGCAGGGCACTGCCTTAATCAGAACTTAATTAGAAAGAAAGAGACACGTGACAGAAAACTCTACCTCTTGTGCTTAAGCTTGTCAAGATCTAGTTTTTAAAATTATAATTTATCTCTCTCTAGTCTCCTCTCCAAACCTATGTTCTTCCTTTCACCAACAACAAGAGCTGCCAGAGCTCCTTGCTCTTACGTACTGTTAGATAACAGCTTACCAAAAAGAAAAAAACCCCACCAAAAACCTACACACTAATTGGCAGATTCAGTTTGGATGAAACCATGCACTGCGAAACAAAATTATTCCCTTAGAAATACACACGTCGGAGAACCAGATTCGTAGGATCAGCGATCCTGGATGGATGGCTAATTTTACAAATAACCCCCCCTCCTAAAAAAAAATGTAACAGAAAAAGAGCCATATTAGCTTAAGCAAACACACAGCTACAAGCAAATAATCAATTTGCAAAGGGAACAAGTTGCCTTAGACATGATTCTACAGGTGTCAAATTGTCAATAGACAAATAGTGGGAGTGGAAAAGGAAGAAAAGTGCCCTAGCAAAGAACCCACAGTTCCAGTATTGCATATATTTGATAATAATATGCACTATTTGATAAGAGTATGCACTCTTTGAGAAGAGTGTTGTCCATTGTAAAATAGTGCATGCATGCACTCACTTTGCTAGCACACGCATACACACACTATTTTTTAAACAGTGCATACTCATCTCCAAGAATGCATACTATTTTCCGAAGATGACATGGGGCAAAATTCTGGATTTCTCCTGGCCATTTTTGGGTTTTAGCAGCATGAAACAACATGGGTTATGTTGTTGACACTTCCCATGTCATTTCCAACAGCCTTTCCCTAGTGTTTAGTTTAGTTCAGTTAAAATTTAATATACTGCCCTTCCTATAATCAGAGTGGTTTATAAATAGGTAATAATATTTTACAAGTCATAGAAACTAGAAAAGAACTCCAACTTAAGGTAAAAGAGAAAGAGAGAAATAAGTATCAGCCAGAAAATAGAAAGACAATAGAATAGGGAGCCCAAGAAACCATCAGCCAGTCACGCCAATCTGCTAACCTCAGGGATTGACAGGGAAGGCTTTAGAGGGTATACGTATTCCAGTACATTTCCACAAGAGTTACACATTCACATAGTACTCCTCACTACCACATACTGCCAGCAAAACCAGATAGAACTCTGAGTCAATCAATGTACAGGGCATAAAAAGAGTCTTTTACAAAGGCGCACTAAAAATTAGCATGTGCTAAATGCTAAAATGCCCATTATATTCCTACGGGTGTCTTAGCATTTAGTGCACACTAATTTTTAGTGCGCTTTAAAAACACTGGCGTGCCTTTGTAAAAGGGGCCCTAAGTGAACCCATTTCACTTGGAAGTGTTGCGCATACAGACATGCTCTGAAGGTATCTTGGTTGTGAGCTGGTTCTCAGCAGCTTTAGACCCACTGTCAAGCTTGATCATTGATAATTAGCTATAGCACATTAAGCCATAGTCTAATAAATGCTTCCATTTTCTTTCCACCACAGGATTTATACTTCACATTAGTTGTACAGAATAGATAAATTACTCAATAAATGAAGTTATCTCCTGGTGCCAAAGTAAACTTATCAGCTCTGCATTGGCTGCAGTTTATTTAAAGACTTTACAATTTTTCTACTTAAGAGCAAGTCCTGCAGAGGTGTTATCTCACCATTTATATTTTCACAACACTTATCATATTGCTATCACACTCTTAAAATAAATGAAAAAGTCTATGCCATGACTATGGATACTTTCAGTTTTATATTCAAGTTTTCACAAAGGGATAGTTTGAAAGCAATACAAAATATACACTACCAACTCACTTAGGTACACAGGAACGATGTTATTGTGAAACACAGTCACATGGGATTCCTTCAATTTCTGTTGCCTTCCAATGTGCAATAATTCTGTAGTATTTTAGATTACAACTGGCAGGCAGCACAAGGTTTTCTTTTGCAAATGACCATCATAAAAAAAGCAGAATTTAAAATTAATTGTAGGATAATAAAGACTGAAATGATGCATAAAAAAACAGAAACACAAATAGCCTTCACAATGTTACTAACACAGATAAAAAAAAATGTGTTATGATCTCTTCTGGAAAAATCTTCATCACAGATACCTCACACAGAGAAGAGAAATTATGTGCTGGAAAGACCAGTCAGCTGGATTGGCTGATTTTATTCTACTACTACTACTATTTATCATTTCTATAGCGCTACAAGGCATACACAGCACTTATCTTACTTTTATTTGGGACATACATGTCTCCAACCAAAGTCTGAGACATGCTTGTAGTAATGTTAATGTTCACTTTATTTGCTATACTGCCTAAACCAGTGTTTCCCCAAGTTAGTCCTGGACTATCCACTTGCCAGTCAGGTTTTCAGGATATCCACAAAGAATATGCATGAGCTTGATTTGCATTCATTGCTTCCATTCTATGCAAACCTCTTTCATGTATATTCATTGTGAATATCCTGAAAACCTGACTGACAAAGTTTTCTCCAGGACAAACTTGGGAAACAATGGCCTATACTAAACTCTCAGCGGTTTACATCTAAATAAAATCTTGATGGGGGTGAGGGGAATCACTCTATAAGTAACAAACACTTGACATAAAGACAAGGACATAGAACGGACTTCAATATGAGGGAAAAGGGGTATATTGGGAAGAATTACAATTGCAACCGCTGGAGAGAAAGAAAAGGGAGCAACAAGAGAGAGGGGATGAGCTCAGAGCCCCTAGCCTAGAAGAAGGTGTGGGAGCATTCTCTGAAAGAGTGGATCTAAAGGTTTATTATTGCAACCGCTGGAGAGAAAGAAAAGGGAGCAACAAGAGAGAGGGGATGAGCTCAGAGCCCCTAGCCAAGAGGAAGGTGTGGGAGCATTCTCTGAAAGAGTGGATCTAAAGGTTTATTAGGAAAAGCAAGTGAAAAATAATATGCCTTAAGAAGGAATTTTGTCAAAGGATCTCTCTGACCTAAGGTAAAGTGGGAGGCTGTTCCAAAGGGTAGGGTCAGACACACTAAAGCATAATGTTCAAGTAGTGTCTAGGAAGGAAGACATGATGGAACTAGAGCACCCTGAGAAGGGAAGGGGGAAAGGAATTGGAACTTGATATATACTGCCTTCTGTGGTTTTTGCAACTACATTCAAAGTGGTTTTCATAGTATACACAGGTACTTATTTGTACCTGGGGCAATGGAAGGTTAAGTGACTTACCCAAAGTCACAAGAAGCTGCAATGAAAATTGATCCCAGTTCCCCAGGGTCAAAGTCTGCTGCACTAACCACTAGGCTACTGGTGTTGTGCCAAGCAGAGCGTCCTTGAGGGAACATAGGGGATAAGGCTGCTGCTAAGAATAAGGGGAAACTGGAAGACTGAATTTGGTGACTTAGAATATTAAGCTTACATGGGATTCTTAAGGTTACTGGGAGCCACTGTTCAGTGAACAGATGAGCTGTAATGTGGTTATATTTCTTACAGAGAAGGATGAGTTTCACTGTAGTGTTCTGAATTGTTTGAAGTCTGTGAAACTAAGGTAGACCAACTAAGAGTGAGTTACAGTAATCCATCTTTGAGAGCACCAGTGTATGTGAGTGAAAAGATAGGGCATTACCAATAATATGATCAAGAAGTTTAGTGGTTTTGTGGACTTGAAGGGGGACCCCTTTGATATTAAAAATCGGTATATTGTCAGTAGAAGGTCCTATTTGAAAGATCATGGCCACAGACTTTGAAGGGCTAAGTTTTAAGTTATTGTCTTCCAACCAGTCAATGACTGCAGCTAGTTTTTGAGAAATTAAAGCACATGTGGAGGCAGATAAGGATCTGAGAGGGAAAAGGAGTTGGATATCGTTGGCAGATTAAAAAACAGTAACTTCAAGTATCTGTAGAAAGAGGGTTAGAGGTGCTAAGAAAATATTAAAGAGTACCAGAATAGATCCCTGTGGAACCCTAGACAACAAAGGCCTTGAGGAGGAGGTAGGTTCAGAAACATGAACCACGTAAGAATGATTGGATAAATATGAATGAAACCAATGAAGTGCAAGGCCAGAGGTGTTTAAATCGCAAAGCCGTTGAAGAAAGATATTATGATTGACTAGGTGAAATGTAGCAGACATGTCTAGGGAGAATAGGACAATGTTCCTCCCAACTTTTGTTTTTATGAAAACGAGGTGAAAGTAAAGCAGTTTCACTGCAGACTGAATTCTAGAAGTCTCATTCTCTACCTGGCCTTGCAGTGAAATATAAATTAACATATACCACATTTTTGCTTTATTTTGGTAAAGATTCTGACTACCAATTCTTTACAAATTTATGAAGGCACGTTTAATCGTCTTTAAATTGCAAGTGATATCTTTAAATAACCTGAAAAACTGTTCATGAGTTAGTACCAATTTTTGTGAAATTTAGCCATAAGGGGGGAGATTCTATATATGGCGCCTAAAAAAACATCAGTGCCGACTAAATGTATTCTATAATCGATGCCTAGATTTAGGCGTCGATTATAGTGTATGCTTAGTTGATGTTTCAGTGCCTAAATCTACGTGCATCCATTTAGGTGCACTGGGTCATATTCTATAACTAGGTGTGTAAATTTTGGAATGCCCACGAAATGCCCATTTCCCCACCCATAACCATGCACCTTTTTGCCTACGCACATTAGATGTTCGGTGCATATCGTTACCGAATACACTTAGCGAGTTGAGCGCCTAAGTTCTAATCAGTGCTGATTAGTATTCATTATTGCTTGCTAAGTACTATTATCAGCGCACATTAGCTTGTTAAATCACATGCATGGTTATAAAATCCGCACTGATTTTGGTGCCGATCTCTAGGTGCACTATATAGAATCTGGGGGAAGATGCAAATGAGCTCCTGGCTCATTTACATTCATAGATAAATTATGCAAAAAGATTTTCATGTGTTACCACAGCTGGGAACTTTGCACATTCCCAGACCACAACATTTTAAAGCCCGCTGGTTTTACCTGGAGGATCTACAATCAAAGCCTCCCTCCAACTTCCTTTTGTTGGAAGAAAATAAATTGCAAAGGAGGAAAGGTAGCCTCTGGATACGTCAGAACTTCTTTGGGAAGTTTATTTAAGAGTTCATGAGGTGACATAACAGAAACTTGTGGAAAGTTCAATTATTTTAAACTGAAGCTTCTAGCAAAATGATCAAAGTTCTCCAATTTCTTACAAAATATCATCTTTTGAATTAAGGAAGATTTGGACAAGTTTAACTTGAGGTATTTCAGCAGCTACTTGTTTGACCTTATCAGTGTAGACTGTCAATTGAGTATCCAAGCATTGCACTTTAGATGAATTCTAGGTAGGAGCATTAAAAAAAAAACGAACAGCACAAACTTGTTGCAAGGATTCCAGGGCGGTCCAGATGGAGTCCAAGGTCACTTCACTCGGCTGCAACAAGGGCTTTATATTTTGCAAAGACACTATTCCATCAGTAGGCAAAACACCTCCTACAGCCCCTTCTGATGCTCCTCCAGGAAGAGTAGACTAAAACACAACCTGTTGGCTTTCATCCACTGGGTGCAGTGTCTCTTAAATACCAAACTTCCCTCACAAAAGTATTGAAGAAATGTGCATAAGTTTGATTTGCATATACTGGGCCCTGTTTACTAATTAGCTTGCTAGACTAGCGCTAGAGACACCCATAGGAATATGTGGGTGTCTCTAGCATTTAGCATGCGCTAAAAACACTAGTGTACCTTAGTAGACAGGACCCACTGTCTTCATTGTATGCAAATCATATTCATGCATATTCATTGTAGATATCCAGAAAACCTGACTGGCAAGTGGGTACTCCAGGACCAACTTGACAAACACTGATCTACTCTATTGCAGATCTTGGTATCATCCTCAAAGAGGCAAGTCTTACCAGAGTCCCCTTCAGCAATATTGCTTACAAAAATGTTAAAAAGAAGAACCAACCCAAAGGGATGAGTGTTTCAAGGCTTCCCAGGCAAGGGCACCACCCTAGCCCCTACATATTGGACATGCCTAAATGAGACCAGTGGATGGACAAAGCTAGAGATAGCTGGCTGCTGAAGACCTGAGGTAGGTTGAGGTAAAGGGGGGGGGGGGGGGGAAACCTTCCTTTCTGTTTCAGAGCATGCAGTAAAGCACAAACAAGACAGAAAAGATCCATGGTTTAGGGAGCACCATACTATTACCCTAACTTGACATAATCTTCATCGCCATCTGTCTGTCTTACCTCTTTCAGTTCCAAACCCTCCCCCCTTTAAGTGCCCTGGACTCAAAGGAGCAAGAGGAATCCTCACTTGCTTCAGTCCCAGTGGCACCATCTTGGAAAACAGCACTGCCAGACTCCTAGTGGTAGTATCATTGTACTATTGATAGGGGTTAGGATACATCATTATACATGATGGCCACCATGGAGTGAGTGGGTATCGCTCCTCCTCCTTTGAATGCAGAACATTTCAAGGGAAAGTTAGAGGTTTGGGAGGAGGGGTTCCTGAAGATCTAGGGTAGGTCTTAAGAATATGGAGTGTTTGAACATTATAACTCTATGTTGGACCTGGGAAGGAGAGAGAGAGAGAGAGAGAGAGAGAGAGAGAGAGAGAGAGAGTGTGTGTGTGTGTGTGTGGGGGGGGGGGGGGGGGGGGGGAAGGGGGGGTCACTAGATCCCCAGGTTATTAAGGCAACATCTGAAGGGATGGAAATTCAGAGACCCTTTTTTTTAATGTCCAGAGTCAAAGCGGAGGGCATATTGGGGAAAACTAGGGATTTGAGGCCCCCTTGGAGACTAGAGGGCCTCTTGAATCAGATGTAGCAAGCTGATTAAAACTTTGCTGAACTATGTAGAGGAAGCAATTTTATTTCCTTAATTTACCAAAAAATAACTACATATCCAGGGGCATAGTTAATTTTTTTAAGACAATAGGCCATGATGCCTTTTTCAAACACTCATGATCATCATTTATGAACTGAATTTCATGAATTGCATCACAGCAGGTCATTGATGACAAATTCAAATAAATATTTGGGCAAAGGAGATTTTGCATAAAGGTTTATTACTACAAAGTAAACATTTGCAATGTGACTTCTCAAAAGTGCACTTTATGCGCTATTTTATGACTCTTATGCTTTTAATTTTGTATTAGACTGAAGTTTTTTAGGTGGCTGTTTTACAAATGAAGATATTTATTCAGATGTAGTGAGGCATTTAATGAACCAAGAAGGCAGTCGGAGAGCAGGAGAACAGGATTCTGCTTTGTAGTGTACAAGCTATTTGATATTTCTCACAGAGTACAAAAGAAAACCACTTTCTAGATTGCTCATGGTTCAGTTGACATCACTGAATATCAAATACCTCAACTCAATTAATTCTCACCTGATTAAGATCAGACTGATATTCAAACTAAATCATCTCTCCAGTCAAGTAGAAATCAATATTTCTGATTTTACTTTTAAATTACAGTAACAAATAATAAAATATCTCCATTGTCAGTACACTGGAACATGCTTTTCTTTACTAGCCCTACCATAGCATGCATAACACAGCTGATTAAAGAATTATTCTAATGTGAGCAACAATATACGGAAGAATCAGATTAATTTAAATAGCAGGAGCAGAAATGAATTAATTACATTTGTCCTACTGAGGGGATAGGGAACTCGACATCTAATAAGCACACTGATTGTTAAAATGAGCTGTACTATTTATCCAAACATATAGTTGTGGAAGATGTGACATTCTTGATATCTTTTCTTTGGTTCAGCTAAGAACAATAGTGGAACAGAAGGTCAGTGTTTAAAAAGAATCCAAATCAGGCTTTTAAATGGAAAAAAAGAATCTAACCTTCCACTAGAACCCAGAGATAACTGGGTCAAGAGTAAGGCTTTTTATTTTTTAAAAAGGGATTTGGATGAAGGACTGATTTTTTTTTATCATTTATTAGTTTCTTTAAGATTGCAAGCCAAGTTGACTGTTCTCTTTGGCTTACCAAGGCTGGGATTGCATGTTGTTCCCAGCTACAGCAACACAAAACATATGGGATTCACTGAAGGGTCCTTTTACTAAGGTATGTGAGCATTTTTAGTGCACGCTAAAAATTAGCATGCGATAAACGCTAGAGACATCCATAGGACTATATGGTTGCCTCTAATGTTTAGTGTATGCTAAAATTTAGCTCATGCTAAAAACGCTAGGGAGCCTTTGTAAAAGACCTCCCCCCCCCCCCCCAAACTCTTGATAATGCAGTACTGCTAGTTGGTGAATCCCACGGCAAATTTGTTTGCAGTGAGACAAGCACAAGCAAGTTATTTTAGCATGTGTTAATAAAAGGGGTCCTTAGATTCCTTGTTCTCCAGTGATAGTAACATAGTAAATGACGGCAGATAAAGACTTGTATGGTCTATCCAGTCTGCCCAACAAGATAAACTCATTTTACAAGGTATGTGATACTTTATATGTATACCTTCAGGGGAGAGGGACAGCAACCACTGGGGGATTAAGAAGGGGTCATGCCTTAATCTGTCCAGTGTTCAGCAGTAGTGTACCTCACTAACATTCATCAAATGTAATTGATTTTGACAAGTGACATGCCGATCTCTGGGTTTTCTGCCAATAAGAAGTGAGGACATGCCCAAGCCACGCCCATTCTCACCCCTTTTGATGATATTACAGCAAAACCACGCCAACTCTCCACCCCCTTGGATGATGCCACCAGATATGATGTCTTGACCCTGCCCATGCCCCGCCCCTTTTGCATAGCCATGCCTCTTGTCCTACCTTACCTCTCACTGTCTGCATCCTCCTTCCCCCAGACCCCCACCTTTTTTCCTCTGTAGAAAAGAACTAGAGTGAATACTATGAGGCTGCTCCTCCTCTGCTTTTTTCAGAGCTAGAGAAAAAAGTTTGTACAGAAAAGCAAACTTTTTCCACCTTTCCCCTTTTCAAGCCATCCTCCATAGAAGAACTAGTGTGAATACTACAGGACTGTTCCTCCCATGCTTTTTTTTCAGAGCCACTGTACATAGAGAGATGCAACGTGCAGCTAATCCTACACACCCCTCTCCAATCCCCTTATATTGTTCTCCACCTATCCTATATCATTAGTGTTGAAACAGGCACTGCCCTAAGAAGTCATGTACAAAAAAATGCTAAGCAGAATTTACTATGATCCGGAGGCAGTCAGGAGTTTAGGAGGCATCATGCCACTGCTCAGAGCCTCTAGGAAACATAATAAACCTCTCAATAGAATACAAGTTGATGAATGGCTCAAGGAGCAAGATGCTTATACCTTACACTGACCTGCTCACATTCATTTTCAAAGAAACAAAACCATAGTTTCAGAGGTGAATGCTCAGTGGCAAGCAGACCTGGTGGATCTGTCAGCTATGTCTTCTTTTAACCACGGCTATAAATATATACTGATGATTATCAACATCTTATCGAAATATGTTTGGGCCGTGTGTCTAAAAACAAAAAACAGTCATGAAGTGGCGACAGTCTTTGTTATGATATTTAGTTCAGGCCACACACCTAAAAAAACACAAACAGATAAGGGTAAGGAGTTTTTAAATAAACCTGTACAAACATTACTGAAAAGAAAAGGAATCTGTCACTTTGTGACCAATAGTGATGTAAAAGCAGCCATGGTAGAGAGGTTTAACTGTACACTAAAGTCTAAAATGTGATGGTTCTTGGGGGGGATCCAAGATGGTCGCTTGAGGGAGGTCACGCTTAGGAGCAGCTCTGTGATTCCTTGTTTGTGTAATGGGGAAGAAACGTAAGGGTAAGCCATGAGACTTTCCCTCTGAGTCTCAGCAGGCTACTTCTTACTGGCAAACTTCCATCACTGAAGCCTTCATGTTGACAAAATCTCTGGTTCTTCCTGCTGAGCTGCCTGAAGCAGCAGCCATGGGAAATGCTGATACCACCTTGAGCCTAGACCAGTGGCACGTACCTCCTCTCACGGTGTTGGAGCATTTGATCGCACAAGAGTTTCAGAAAATGGCGAGGCAAGATGGCGCTTTTCCTGGAGAACCTGTGATTTGATAATGCTCCGGGGACAACTTTGCAGGAGGGAGCTGGTTCAAAACAGCAGGATCTGAGACCTTTGGCTGCATCTAAGAGGTTACCTCATGAATAACTACAGGAATCTGTTTTGGAGGCACTGAAGGTTCCTGCCCTGCTGGTAAAGAAGACCAGAAACAGTGACTTTGGATTTGGTTTGGAAAAGCTTATGTTCCCTGGATACTGCAATTTTCTCTTTAACAAAAGCTGTGATAATGTTTAGTTCTGTAGTGGTAAAAAATGAAACCTCACTGTCAACTATTCAATCTTCAGTTCAAAAACTGGATCATGAGAGTATTGAGACCCAGAAATTAAATACGGCTTTGGTAAAAGACAAGATTATTATAAATAGACATATTGAGAATCTGAAGAATGTGGTGAGATTTCTGAACTTACGTTTATTAAATTTTCTCAATCACCTAATTTTTTTTCTCCCAATCAGCTCTTGCGGAGCTATTTGGAGGCTATCCTGATGATACCAAAGGAAGTCTTTGCTCCAATTTCTAAGACTTAGAAATTGGAGGAAACTTTAAGGTGCCTAAAGTTCAGACAAAATCCTCTGGTGCACCTCCAAATTTAGAACTGGAAGAAATTTCCCAAGACAGTTTGGATTTAACAGCATTTCTTGAAAAATCTGATTCAGAAGTGGTGTCTCAAGAGACTCTATTGGTGACTTTTGTTTTTGCACAGGACAGGGAGCATGTATTGAAATCTTATTTCTACCACAGACAAAAGCAGTTTCTGGGTCAGAAAGTTTGGATTTTTCCAGATTTAACAAAAGCAACACAAGAAAGGAGAATGAAATTTCTTTTGATGAGCACCAAGTAGTTTCACTTGGTGCCATGTTTTTGTTGCATTTTCCCTGTAAATGCATTGTGTTATTTACCTCAAACAAATATACTTTCTTTGATTTGGATCAGTTGAAGGTGTTTTTGGAAGCTAGGAAGATGAAATCTCCTGAACCTCGAGAAGAACCTGAGTGAAACCTGCATTAGAATATATATGTCAAGTGAACGAACAGTGGATCCAAAAAAGGTCCTCTCACAGATGGTGTTTCCTAAACAAGGTCTTTTATTCAAATCAATAAAAACAACCCGACACGATTCGTGTTTCGGCCATAGAGGCCTGTGTCAGCTTTTATTCAAATCATTAGAATATATATGCCCTCAATATATTTGTTATATTTCCTTTGGATTGGATTGGCCGCTGTCAGAGACAGGATGCTGGGCTTGATGGACCCTTGGTCTTTTCCCAGTATGGCGGTGCTTATGTACTTATGTACTTTATAACCTACCCTTCCTGTTTGCTGGGCTGTGCTGGTGGCTGCCGCATGGCAGAGCTGACATGGTCCATTCAAAGTGGGTAGGCTGTGTTGGCTTTGGTGCGGGGTGGCCACCGGTGTGGCTTAGTAAACAGGGGGACTAGTTTCAAGGGTGTATTTCCTTTTGGATTCTCCTCCTTTTTGTGGACTGTAAAGCACTAATTGTTTCTTCTAGTATAGAGAATTTTTTACTTTTTCTTCTCTTTTTTGCTGAATGTGTATTTCTAATACAAGTGATCTTGTTGAATTATTGTACACTTTCAAATTTCATAAATAAAAAAAATAAAATAAAATGTGGCAGTTCTTCACATCATGCAACACTTTTTGCTATGTAGATTTATTGCAGGCCATGCTATGTAGCTAATTGGAGTTTTCACAGAACCATAAGGAGTAGACTTATCGTCGTGACGTGTCTAAATTCTCTGCAGGTCTGGAAAATGGTCTGTAGAAGGAATGTAAAACTAGAAACAATCATGAAATATTTTACAAAAAGGGTACAAACAGATGTGGACCGATGAGATATTTATAATCATGGATGTGTTAATCAGAGGGCAGAAGCCTGTTTACAAAATACAGGATTACAATGGGGAAGCAGTGGAAGGTTCTTTTTACCCCGAAAAACTATTAAAATCAACTCTAATGCTGAAATGGTCTACAGTATTGAAAAAGATTTAGAAGTAAAAGGAAGGGGTCGGAACAAAAAGAGGGTAGCCTGAGAAATTTAACAGTTGAGTACCAGCCAGCAAGGTACAAGACATCTAAAAGTATACACGAGAACCAATATAGATGACAAAATGTTCTACATTACAGTCTCTAGCAATGCCTTTGCGGACAGATTCCCGCAAAACACCAGTTCTAATTTTACAGTATGTTTAGCAAGACCTCTGGATCTACAAGGATCTTGGGAAGTAGGTTTGGCAGAAATACAATATCCACATATGTGGGACAATGTTACAAAAGACCAATTTTACATCATGATGGTGTACGGTTTACTGGATGAAACATTTGTAGTATGGTGAGGTTATTACACGAGCATGGACAGTTTAACAGAGAGTATGAATGATGACATTGATGTTTGCTATGATAAGCAAACCTCTTATGACCCTGTAAGGCATAGAACCATCATGAGAAATACAGGAGCACTGGTGCTCATCTGAGCAGACGAAGAATTAGCGATCATTTTAGGGTTAGAGCCTAATGGTTTTACTAGCAGTGCGAGCTTGCCCGCTGACATCACAGCTGGTTTTAACACCTTGTACAATATACAGATATCATGGAGCATCAGTTAGTTGCGGATCATTTTGTACCGCTGTTGCGTTGTGTACCAGTTAAAGGGAAAAGTAATGAGTTTGTCACCTTCACATAATAAACCCCATTATGTCCCTGTGAACAAGAACCACATTGATAATATTGCCTTTGAAATAAAGATGGATCAGAACAGGCACATCTTATTTAGCTATGAGAAGGTGATCCTTAAGCTTCACTTCTGATCTTGGAAGTGATGTATTTTAATATGGTAGCGATCATAATTTATGGTGACCCAGTGGTGTACAGAGATTATTATGTAGCCCAAGGTAGTCACAGGTTCCCAGGCTTTTACGGATTACCCATTATGTAAGGAGCAGGGATCGGTGGTGTGTTTTATAGTCTCTTTAGAAAAGCACTACTGTTACTGAGAATGGACTTTGAGATTGTTAAACTACACGTGAAAAGCGCTGCTAAGAAAACAAAGCCAAAGATGTGATGGGTTACGTTACTACGTCTGTTCTGAATAGTATGAACAACATCAATGTAAGCAGACCGGATCAGGACTAGTGGTCGTGTGAAAAGCCCTTTAAAAAAAGAGGAGGGCAAACACTTTTTGAAGGACCACCCAAGCCTCTTAAAAGAAAGAAATCAAACTATGTAGTGTCTCAGAAGCCTAAGCACAAGGCTAAGAAGAGAGTCGACGCAACAGAACCGGACGATATATTTTGAGAAAACATCATGGCTTTTGTGCAAGATGGCTCGAAAGAATGTGTTAACTCAGAACTGGACATCTTTCAATTGTCACCCACACAAACTAGTATTGAAAAAAGCATTTATGTGGAAATACCACCTTTATCGGCCTTATTGGAAACTGTGCTGCTTGAATTTTACATAGCTGGCCACGGTGAAGATTATTTGGATTTGAACAATATGTTGTTGTATCTGACCTGTAAAATCGTGAAAGAAGATGGAATGGATATCGCAGGGGCGGCCAAAGTGGCACTAGTAAACTATACGATAGCCTCTCTCTTCAGCCAGCTGGACATCACGATCGGAGACAGGCTCATCAGTCAGAGCAACAACTGCTACCCTTATAGAGCCCTCATAGAACTGCTTCTCAGTTACGGCAAAGGACCCCTCAAACCGCAGTTTATGAGTGGTCTGTTTTATAAAGACTCAGCCAGGAGCCATGTTCACAGAACCCGGTGGTTACAATATCACTTTCAATGAAAGGACTCACTTTACAGCTGGTAGCCAGAAGGTAGAATTTCTGGGCCACTTACACAGCGATCTGTTTTTCCAAGAAAAACATCTGATCAACAGGGTAGATGTTAAGATAGAACTGACGAGAAGTAAAGATGCCTTCTGTTTAATGAGCAGGGATGCCAATGAACACTACAAAGTACAGATCCTGTCCGCATCATTGTTGTAAAGAGAGTAAAAGTGTCACTGGGAGTAAGATTGGGTCACTCTGAAGTGCTGTTGAAGTCCAACATTAAGTATGCCATTGATCATGTGGGGCTGAAGGTATTTAGCATACCCACTGGGGCGCATGTGACCAACCATGAAAACCTCTTCCGTCCTGGGGTTTGTAGACAACAACGCTTACAGTAGGTCCTACGATAAAAATCTTTTAAATTTTCAACATTACAGTAACAACTTTGCTGCACTGTACATGGATAGTGAACAAGTGCCTGGAAAGCCTCTTCAACAGGCCTTTGAACACGGTCATTGTGTGAGATAATACATGCAGCTAATACAAGCGACCGGTAAACATATGAAAGTTAGCGCTTTAATGATCGACCGTATGGAGTTTCACAGAGGTTATACTTTGCTGGCTTTTGATCTGTCACCTGACCAGGAATGCGTAGATCACTACTCCTTGATCAAAACCAGTAATCTGCATTCAGAAATCTGTTTTGTGAATGCTCTGCCCCATACTGTAAACTTGATCATCTACAGACTGTTTGACAATGTAACATAAATTTGATCAGTGAAGAAACGTCTGATTTGACTATATGTAAAACAATGAACACAGTACAGATTTATCATTTGTTGAAGGAGGATCCATATGGTGCAGAATTGTTTTTAGACGTTTTACCAAGCGATTGGTAACTCGGGCAGCACTTGCTGCGGAGCATTAGTAGTAAATACCCACCCACATGATCAGTCTGGTGAGCACTGATTAGCCATCTACCTGTCTCAGAATGGCATAGGTGAGTTTTTTGATTTTTACAGACACCCCCCTGATAGCTTATTGTTTCCTAGCAGTATTATGAACTTTTTGCAGAAGCACCGTGAAACTATTGTGTACCACAACAGACAATTACACCCTCTATTGATTACTTGTGGTCATCACTGCATGTTTTTCTTATGCCACCATTGTAAAGACTTGTCTTTTGAAGATGTTGTACAATTATATTCTGAAGACCCTGTAAAAATGATGAACTGCTGTTACAGTTTGTGAAAAATAAGAAAAGAAAGCGCTGTGTGTGTAGATCTTTTCAAAATCTATTTTGTAGCCTACATAGATGTATTTCCTACAAAGAGTGCCTTACAGCTTCTAAATAAAACTCTGTAAAAAGAAATTACATTTCTCGCATCATGTGTCTGTGTATTTTTTATTACAACTGTACATATTACATATTTAACCACTGTCTGTTCAATGCAAATAGTTTCTTATAGAGGAGGTTAACGTATTTCACAGGTTTAGTTTTTTAAGAGGGGGAAGTTTCTTGGGGTTTCACAGGGGTGGTGCTAATCTGGTGCTGTGATAATGGTACGTTACCTTTCAGAGTGTTTAGGGCTATCTCCGCTATAGCCGCTATTAAGTCATCCAAAGCGATACTGAGGATAACCTTTCTCTGGCGGGGAAAAGCCTGAATTAAAAGTTTTAAAAGCTCCAGGTTCCTCTTCAGATGGCTAGACATGTTGTTGCCTGTAAGAGTGCAATTACAACGTGTGGAAAAAGTGGCGGCTCGTCACTTCTTTTTATAAGCGCCCACTGTTTTCTCACCGTATCCGACTGTCAACGTGGAGAGAAAGATGTCCATCCTCAATCTGTAATCCTCAGGCATCAATGCATTCAAATCCATAACAAGATAGTGGTAAGGTTTTCTGGTAGTGTCTTTGAAGGCCTCGAGAAAAAAATGTGTCTTGCGTGGGTACATTTGTCTGGTGAGAACAGCTATCTGCTGTTTATCTCTCGGATTCTTAAACAATACCATATATTTTATATTTAAGGTGATAGTGTGACTTGTTCTGCCTTGACAAAAAATGTCTTGGATGATATATATAATACTTAAATTTCTGTGGTGTGTATATTTGGTAAAGGCTTTTTCAATCTCATTATTTATACAACAGGTCTCCATAAAATCATTGACAATGACCAGATTTACTTTATGGGGAGGAAACAACAGGTCGTTAAACATCACCAGCAGCAAATCCATACAATGTATAAATGGGTAATAGTTTGACAATTCTTCATATATAGGTTGCCAACAGGTGTAAGACCATATGATTTGATCTGGTTTCACGCTGAGCATATGATCGGCGTGTTCCAACAATTTTTTAACAAAGAAACTTTTACCACTATTGGAGGTCCCCGTTTGATGCACAAGAAGAGATGGTGCAAGCGCTACAAAACTCATCAGTAGCTGTAGCGAATATGCAAATTCCTGACAGTAGGTTGTAGTAAATTCTGCTTAGGACTTCATAGGGCAGCGCTCATTTCAATACTAACACTATAGGGTGGGTGGGGAGCCTTATAAGGGGAGTGGGGACGGGTGCATAGGATTACCCACACATTGTATCTCGTTATGTACAGCAGCTCTGAAAAATAGCAGGGGAAGAACAGCCTTGTAGTGCTCACACTAGTTCTTTTCTAGGGAGTATGGCTTGGAATAGGGGAAGGCAGAAAAAGTTTGCTTATCTGTACAAACGTTTTTCTCTAGCTCTGAAAAAAGCAGAGGAAGAACAGCCCTGTAGCGTTCACACTAGTTCTTTTCTATGGAGGAAAAAGGATGGGGATCTGGGAGGAGGGGGATGTAGAGAGTGAGAAGTTTGCATATCTGTAACTTGAATGTTTCTCAGGTGGACACTACTAAAAGCAAAATAAAGCATTCAAATTGTATGGTTATTTTTCTTTCTGTTGTGGACAGCTACAGAGAAGGAGGAGGGGGCTGTGGGGGATGGTTAGAGAGAAGGGGGCTGTGGGGGATTGCTAGGGAAGGAAGTGGGGTGGGTATGTGGAAATCTAAATGGCGAGGTTTGCTCATCTGTAACCTGAATGTTTCTCAGATGAACGCTGCTAAAAGCAAAATAAAGCATTCAAACTGTATCCTTTTGAAAGAAAACAAATGCCTATTTTCTTTTTGTGGTAGATGGCTATAGAGAAGGAGGAGGGGGCTGTGGGGGATGGCTAGAGAGGATGGTGCTGTGGGTGGTGTGGCTAGAGAGGAGGGGATATGGGGGATGGCTAGAGAAGGAGGGGTTTTGGAGGATATTCAGAGAAGGAGGGGGTGTGGGTGGGTGGCTAGGGAGAACATTCTTAAAAGCAGATGATCCAGCTTAAAAAGGTGTCATTTTTTGAAACAGATCTGGGATTCCCTGTGTTTAGCTTGGGGCAGAGCTAAGGTTCTACTGTAAGTTTTGTTGCCAGCTAGGGGGAAAGGGAGGGAGTCTCGGCGGCAACAGATGCTATTGATCTCACACAGACAGTGTGAAAAAGCAAACACCAGGCTACAGACCCTGATCTTAGACAAACAGAGAATAGTTTGCTTTGCTGGATAAAAAGAGTAAACAGCTCTGCCATTCTTAAAAAGCAGATGTTCCAGCTTAAAAGTTGTCCTTTTTTTGAAAAACATACATACATAGTAACATAGTAGATGACGGCAGAAAAAGACCTGCAGTCATCCAACACAGACCTCCAGTCTGCCCAACACAAATGCCTATTTTCTTTCCAGTGAGAAAAAAGTGAAGAAACAGCTTTAAAAGTAAGCAGAAAGTATCCTTTTGAAAGAAAAAAATTATAAGAAAAAGAAAAATGACAATTTTCTTTTCTGTAAGAAAAAATGGTTAAGGTGCACATGCATGACTAAATTCCACCAAGATGGTAGGTGGCAGTGCTGGTTTTTTATGTCACTTCCTGTCACATGACCCCATCCAAGATGGCAGCTAGTAGTAGAAACAGGAAGTGACATGTGCATACAGTAATGGCCGCCATCTTGAAAAATGGGCATGGCTATGGCATCACTTTTTGTGACATCACCAAAAAGGGCAGGGTTTAGGGTGGGACTATGCAATAAGGGAGTTGGGTTTGGGAGTGGGGCTATGTAAATAAAGTGGGATAAGGGGCATGGCTATTCAAAAGGGGCAGGGCTTGTGCAGGGTTAAGATGTCATATCCGGTAACATCATCCAAGGGGATGGGAAGTGGGCATGGCTTGGGTGTGGTTGGGTGGTGATATCATCAAAAGGGGTGGGGAGAGGGCATGGCTTGGGTGTGTCCTCACTTCTGATTGTCTGAAAACCCAGATGTGGGTGTGTCACCTGCTAAAATCAATTAAATTTGACAGATGCTAGTGAGGTGGGGGCTGAATTAGGAAGGGGTTGTGCAAATAAAATGGGGGAAGTGGCATGGCTATGGAAAAGTGGTGGGGCATGGGTGGGGTCAAGACATCATATCCAGTGACATCATCAAGGGGGCAGGGAGTGGGCATGGCTTAGACATGGTTTGGGTGGTGACAATTTTTAGCAGATGGACATTTCTTAATGCATTTTATAACATCCATCTGCTTTGAAAATGAGGACCATACTGTTCCCTAGTTCTACAGCTTCCCCTTCTTTGCAAAGGCTTGTTCATTAATCCCTTCCAATTGTTTAATTGTCTGTAATATAACACCTCTGTTCCTGTTCTTCCCTAGGGTATATATATATTTGGCTAAGACTCTTCTCATATGTCTTCTGGTATAGATCCTGCACCAATTTGATGGCTGTCTTGTAACCTGCCTCTAGGCTTTCATATCTTTACTGAGATATTTGTAACCTCCCCCCCTGGTCAGGCGGGCGATGTTAGCCGTAGGTTCTCTGAGGGTTGGTTGTCAGTAGTCGTGACCTCTCTCAGGAACTCTCTGCCAGAACCGGAAGGAGGTACAAATCAACTAACCTCGTCCCCCATCCTCAAAGGGCGGAAGAGGAATATAAAACTAAATTTAGGATAGATTCTGAAACAAGAGGACACCAGTCTGAAAGCCAAACTTGGTTATGTTTATTTGGTTCAAAGAAATGTTCAATATAAATATTTATTTCAACTTTTATATTCTATAGCAAATCAATTATAACCTTTGTACTTATCAATGTTACTCGTTTCTCAATATTATAATTTCAAAACATGCTAAAAGTTACCCTACCATTAGGTTTGGACCCAGTATCACATATTTCACAGTTTTTCATTAACCTTTTTTTTCTACAGCATCACTTTCCCAGCGATCGCTACCGGGAACATCATCAGATAAGTATCAGCCTTTAATAATCTCTGATATTACACTTCTTCTCAAATCCCTAGGTTAATTTAATTAAAATGAACTGATACTTCGTGTGCTCTTTTTGTCTCTTTTTTTACAGGGCAAGCCAACCTCAACTCAGGTAAGTATGTGTTTGTTTTTTTCCCTTTTTGTGTCTTGTAATTTGTTGCAACTTAGCTGAAACTTGACTTCATCGCCGTCTCTCGTGCTGTCTTTCTTGCATAGGGGCCCAGGTGCTCCTTCCACGTGTACGATATTCATGTGCTCTCCTCCAGTCAGACCTTCTCCCTACACCTGTCTTTAAAAACTTAAAAGGAAGCAATACCCTAACTCCTTATCTTAACCAAATGTCCTTCACTTGGTGACACTTATGTTTTAACTTATCAAAACTTTGGCCAAAACTGACTCAAACTAAAAGTAACTAAAATACCCTTCCCCTAAAACCTTATACTATTTTTATGTGCCCTATTCTAAGAAAGGAGTGCTTCCAGGGACACAGGAACCCAAACACTCAAAACACTTTCACATTAAACTCTATTCTTACAGTTATTTACTAATTTCTATTAATATTATATAATACATTCACTACCTAAATTAATTTAAAAATATTTCATGCACAAATTCCCCAGTGTTAGACCACCCACTCAATCAAGCCCTATTAACCATTAATCCTTTCCCTATCCCCCCTTTATACCTTAAATTACCTACAAATCCTTTATATTCCAAAACAGTAATATATCCACCCTTTTCCCTTTAATATCCCCTATCCAAACACTCTCTCCTATATAATCTTCCTTTTCCCAATCCTATCTCAGCCTAATCTCTTTCTCCACCTCAATCAGTACCAACTCCACCAGCACACAACCACTGTCTCCGCTGTCCCAACTCCTTCTGGCCACTCTCACACTCAAAAATACATATCCTCTCTTCATCTGTTTCTGCCCAACTTTTAACTGACCAGCAAGCTGTCGCCAAGGCAACCAGGTCTCAACTTGCTCAGCTGTGGTTCCAGAGTGATGTCACTATAGAACTCTTTTTTCTTTTCCCTCTGGAGGAGCCCAGTTAAGATTATTTTAACTCCTAGGTTACATATAGACTCCAAAACTGAACACAGTATTCCTAGTGAGGCTTTACCACTGGCCTGTACAGGGGTATTATCACTTTCTCTTTCCTTCTGGTTATGCCCCTTTCTATGCTACCTACCATCTAGAACAAACCTGCATTTGTCAATGAAAATTGGTCTTTCCACAGGTCTCTTCCTATGTATCTAAGGCCTTTGGCCTCACATCTATTTTTCTTATCTGACTTGCCCATGCTTCTACTGTTTTGTCTCTGAATCCCCATTTCATGCACAGAACCCAAGAGGTGGGCAGAGTTAGAGTCCTAGTGTATGGATGAGACAATAGGGCAGGGAAGAGGGCTTAGAAACTGGGCAGTGTTGTATAGAACAAGGCACCAATTCCACCAGCATGAGTTGCACCTTAACTAGGGTAGAACCAGACTGCTGGTTCTAACATTTACAAAAGAGTTAGCGTAGTTCTTAAATTACAGCAAAAGGGAAAACTGACAATCACTCAAGACAGCATGATTTGGAGTAATCTATTTTAAAAGATAAAGATACTGTTAAAATGCTGAAGTTAGAATATCCTGCTACAGAAGTTGTGGCAAAGGATAAAGTAGCTCAAATGCATTTAAATAAAGAATAGACATAGATAAATGATTACAAATAACTCCTACCAATTGCTATGCAAGTTGTGAATACATATTAAAAGCCCCTCCAATATTCAACTCGTGGCAGTCAGTGGTTTTAAAGTTGCCGATTGTCATGAGCTAAATCGAACCCAGATATTCAATGTCAGACCATGTCTGAGCACTAGCACTGCCTATCCAGGCCAGCAGCCGGTCTAGAAATTATTTAGGTGTTAGCCAATATTTAGTGCTAACACCCACATAACTTAGAGGGCAAAGATAGGGCTGCCTTTTGTGCTCTCATCTCTGCTCAGTTAACAATGTAGGCACTGGCACTGAATATGGTTGGTGCCTGCATAAGTGCCATCTTCTCCCTGACTCCACCGCTGGACCATCTGGGCACTAATTGCACAGTGCTGTGGCAGACAGAAGGGATATTCAATGGCACTGTGCAGCAAAGTGCTGCTGAATAACTGGAGACATCTTTCAATATCTACCCTATGATATACTATGGGGTTATACACAGCAGGGAATGTGGTTGCACTGCAAGTTGACAATGAGTACTGCAGTGGTGCCCTGTGATAGGCACTCTACTACAAATCATGATATTAATCCCTGAAGAAGCCTGATTGAATGGCTGAAATGGGCCCCATTAGGTTTTGAAAGATAGGTATATGTGTTTGATTTAAAATATTGTTGAAAAGTTTTTGAAATATAAATGATTGAAAATATAGGGGCTTTCTTGATCATTGAAAGAGAACTGAATCAGACTGAGTTGCAGTTTTGGAAAAAGAATATTTGCATTTCTGATATCTGAGATCCTTTCCCCTAATATTAAAAAATATTATTACAATATTATTATTATTATTATTATTTGGACACCTCTCGGGTCATACACAATTGACCCTCACATCTCCAGTCTATGCTGGTCTTGCCAGACACAGCAGGGTACCCTTAAACGTCTCATTTTTGATTGTATGTGTATTCAAGAATTTTGGATAGACATATGGCTTACTTTGACAGATGTCTTTCATTTTACTGGTCCAATGTTATAAAAATATCTGCTGCTCAAGGGTCAATGTTTTAGTAATATGTTAAATTCCGATGAACGTATGCTTGTCAACACCATGATTTCTTTAGCTTTGAAGGTAGTTTTTTCACATTGGAAAGTTCTGCATCTAGCTACTCATTAAGAATGGTGGAACTTATTATTTCAAGCTTACAAATTTGAAATGTACCTTGCTAAAAAGTCACCTCGCTTTGTCTTATATAAGGAAAAATGGTTTCCGCTATTGTCACACTTCTCAATAGCAAGATGAATAGTGTTTCTATTGCAGATTATCTTGTAATTGTGATATATGCATGAATTATTCTATGTGTTAAATAAATCCTCAATTTTTTTCTCTTCTTCCTCTCTTTTTCTCATTTAAGTTCCTGTTATTGAACCTGAAGATTTGTATTTCACTACATTCTGTATTAGATAAACATTGTTACTTGTTGTTACTTTCTCTCTTATAACAAAACCAAAAAAATATTTAGACCAACATATTATTAAAATATCAAAATATTTAAGAATATTGAAAATAGTATACACTATTGAATTACTGAAGATTTTAAAGGTGATTGTCAATGGTGGCCAGACCTGATTTGCTTTGTCGTGTTGGGTATACTATGGTCCCCAAGAAATATTATGGGGGTATACTATGGTCTACCTGGGTAGAATGGCAGGACAGTGAAATTCTAACAGAAATTAGGAAGGCTAATACATTTGTTAGAATAATAATAATAATAATAATAATAGGAGATTTCAGTTACCTCAGTACTGATTGCAACGTACTAGTGAAGTAAGGTGTCAGATGCCATAAATGACTACTCGATGGAGTGACAAGTCCTGAAACCGATGAGAAAGGGAACTACTTTAGATCTCATCCTTGCTGGAACACATGACCTTATGCAAAGGACAATGGTAATGGAGCTGCAATCAAATTTATCATAAACACTGGAAGAAAGATGCTACAGAAAACTAGTTAATGATAAAATGAGGAAATTAGAAAAAAAAAAAAACCCTAAAAGGAACGATCACCAGGGCCAAAGATTTTAAAAGGCATGAACATCATTTAAATAGTTGATTATAGAAGTTCAGATAAAATATATTCCATGCATTAAGAAAAGGTTTATACAAGACCAAATGACTGCCAGCATAGTTTAATGATGAGATGAAAGATGCAGTGATGAAATGGTCATCATTCAGAAAATGCAAAACAGATTTTAATGTGAATATGGTGAGCAGCAAAAACACTAGCAGGTGAGATGTAATGAGGCAGCCCAAGAGAAACTTTGAAAAGAAGTTTGACCTAGCAGCAAAAACTAATATTAAATATGTTTCCAAGTACATCTGAAATAAAAAGACCGTGAATGGATCAGTTGAACTGCTAGATGACCAAGGGTAGAACAAGGTGTGCTCAGAGAAGATAAGGTAATAGCTGAAAAACCAAATGAATTCTTTGACTCAGTTTTTACTGAAGAGTTCTTTAGGAGCTCAAACATGGAAGCTGCTAACTTGTTACTAGCATTCTGCAATCCATCATTTGACATGTCTATAGTACCTGAGGAATGGAGGATGATCAACGTAACATCTGTTTTTAAAAAGGCTTCCAGGGTGTTCCAGAAAACTATAGACAGATGAACCTGATCTTGGTGCCAGACAAAGTGATAGATACTATTCTATTAAACATAGTTTGTCACCAATGGAAATGAGTCAATATGGGTTTGGCAAAGGCAAGTCTTGCCTTATTAGATTTTTTTGAAGGTATAAACAAGCATGTGAATAATGTAAACCAGTTGATATAGTATATCTGTTTTTTCAGATATCATAACAAAGTCCCTCATTATGCAGTGGGAGTTATAACACTAATAATGAACATTCATGATATTAACGCACACTAACATGATAGCACACTTCAGGGGGGAAATTATCAATGTGGGCTGCTCGGCTGCAAATAAAGAAAATAGAATGTTAGGGTTATTTGAAAAGGAATGGCGAACAAAACTGACAATATTATTATATGTTCTCTTAGGCTTCTGCAGCTGGTATCATGATTGTCAGCAGACCTCACAGCATACCCTGAAGAAAGCCACAGCATGGTGGTTGAAACAACTGTTCAACTTACTCAGATGCAGCAAGACCTGGATAACTTCAACAATCAATATTATTATACCTCTGTATAGTTTAATTTAATTAAATTTAAAAAAAAAGCATATATAGTCCATTTCTAACCAAAATCAGGTTGAGGTAGGTAATATAATAAGAATATCACAATAAATACAATTTAAAATACCTTACTAATTCAGCAATAATCCTTTTTTGCCTCGACTATAAAAATTCCATAAAAGGTTCTCCCCTGTTATTTAATACTATTTAACTAGCCAGGAATGGCTCCTGGCCAGTTAGATAGGGCACCTGGTTATATTGGATATTCTGGTTAGTGGCTAGCCAGTAACCGGCTATATCGCGCAACATAGTTGGTTAGGCACAGATATTCAGCATCTAACCGGCTATGTTGAGTGGTCAAAATAGGCCTATCCTTGACTGCTGAAAAGTTAACTGATTAGTGCTGAATATCGGCATTGCTGGTTAACTTTTTAGTGGCCAAAATAAACCTGGATATTCAATGCTGGTCGCCGGATACGGATCAGCATTTAATATCCAGGTTTAATGCCGGTGGAGAACAGCAGACACACTGCCCACTGCCAGCTAAATATCAAGCCCTATAAGCCTACCTCTAATAATTACAATATCATTAATGTTAACTCCCCCCCCTCCCAAGTTAAGAAGTCTGAGTAAAAAACCAGGGGGAGGGGAGTAATATTTAGCCCACAGAGGTCAGTGTTTTTATAAATGCTGCCAACTGTGCATTTTTATACAAGGAGATTCCGTGCCAGGCCTTACCTGGTTATCAACGCTGAATGTACTGCTGATACTCTTCCATGTTAGCAGTTGTTGTGTCATTACTACATTTTAACAACTGCTACTTCACCTGCCGCCTTTCCCCAAGTTCTAGGAATGCCTCCGACCATTACTGTAGAGTTTTTTGAGATTCTGTGGGTTCAAATTTGAATGTTAACAGTAAATCTTAATGCAGCTTAGCAGATAGGAGCCTTGCTATCCTGGAATCTATTTCGTCCAGTCCCATGGCTTTATCCATTTTCACTATTCCAAGTTGTACATGAACACTCTCTTTTGTGAATGGCATGGTATCTGTTTCATTCTCACAAGTACCTTTGTTAGGCATCTGCAGTCCATTTGCAGGGTCTTCTTCTGCGAGCATTGAATAGAATTTTTTCTGTTGCATTTTCACATGTTTCTCCTCATATTGATCCTTGGCACTGCTTCTGCCTTTCCTCTTTTCCTAATGAATATTATACCAATACTATCATATGATAGATTAATGTCTTAAGGGCCCTTTCACTAAGCTGTGGTGAAAGGGGCCCTGTGCTAGCGCCAGCAGTCATTTTTGCTGCATGCTGAGGCCCTTTTTACCGCAGCGGGTAAAATGGCCAAAAAAAAGAAATGGCCATGCGGAAGATTGCACTTACTGTGTGGCCATTTGTGTGTGTGTGGGGGGGGGGGGGGGGGGGGGGGAGAACTTATCACTACCCATTCAGGTGACAATAAGGGCTCCTGTGGTAACCCGCCTGTAACCGTCCAGTGCACGGCGCTGCCAAATTACCGCCGGGTAATTCTCTGCTGAATATTTTTCAAATATTTCTGCTAGCACCAGAAATGCTGCATACTGGGGGTGGAACTACTGCCGGCGCCTGCATTGGGCTGATGGTAGTTTCGGATTACTGCATGGTAAGCCCGTGGTGGGCTTAACACTGCTTTGTAAAAAGGCCTGTAATTTTTTTTGGCCCTTAGCATCAGTTACGTTTTGTTTTCCTTTACTGTGTGAGTCATTTATGAAAGAACCCGGACTGTATATTGATCAAATAGACAAAAATGACAACATATTCAAATACTTTGGAAGGGAACTACAGCAGTTGTGTTGTTACAACAGTGGATACTAATGCTTCTATGCTTTTCCTTTGTGAAGACAAAGCAGAAGCATATTTATATTATAAAGAAAGAAAAATATAAAGTACTGGTCATTTCATTTTAATTTATGGATAGTATTTTAATCGTCCTCCTGTTTCCAACTGTTTATCCAACTGTCTCTCTTTGTTAAATTGTACAGCGCTGCGTAACCCTAGTAGCGCTCTAGAAATGTTAAGTAGTAGTAGTAGTAGTAGTAGTGATAGCTGCCATATGAATTAATTATAAGAGCTGCAGGGCAGGACATTAAACCCCAGATTCATTGCATGTGCAAATCCGGTCGTATTCTGAATTTACATGCACAACTTAATTAGTTAACAAGCCAATCAGCACCAATAATTGCCACTTAACAAGCAATTACTGACACTAATTGGCATTAATTTGAATTTACGCGCACAACTGTCTAAATTCTATGTAGCATAAGTTGAAAAGGGGGCATGGCCATGGGAATGGAATGAGTGGGTCATGACCATTTCTAAACTCTATGCGGGTTGTTATAGAATACACCTGGTCTACGTGTAATTTAGGCATAGGCATTTACACCAAGTTTTACTTGGCATAACTGCCCGTGACTAAATTTATTCACATAGATGGGTGCTCAGCGTATTCTATAAACTGCATGGAAATTTAGGCATATTCTATAAAGTATGCCTAAATTTAGACATACTTTATAGAATATGTCTACGCTTTCTTTATTGGCGCTGATTTTTTAGGCATGATGTATAGAATCTAGTCCTAAATAGCTTGTACGCCTCCATGACCAAACAAGGAGAAACCTGGGTGGGTTATTCTTATTTTGCTTTAAGACCCATATCTGTAGCAACAACTATGAGAAACTGCATTCTAGAGGGATCCCATTTTCATCCTCCAAATTCTCAAGCTCTAGTTAACAGCACAACCTGCTCTGCTGCTGAATTGTCAGTAGGCAAGACAAGTAGTAGATGGACAGGATTTCTCCTAGTAGTTTTATTGATAAAACTGTTCAATACTCTATCCCCACTGCTGGTTTCAGCAATTTAGATGGTACAAATAAGTCAACGCAGAACTTGAACTGCTCAGAGGCAATACTGTGAGACAGAAAATAACCTTCTTTGATTATAAAGTACATAAAAGTGTTTTGGAGAGTTTTCAGGTTAAAAAAATGTGTTCCTTAAAAAATGTGAGCAATGGTTATTAATCTCATATTGTATTAGAAAGCAATAACCAAATTTATAGAGGAAAGTAAAAAAAATCATAATTCAGAAAACTAGTAGAAAATTGGAAACCTTGCCAAAATTGATATTCATTAGGGTACTCTGACTGAATAGGGAGCATTTGGGCTCCGTGATCTTTTCAGAGCCCCAGCTGGTAATGGTTGAAGGTTAATGCTTTACCCCATTCTGTTCAATTTTCTGTCCTAATTAGTCCTCTAAATCCATAGCTGTGAGCACCAAGTGTCTGTGTTCCAAAGAAACTAATTAATGCTAGCAAATTAGATCAAGTCCAAAGATCCAGCAGCCAAACTCTTAGTTAAATGCTCCTTGTTAATAGGAAGTGTAGCTGTCAATAACTGCCATTGGTGTCTCTAATGAGGCTTCTTTCTTTCACTGAAAGTGATTTCATTTCTCTTTGTCCTTGGAAAAGCTGCTCCGTTTCTTTAAAAAAAAAAAAATCTATCAATGTTGAAATAGTAGAGCTAGCAATCTGACCTAATTCTTGCAATCAGTTGGGTTTAGATGACATGAAAAATCAAAAGGGGAAGGGGGGGGGGGGGAAATAATCTGTTCCCTCCCAAATCATGTTTTATAAATTCTGTTGAAAGTGCTGCCACTGGTAAGGCAATCAACATTTTCATTAACTGTCAGAATTCTAATGTCTTCATATGTCCTCTATTCAGTTCCCCAATTAGTTACCAGAATTATGTCTACACCACCAAAAGTAAATCAAAAGGGGAAAGGATGGAGGGTTGCTGAACCAATTCTACGACCCATCTCTACCATTTTTCAAATTTACATATAGCTGCTCAGGCTTCTCTATTTCAGTATACTTAATTCACATACCTGATGGCATGTGACATTGTTACTTGGGAGAAGATGCTGGTTATTTTTAAAGAAATAATATTCAAAGCTTTGCAACAGGGTAAACCCTACAGATTAAGAATAATCTGCTAATGTTCACTAATTCACATTGTTTAGCCTAGAGCCCATTTACTAATAAGTACATAGTACATAAGTACCGCCATACTGGGAAAAGACCAAGGGTCCATCAAGCCCAGCATCCTGTCTCCGACAGTGGCCAATCCCCCCCCCCCAAAAAAAAAACAACTTAATTCTTAAAAATGTTCAATGGACTTTTCCCTCAGGAATCTGTCCAAACCCCCTTTAAATTCCGTAAGGCCAGCTGCTGTCACTACATTTTTCGGCAACAAGTTCCAGAATCTAACTACACGCTGAGTAAAGAAAAACTTTCTCCTATTTGTTTTAAATCTACTATATTCTAGCTTTATCTTGTGTCCCCTGGTTTTGTTGTTGTTTGAAAGTGTAAACAAATGCTTCACATCTGTCCGCTCTATTCCGCTCATTATTTTGTAGACTTCTATCATATCACCCCTCAGTCGCCTTTTCTCCAAGCTGAAGAATCCTAACCCTCTCAGCCTTTCCTCATAGGGAGGGCTGAGAAGGTTAGGACTTCAGCTTGGAGAAAATAATGCATGTTTAAAGTGTTAGCACCCTTTAGTAAATCCAGGGGCCCTTTTACTAAGGCGCCTAGGTAGCTACGCGCGTCCAACATACGTCAAATTGGAACTACTGCCTGGCTATTGCATGCCCCAGGCAGTAATTCCATTTTTGATGCATGTTCAAAACATGCATTAGAAATTTTTAATTGGCATTGTATGCGTACTGACGATTATCGTCCGGTTAACGTGTGAGACCTTACTGCTAAGTCAGTGGGTGGTGGTAAGTTCTCATGCCAAAAATGGACATGCGCTGGTTTTAATTTGGCCACATATCTACTTTCGCCCCCCTCCCACAAAAGACCATTTTTGCAGGCGGGCTAAAAATATGGACCGGTGCATCCAAAACATGCGCCTACACCAGTGCAGGCCATTTTTCGGCACGCCTTAGTAAAACGGCCCCCTAGTCTCTGAGTTAAAAGTTACCTACTGAACCAAATATAAATTGAAACAACTTTATATGAAGCAGAAGTATACAACTCTGGTTCTCAAGAGTTACAGATTGGTTTGGCTCAATATTCAAAAAGGCTAGCCAAGATCTAAAGTTAAGTGCTGGCACTGGCACTTGATTTTATTCATAGAAGGGGTCTTTTACAAAGGCATGGTAATGTTTTAAGCGCTCGCTAAATGCTAGAGGCTTCCATAGGAATATATGGGTGTCTGTAGCATTTAGCACATGCTAAAAACACTAGCACCTTTGTAAAAGACCCACATTTTCAGCAGCGCTACCTGATTAACTAACACAGCTAAGTAGACAAGAAACTGTTGACCACACCAGTGCTTATACATGTAGAGCTATCATCAGTAAACACATCCAGTTAGCAACAGCAATATCTGTAGCAGTCTAGGATGGAAACAACATTTTCCTCCAAGTATTAATAGACCTCAGCAGTGCCACTCCAGCAGCTCAGCTTTTCATTGCTGCCTAAGTTTTATGTACCTTATCACCACATGTCTAGGAAATTAATATTCATAAATTAATTACATGTTGAGTGAAGAAAACTTTTCTCCGATTCATGCACGCTTCAACCCAATATTCTATTACACTGCACAAAATGTTTTTGGAATGCTTATGGCCAACCTATACCCCCTCCTATGGCCACACCCCTTTTTGGGTTGCACAGTATGGGGCCCTTCTACAGAGTGGCAGTAAGACCAATGTGGGCTTACCGCATGCTAATCTGTAACTACTGCCGGCCCAACACAGGCACCGGTGGTAGTTCCAGCCCTGGCACGTGCCATTTGCCGCACTAGGGAAAATAGCTAGCTATTTTCTAGTGAGGCGCTAACTCAGTGGTAATCAGGCAGTGCTGTGCACTACCCGGTTATCGCCAGGCTAACATGGGAGCCCTTAATGCCACCTCAATGTTAAGTGCTCTCCCCATATGGCCACTTGGTAGGTGAAATCCTACTGCATGGCCATGCCATTTTTTGGCTTTTTTACCTGTTGCAGTGGAAAGGGCCACTGCACACGACAAAACAGCCCCTGCTGCTAGTGCAGGGCCCTTTTAACCACAGCTTGGTAAAAGGACACCTATGGGATTTAGATGCCCAGCATTTTAGAATAGCACGCAGCCAGATGCATGTGCAAATTCTAATTAGTGCTAATTAACTTCAATAATTGGTTGTTAGCATCAAAGTAGTGATGGTTAACAGCTCATTAGCCAATTAAGTTGTCTGCACGTCTCAGAACTGTGCCCAAATTTGGGCACCCAAATCTGGACGCCATATATAGAATCCGGGGGGGAAGTACATACATGTTAATTGCAAATGAACTTAATCTATGGTAAGGGACTTTTCTGTCTGGTATCTGCAGGGGACATGCTAAAACAGTTACTGCATAGCCTTTGCACTTACCGGGGGTAATTCAGAAAAGATCACCTAAAGTTAGGTGCCGGGATGATGCGTGCTAAACTCAAATTCTATAAAGGCAATTGCGCAAGCACAATTTTCTAGAATTAGGAGGATCACGCATTACACTTGGCTCTTAACATGTGGTAAGTGCAAAGTTTTACTAAATTTTAGCAAAAAGGACCCTTTGTGCATATATAACTTTGTAAGTTAATTCGATATTGTCATCCATGTATTTCATGTAACACCAACTGTTTCTTTCACTCTGGAATGGCGAATGCCATAACAGAATATTATAAGCCACATTGAGCCTGCAAATAGGTGGGAAAATGTGGGATACAAATACAACAAATAAAAAAAAAAATAAAAAATATATGACAGATTTTGATACCTACATGTAAGTACTAGGTTTACCAAACTACTTGTCCAAAGAGATTTATTTTATTTTATTTTTGTTACATTTGTACCCCGCACTTTCCCCACTCATGGCAGGCTCAGATCTAATTAAGGAACTATCTCAAAAATTCAGGAGCCCTTTTAATATGCTGCAGTAACTAATGTGTACTTACTGTGGGGCATGCTCTGGTGTCCTGTGGTAGTTGTTGGATTGACGCATGCTTCTCACACACTAAAAAATACTTATTATGTTTCAGCCCTGTGAGAATGTTTGGAGGCGGAGAGTAGGCGTATTCTGTACTAATTGGTTAGCACAGCTACATTGCCGAGTGCCAACAGATTAGCGTGTTATTAGTACAGGGCCCCTTACTGCCTATAAAATAGGTGTCAGTAAGTGCTCTCGCGTTAATGGCCATGCACTAATGGGGAAATTAGCATGTGGTCATTAATACAGGAAGTGGAAAATGCAGCCATTTTACAACCGCACTAAAAGTGGCCTCAGCACGCCGGAAAGCCCCATGCTAGGATAGCACAGGCGCAGCTTAGTAAAAAGGGCCCCTCAATTTTAAAAAAGGTTTTTGAGATGTTTTTAAACACAAAAGTAGTAAGCACATTTTCATCCCTCAATTACTCCTCCAAAACCCAGGTCCCAATGAACAGTTAGTTGACACTTATGCATGACCCATAGCAGGTGTAAATGCCGAATTTTAAAATATTTTGAGGTATAAGTTTATTGCTGTTGCAAAATAGGAAATACATGTATACTTTTCTGGGGTCGCTTGGATTGGGAAGGCAAGTTGGCACCCGTTTTAGGGCTATTTATAATGTTTTAAAAAAAAATAAAATAGCATCATAAATGTGGCGGAAATTATGGCTAAAATGGACCCACTTACATTTACACCAACTTGAGATTATTATCTAGCTTTCTTGCATACCTTGTGACTTGGCCTGTTCTAAATCCAACCTCTTCCTCTGAAAATGCCTATCTCAAGTCACTAAATGTGCGTGCCTTCTTGTCACTGCGCATACTTTTAAGGGGAAATATTATATGAGATTTTTAATTTGTTTGGTGGAACAGTTTACCAATTAAAAAAAATAATTGAAAGTTGTCGGATGTTGGCTTAAACTGTGGGGAAGTTTTGGTATCTTTTTTAATTTTATAATTATTGGTTTGTGTTGTTAGTAGTATTTTGATCTTATGAGTGTTTTAATGTAAACCGCTTAGATCAATCATTCTTTTGTATATAAAAGTCTGGTATATATAAATAAAGAGTGGAGTGGAACGGGTAGACATGAATTGCTTGTTTTACTCTTTCCAAAAATACTAGGACTAGGGGGCACTCAATGAAGCTACAAAGTAGTAAATTTAAAACAAATTGCAGAAAATATATCTTCACTCAGTGTGTAATAACTGTGGAATTCATTGCCAGAGAATGTGGTAAAAGCAGTTAGCTTAGTGGGATATAAAAAAGGTTTGGATATCTTCTTAACAGAAAAGTCTATAAGCCATTATTAAGTTGAACTTGGGGAAAATCCACTGCTTATTTCTAAGACAAGCAGCATAACGTGTATTGTACTGTTTTAGGATCTTGTCAGGCACTTGTAACCTGGATTGGCCATTGTTGGAAACAGTGGCATAGCCACAGGTGGGCCTGGGTGGGCCAGGGCCCATCCACTTAGGCCTCAGGCCCACCCAATAGTAGCACATGTTTAGCAGTAGCTGGTGGAGATCCCAAGCTCTACCAGCTGAAGACTTCCCCCTGATGGTAATGAAAACACTACTCTCCATGATACTGGTACCTGTGCATGTTCAGTTTTCACCTCATGCCTGCTGCAGACTGCCAAGGTGGAAAGAAGCATTTTCCTGCCAGCTGAGATATCTTTTTGTGGTAGTGGTGGTGGGGGGGAAGGGAAGAACATTTGGTGCCCACCCACTTCTTGCCTAGGCCCACCCAAAATCTGTTGTCTGGCTACGCCCCTGGTTGGAAACAGGCTACTGGGCTTGATGGACTTTCAGTCTGTCTCAGTATGGCAAAGCATATGATCTCATGTTCCAATGTTCTTAAGTACACTAACAACTTTTTATGCTTGATAGTGTGTTTAATCCCCTTAGTGTTCAGTAACACAAACTTTTAAGTGGAGGAGTAGCCTAGTGGTTAGTGCAGTGGACTTTGCTCCTGGGGAACTGAGTTTGATTCCCTTCAGCTCCTTGTGACTCTGGGCAAGTCACTTAACCGTCCATTGCCCCTGGTACAAAATAAGTACCTGAATATACAGTGGTGGAAATAAGTATTTGATCCCTTGCTGATTTTGTAAGTTTGCCCACTGACAAAGACATGAGCAGCCCATAATTGAAGGGTAGGTTATTGGTAACAGTGAGAGATAGCACATCACAAATTAAATCCGGAAAATCACATTGTGGAAAGTATATGAATTTATTTGCATTCTGCAGAGGGAAATAAGTATTTAATCCCTCTGGCAAACAAGACCTAATACTTGGTGGCAAAACCCTTGTTGGCAAGCACAGCGGTCAGACGTCTTCTGTAGTTGATGATGAGGTTTGCACACATGTCAGGAGGAATTTTGGTCCACTCCTCTTTGCAGATCATCTCTAAATCATTAAGAGTTCTGGGCTGTCGCTTGGCAACTCGCAGCTTCAGCTCCCTCCATAAGTTTTCAATGGGATTAAGGTCTGGTGACTGGCTAGGCCACTCCATGACCCTAATGTGCTTCTTCCTGAGCCACTCCTTTGTTGCCTTGGCTGTATGTTTTGGGTCATTGTCGTGCTGGAAGACCCAGCCACGACCCATTTTTAAGGCCCTGGCGGAGGGAAGGAGGTTGTCACTCAGAATTGTACGGTACATGGCCCCATCCATTCTCCCATTGATGCGGTGAAGTAGTCCTGTGCCCTTAGCAGAGAAACACCCCCAAAACATAACATTTCCACCTCCATGCTTGACAGTGGGGATGGTGTTCTTTGGGTCATAGGCAGCATTTCTCTTCCTCCAAACACGGCGAGTTGAGTTCATGCCAAAGAGCTCAATTTTTGTCTCATCTGACCACAGCACCTTCTCCCAATCACTCTCGGCATCATCCAGGTGTTCACTGGCAAACTTCAGACGGGCCGTCACATGTGCCTTCCGGAGCAGGGGGACCTTGCGGGCACTGCAGGATTGCAATCCGTTATGTCGTAATGTGTTACCAATGGTTTTCGTGGTGACAGTGGTCCCAGCTGCCTTGAGATCATTGACAAGTTCCCCCCTTGTAGTTGTAGGCTGATTTCTAACCTTCCTCATGATCAAGGATACCCCACGAGGTGAGATTTTGCGTGGAGCCCCAGATCTTTGTCGATTGACAGTCATTTTGTACTTCTTCCATTTTCTTACTATGGCACCAACAGTTGTCTCCTTCTCGCCCAGCGTCTTACTGATGGTTTGTAGCCCATTCCAGCCTTGTGCAGGTGTATGATCTTGTCCCTGACATCCTTAGACAGCTCCTTGCTCTTGGCCATTTTGTAGAGGTTAGAGTCTGACTGATTCACTGAGTCTGTGGACAGGTGTCTTTCATACAGGTGACCATTGCCGACAGCTGTCTGTCATGCAGGTAACGAGTTGATTTGGAGCATCTACCTGGTCTGTAGGGGCCAGATCTCTTACTGGTTGGTGGGGGATCAAATACTTATTTCCCTCTGCAGAATGCAAATAAATTCATATACTTTCCACAATGTGATTTTCCGGATTTAATTTGTGATGTGCTATCTCTCACTGTTACCAATAACCTACCCTTCAATTATGGGCTGCTCATGTCTTTGTCAGTGAGCAAACTTACAAAATCAGCAAGGGATCAAATACTTATTTCCACCACTGTATGTAAACTGCTTTGAATGTAGTTGTAAAAACTGTTTTTCTTATTTTCTTTGAGATTGTTTTCCTGATCTTGGATCCCCCAATTGTGGACTAACAAAGATTATATTTTTCCTTAATGTTTGTTTTAATTGATATTTTCTCTTTTCTTTCCCATTTTTGTATTGGACATAAATGTAATATAAAATGAATAAATAAAATAATTTTAAAAAAATGTAGTTGTAAAAACCACAGAAAGGCGGTATATCAAGCCCCATTTCCCTTCCCCTTCCCTTAATATCCCATATGTGCTTAACAAACAGAAGAAAAATACTATTAAACAAAATTGAGAGCTAGCATTGGACATGCCGATAGTCCCTGCACCAAATCACCTTGACAGCATACAAGGATGAAATAAAAAGTCAACAATACAGAATATAGCAAAAGAAATTTGTCACACATGCACACTCACTCCTCCACATAAACATCCCTGCCCCTACCCTACCCTACAGATGCACATCCAACCTGCCCAATAGTTGTAAAACACCAGCTAGTCACACATCGAAAGGGGTGAACACAAGGAAGAATTCACCCAGGAGATGCTACTAAAATATGCACTCCCAGGCCAGCACACAATAAACAAATGGGAGAACAGAATAAAGGATGCAAATTATCCCCATCAACTTCAAAGTGGCTTGTAGATGAAAGGAAAAATACCCCAATATAAAGTATCTATATACAACTGCTAGAAGCCTAAAAAATAAGATGGAAGAGTTGGAGTACATAGCACTAATTGAAGAGGTTGATATAATAGACATCTCTGAGACCTGGTGGAAGGAGGCAATCAATGAGATACTGTGTTATCAGTGAACAAACATGTGGATAAAGACAAGCCGGTTGATGTGCTGTATCTGGATTTTCAAAAGGCGTTTGACAAAGTACCTCATGAAAGACTCCAGAAGAAATTGGAGAGTCATGGGATAGGAGGTAGTGTCCTATTGTGGATTAAGAACTGGTTAAAGGATAGAAAACAGAGAGTAGGGTTAAATGGTCAGTATTCTCAATGGAGAAGGGTAGTTAGTGGGGTTCCCCAGGGGTCTGTGCTGGGACCGCTGCTTTTTAACATATTTATAAATGATCTAGAGATGGGAGTAACTAGTGAGGTAATTAAATTTACTGATGACACAAAGTTATTCAAAGTTGTTAAATCACGAGAGGATTTAAAAATTACAAGAGGCCCTCACGAGACTGGAAGACTGGGCGTCTAAATAGCAGATGACGATTAATGTGAGCAAGTGCAAAATGATGCATTTGGGAAAGAGGAACCCGAACTATAGCTACGTAATGCAAGGTTCCACGTTAGGAGTCACCGACCAATAAAGGGATCTTGGTATCGTTGTTGATATGTTGAAACCCTCTGCGCAGTGTGCAGCGGCAGCTAAGAAAGCAAATAGAATGTTAGGTATTATTAGGAAAGGAAAACAAAAGTGAGGATGTTATAATGCCTTTGTATCGGTTCATGGTGCGACCGCACTTTGAATATTGTGTGCAATTCTGGTTGCCGCATCTCAAAAAAGATATGGTGTTTCATACCCATTTTTATGAGTCAATGTTCACCAAATTCAAACTGCGCCTCACCCACTTTTAAAAGGAATGTCAAAGCAATTTATATAGATCAGAAATATATATTGCATCTAGAATCTGTAATCTGAGCTAACTGTATCACATATTTCTTTCACTTTAGCAGACAGTAGGTTGACTTCATAAAACTTAAACAAGAGCTCTGCTTGCATTAGCATGTCCACAAAACCAGAATTTCTTGTTCACTTCTTTTGTTTGAGTAGGCCCAGGACTTTATGAGGGTCATTGTAAAAGAAAGCACCTTCTTAGATGCTATTTCATAAAGAAAAGTAGGTACTTTCTTATAAAATACTAGTGTATGTAGTATAACCTGCATCTGCATTGCTGATGCTCACATATATACCAGCCCATGAAACATCTGCACCTACATTTTCTAAAGAATTGCATAAATCATAAGGTATAAATATTCAGCTGGGAATGGTGAACATTTTTAGCTGGAGGTGGCTTTATGCTCCAATATCCAATGGTGGGCCATGTCCAGGCACCATCATTGAATATCCAGGTATTTGCAGACGGACAGGACTTATCTGATTAAGGACAATATTTGACCCTTATTTGGCTAGGTGAAATCAGACAAGGATAGGGCTGTGTTTTATGTGATCCAATTTGTCCAGATACTTTATATGGTGAAATGTTGATTATTAGCACTTAACCTCATAAAGGTGCTAACTCTGCCCTGACTCCACCTCCCGATTGCTCACACCATAGCTGGTTTCAGCTTAGGCAAATAGGATATTCAGCAACACTATCTGCTTAACTGCTGTTGAATATTGGCCATTTAACAAGGCAAAAATCCTCTCCTGCCCAGTTATATCGCTTTGAATATTGACCTCTAAGATTTTATTATCTATGGAGAGAATTCTATAGATGGTGCCCAAAATTTGGCAGTAATCTCAATTCTATAAATGACATATGCCCTTTATAGAATTGTGCTTAGCTCCAATTCCCATGACTAAGTTTAGGTGCCACCATTTATGCCTGCTGAAACCTGGTATAAATGCTGGCATGCAAGTTAGGTGCGCTGAGGCTGTATTCTATAATTCCACACACAACTTTATGGAATGCCCCTGACATGCCAATGGCCACACCCCCTTTTGAGATACACACTATCTAGTTTATTTTCGAAAGAGAAGGTCAGCCATCTTCCGACACAAATTGGGAGATGGGAGGCCATCTCTCAAGGTTGGCGAAATCAGCATAATCGAAAGCTGATTTTGGCCGGCCTCAACTGCAGTCCATCGCGGAGCCGGCCAAACTTCAAGGGGGCGTGTCGGAAGGGTAGCAAAGGCGTGCCGGGGGCGTGCCAGGGCATGCTTAAGAGAAGGGCGCCCTCGACCGATAATGGAAAAAAGAAGGGCGTCCCTGGTGAGAATTTGGTCCACTTTATTTAGTCCCTTTTTTTTCAGGTCCAAGTCCCAAAAAAAGTGCCCAAACTGACCAGATGACCAGGGGAGGGAATCGGGGATCACTTCCCCTGACTCCCCCAGAGGTCACTAACCCCCTCCCAACCTCAAAAAAACAACTTTAAAAACTTTTCTTGCCAGCCTCTATGCCAGCTTCAAATGTCATACTCAGGTCCATCGCAGCAGTATACAGGTCCCTGGAGCAGTTTTAGTGGGTGCAGTGGACTTCAGGCAGGCGGATCCAGGCCCATCCCCCCCCCCCCCCACCTGTTACACTTGTGGTGGAAAATGTGAGCCCTTCAAAACCCACCCAAAACCCACTGTACCCACATGTAGGTACCCCCCTTCACCCCTTAGGGCTATGGTAGTGGTGTATAGTTGTGGTTAGTGGGTTTGGGGGGGGGTTGGGGGGCTCAGCACATAAGGTAAGAGAGCTATGCACCTGGGAGCTATTTTTATTTTTAATTTTTAGAAGTGCCCTCTAGGGTACCCGGTTGGTGTCCTGGCATGTCAGGGGGACCAGTGCACTACAAATGCTAGCCTCTCCCACAACCAAATGCCTTGGATTTGGCCAGGTTTGAGATGGCTGGCCTCGGTTTCCATTATCGGCAAAAACCGAGGCCGGCCATCTCAAACCCGGCCATCTCTGACATTTGGCCCGGCCCCAACCGTATTATAGAAACAAAAGATGGACACCCATTTCGTTCGAAAATATGCTTTCGTGGCGCCGGCCTCGGAGATGGGCACCCTTAGAGATGGCTGGCCCCTTTCGAAAATGCCCCTTTTTGGGAATTAGGCACCATGCTTTATAGAATAGGGCACAGCCAGTAGCGTGCATAAATTCTAATGAGTGCCAATTAACATCAATAATTGGTTGTTTGCACCCAATTATTGATAGTTAAGGGGTTGCTTGGGTATGCATCCAAATTTCATGCCCAGATGATCGAAAGCCCTGTGCTGTTCCAAACAGTGCTCTACAAATAGTGCTGGAACAACGTGGGGCTTATACTGCCCCTATGATCAGAGATAATAGCATGCAAATTTATGTGCGCTATTATCTCTGATCATAGGGTAAAGTGTGGGAGGATTGTGCCTGAGCGCATCCTTCCGCACTGTCAAACCCAGACCTGTCAAACACAGGGACTGGAGGTCCGTGGGACCACCAGACCCCAAACAGCATGACTCTGGTGGCCTAGTGCCCCCACTGAATCTCCACCCCAAGCTAACGACACAGGGGCTAGAGGTCTGGCGGACTACAAGTTCAGGGGGGCTGGAGATCCAGTAGGTCTCCAGCCCCCCCAACCCCCCTAGCACCTCCCCAAAAAATCCTGATGGCCCAGTGGGCTGCAAATCAAACCCCCCAACCTGGTGGTCTAGCGGCCCTCTTCTCCACCCTCCCAGTACTTTTGTTAGAGGAGGGAGGTACATTCCTTCCTCTTGCAGCAGCACTGCCTTGAAAATAGGATTCGCTGGGTGGGGCTTCACACCATATAAGGGAGAAACTTGCTTGGGGATCGATCATGGGGCGGTAGCAAATGCAGGCACTAGTATGGCGCTAATAGCCTCTAGCGCTTGTGTTCGCTTCTGATCATCAGCCCATCAGTGTGCAATTCTAAGCACCATATATTGAATCTGGAGGTATGTGTGCACTGTCGAAGTCCACCCATGTGTATATGCCTGCTATCAAAGTATGCACCATTGATTTTAAATTGTGCCCAGGGAAAAGAGCTCAATTACGCACATATGTGACTATATGTGTAGGTAAATGATTAAAATACCATCATTTTATGCATGTTCTTAGCACCTATGACGAGTTGCCTCCTTATAAATTTATTTCTAGGAAGTGACTGTTGAACTTGTTCACCATGATATGAGATGACACGAGTGTTGATGCAAATATAGAACAGCAATGTTGTTCTGAAGGATAAACAATTCTACAACATACCCAGCACAGTATGGATTGGGCTTCTAAATTTTAATCGGAGATAAACTTATCTCCCCTATGGTTTGACTTGTGCCTCCAAGAATAACAATTTCCTCAGTCATATACATCCCCAAGAGTAAACTTAGAATGACTTCATCTTATATGTGGTTTGAACAAATTTGATAGAGTTTCTATATGTTTTGAAAGGCTTTATTGACTGCCAATAGAAGCTAGAGTTCTCTGTAAGCTTTGCTGTCTAGTTTATAAGATATTGGTAGGTATGGCTCCAAGTTATATGTTTTCTTGATTGGTGGTTGGGAGGCGGGAAATATTGCTGGACAGACTTATACGGTCTGTGCCCTGAAAAAGACAGGTACAAATCAAGGTAAGGTATACACATATGAGTTTATCGTGGGCAGACTAGATGGACCGTGCAGGTCTTTTTCTGCCGTCATCTACTATGTTACTATGTTACGATCTTCAAAGTATGATACTCACGATAGTCTAAATTTATCTGCCCCTACAGCCTTATTCTCTTATCAGTCTTCTCAAATTTGGAATTCCTTACCCATTCTGGTGAAAAGCCAATCAAATTACTTGACTTTTCGTAAAATGTTGAAGGCAAATTTATTTAGAAGGTATGTAATTAAATATTGTGCAGTTATTGTAATTTTTCTTGATATTGTAAGCTCCCAGTCTGGTTGACTGGTTTTACTTTATACTGTAATCCACTCCCAACCTATTTAAGGTGTCGAGGGGAATATAACATTAATATAACATAACATAACATAACATAACTCTCTTATGCTTGAGTACGTATTTCTATAATCTAATAGCTACACTGTATTTTCAATGCACAGCAGGTCATGAGATACATCTATTTGCCTCTGCATGGGAAAAAAGTTTCAGAATTTAAGCTTTCTCTATCCTAGGCTCACATCAGTTTAAATTAAGATAAAACAAAGATGACAACACCAGGGAACATTTCCAAAGCTCAGAACTTCTCACCACTCTATCATCACCTAGAAGTCAATTTTCACCTTTTCAGTGGCTGAATTTGTTAGTTTAAATTTGGCTGTAGGGCCCATGTGTTCTAACAATGTGGCAGCACAGGATTATGAGAATATCAACATGCGTGCTTGCTAAAAATGCACAGTGTCTAGGGTTCCAATTAAACAATGTCATGTTTTATGGACTAAAATGAGATGCAACATTAGAGGGCTTTTTTGAAATGTATATTGCAGTGGAAGATGTTTCCTGACAGTGCAGCATTGCTATCATATCAAGAAAAAAAAGCCCAGGGATTTTAGTTTTCTGCATGTATGTTCTGATATTACAGCATTTGAAGTCTGCTGAATTTGTGTCTATAATAGTGATGGCATTCATTCCTATACAAAGATTTTGTAATGCTTATCTGGATTTCTAAGAAAATGAGTCTGCCAAATCATCATTATAAACTCACTTGGTTCCAATGGGATCAGCACCATCTTAACCAGGGAGTAACTTGACTGCTGCTGTTAACATTTTAAAAAGGAGATAGAAGAGATTTTAAACCAGATCATGGAGAAACATTGACAGTTACACAGGACTGCATGGGTCACAGTAAGGTATCTTGAAAGGATACTGTTCAAATAGTGATGAGAGCATATCCAAACAGAGCGATTGTGATTAAGGCTGAGGTAGCGCAGGTGAGTTTAAAGATTAGACAAATATGAATGATCTCAGATTATCCATGTTAACTGCTAATAAGCAGGTTACATTCTGCATACTCAAGAAAACCCATTTCATTTATTATTGTATTGGTTTTGCGGTAAATTTCTTTGAACTCCATTGGGCAAAGGTAAGCTTGAAATGTGTTATGGTATTCTGTTTTGACACGAGAAAGTAGGGTTTGGTCTCCAAACATTAGTCAAAAATGTATTAAAATTAGTCCTATAAAGATATCACCCTACTTCCATTTTTTGTATTTATTAACACAGCTACCACACTACTTTATCCTAAACTAAAAATAAAATTCATTTTTCCTACCTTTGTGGTCTGGCCATTTACTGTTTCTAATTGTGTTGGTCCCAGTCTCTTGTTTCTTCTTTCCTTGATCTTAACTCTCCTCCCTTTCCATCCAGCATCTACCCCCTCTCTTCCCCATTTCCATCCAGCGTCTACCCCTTCTCTCTCCCCTTTCCATCCAGCGTCTGCCCCTCTCTTCCCCCTTTCCATCCAGCATCTATTTTCTCCATCCATGTGTAGTTTTTCTCCTCTTTTCCCTTTCCCTCATCTCCATCAGTATGCATCTCCTACCTCTTTCTTCACTCCCCTCCATCCATATGCAGCTCCTTCCTCTCTCTTCCCTCCCCTCCATCCATGTCCCGCATTTCTCCTCTTTCTCCCCTCCCCTCCATCCATGTGCATCTCCTTCCTGTCTTCCCTCTCCTCCATCCATGTCCAGCATTTCTCCTGCCCTCCTCTGCATCCATGTACAGCAACTCTCCTCTCTTCCCTGCCCTCCCCCTTCCATGTCCAGCAACTCTCCTCTCATCCCTGCCCTCCCCTCCATCCATCCATGTCCAGCAACTCTCCTCTCTTCTCTGCCCTCCCCTCCATCCATCCATATACAGCAACTCTCCTCTCTCCCCTGCCCTCTCCCCCATCCATATCAACAATTCTCCTCTCTCCCCTCCCTCCCATCCATGTCCAGCGATTCTCCTCTGCCCTCCCCTCCATGTCCAGCGATTTCTCCTCTCTTCCCTGCCCTCCCCTCCATGTCCAGCGATGCTCCTATGCCCTCCCCTCCATGTCCAGTGAGTCACCCCAAACCCCACCTGCCCCCGAGTTCCAGTTCCAACCCCCCAGCCCGACCTGCCCGCCCTCTTCTCCGTCAACACCCCTCCTTGCCTTCCTGCCGCCCAGCGTTTAAAACTCATTTTACCTGAAGTCGTGATGACAGTGAAAGAAGCAGAGCAGGCTCGCCTTCAGTCTTCAGCCTTCCCCTTCCTTCTCAGCATCCCATCCTCGTGGAAACAGGAAATGAGGGCAGGACGCTGAGAGGGAAGGGGAAGGCTGAAGGCGAGCCTGCTCTGCTTCTTTCACTGCCATCACATTTTCAGGTAAAATGAGTTTTAAATGCTGGGTGGCAGGAAGGCAAGGAGAGGTGTTGAGGGAGAAGAGGGCGGGCAGGTCGGGCTGGGCAATGTTGGAACCAGAACTTCAGACACGTTGGATGACTGACAGGTTGCAAAATATTGGGGGTGCTCGAGCACCCACAGCACCCACGGAGTCGGCGCCTATGTTTGAGGATACGTGCCCAATTTAGACGTGCACATTTGTACAGCATTTCAGCTAGTTCAAATGGCTGCGCCTAAAGTTAGGTACGATTCCTGGGCATAAGTGCTATTCTATAAACCGTGCGTAAATTTAAAGATACCTTATAGAATAGCGCTTTTTTGGTGCTGATTTTTTTCAACACCATATATAGAATTTACCCCTGTTTGTCCAATTAATTAATTTATTTTGATTTATAAACCATCTCTATCGAGAGACCTGATACAGTGAATACACACATAGTTCATAGTTCTCATTTGATAAACCACTTATAGAATTGCTTATCTAAATGTTGTACAAAATAAATCAAACTACATTGGGGAGTGGAGCACACAATAGGAGGCCTAGGTTATAATCAAACAGTTAAACTGTTCGTAAGAAGAGATTTGCTAAGATTGTTGTTTTCATTGTGTTCTTTACTACTGTCACATCTTGTCCATAGCTGGGGGGTTTCCACTGGAAGTGACCTGCCTCCATTTGCCACCCCTGCTTAATAGTTTAAACGCCTAGATATATAGCGTCTGAATTTCTCTCCAAGGATTTTGTTTTTCCTGCCACAGTGAGATGCAATCCATCATTACAATATGGTCTTTCGTTTTTCCATGTATTGCCCTATCCTCCTATATACCTAAAACTTTCTTGATCACACCAGGCTTTGAGCCACCTATTGAAATTCTTGGTGTTTTGTAAACTTTTCTCTCCCTTTCCAAAAGAAGGTAGTACTTCAGAAAAAAGCTACTGTTTCTACCAAAGGTTTTAACCCCTCCCCCAGCTCCTGAAAAGTTCTCTGTGCTGCAAGTGGGTTATTATTGGCTGGGCCATTTGTTTCCAGGTGGATAACAACATCAGTGTTAAACTCCTTAGTTTCTTCTCTGATTATAGTCAGTATTTGCTTGGTACTCCTGGTAGCTGAGAATCTGGAAGGCATTTCACTTTGCTGAGCCCCTTGGTGCTCTTCCCAAACTTCTGTGCATGCTTACCAGCATAATATGTATATACTTTTACACTGTCGACTTTAATAAGAGGTAATTTATGTGCATATGTGGTTACATTTACAAGGGAATGATTTTATAAAATTACCTCCTAATACCTTTCAGATATTTAAATGCCTATATCCTTGCTGTCTTTTTTCTTTTCTAGGATATGCATATTTAGGTCCTTAAGTCTCATATGGTAGGACTTCTGATGGAGATCCCCAGCATTTTGATGATGTTGTTTTTTAAATCTCTGGACTACATCTAGCCTATCTATATGCTTTCTGATTTATGCCCTCCAGATGAGGTCTCAGCAATGACTCAGAGAGCTTCTTTTTATCTGCATCTCTGTTTCTAGCCAGGGCTAGCCCTACCATTGAGCAGCTACATTTTTTCTCACATGGTCCCACTTTTCAACTCTGCTTTTCAGCCCCTTGTTATATATGCAAATGAGGTCCCACAATGAATCTCTCTGCGTATGATCCCACATCCTTCTTCATCCTTCACAGATCCCCTGACTCTAGCCACCACCTTGTAACACTATTTGGAAATCTTAGGATTATGAGACACGATCACTCTTGAGGTCCCTCCCCTGGCTCATAGGTAGACACACTTTACAGAAAAGGCATGCACATGGGGTTGGGGGGGGGGGGAAGTATGCACCCACCTGTGGTAGAGCACTCACTTATCTGTGTGCATCTGTGCTTAGTGGTACATGCCGTGCACCTGATATGGCAGGCATGGGGACAGTCCTAAAATGGCAGATCATGGGGAAAAAGCCCAATTTTGACAGCCAAGACACCCTACTGGTTAGGCTTTTCATGGGATGGGAACATTATCTGCCAGAAGAGGGACAGAAGCATGGAGAGGGCCTTGGAAAAGCTGTGCATTTGTTTACAAAAGAGCAGCCTCCTGCCCCAGAAAGGTGCGTGCCAACAGGGGGCAGGTCTGGAAAGGGTGAACTAGGTCAGAGGTACATGGTAAAGAGTGAAATGTGTCTGACAGTGTCTCTGTGCTATCAAAAGGGCCCACATGAAAGTCCCCTGGATGTTAAAAGAGTTACGAGATATGCACATGGTTAAAAGTTAGGAAACATAATAGGACTGAGTGGTCAGTTTTCACAGTGGATAAAGATGGACTGCTTCAGAGTTCTGTGTTATTTAACAAATCTAGAATAACAAGCATCAAGTGATGGGATTAAATCAGTAAGAAAACCCCCCACAAAATTATTTGAAGTTGCTGAAACATGAGTAAATTACAAGACACTGAGGTACTGGGCATTTTATTTATTATCTCATTTGTACCCCACAGTTTCCCAACAGTGTCAGGCTCAATGTGGCTTACAATGCAGCACAGAGGCAGACGCCAATGCAGTGAAATGAAGCTAATACAGCAAACCTACAAGAGATAATGGGGAAGAATAGGAATGGATGGAAGGAAGGAGAAGGGAAGCTTTGAGGGAAGAGGGAGGGGGGATATGTCCAAATGTCTCTAGATCGGTGTGCTTCCAGCAGTGGAGACACTGGAAGAGTCCACAGGGTAGACACTTCTGAATAACATGGCCTTCAGAGATTTCCAGAAAGTTAGATGATATGTGATGGTTTTGATGGTCCTCGGTAAAGAATTCCAAAGCTGAGTGCTAATGAAAGAGAAGGAGGTAGCATACATGGACTTGTACTTGATTCCATTGCAGTTTGGATAGTGTTATATGAGTTCAATGGAAGAAATGTATTACTGTTGCATTGTATGGCACTGAAAAATTCAAAAATAAAAAATATATTAAAAAAAAAAATAAACATGTGGACAAAAGTGAGCCGGTTGATGTAGTGTATCTAGATTTTCAGAAAGCTTTTGACAAAGTTCCTCATGAGAGACTCTTGAGAAAATTAAAAAGTAATCTAAATGACAAATTAAATTTACTGTGCACCAATGGAAAACGATGTGTAAAAGGAAAATAAATCCTAACAATAGGTAGACAATGCTGGATTCCACATTAGGAGCTACCATTCAGCAAAAGGATTTTGGAATCTATATAGGAAAAATTATTGAATATATCTGGGTCAGACTTCTAGGAAATGCAGAGTCCAAAAAAATGAACATGGGAGTAACATCAAGAGAGGGGAACAAGAAGCAACTTTAATTAGATCTCGGAACATGTGTCTGAAGATTTGAAGTGTTTCATTATTGATCATATTGTGCAAAACCCTCACAGTGGGAATGGCATATGAATGTTGCAATGACGTGAGTAGTTTTGGATTTACAAATTAGACACAGTTGAGCCTAAAGTTTTGAATTTGGCAATTGGTTTTATTTTTCTGGCATTTCTTTATTTTTTTTAATCATTAGTTCTGTAGGTTCTAACCAATCTGATCACAGTTATACTCGGATTGGCTGCTCTTTATAACAGCGTCTTATTTAAATCAGGTTGCCATTTTGATTGACGCTACTGAGCTGATTTCAGTACGGAGGACCATATGTTGTGAGTATCTGAGTAAATGAATTGTTACAGGATAAAGTTTTTATGGAACCTATGATAATATAATTTTTTCTTTTGCAGAGCTGATATGATCAAGAATTTCCCCTGAAGCAGCAAACAATAACTGATTGCAAAAGGGCATACAAGTTAAATAAAACTTTTTTTAGGACATAACTGTTTCTATGAGAATAAAATATATTTTTATATGAGAGGTTTTGTTTTTTTCCAAGCAATGATAAAAAATTAAGCATTGATGGTGCTATGATTTATTTTTGAGGATGAATGAATATATTTTATAGAGTTTTCACCTATGAGAATATACAATTCATGAGCTTCATTCAGATCAGAGTGCCGGTACACTGGAGAGTGGATATTTTGTTTATGTTGTTAGTGATTTTTGCTTCAGTCCTCATAATTAGTGGTTGTAACTTTAATGCCAGCCATCAGGGGATCCATGCACTACTTTGTGTGCTTGGGAAAGGATTTTGAGGAGATTGTTCAGTTTTTGCCACAGACACCACAGAATTGTTGTGCACTCATATCTGAAGTCACTCTCAGTTCCATCCCTTTGGATGAGGCCCACTACAATTTGTTCACACTTCATGAAACCACATAGTCCCAACATAAAATTGTTCATCCAACTAACAACATTCAACTGTAAAAATCCATGTACAGGTAACAAACAAAAAAAGTCAAACCTTTCTCTAATTTAAAATGAAAGACTGATTGTGTTTGCTTTCTTTCAGGAATGTCTATAAGTGTAGTGAGTTTTGGAATAATCAGTGAACCAGAGGAAGGATGCTATTCTTTCAAAGTGAATGCGATGTTTCATTTTAAAATGTTTCTTGAACTCCTTGCTCAAAAATGTCCAGGATTTCATTGGAACTTTAGCCATGGATAAAATTGATTTTGATAATAATATTGTAAGTGTCTCCTGTTATATGATGATAATGATGGTTGAGATTTCTCTTCCTACAGGAAGTACTGAAAGACATATAGTTTGAAATGAGCATCAGTTCACAACTTTGCAAGCACTCAAAAGCATGGAATATCTTTAGCACCGCTGCTGTCTTCAATACAGATGTGAGTATTGCTAGCCCGACAACTTCACCTGAGGCACCTGACATCGCTTCTCTTACAAAAGTCACAGTCAACATCTAATGTGTGATGTTGCTGCCTATACACTGCTGAGATCTAGGAAATGCAGGCCTGCTATCCACTCACAACTAATATGAAGTCAATGTAATAATCATTCTATGGTTATAATGCAAAATAGGTTCACTTCTTTCAGACAATGGACATACAAATTAGAAAGATCAGAACCTAATTCTTCAAGGTCGAAGGTTTATTAAAATTTGGTGGACTACCCTACATCAAACAAAGCAGAACGGGTGCATAAATCATCAACAGAATTACAATTCAAAACAAATATTACTACAAAAAAGGTAAAATCATTAAAATCTGCTCTGTGTGTGGTGGTGGCCAAAAAGCAAACAGAATGTTAGGAATTATGAGGAAAGGAATAGAAAATCCTTCTTCGCTAATTCTCCCTTTGATGTTGCCTTGAAATTTATGAAATTTTTTTTTGTATATCCTTGTGTTGTATATGTAATGTTCTTTTGTTTCCTGGTGAAACTGATAATACAAATTAATAATTAAAAAAGGAATAGAAAATAAGAATATTATACTGCCTCTGAATAGCTCATGGTGTGACCTCAGGTCGCTGCATCTCAAAAAAGATATATCTGAATTAGAAAATCTACACAGAAGGGTGACCAAAATGATTATCAGGCTTATTTTTGAAAGAGAAGGGTGCCGATTTTTCGACACAAATTGGGAGATGGGCGTCCTTCTCTCAGGGTTGCCCAAATCGGCATAATCAAAAGCCAATTTTGGGCGCCCTCAAGTGCTTTCCATCGTGGGGACGACCAAAGTGCCCGAGGGCGTGTTCAGAGGTGTAGCGAAGGCGGGACTGGAGCATGCTTAAGAGATGGGTGTTCTCAGCTGATAATGGAAAAAAGAAGGGTGTCCTTGATGAGCATTTGGCCAACTTTACTTGGTCCATTTTTTCTTGCGACCAAGCCTCAAAAAGGTGCCCGAACTGAGCAGATGACCTCCCCTTACTCCCCCAGTATTCACCAATCCCCTCCCACCCTAAAAAAAAACAATTTTTTTTTGCCAGCCTCAAAAGTCATACCCAGCTCCATGACAGCAGTATACAGGTCCCTGGAGCAGTTTTAGTGGGTGCAGTGCACTTCAGGCAGGCGGACCCAGGCCCATACCCCCCTACCTGTTACACTTGTGGTGGTAAATGTGAGCCCTTCAAAACCTACCACAAACCCACTGTACCCACATCTAGGTGCCCCCTTCACCCCTAAGGGCTATGGTACTGATGTACAGTTGTGGGTAGTGGGTTTTGAGTTAGTTTTGGGGGGCTCAGCACACAAGGTAAGAGAGTTATGCACTTGGGAGCAATTTGTGAATTCCACTCCCTAGGGTGCCCGGTTGATGTCCTGGCATGTCAGGGGGACCAGTGCACTACGAATGCTGGCTCCTCCCACGACCAAAGGGCTTGGATTTGGTCATTTCTGAGATGGGCGTCTTCGGTTTCCATTATCGCCGAAAATCAGAAACGACCAAGTCTAGGAACGGCCATCTCTAAGGTCAACCTAAATTTCAGAATTTGGGCGTCCGCGACCGTATTATCGAAACAAAAGATGGCCGCCCATCTTGTTTTGATAATACGGGTTTCCCTGCCCCTTCACGGGGCCGTCTTGTGAGGACGTCCCCAGGAAAACTTGGGCGGCCCTTTTGATTATGCCCCTCCATGTGAATGGAACTTCTCTCATATGATGAAAGGCTTAAGAGGTTACGGCTTTTCAGCTTGGAGAAGAGACAACTGAGGGGGGATATGATAGAGGTCTACAAAATCCTAATTGGAGTAAAATGGGTAAATATGAATCGCTTGTTTACTCATTCAAAAAGTAGAAAGACTAGGGGACATTCCATTAAGCTACATTGTAATACCTTTAAAACAATTAGGAAAATTTTTTTTTTCAGTCAGTGAATAGTTAAGATCTTGAACTTGTTGTCTGAGGATGTCGTACAAACAGTTTGAAAAAGGTTCAGACAAGTTCCTAGAGGAAATGTCCATAAACTGCTATTAAATTAGATACAGAAAATAAGCCACTAGTTATCCTTGGGATCAGTACATGGAATTTTGCTACTCTTTGAGATTCTGCCAGATACTTGTGACCTGGCTCGGCCACTGTTGGAAGCAGGATACTGGGCTAGATGGACAATTCGTCTGACCCAGTATGGCTATTCTTATCTTAAGAAGCACATCCTGAGAAACATCCGATAAGATTCTAATCTTGTAAAACAATATTTACTACAAGTTTGAAATACAATTGAACCTACCTCCATAGACGTGTACAATGTTTGTTCTTCCATCCTCGTAATTATAATCTGTGCTATACAGTTTTTGAATCAATATGTTTGGTAAGCCATTTACCTCAAGTTGACAGCTCAGCATAAAGTAAGGGGTCCTTTTACAAAGCCACGGTAAAAAAGTGGCCTACAGTAGTGTGGGTACATCTTTTTAGTGCATGATGGGCCACTTTTTACCGTAACTGGGGAAAAGACCAATTTTTTAATGGGCTTGGAAATGGACGTGGGCAAAAATTAAAACTAGTGCATGCCTATTTGCGGTCTGAGCCCTTACCACCAGCCATTGACCTAGTGGTAAGGGTTCACGCACTATCTGCATGGTAACTATACAATGCATGCCAATTACTGCTGGGAATGCCCCCTGTGGTAGAAAATAGAAAAATATTTTCTACCATGGGATTTGGCAATTGCCATAATCAGAATAACCACCAGGCACATGTGCTACCCCAGCAGTAGTTCCAATTTGGCGCACGCTACCCACACATTAGCCCTCCTGCAGCTTTGTAAAAGGGCCCCTAAATTTCCTATGGGAGCTGACAAATTGCAAGCTTAGTCTGAGCTATATTTATTGTGCTTTGGACCTCTTCACCAGCACAAACAGCTTGATAATGAAGATTCTCATGTATTCCGATATAGAGCAGCCCGAAGCACCATAGAGCTAAAAAATCACTGAGTCCAATATGCATATTTTAAAATACACAAATATATGCATAAAGTACAAGTACACACAGGACCACGGGGTGGGGGGGGGGGGAGGGGGGGAAAGCTGCTTTCTTCAGGCTTTCAGTGGCAGGCACAGGCAGAAGGCTGGATTGGTTTCCTGCTCCTGTACATATATTACATAAGTATTGCCATACTGGGACAGACCAAAGGTCCCTCAAGCCCAGCATCCTGTTTCCAGTGGTTAATCCAGGTCACAAGTACCTGGCAAGATCCCAAAACAGTACAATATGTTTTATGCTGCTTATCCTAGAAATTAGCAGTGGATTTTCCCTGAGTCCATCTGAATAATGGCTTATGGACTTTTTCTTGTAGGAAGATAGCCAAACCTTTTTTAAACTCCGCTAAGCTAACTGCTTTTACCACAGTCTCTGACAAAGAATTCCAGAGTTTAATTACACGTTGAGTGAAGAACTATTTTCTCTAATTCATTTTAAACTTACTACTTTGTAGCTTCATTGCATACACCCTAGTCCTAATATTTTTGGAAAGAATAAACAAGCGATTCACATCTACCCATTCCACTCCACTCATTATTTTATAGACCTCTATCATATCTCCCCTCAGTCATCTTTTCTCCAAGCTGCAGAGCCCTAGCAGCTTTAGCATTTCCTCATTGGGAAGTCGTCCCACCCCCTTTATCATTTTCATCGCCCTTCTCTGTACCTTTTCTAATTCCACTATATGTTTTTTGAGATGCGGTGAACAGAATTAAACACAGTATTCGAGGTGCAGTCGCACCATGGAATGATACGTTTATAACATCCTCATTTTTGTTTTCCATTCCTTTCTTAATAATACCTAATATTCTATTTGCTTTCTTAGCCACCACTGCATACTTAGCAGAGGGTTTCAATGTATCATCAACGATGACACCGAGATCCCTTTCCTGGTTGGTGTGACTCCTAATGTGGAACCTTGCATCATGTAACTATAGTTCGGGTTCCTTTTTCCCACATGCATCATTTTACACTTGCTCACATTAAACGTCATCTGCCATTTGGATGACCAGTCTCCCAGTCTCATAAGGTCCTCTTGTAATTTTTCACAATCCTCTTGTGATTTAATAACTTTGAATAACTTTGTGTCGTCAGCAAATTTAATTACCTCACTAGTTATTCCCATCTCTAGATCATTTATAAATATGTTAAAAAGCAGCAGTTCCAGCACAGACCCCTGGAGAACCCCACTATTTATCCTTCTCCATTGAGAAAACTGAACATTTAACCCTAGTCTCTGTTTTCAATCTTTTAACCAGTTTTTAATCCACAATATAACATTACCTGCTGTCCCCAGATTGTTAGCATCCTTAATTTCTGATAGCATTTCTACATCTGTACGTTCATCCTGGCCAGGTGGACAGTAGTACAATCCTATCACTACCCTTTTCCCCTTTACACATGGAATTTCTATCCATAGAGATTCCAAGTTGTGTTTTGTGTCCTGCAGAACTTTCAATCTATCTGATTCAAGGCCCTCCTTAATACACAATGCTACCCCTTCACCAATTCGATTCACCCTATCACTATGATATAATTTGTACCCTAATATAACAGTGTCCCACTGATTATCCTCCTTCTATTAGGTCTCAGAGATGCCTATTATATCTTAAGTTTTCATTTACTGCAATATATTCTAACTCTTCCCTCTTATTTCTTATAAGTTTATAAGCTTGGAGAAGAGATGGCTAAGGGGAGATATGATAGAGGTCTATAAAACAATGAGTGGAATGGAATGAGTAGATGTTAATCGATTGTTTAATCGTTCCAAAAATACTAGGACTATGACAATACTTATGCACTTATGATTTTGTTTGGATGTAGTGTGGACTTCTGAAAGTTGATAAGGAATTCCAGAAAATAAAGAGGAGTTATTGTTTTGTCCAGGAGAATTAAAACTTGTGACTGTGACTGAACTACTAGAAGCCAGGCATCTAATTGTGGAAAACTAAATGTTCTTGTTCGTGAAGATGTGCAACAGCCCTACAAGGCACTTTTGAATACCCTGGGGACCAATTGAGGGGACAGATCAATATCAGAGTTATATGTAGAGAGGAAAGGAAGACAGGAGAAGAAAGAAGAAATGAAAATGAGACCCAGGAAAAGAACTTAGATAAAGAAGACACAAGAAAATTTGAAAGGGGAGGTTGGGACCAAGAAAGTTAGTAAAATATATTGTCCAGACACCAAAAATAGAGTACATTTTATTTTCAATTAAGTAACTGGAATATGTCAGTTTGAAACATGCAACCCTGATAACTTTACATTTTACACAGTACAGAAGGAAATATATTTCCATTTCCCCAGTGTTGCATTGCATTTAGATTTCTCAGAGTTCCTATTTGTAGTGGTTGCTTATTCTGTATTTGAAGCCCTGTCTTTATTCCACTGGAGTGATACAAGTGGGGTATTCCGCTAGTGTTTAGTTTCTGTGTAGGGATCTGTAGCAGTTTGGCTTGTTCTGTTTTTCCAGCTGTAACATTTGTGAGCCCTTGGCCCAGGGGTGGCTGCGTGAGAATCACTCAACCACCTCTGGGTAGACGGAGTCCCGTAGAGACAAGAGTATCCCAAAGAACTGGACTGGATTGCAAGTGGAGGCGAACTAAGGTAGCTTTAATGGCAGCAAAAGGAACACAATGCAAAAGGCAAACAAACGGCTTAGCAATAACATAAGAGAAGAGAAGACTAGCTGCACATCCTAACACTAGCTAAAGCAAAGCAAAACATTAAGCATACAATAATAGCAAATAGGAGGACAGTCTAGCCAAACTGGAAAAACAAACACCAGAGCACAATCGGTTGGACGAAGCCGTAGTAGAGAGATTAAATAAATTCTTTGCTTCTGTCTTCACCAAGGAAGATTTGGGTGGGATACTGGTGCCGGAAATGGTATTCGAAGCTGACGAGTCGGAGAAACTTAATGAACTCTCTGTAAACCTGGAGGATGTAATGGGGCAGTTCTACAAACTGAAGAGAAGCAAATCTCCTGGACCAGATGGTGTTCATCCCAGAGTACTGATAGAACTGAAAAATGAGCTTGCAGAGCGTGGTACCAGAAGTTTGGAGGGTGGCCAATGTATCGCTGAGTTTTTAAAAAGGTTCCAGAGGAGATCCGGGAAATTATAGACCGGTGAGTCTGACGTCGGTGCCGGGCAAAATGGTAGAGACTATTATTAAGAACAAAATTACAGAGTACATTCAAAAGCATAGATTAATGAGACAAAGTCAACATGGATTTAGTGAAGGGAAATCTTGCCTCACCAATCTACTACATTTCTTTGAAGGGGTGAACAAATATGTGGATAAAGGTAAGCCGGTTGATATTGTGTATCTGGATTTTCGGAAGGCGTTTGACAAAGTACCTCATGAAAGATTCCAGAGGAAATTGGAGAGTCATGGGATAGGAGGTAGTGTTCTATTGTGGATTAAAAACTTGTTAAAAGATAGAAAACAGAGAGTAGGGTTAAATGGTCAGTAATCTCAATGGAGAAGGGTAGTTAGTGGGGTTCCCCAGGGGTCTGTGCTTGGACCGCTGCTTTTTAACATATTTATAAATGACCTAGAGATGGGAGTAACTAGTGAGGTAATTAAATTTGCTGATGACACAAAGTTATTCAAAGTCGTTAAATCGTGGGAGGATTGTGAAAAAATTACAAGAGGACCTAAAGAGACTGGGAGACTGGGCGTCTAAAATTGTAGATGACGTTTAATGTGAGCAAATGCAAAGTAATGCATGTGGAAAAGAGGAACTCGAATTATAGCTATGTCATTGGGTCAGTTTATACCTAATTGTTCAAACCTAAGCAAAGACCATGTGACAATTGCCAAATTGTGAACTGATATTGTAACAACCATCAGAAGCAGACACAGTTGTAATATTAACTTATAATTGTGTTCAGATCTGGGTAATTACCAAGCAAATGCTGTTATCAAATGTATATTTGTCTCATGCATTTTCATTGTGCATATTCTGAAAACTCACTGGTTTTAGGGTACTTGAGGGCCTGGTTGAGAACTGTTGGGCTAGCTGACCAACACAACCCTATTATAAGTCAGTGATAATAACTTTGCATCTTTTCTTTGCTGACTGAGCTGAGAAACCAGAAGTAAATAAACAGTTGTGTGCAATGTATAAAATTATAGCCCTGTCATCAGAATGTTTAATCTAAGTTGATTAGCAGATGATTCAATGTATTACACACAACTGAATTTAGCTACATGTCTTGCCTTCCTGTTTCTTTTGTCCAGAAGTGCACAGATGTGTTCTAGGAAACCTCAACTTTTATTTTTTGGTTTTATATGTAATAGATATGAAGTGCAGCTGTATTCTATTAGTTATATGTACAGCTGGGCAGCAAAAAATCAAGTTTCCTGCAGCGTCTGCTCATTTGGACAAAAACAGCATAAGGGTTTGAAATGAGACCACAGTTCTGCGTCATATTAGGAAGTTTATCCTGGGGCTTGCCAAATACAATGCCTGCTGGGTTGTCCCTATAACCAGCCCTTCGAAATGACACAATGATTATGATTTATGATGAAAGGTTATTCCATTGTGATAGTTTCTCTTTGTGCATCTATATTCTGCAGAAGCTGGCATGTTTGTAAATATAACTGATTCTGGACAGAACTTCTGCATGAAGGTAGCTCTTCCCTCATTATTCAATACCTCTCCTTTAAATAGTAGTAATAAAAATAATCAAGTGAATTTTTATAAAATACCACTTCATTCTACAAAACCAAAGGAGCAAGTTCCCACATTCCATCTTTCTCTTTTGATCTAGGAACAGGAAAAAAAGATTTTAAATGCTCCCAGGTTTCAACCTAATTAAGGGCACTGTTTACTAAGCCACGCTGTAGGCACACTAGCATTTTTAGTGCATGCTAAAAATTAGGGCACGCTAACTAGAGACACGCATAGGAATATATGGGTGTCTCTAGCATTATCGTGCACTACATTTTAGCGCACACTAAAACACTTGCGTGCCTTAGTAAACAGGGCCCTAAGGTTGAAAAATCCTTTGTACTTAAAAATAAAAACTCTGAATGATGAGCACCTGATTCTTATATCATGATGTCTGTTTTGGTGGCCCTTTACTAGGTGAAAAAAATCTCAGGACCAATACAACACCTGCTAGGGTGCTAGGGTGTCCTTATAACCAGACCCTCAAAATGACACACTGATTATGATTTAGAACTAATTGGTACTCTAACCGATGAAAAGTTATTCTGTTGTGATATGTCCTCTGCGTACATCCATATGCTGCACAAGTTGACATGTTTCTAAATATAACTGACATAAAATAATAATGAGCAATGACGACATGGATGCAGCAGCTGATAGTTTGTTTTGGGAGTATCAATATGGCGGCTGCTGGGAGACACTGGCTTCAGCCTTTGACATCATGATGTCTTCTGTCTTATTAAACCTCCTTGGTCCAGAGGTCACCTTCTTCCTTATTGAATTGAAAAGAAATGTGTAACGTTTGTATGCTAGTCTGCAGGGATCTCGGGTTCTACAAAAACTTGCTGGGTAGAATCTCTGACCTCTCACTAGCAGGTTAGTGTGTTCCACCTGAATGTTTGACTCCTTTCCACTCCATGGTTACTACTTGCACCTTGTCAGAATTTGGTCTTTTTTGTTAATTTCCGCATTTCACTTTCCTAGGAAGTAGGATCAGGGAGGTGGGCATTGCTAGGAGTGCTGAACATTTCAGCCACTGTGTTACACGGTGGTGACAGTAGAAACAGCAGCAGAAAGCCAAAGAAACCAATGCAGGGCTGTTCTCATATATATCCTCACAGTGCTCCCCCCCCCCCCCCACCGCCTTTTTGTTTAGCTGTGTGAGGAAAGCCTCACTACAGAAGTTTCTTTTTTGACAGTATACTTAGAACAGAAATAAAAAGGAACTGGGAAGCCTTGAGGAAATGTACACTGTCTGGGCTGCTCCCACTGCAAGATCAGAGCTTCTCCTATTGTCCACTTTAAAGAACCGGGGTCCTTTAACTAAGGCACACACTGTGTGCTAACGATTAGCTTGTGCTAAATGATAAGATGCCCTTTATATTCCTATGTGTGTCTTATCATTTAGTGCACCTTAATAAAAGGACCCCTTTGAGGCTTTCAATCCAGAGAAATGGTCAGAGATTGGAGAGACAGAAAGTTGGAGGAGTGCAAAACCTGAGAGTCAGAGTGAAGGAAATAGACAGTTCCAGGAACCCAGGACCTGAGAGAGAAGAGAAAAAAATTTGGACTGCATAAGCCAAAACAACAAAACAAAACAAGGCAGTCCCTGTCCTTCCTACAAAAAAAAACACACAACCACTGGATCATCAGCTGCAGTGTCCTTCACTGGCACAGAAAGAAAGGGGAGAGTGGTGAATCAGCCAGGATCTTGTTGAAAAACAGAGGCTATTTCCTGAGCAGAAAAGGTATTCTTTCTTTCTAACATGAAACCAAGTAAATTACTTTACTTCTGACCTTTCACTAAACATAGTAGGGACAAAAACTGCTCCATCCATTTCCATTTAAAGCACTGAGAGGTTTTTCAAATCTGTTGGGAACATATACAAAAGTATTAAGAGATCCAACTGGACCCCAACATGCTTCTATAATTACACTAAACAGAATTTTACTCATGCTAATTTTGCAGACTGGCACTAACTGACTGAAATTTCAGGTTTCAAAAATAACATCTGATGTTCAGAATATGTGCAATTTATTTTATATTTTATATTTACATCCTCGTTGTCTTTTCTTTGTATAACTGTCTAAGCGGCCCTTTTGCTAAGGAATGTAGGCACCTATGTGCATCCAACGAGCATCAATTTGGACTTACTGCCTGGCTACCGCTTGTCCCAGGCGGTAATTCCATTTTTTATGCGCATCCGATACACGTGGCAGAAAATATTTTTTATTTCCTTCCATGTGGCGCTAACTGGGCACTAATCGGCAGTATATGCGAGCTGACAATTACTGCCTGGATAATGCGAGAGGCCTTACCGCTAAGTCAATGGATGGTGGTAAGGCCTCAGGCCCAAAATAGACACGTGCTAATTTTAATTTTGCTGCATGCCCATTTTCATCCAAAAAAAGGCCTTTTTTGCAGGCGCACTGAAAAATGGACTTGCATGCGTCCAATACACGCGTCTACAACAGCGCAGGCCATTTTTCAGCACACCTTAGTAAAAGGACCCATCATTGCCTTACATATATTTATTCCTTTGTTCCTGTGTTTGTTTTTTTTAAGTTAAACCCAGTACCACACTGTGCTAAAAGTTGCCTGCGGTATCAGTAGCACGGGGCATTCCTGAGTGCCGAGGCCACTTTACCATGGCTGTAATATGGCCGCCCCATGCTAAAAGATATTTTCTATTTTTAGCACATGAGTAGCACGCGCCAAACACAAAACCACTGCGGGACACCTGAGCGTACCCTGCGGTAAGCATGCATTAGTGCTTTCCACAGCTTGGTAAAAAGGTCCCATTGTTTGTTGTGGATTAGATACCTGCTTCTCTGGTTGTTTTTTTGAGACTGATAGAGGAGTGCTTAGGATATCCTGTTATACCAATCTGTTTTGCTCCATTGGGTCAGTGTCCCAGAACCCTGATTTTCCAAGCAAAGGGAATTTATTCTTATAAATCTATGCCCCGTATACTGGGGATGGGTATTCATATACAACAAAAATGAGCAGAACCCCCCCCCCCCCCCCCAGACAATGTGCAATTTTTTATTTGCCAATAATAGTATTCATTCTTTTCTTAAAGAGTGTGTGCTATTTGAACATAGAGAACACTCTTTCTGGATGGTACATGCGTGTGTGGATTGTGCATGTGTACTGTTCTGCACTTGCGTTAATATTGAGAAAGAGTGTATATTATGTGCAAATAGCACACACGCTAAAAGAAAAGTGCGCACTCTTAATGACATTTGTTTCCAGCCCTCCCAATAAAACCAAACAAACATGAAAATGGAAAATTTCTGGGTTTCCCTTCCTCAACACACATATCCTCCCATGTCCTGACATCCAACCCACACACCCAACACATAAAGCATCTAAACTCACTCCAGACGACATTCAGTGCTATTTAACTGGCCAGGAATGGCTCCTAGCCAGTTATATAGCACTTAGCCAGCTAAGCACTAATATTCAGTGCGAGACAGTCAGCTATCTCTGCTGAATATTAGCACTTAGTCCATGGGACTACATTCTATTTTCTTTAGGATTTATTTACAGTCTTTTTGAAAGAATTCATTCAAGGCAGTGTACAGTAAGAATAAATCAAACATAAACAATAGACAATTACAGCAGTAAAAAGTATTCAAATAACAATACAAAGTATGATGTGGAGGGGCATAATTGAACGGGGCGCCCAAGTTTTCATGAGGATGTCCTCGCAGGATATCCCCACGAAGGAGCGGGGAAACCCGTATTAGCGAAACAAGATGGGCGGCCATCTTTTGTTTCGATAATACAGTCGGGGACGCCCAAATCTCCACATTTAGGTCGACCTTAGAGATGGTCGTCCCTAGAGGTGGTCGTCTCCGATTTTTGGTGATAATGGAAACCGAGGATGCCCATCTCAGAAATGACCAAATCCAAGCCCTTTGGTTGTGTGAGGATCCAGCATTCATAGTGCACTGGTCCCCCTGACATGCCAGGACACCAACCGGGCACCCTAGGGGGCACTGTAGTGGACTTCAGAAAAAGCTCCCAGGTGCATAGCTCCCTTACCTTGTGTGCTGAGCCCCACAACCCCCCCCCCCCAAAACCAACTCCCCATAACTGTACATCACTACCATAGCCCTTAGGGATGAAGGGGGGCACCTAGATGTGGGTACAGTGGGTTTCTGGTGGGTTTTGAAGGGCTCACATTTACCACCACAAGTGTAACAGGTAGGGGGGATGGGCTTGGGTCCGCCTGCCTGAAGTGTACTGCATTACCCACTAAAACTGTTCCAGGGACCTGCATACTGCTGTCATGGAGCTGGGTATGATATTTGAGGCTGGCATAGAGGCTGGAAAAAATATTTTTAAAAATTTTTTGAGGGTGGGAGGGGGTTAGTGATGACTAGGGGAGTAGGGGGAGGTCATCCCCGATTCCGTCCGGTGGTCATCTGGTCATTTAGGGCACATTTTTGTGGCTTGGTCATAAAAAAAAGGACCAAGTAAAGTCGTCCAAGTGTTCGTCAGGGACGCCCTTCTTTTTTCCATTATCGGCCCAGGACGCCCATGTGTTAAGCACGCCCAAGCCCCGCCTTCGCTACGCCTTTGACAAGCCTCCAGGAACTTTGGTCATCCTGCGATGGGAAGCAGCTGGGGACGCCCAAAATTGGCTTACGATTATGCCGATTTGGGCGACCCTGAGAGAAGGACGCCCATCTCCTGATTTGTGTCGAAAGATGGGCACCCTTCTCTTTTGAAAATAAGCCTGAAAGTGACCCAAGGAACTAATTAGGATGTTAAATAATGAAGGAGACAATTGCAGGACACCACCAAATCCCAGCAGCTTGCTTCTGTGTTTTTTTCACTTTGACATTTTTTTAAATCAAAAATGGATGAAAAAGATAAATGCACAGAGCACAAAAACATCTAGCAAGTGGTCATTTTCAAAAATCACTATCCACCTTATAATTGAAAGAGAAAAACGCCTAGATTTCGACTCAAATCGGGAGATAGACGTTTATCTCACAAAAACGAATAAATTGGTATAATGGAAAGCCGATTTTGGACATTTTCAACTGCACTCCATCATGGAAGCGTACAAAGTTGACGGGGGCGTGTCAGAGGCGTGGCGAAGGTGGAACTGGGGCGTGGTTATCGGCCGAGGAGAGATGGGCGCCTTTTGCCGATAATGGAAAAAAAGTATGCGTTTGTAGCTAGAATTTAGGACACTTTTCCTGGACCCTGTTTTTTCACGAATAAGGCCCCAAAAAGTGCCCTAAATGACCAGATTACCCCCACAGGGAATCAGGGATGACCTCCCCTGACTCCCCCAGTGGTCACTAACCCCCTCCCACCACAAAAAATGATGTTTCACAACTTTTTATTTTCACCCTCAAATGTCATACCCAGCTCCCTGGCAGCAGTATGCAGGTCCCTGGAGCAGTTGTTAGGGGGTGCAGTGGACTTCAGGCAGGTGGACCCAGGCCCATCCCCCTCTACCTGTTACAATTGTGCTGCTTAATGCTTAGTCGTCCAACCCCCCCCCCAAACCCACTGTACCCACATGTAGGTGCCCCCCTTCACCCCTTAGGGCTATAGTAATGGTGTAGCCTTGTGGGCCGTGGGTTTTGAGGGGGATTTGGGGGGCTCAACACACAAGGGAAGGGTGCTATGCACCTGGGAGCTCTTTTACCTTTTTTTTTTTGTTTGTTTTTGTAAAAGTGCCCCCTAGGGTGCCCGGTTGGTGTCCTGGCATGTGAGGGGGACCAGTGCACTACGAATCCTGGCCCCTCCCACGAACAAAATCCCTTGGATTTATTCGTTTTTGAGCTGGGCGCTTTCATTTTCCATTATCACTGAAAAACAAAAACGCCCAGCTCACAAATTGTCGAATAAAACATGGACGTCTATTTTTTTCGAAAATACGGTTCGGTCCGCCCCTTCACGGACCCGTTCTCGGAGATAAACGCCCATGGAGATAGACGTTTTTGTTCAATTATGCCCCTCCACGTTTGCCATTTGAATTCTGGACATTTTGAGGAAATGTGCAAAGACATATCAAAAATGCCTCTCCATATAACTTTGTAAGCCTAAGTGCTTTGAAAATACCCCTCTATGTTTCAAAATGTAGAACAACACTTCTCCATCTCAGCAAACTTTGGCCTTCACTTACAAACTTGTTTTAATGAATTCATGTACTTTAATGAACATTTATTAAAGTTTAGTGCATATGTAGTAAGTAATGGGACTTGTTTTAACATAAATTACATTATATTAATGTGTTTCAACGAGAGGTCTTCCGCAATCTGATACAATCTATGGTCTTAAATCAGATGGATTACTGCAACGTTATCTATGCAGGATGCAAAGAACAACTACTCAAGAAATTACAAATGGCTCAAAATACTGTGGCAAGACTAATCTTTGGAAAACACAAATTTGAATCTGCAAAACCACTTCGAGAAATTCTACACTGGCTCCCCATTAGAGAATGAGTAGCCTTTAAAATATGTACTCTAATCCACAGGATTATCTTCGGTGAAGTCCCTGAATACATGCTTGAGTTAATTGATTTACCACCCAGAAACAGATCCAGTACCTCACGATCATATCTGAATTTGCACTACCCAGACTGTAATGGCATTAAATACAAGTCAATTTACGCATTCAACTTTACATACGTAATAGGCACTCAACTGTGGAATGCTCTACCCAAATCAGTAAAATCTACCCAGAACTACCTAAACTTTAGAAAATTATTGAAATCAGTATTGTTTAAGAAGGCTTATTCCCCAGGTTCAACTTAATTTGAATCTCTTACCATTAATAAGATCCAAGGACACCAATTACCTGTTATTATCTCTTGCCTATTGCTGTTTAATTGTTATTTCCTATCTTTTCTTAATTTGTATTGTTTTATTGCATTGTAGCCTTACTACAGATTTATGTAAGCCACTTTGAGCCTGCGATCAGTGGGAAAAGGTGGGATATAAATGTAATAATAAATAAATATTCATGGATATTTGGATATTCATAATATTCGTATACAATTTAAGCTCCTCTTATTGACCTATAAGTGCATTCACTCTGCAGCTCCTCACTACCTCTCCACCCTCATCTCTCCCTACACTCCTTCCCAGAAACTCCGTTCACTAGGCAAATCTTTCCTAATTGCACCCTTCTCCTCCATCGCTAACTCCAGACTCCGTTCCTTTTATCTCGCCGCACCTTATGCCTGGAATAGGCTTCCTGAGCCATTACGTCTACCTCCATCCCTGGCCGCCTTCAAATCCGGGCTAAAGACCTACCTGTTTGATGCTGCTTTTGACTCCTAACTTGTCACCTGCTCGTAACCTTTATCTTGTTTTCCTCTCTTCAATAGTCCCTTTCCCTATGTGTCCTTCTGTCTGTCCTACCCTTATCCCTTATTGGTCCTATCTGTCTGTCCTGATTTAGATTGTAAGCTCTTTTGAGCAGGGACTGTCTTTCCTTCATGTTCAATTGTGAAGCACTGCGTACGACTGGTAGCGCTATAGAAATAATTTATAGTAATAGGAGGAGGAGGAGGTTAGTAAATGAAAGCCTTTTTTCTTCTTTACTGTATGATAGCTGTCTTATCCATGAATATACAGGATTGGCAATACCTTAGCAAAAACACTTTGTTCCCTTTCACACACTGATCTCTATACAGGGTTCAACCTTTGAACTATTGCTATGGTTTCACACCTTAACACACCCTAGAACACCTCCACAAAAGAGAGCAAGGTTTTTGTAGATGTAGCAGTGTTTTTAAGTTCTTGCTGCTTTTTTTTTTTGTGCTCTCTGCTTTGATGTGTGAATAGGTGTAAAAATAAAGGAGTCAATATTGAAAACAATTTAACTGGGCAGGAGAGGCTCCTGTCCGATTAAATGGAGCAGATTTCCATGGCATGTAATCCTGAGCTGTGACTACTGTGGTACTCTTCAGATAGTATAGAGATTGTTGAAAAATGGAGTCACATGGCCTAAAACAAAACTGCTCAGTTAGGAAAACCCTTTATTTTTAATTTTTCAGTGTCAGATTCATTTTTATTTTTATTATTATTTTTATTTTTATCTCGATTTATAATATATCTTTTTATTATTTTTTTTATATATTATTATTATTTATATTTTTTATTGTCTCATCATCATCATCACGGATATGCCACCATCATATTAATCTTATCCTTTTTATTTATATACTAGAATTTATTATACGGTTGGCCCTTATGCAGGGGATTTTTAACATTCCCATTCGTCTCACGCCTTTATAAACACATTTTAATACAAAGTGATAACATTACAATGGATTACACTTAGCTCTCATACACTCAGGCTCATTTTGTTAGCCATCATCAGCAGTGTAATTCAATTCCCTTTGTTTTTTAAGGGTAAAGCAGTTGGTTTTATCGCTTCATATTAGTATGTGCCGGCCCTATCCAAATGGTACACATCACCTTAGCAACGGTGTTTGTTGATCACATGGGAAAGTGACGTCATCTTTACTTCCGGTATTAATTCCGTTACCGCGGGCCTTTTGAAATTTTGCTTTTGATTGCGTACGACTGAGTAGCACAGCTCAGTTCCGCATACGGTGAGTCTTTGTATTTTTCTTTGCCTTTTTTCTATTCTAGCCAGTTTCATTATGACAGAATTTACGTAGTACACATCGAGCCGTTAGATAAAACTAAAACCCAGCGCTTTTTATTTGGCATTTTTTATTTGGTATTCATGAGGTTTGATTTTTTTATTTTTTTATTACGTGGTTCGCCGATTATATCTTATTTTTTTAATAATGTGCTTCACATTCATATGCCTTAGTCACGCATATCTTTTTTACCAGTTGGGTGTTCAACCGACATCTCAGCTAGTGACGTCACCATTACCTCCGGCACAGCGTTATGCTTTAGATGGCGTGTTCGCAATTTTTAATCTTTTTAAAGTTTTGTTTTGTTCGCTACTTCGGTACAGTGCTATGCTTGAGTTGGTGAGCCTGTTTTTTACGACTATGATTTTTAAGGGCTATTTGGCGCATCCATAGGCACCAACCCCATTTCCAGTATTGGTGGTGTACACTACGTTTTCGCGTTTTTGTAAGTTATCACAGCTCACGTGCATGTCATTCTCGGTGAGTGTGTATCAATTTTCACACTGTATGGAGGCGCAGTTTCATCTTTTTATTAGTTCATTAAGCACAATATGATGTAAAAGGTTTTTAAAGCTCATTTTTTGGTTTATTATTACAAGGATGCTTTTTGGTTTGATGTTCTTTTTTCTCCTTTTGCTTTTTTTTCCTTATTTTTTCATACATCGGTTGCATTCAGCAATAGCCATTTTGCATATTATTTACATATATATGTTTGATTGTTTTTTCTTTTTGATACCTTGATGCAAATTGATTTTGAGATCCCTGTTCAATGTTTGTGTCCTGTTTTGAGTTTAATACATATGGATGTATGGGTAGTATGTATTTATTAATTTTATTGATTTATATATTGATTTCAGATACTTGTTTTAGCAGTTTTTAGGGTTGATTTATCACCTGACCCACAAGGCATTTTATCTTCAGATAATAATAGGTATGTTCCCCATTTTTGACGTTATATATTTCAATGTACCTTATTTCATGTTTTGTCCTCATTTATCTCTATAAAAATTTGTTTGATAATTATTTATTATTATTTATACTTATATCACTTATGTCCACAACAGTTTTATTTATTATCATTCAAGATGTATACATTTGTATTTTTATTCATTAACATTTTCATTTTCATTTATTATCATTTGAGATATATGTATTTGTACATTTATATTTGTACATTTATATTATTTAATTAAGTTGTCTCAATGGTTTAAATATGCATATAATTTTATTTGGAGTTTTATGGTTTGATTATGTTTTTAACTACATTTGTATGTGTTTTTTATGTCCATTATTTTTTAGACCCCTGACGCAGGCCTCACGGCCGAAACACGTCACGTGTCGGGTCAATTGTGTTTATTGTGAATAAAGACCTTGTTCAGGAAGACACTCATTGTGAGAGGACTTTTATTGGATCCACTGTTTGTTTTATCCTGTTGGATTTGCTGTGGAGAGCTCACCTTCTGTGGGTGTTTGCTAAAACAAAACTGCTCAGTTAGGAAAACCCTTTTACAAATGCCGGTTACAGCCTACTCTATTTAACCAAAGTAAGTTAAAGCTACAGAGTATAATAAAAGCTGCAGGAAAAAGCCTCAGAACCCCACCTATCCCTTATGTATATTCTTTAGATAATAGATTTCATGGAGATATCACTGTATAAAAAACCTTTGCTTATAATTATTAAAACTGTGACTCATATAAAAAAAATGCTTAGGGCCACTTTTACTAAGGCGCTTAATGGATTTAGCGAGCGCTAAAAGCTAAAACTCTCAGAGGGAAAGGAGACTTGATATACTGCCTTTCTGAGGTTTTTTGCAACTACATTCAAAGTGGTTTATATATATTCAGGTACTTATTTTGTACCTGGGGTAATGGAGGGTTAAGTGACTTGCCCAGAGTCACAAGGAGCTGCAGTGTTAATCGAACTCAGTTCCGCAGGATCAAAGTCCACTGCACTAACCACTAGGCTACTCCTCCAGGAATATAATGGGCATTCTTAGTGTTTAGCACATGCTAATTTTTAGCGCGTTCTAAATCCACTAGTGCGCCTTAGTAAAAGGGGCCCTTAGCTTTTAAACAGATGTGCTTCTCTATAGACTTCCCATCGATTGTGGCCAAAGTTTCACCACAGGCGATAGGAACAATGCGAGTTAGCTGAATTGACTAACACATTCTTGAAACAGCCAAAGGGCGAAAATTTGGCCACAGTCGATGGGAAGTCTATAGTGAAGCACATCTGTTTTAAAGCTTAGGGGCCCCCGTTCAAAGTGGCAGTAAGCCCAATGCGGGCTTATGGCGTACTAATTTGGAGCTACTGCCGGCCCAAAACGGTGTTGGCAGTAGTTCTAGCCCCAGCACAAGCTATTTCCCACGCTAAGGAAAATAAGGCTTCATTTTTTTTTGCATAGTGGTTACCCGGCGGTAATTGGGCTGCCTGCTTACTGCCGGGTTAGCATGGGAGCCCTTACTACCACCTCAATTGCTCCTCCCACATAACCATGTGGTAAGAGCAACCTTATCGCATGGCCATGTATTTTGGCAGCCTTTTTACCTGCTACAGTAAAAAGGACCTCACCGTGCAGCAAAAATGGCTACTGAGGCTACCGCAGGGCCCTTTTTACCATAGCTTGGCAATAGGGCCCCTAAAGTGTTTTTTTGATTTGAGTCACAGTTTTTTATGGTTCACCAGTATAACAGCAGAGCACAGAGTTTTAATGATTATAAGCGGAGGTTTTTTATGCCAGTGATTACTCCATGAAACCTATTACCTAAAGAAAATACATAAGGGATAGGTGGGGTAATGAGGCTTTTTCCTCCAGCTTTTATCACACTTTGTAGCTTTAATTTACTTTTGGTTAAATAGAGAACGCTGTAACCGGCATTTGTGAAAGAGTTTTCTTTTATGATTGGAATTGATCTCTTTTACCCTCTGATATTTTGAGTATAATAAACAAAACTAAAACAAAACTGCTACAGTTGAATAACTATGCAAATTTATTCCAGAAGCGGTACAACTGCCAACCAGGATTGCACTGCAAGTAGAAAGAACTACTACAGTTCTGAGATTTACTTGATTCTATGTTTACATTAGAGCCTCACAACTGCATCGTGAAAACAGTTTTTTAGACTAAACCAACTCCAAAGTATATGCTTGATATTTTATGAAGAACATTATATATTATTGGTCCAGGTGTGGATACTTTCTAATTTAGACTACTGCAACAGTTCATATGTGGATATCTCTAGTCAGTTAAGGTCTAAGCTCCAGATGCAATGGAATACAGCAGCCAGGTTGATTTTTTTTTGTTCACATAGAGCACCTCTATTGCTGATATGCCTAAACTGGGTTCCTGTGCAAGTGTGTACCATAAATTGTTATATTTATTAGACTTTATAATATATCATCCATCACATAATAATGAACGAAAGGAAATAAGCAACACAACGAAGAAGAGAAAGACCTCCACAGAACACACAAAAGAAACCAGAAAGTGGAGTTGGAGAAAGGATGGTGCTACTAATTGAGTTTCTGCCAGGTACTTGTGACCTGGATTGGCTACTGCTGGAAGCAGGATATTGGGTAGATGGACCATTGGTCTGACCCAGTATGGCTATTCTTATGTTCTTATGTAAAGATGGAGGCACAATCACAAGTACTTTCATTTTGTTTCAGTGAGCAGTGAACTTTGGAACACCGCTTCTTTTGAGTACAAAGAGACCTTGGTATCTTTGGGTGCTAGTTTGAGATCTGAGTTGATAAAGATAACAACCCTTGATGCATGCAATGTGCCAAAAAACAGCTGTGTAGGGTCAGCTAATAAAAAATTTCTTTTTGGACCTGTGGTTACACCTCTGTCCTTTGGCCACCTCTTCTTTCTGGTTTCTTTTGAAAGGAAATAAGCACATATAAGCATTACAAATTAACCACCATATTCACAACTTTTCAACCACGAAAAGAAAGACTGGGCCAAGATCCAGGAAATTATAAAGAAGAAAACAGGTGTCACTTCTGCTTTTTGTGTGGCAACAAAAGCTGACAAATGAGAAGGATCTGAAAATATATATTTCTTGTCCTTATATTTAATAATGCATTTACAAGGAAATTTCAGGAAGGAAACTGCTCTTAGTTGAAGCAGTGCCTGATGATAAAGCAAAAACTTTTTTCCCCATTTCTGAGTATCATTAGACATCTGGAAACATTCTAATTGTGAAGTTCATAAAAGGAGCCTGATGGTGCCTGAAAAATATACATAGCAACCAGTGTTGGGTAATGCCAGTTGAACTAATAGGGTCCAAGAAACTAAATCCTCAGTATCCGATTTTCCCAATAAAATAGAAACATCCAGAACATCCATTCATTGTCTTTCCACAACTGTTCCTCTCATCTGTTTCTTAACAGTGGGAAGATAATAAATCTTTGCTATAGGTGGTAATGATTGTTCAGGAATCTTTAAATGTTCCACTAAATATTATTAAACATTACTTTTGGTTGAGGAAGTTCAATATCCTTAATTAGCAGATTGTGCAGAGTTCTCAAGAGTTTCAGTTTTCAACCTCAATGCAGTCAAATCCTTAATCATAGCTGTCTGAGAACCTTCAATATCATTAATCTAACTCTTCATTTGATTAAAATCTAATGTTTTACTATGATTCTGCTCTAAGTTCAAAATTCCAATAAATTTAACTTTACTTATTGACAGAAGACCAGTGTCCCCAAAGTTTGAATAGCTTCTCATATTGTTTCCAGAGAGAAAATTACCAGTCTCTGAAGGGAGAAAGGCATAGTTTGCATAGAAGAAATTATCCCTCTGAAGAATCAGTAGTGATCACCTCTGAAGACAGAAGTATATTCCTTGTCCCCTCAGTTCCACATTGGGGGGTTGTAGCTAGAAAAGTTCTTCCTGTAGGTCTTTAACAGCCTTCACAATGTCAGTGTGGGGACATTGTTCCAAGGACTCCTGCAACTTCAGTTTGCATCCACCAAGGTAGTTGTTGCAACTTGAAGCTTTAAGATATCTCATACCTGAAAGAAGATGCCAAGAGAGGCATAATCAAAAGGGACGCCCAAGTTTTGCTGAGGACATCCTTGCAAAACATCCCTGTGGAGGAGCGGGGAAACCCGTATTATCGAAACCAGACGGACGTCCATCTTTCATTTCAATAATACGGTTGGGCATGCCCAAATCCTGAAATTTAGGTCGTCCTTAGAGATGGGCGTCCCTAGACTTCGTTGTTTCTAATTTTCGGCGATAATGGAAACCAAGGATGCTCATCTCAGAAACGACCAAATGCAAGCCCTTTGGTCGTGGGAGGAGCCAGCATTCGTAGTGCACTGGTCCCCCTGACATGCCAGGACACCAACCGGGCACCCTAGGGGGCACTGCAGTGGACTTCATAAATTGCTTCCAAGTACATTTATTTTTTGTTATTTATTTTTGTTACATTTGTACCCCGCGCTTTCCCACTCATGGCAGGCTCAATGTGGCTTACATATTATATACAGGTACTTATTTGTACCTGGGGCAATGGATGGTTAAGTGACTTGCCCAGAGTCACAAGGAGCTGCCTGTGCCTGAAGTGGGAATCAAACTCAGTTCCTCAGTTCCCCAGGACCAGAGTCCACCACCCTAACCACTAGGCCACTCCTCCACATAGCTCCCTTACCTTGTGTGCTGAGCCCCCCAAATCCCCCCAAAACGCACTACACACAACTGTACAGCACTACCATAGCCCTTACAGGTGAAGAGGGACACCTAGATGTGGGTACAGTGGGTTTGTGGTGGGTTTTGGAGGGTTCACATTTACCACCACAAGTGTAACAGGTAGGGGGGGGGTGGGCCTAGGTCCGCCTGCCTGAAGTGCACTGCACCCACTAAAACTGCTCCAGGGACCTTCATACTGCTGTGATTGACCTGAGTATGACATTTGAGGCTGGCAAAAAATATTTTTAAAGATGTTTTTTGAGGGTGGGAGGGGGTTAATGACCACTGGGGGAGTAAGGGGAGGTCATCCTCAATCCTCTCTGGTGGTCATTTGGTCAGTTCGGGCACCTTTTTGTGTCTTGGTCATAAAAAAACCAGGACCAGGTAAAGTCGTACAAGTGCTCATCATGGATGCCCTTTTTTTTCATTATGGGTCGAGGACGTCCATGTGTTATGCATGCCCAAGTCCCGCCTTCGCTACGCCTCTGACATGCCCCCGTGAACTTTGGTCATCCCCGCGATGGAAAGCAGTTGGGGACGCCCAAAATCGGCTTTTGATTATACTGATTTGGGCGACCCTGTGAGAAGGATGCCCATCTTCCGATTTGTGTCAAAAGATGGGCGTTCTTCTCTTTCGAAAATGAGCCTGCAAGACCGCAGACAATAAAAATAAATTTTGATCTGTGGCACCATAAGGATTTTTGGCCAATGAAGATGAGAAGAACATTGGGTCTGTTTAAGCTCTGTGAGATTGTGTTTGATCTTGGAGCTCATTGAGGCCATTTTCCTTTAAATATAGTCATATTCTAATATGTGGACTGGTTAATAATTGTTTTGATAAAAGGTGTCAACTGAGCCAGGTGTAGTTTCACCAAGAGATGCTGAGACAACCGAGAAGATCAAATGTCGGTCCATAGACCAGAGAAAACTGAAGGCAGGGAAGAGGAAGGATAGATTCATCACTGCAACCTTCATTTAAGCATTCTAGAACAGAAAGGAGGAAGCAACGTGCTCAGCGGTATAAGACCACCACCTTCTTGGATCCCTAGAAGACCTTTTTTTTGATGATATAAATTGCAACAATTGTTTATAATAAAAGAATATTGTAGTGGTAAACAATATTTAAATAAAACATCTACATGGAAATTTCTAGATAAATGTAGCGCCAAGGGCCTTGATTTTTGGGCACAAAGCCAAAAAGTCCATACACCTCTTTTGTGTTACCAAGAAAAATCAGAAAAAATCTGCATCTTCAATCCAAAAAAATTGCATATCCATTTTCTTAGAGTCTCAAGTCTGCACTGTGATCAGGTTACAGGGCAACACATACTACCAGTGTTGTTCTTTCAGTCACCACTTCTAGAGAACTTTTTTGACAGGGACAACTAAGCCAAATGTAGAGAAGTGTATATACCTAAAAGAGAAATGAACACGTATCCCCCAGAGAACCGTAGTAGTAGTGCAGCTGCAGGTAGACAAACATGACCTACAGGATTATTGTGGTTGTCCAGGTCTTGCCGCATCTGAGTAAGTGGAAACGATGTTCAGCCATTGTGCTGTGGCTTTCTTCAGTGTATACTGTGAGGTCTGCAATTTTTCTTTATATAATGGGTTCTATACCTGATTTGATGGGGTTTGAGTTAGGTGGTTTCCTCAGGAAGGCAGGAGATTTCATTGACTTCCTCAGTAAATTAAGGTGTGGTAAAAGTCTGATTTTTACCACACCTTAATAACTCCCTCCCTTTAAAGTTATGCACAGACCTCTTCTTCCTCCTTCCAAAGACACCCCAACTTCCATAGAAGATACCTCCAACCCCCCCTCACAGTACTCTACTACTGAATGTACAACTGAAGCACTCAGGACCCCATTAAGAGTCTTCTCTCTCACCCCCCCCCCCCGGACCCTTAGCCAAGACCCCCAACCACTTAAAGATCCTCTGAGACCTACTGGTGGTGTCACTAGTGTCTAGGGATAGAGCAAGTCATTGTTGGTTGTACCCAAGGATTTTTTATCCTAAGGGTTTCTGAGGTTTCTTTCTCCTTTAAACAAACAAGTCTTTAGATTTGTTGAGCTTGATACAAACTGGTGTACATACCTAAATTCTGTGCCAGTATATGCTGCACTTTTGTTATTTTTGTGAGACACCAATTGAAAGGGTCCCTGGTGGCTGAGGAAATCAAGTAGGAGATCTAACGAGAGCCCAGAGTCCAGAAGAAGACTGTCCTAGAAGTAGGTGTAAGAGAGGATTTATTTATTTTTATTTATGCATTCTTCTATTCCACTGTTATCCAAAAACAAGTTTTGGTTCAAAGTGGTTTACAATTTTGGTTGACAGTTACATTAGTATTTAACCATTATGACATGGGGAGTATATCAATAGTCTTTAGAATTTTCTGAGGGGCTGTTTAGAAGGAAGTAGGTCTATAGTTTATGTAGTTTTCTATACAGTTTTGATGAGGTAGGTTTGTAGAGGTGGGATGTTGATGAATGTAGGATGATAGTTTGTGTGGTTTTCTGAAAGGTTTTGATGAGGTAGATTTGTAGAGATGGGACATTGTTAGCTTATGTAGATTTGTAGAGGTAGATTTGTAGAGAAGGACATTGTTATCTTATGTAGTCAGATATAGAATTTTTTGAAAAGGTAGGTTTTCATTTCTTTCCTGAATTGGAGGTAGTTAGTGATGCTTCTTATGGCTTTTGGAATTGAGTTCCACCATTTAGAACCCAGGTAGCTAAATCCAGCTATGTAGATGGTTTTATAAGTTATATTTCTGCAGTTGGGTAGGTGAAGAAGTAGGTAGCCTCTGCTTTCTGGACTTGCATTTCTTGGGGATAGCTCAATCATGTTTAGCATATATTCAGGTGCTATTCCAAATAGTATGATGGTGCTTGTTTTGAAGAGTAGTCTTGCCTTGATTGGCAGCCAGTGCAATGTTTTGAGTAGTGGAGTTGCTCTTTCATATTTCAGCTTCTTGAATATCAGTCTTGCCGCAGACAGTTTATAGTGACTTTAGTGTGGCTTCCTTTCACCCTACGTAAGCTGTGTTGCAGTACTCTAGTTATGATAGTATTGTCGATTGTACCATTATCTCGAAGGATTTTCTTGGGAAATAGTCTCTTATCCTTCTCAGTTTCCATAGTATGTTGAAGCATTTTGATGTTACTGCTGATATTTGACTGTCCAGTGATATATGTTTATCGAGAATGATTCCTAATATTTTTAGTTGTGTTTCAATTTGGTATGTTTGATGATTGATTATGAAGTTTTGGTAGGATGTGGAGTTGTGTGGGCTGGATAGTACCATGAATTTAGTTTTGTTTCTGTTTAGTTTGAGTTTGAAAGTCATTGTCTTGGATCTTTCGTCTCTTTTTCCGAAATAAAGATAAACCCTTTTTGGGTTTAAAAGTTTTACTTTTTCCTGATGTCTCTAAGGAGACACGACGACGAAGGAAACAATTCCTGCTCCTTAGGCCTGAAGTTTTACACTTGGGGGGTACCTTTTTTTTTAAGATACCCCTGCAAGTGTATAATAAGGTTTAGGGATAAAAAATATGTATTTACAGAGCCGTCTCATGTATCTTCACTCATAACCTCAGTGAAAATGGATAAGCGTTAATTACAAGTGTTTGCTCTACTTAACAGTATTTGTATAATTTCTTTTTTTCTGATTAACCTTTAGATAATTTGTCTCCAGTATTTTCCTGAAATCTTGGATCACATGTATGGACTTGAGTATAGTTTTCCTGTTAATGTGAAGCTTAAGCTTCACTTTCTTTTCCTGTTTGTTTTATTATTTTTACACAATTTGTAGATTATTAGATACTTTTCCTGAACAAGAGGATTGTCTTGTAAAATATTGGATAATATTAATAAATATATAAATTAAAAAAAAGAAAGTCATTGTCCAGTTTTCCATGAGGTCCAGGACTTTTTAAATTTTCTGTACTATTTCTGTGATACTGTTGTGAAAAGGTATGTATATGGTGACATCGTCTGCATATATGAATGGGTGGAAGCCCATGAATTCTAGTTTTTTTTTTTCTGAGTGGTGCCATCATTACATTTAACAGTATTGGTGAGATTAGAGATCCCTGTGGTACCCCACACTCAGGGGCAATCTGACCATTAGGCCACCTTGGACGGGGTCCTCAGGCAGCACTCTATGGGAGCAGCATCTCGGGGAGTGGATTTGCAGTGTTTTACCATGTCATGACGTTCCAAACCCGGCAGCAGCAGTGATTCCCATATGCTGCCCTGCCGCCACTGGCACCCGGCTCTTCCCTTTGCTGTGGCCACCTTTCTGAAGTAACTTCTTGTTCTGTCAGAAGCTTAGGCAGCCACAGTAAAGGGAAGAGGCGGGTGACAGCGGTGGCACGGCAGCATATGGGAATCGCTGCCGGGTTTGGAACATCATCATGATGAGGTAAAATGCTGAGGGGGGGGGGGGGGGGGCGGCATGTTAGCTCCGTCTCATGTGGCATCTTGCCTTGGGCCGGGCCCTGCCCACTCTCAGAAATCCATGGGGGTGATATCTGGTTGGACATTTTTACAATGTAGGATCTGGTCCTTAGGAAACCACAGAACCATGCTGCTACTAGTCCGCTGATTCCCATATTGTCTAGCAGGGTCATTAGTGTTGTGTGATCTACTAGGTCAAACACACTTAACATGTCGAATTGTATTAGTAATATGTTTTGTCCTTGGCATATTAAGGATCAAATCCCTAGTCTGTTTTAGTACTTATATGCAGCGTACTCATTGGAACTGATTGACATTCACTAAAAACATTCATTAAAGATATTGTGTTTCCAACACAATTATCTGATCTGAAATGTGCCTCTTAACTTAAATGGTACACTTTGGGCCTTGTATAGATGATCTTGTCCCCTTAACACAGAATCCATCCCAGGTCTTACAAGGGTTCCCAGAAGTAGAAACTTGGGTCCATGTGATCCCTCAAATTTAGCATGCACATTCAGAAGGGAGGTTGCAAAAAAAAAAAAAAAAAGTGCCAATGTGGGACCCAAGGCTCCTGGAAATATGAACACGGTATTTCTGTGCTTTAATGGCAGTGTTTGGAGGTGTAATGTCTTTCACAGAAATCAGGTGTAAGTTAGCTTAGTGAGTCTTTAAGTTGACTGCTGTCCCTGCCAGAGGAACAAGAAGGAAGAGGAAGCACATAAAAATTGCAAGATGAAGGGTGGTCCATGCATGCCTGTGATATCACCATCAATGTGGAAACAAACGGGAATCATGAAAATATGGCACATTCATCCCCTGATTCTATAAAGATTGCTAAAAATTGTAAGCACAAATTTAGGCGTGTTCCTAATTTATGTGCGCAATTTATTAGAATAATGAGCTAATTAGTGCCACTAAATGGTTTTTTAATTGGGATCAATGCATGTAAATATCTGTGCCTAACATTTAAGTGTGGTCCAAAAAAGGGGGTACAGAAATGAAGGATCATGGGCATTTCGAGGTGGAGCAGGGGTGTGGTTTTGAGTTATGCATGTAATTACAGATTAATGGTGTTCTGGGTGTGAAGTTAGACACGGGCATTTGCACCACATTTTTCATTGGTGAAAATGGCCATGCCTAAATTTATGCTGGACTCGCCTCATAACTTTAGGTGCGGCTTATAAAATACAGTTTACAAGGGTATTTTTTGGTGCCATATATAGAATCTAGCCCTCTCTATATAAGGCAGAATTTTCACTGTGCAAGTCTGGTCTGCCACAGTTCTGGGAATAAGTACTGAGGGCCCCTTTTACGAAGCTGTGTAGGTGCCTACACATGCCCAACGTGCGCCAAAATGGACTTACCGCCAGACTACTGTGTGGCTCTTGTGGTAATTCATTTTTGGTGCACGTCCACTACATGTGTCTGAAAAATAATTTTTATTTTCGGACGCACGTAGCAGATGCATGCCAAGTGGCATCTGACGCACGTAGGTCCTTACCGCCCAAATTCTTTACCACTAGGTCTATGGTTGGCGGTAAGGTCAAAGACACAAAACGGACGCACAGCAATTTTGATTTTGCCGCCCGTCCATTTTTGGGGAAAAAAGAGGCCTTTTTTTACAGGTGCACTGAAAAAATGATTCTGCGCGTGCCCAAAACCTGCGACTACACTACCGCAAGCCACTTTCAGCGTGCCTTTGTAAAAGGACCCCTGAGTCACCAAAGAAGAGGATCCATCAGAAGGTTTAACCTGCATTGACAGTGGAGCCTGCAGGTTTTCACTGCTAGCAGAACAAACCACAATGATCCAAATTATGGACACTAATGTCCTGACTGGGATAGGAGATGGTAGACCTGCCATAATGACAGCATTGGCTATTCATGTAAATTTGTTTAATATGTACACTAAAATAAATCTACAGTACTACATGTCAAAAATATAGTGAACCATGGTATCACCCAGGATCCACACTATAACCATATTTGCAGTTCTGGTCACCCCATCTCAAAAAAAGATAACAGAGCTGGAGAAGATACAGAGAAGAGTAACAAAAATGACAAAGGGGATGAAATGGCCTCTACTGAAGAAAGGCTGAACATATCAGGGCTCTTCAGCCTGAAGAAGAGATGATTAAAAGGTGATATGGTAGAAGTTTAAATAATTAAGAATCAAGTAGAATAGAAAAATAAGAAATGACTGTTTACGTTTTCAAACTGTAACAGGACTAGCATATGAAAAATAATTTGGAGAATATCATGTCAGTATTTAAACCCTATAGTCGTTTTTTTTTTTTAATGCTGGCTGTGGTGATTAAGAGACTCATTTTCAAAGCACATAGACTTACAATGTTACATAGAGGGGCATAATCAAAAGGGGCGCCCAAGTTTTCCTGAGGACGTCCTCGCAGGACGTCCCGGCGAAGGGGTGGGGAAACCCGTATTATCAAAACAAGATGGGCGTCCATCTTTTGTTTCGATAATACGGTAGGGGACGCCCAAATCGCGAAATTTAGGTTGACTTTAGAGATGGCCGTCCTTAGAGATGGTCATCCCTGATTTTCAGTGATAATGGAAAACGAGGACGCCCATCTCAGAAACGACCAAATCCAAGCCATTTGGTCGTGGGAGGAGCCAGCATTCGTAGTGCACTGGTCCCCCTCACATGCCAGGATATCAACCGGGCACCCTAGGGGGCACTGCAGTGGACTTCAGAAATTGCTTCCAGATGCAAAGCTTCCTTACCTTGGGTGCTGAGCCCCCAAACCCGCCCCCAAAACCCACTCCCCACAACTGTACACCACTACCATAGCCCTAAGGGGTGAAGGGGGCACCTACCTGTAGGTACAGTGGGTTTCTGGTGGGTTTTGAAGGGCTCACACTTACCACCACAAGTGTAACAGGTAGGGGGGTGGGTCTCAGTCCGCCTGCCTGAAGTGCACTGCAGTACCCACTAAAACTGCTCCAGGGACCTGCATACTGCTGTCAGTAGGCTGGGTATGACATTTGAGGCTGGCAAAAAATATTTTAAAAGTTTTTTTTTTGAGGGTGGGAGGGGGTTAGTGACCACTGGGGGAGTAAGGGGAGGTCATCCCCAATTCCCTCCAGTGGTCATCTGGTCAGTTCAGGCACCTTTTTGAGGCTTGGTCATAAGAAAAAATGAACCAAGTAAAGTCACCCAAGTGCTCATCAGGGATGCCCTTCTTTTTTCCATTATGGGTCGAGGATGCCCATATGTTAGGCACGCCCCAGTCCTGCCTTCGCTATGCTTCTGACACACCCCCGTGAACTTTGGTCATTCCTGCAATGGAAAGCAGTTGAGGATGCCCAAAATTGGCTTTCGATTATGTCAATTTGGGCGACCCTGGGAGAAGGACGCTCATCTCCCGATTTGTGTCGAAGAATGGGCGCCCTTCTCTTTCGAAAATAAGCCTGATAATGTGCTATGAAAATGAGCACCTAAATCATTTATATATATTTAGCACTACAATACATGGCTCTGAATATATGCATGACCATTGACCTATACTTATAGAGGGCAAGCCCACAAAGAATGCTACAAATTAGGTGCTAAAGAATATGTGTTAGCATGAGTCAGAAATCATATGCCTAAAATTAGGCACAACCACTTTTACTCACTGTATGGCAGGTGTAAATGTTCACACCTCAAGTGACAGGATTCTATAAAGCATGTAACAAAATCATTGGAATGCCCATGACCTACCCATCCCCTGCCCACGTCAACATCCTCTTTTCAGATGCATGCTATAGAAATTATGTGCTAAATTTATTGTCTGGGTGTCATACTATAGCAGGACATGTTTATTCACTCCTACCCTAGCTGAGATAATATTCTTGCACCTCACTGACCTCATGTGCAACTTTCTTTAAATTAGTTCCCTTATTTTCTTACTCCTGTTACTCTATGTATCCATTTGTTCCATCTTGGCTTACGCCCTATGCTGTCTCTCAAAATGTTTTATTGCATATTGCATAATAATGTAGCATATTATGCCATACTTTGTATTGTTATTTGAATACTTTTACATCTTTAATTGTCTGTTGCATATATTTGGTCTTGCTGTACACCGCCTTGAGTAAATTCTTTCAAAAAGGCAGTAAATAAATCCTAATAAAAATAAATTAAATTTAAAAAATAATGCACTTACCTGTGTCACTGCTAATGTGCACTAATTAGTGGTAGTTAAAGCCAATCATTGCTGCTTAGTGCCATTTAAGCACTGATTATGGGCTAATTAACCAATTAAGTTATGCACATAAATTATGTGCTTAACTATGCGCACAGTTTCAATGGCGTAGCTAGGTGGGGCGCAGGGGGAGCGGCCGCTCCCCTAAACAGCTGTTTTGAAAAAATGGTGCCTATGCACCTCGTGGCAATAAATATTTTTTTCTGCTCCCTCCCTCCCGAGTCCTCTTCTGCCTGTCTCTCCCGTCCCGTCCGTGTGGTCACTTTTTACTTCCCTGAAGCCTTCTCTATCTCCCTCCTGTGCAGCACCGGCGATTCCCAGTCAGCCTTCTGCCAGTGTCGGGGCCTCTCTCTCCTCAGGCACGTCCCACTTCTGCGGAAAACAGGAAGTTGCAATAGAGTAGGCAGGCCCCGAAGCTGGCAGAAGGCTGACTGGGAATCGAATCGCCGGTGTTGCGCAGGAGGGAGACGATGAAGGCTTCAGGGATGTAAAAAGTGACCAAGCGGACGGGACGGGAGAGACGGGCAGAAGAGAGGGTGAAGCCAATTTTGGTAGCCTGTTTCCACTCCCCCCCCCCCCCCCCATGCAGCCGTTGTTGACGTTCAAAGCAAGCAAACTTACAATCTGCTGAATACACGTTGTCGTTCTTTATTGTTGGTCCATCTGTAAAAATGCTAAAGCTGTTTCAGATGATAGAATATACTGAAATTAAATGGATTCCAAATATTTTATTAATTTTCAAAGAATACAAATAACAGGAAAACAATGATGGAAAAACATAGGAAGCAAGAAACACAACAGGTGGGAAAGGAAAAAAAAAGAGAAAGGAAAGTCGGATGATAGTATCTAAGAAAAAAATTTGGTCTATTTTGGACAACTACCTCCAAACTATTCAGGCCACACCTTAAACCAGTACAAAGGACTTATTTGTTACTGAAATTAAATGGAAGTAGAATTAAACTCTCCTTTCATTGGGGCACATGGAATCACATCTTCATCTGTGTTGTAGAAGTTTACCTTTTAGATAAACAAATGGATTATTCTGTTTTTTTGAACATGTTTCAGGGGCATGTGATTTTATAAGTCAAAATAAAATTAAATATTTTGTTTCATGCAGATCTCTTTTGTTTAAACATAAATGGGCAATAAGCCCCTAATGCAATCCATTTGTTTTCTTATATTTTGTTCTTATGATGACTTATTCTACTACTACTACTACTATAAATCACTTCTATAGCGCTACCAGTCGTACGCAGCGCTTTACAATTGAACATGAAGAAGACAGTCCCTGCTCAAAAGAGCTTACAATCTCTTATCTCTATCTGGTCGATAATAAAAGGAACACTGTCCATCCTAAAAAAGTTGTTTTGTGGCAGTACATGAGGAATTGTGATATTGGATAAATAAGTATATGTTTGTGTCCCTAGTCATGCATCCTACGTTTATATAATCCTTTCAAGAAATCCAGTTAATTGTTTAACATTAGTGGAACATAGCCACAGAGGCATGGTATGGTTGCATTTTTAATATGCTAATACTAGGGCCCAGCTAAGGAACAAGTTATTTTGAGTTAGTCTTCACTGGACCAAACTTGCTTTCCTTGTGCCATCACTATCCAGCAGGATAGGCAGTGTCGTGGAGGATAAAGGATTTTTTTTTATCACACATTATCCCAAGCAAAATCGGATTCAGTGTGCTTACATATAACACATGCTAGAGTGTCCCTATAACCAGCCCCTCCAAATGACACACTGATTACGATTTATAACAAATTACTACTCTTCCTATGAAAAGTTATTCTGCTATTATACTTCTGTGTACATCCATATACTGCACAAATCAACATGTTTGAAAATATAAGTGAGATTAAATACAAATGCTACCAATAATAAAGAGTGACAACGTGGATGCAGCAACTCATAGGTTTGAGAATGCGGCGATGACAGCTGCGCGGGGAAGGGGAAACTGAGACTGGCCTAATTGGTTTTAACATTTTGACGTCACTTGGTCTCCTGTCTATTAAAAACTCGGAGCTGCCAGAGGATGGACCGTGGGAGCAGGCCAGGGAGATATGTGGCCCTAAGGAGGATGGGGAGCGCTGAAAGAGACGGGGAAGAAGGTTAACATGGGGAGAGAGAAGGATATAGTAAATGCTGGAGAAAGATGAAGACACAAAATTCAGCACCAGAAAAAATCAGTGCCAAGCACTATTCTATAAAGGGCGTGTGCCATCCTGCCCCAGCCATGTGCTTCCAATGGCCACGCCCCTTTTGGGTTGCACTCTATAGGAATTGTGCACCTAATGCTATAGAATAGCATGCAGCCAGTGGCCTGTGCAAATCATAATTGGTGCCAATTAACATCAACAATTGTTTGCTAGTATCCAATTATTGCTTGTTAATCGCTCATTATTCAAGTTGCACACACAACTTAGATCGATGCCTGCGTTTGAACATCATATATAGAATCTGGGGATTAATAATTTTGGGGGTCTTTTACTAAGGTGTGCTCAAGTTTTTAGCGCGTGCTAAAAATAGGCCTGCGCTAAACATTAGAGACACCAATGCATTCCTATGGCCATCTCTGATGTTTAGCGCGTGCCCAATTTTAGTGCGTGCTAAAAGACCTCCCTCAGACTTTCAGAGGTCCTTTTACTAAGTGGCAGTAAGCCCACCATGGGCTTACCACGTGCTAATCTGGAGCTACTGCTGGCCCAAAATGGGTGCTGGTGGTAGTTCTGCCCTCAGCATGTGGCATTTCCTACGCTAGTGGAAATATTCAAAAAATATTTCTGCAGGCTTTAACCCACTAGCAATTGGACAATGCCAGTACCCGGTTACTACTGGGTAAGTGTGGGAGCCCTTATTGCCACCTTAATGGGTGGCAGTAAGTGCTCCCCCTTGCATAGCCATGCAGTAAGTGAAATCTGACTGAATGGCCATTTATTTTTTCAGCCTTTTTGCCTGGTGAGGTAAAAAGGGCCTCAGTGAGCAGCAAAAATTGTCCCTGCTGCTAGTGAGTAGGTCCCTTTTTACTGCAGCTTAGTAATGGGAATGGGACTTGATTTACTGTCTTTTGGTGGTTTTTGCAACTACATTCAAGGTGGTTTACATGTTATATACAGGTACTTATTTGTACCCGGGGTAATGGAGGGTTAGGTGGTTTGCCCAGGGTTGTAGGGGGTGGGGGGCTGCAATGGGAATTGATCCCATTTCCCCAGCATCAGGGTCTGCTGCACTAACCACTAGGCTACTCCTCCACTCCCCTGAATGAAAATGCCAGAGTTGGATAGTAAGGTTTTTTTTTTTTTTTTATACTAAAGCTTAGCTTGAATTATCTGCAGCAGGGCCCTTAGGAATACAATGGGCCCTGCTGCAGATAACTTGTGCTAAGCATTAGTAAAAGACCCCCTAAGAGAGGCAAATACCAAGCTATCTGATCCCCAATGGGAATCAAACACAGACAGTGGTGCATATAGAAATAAATAATAGACATTTCAGTGAAATTAAAAGTGTTTGATTAACTTTAATTGCAGATGTTAATCCAAAATAAGCATAACACAAATTGTGAATGTGCAAATGGGTTGACTGACAAGGTTTAATAATTTATTAAATAATGTAAGAACACATACATTTTCTGAATAGATATGTGAAATTAATTTTCATCTAGTCTGACTAGACAGACCTGAATCAGTATTTATTCTAGATGTCTGAAAACTGCAGGTTTTACAGTCTTTTTGCAAAATGTGAATGATATCAAAATTGCAAACAACCCCGGATGGTTGGCTTTGCTGTATTTCTAACATTTATATTGTCATCTGATTAGTTAATCATCCATATCCTATGGTGAGAATATGTTTTCACAGTTCTAAGACAGTGTTAACTATGAAACTATAGATAGCAATAGAGATTAATTATCTATTGCACAAGTCCCACACCTTGTGCTTATCAGATAAAGAAAAAGAGGGTATGTCTGCACAGAGGCATTACAAAAACTTGATGAAACGAATTTAATGAGTATTTTCAAATGGCACATCTTAAAAATGTAAACCATGTTTTACACCTTTGATCTTATTTCATAAAAATATTTGATCTCTGTTTCAAGTCTGAGAATACTTCCTGACTTTGATATATATTCTGTCGCTGGGTATTGATATTGAAGAGAGTACATTTGGTGAAATGATAGCCTCAAAAGACAGTAAATACTATTGGAAACTCAACTAATGCTATATATTCCTGCAGAAAAAACAAAACCTAGTGCCTTCAGGGATCTCAAACCTGTCTGGCTTTCAGGATAGATATATCTTTAGCTTGAGTAGTACTGATGAGAACAACCAGGCAGGCTGAATGGGCTTTTGTCTTAATCTATAGTGTTACTATGTAAATGTGGCAAATCTGGCAATAAAATGTGATAGAAAATCATTAATTGGTTTGATATTCATTGGCTGTGGTCAGCATATTTTTATAAACACTGGTTATGCTGCTAAATATATGTGTAATGCACTGATCATGGGACACTGTCCGTATAGTGGCAGTGTTCAGCCACTATGAAGGTAATTTTATAAAATGTTGCCTATATGTGTAAGTGAAATAGACACCTATTTCTAGCATATATTTTATAGGTTCCTATACGTTTTATGTATAGGCTTCTACGGGGCTCATTGTCGAAAGAGAAAAACATCCAAAAAGTGTCATAAAGCAGCATTTGGATGAACTTCTTCACAAAACGTCCAAATCGGTATTTTCGAAACCTATTTTGCAGACATTTATCTATGCAATTCGTCTGCACTGCATCCAAATCACAAGGGGGCATGTTGGGGGCAGGATTAGGGTGGGCTTAGGGCATTCCTAACACTTGGACGTTTTACAGCCATAATGAAACAAAACGAAAATGTGTAGGGCTAAAGCTTCAATGTTTTGGTCTAGACCTGTTTGTAGAATGAATAAGGCACCAAAAGGTTCCCTAGATGACCACTGAAGGGAATCAGGGATGACTCAACCTTACTCCCCAGTAGCTACAGTACAATCATACAATTCAGCTAAGCCTTGAGCTACAGTGTTTCAGTATTTATGAGTATAACTCACTTCAAGAGGTCAACCCTGAAGTGTTAGGGGCCGATATTCAGTTTGGCTAGCTCCTGCAGTGGACGGTGAGCACAAATATTCAATGCTGGGCCATTTCTGTGACTGGCATTGAATATCTGGTATATTTTTGCCTGGTTTAAACTTAATTGGCTGAACCATATTCAGTGCTGGCCAATTAAGTTTATATTGGCCAAGGATAGGCCAACTATTTGGGTGGCCCAATTTGGCCACCAAACGTAGCTAACAATGAATCGATATTTGCAGATATAACCAGTTTACCACTAAGCGCCGACTATGAATATTCAATAGAAGATAACCAGCTATCTGCCGCTGAATATTAATGGATAGCCAGTTAACTGCTATTTAATCGGCCAGGAGCCAGAAGCACTGAATATCATAGGGTAAATGTCCAGTAGATAATATGGCTGTTAGGAACTTGAAAATTATAATGATCCAAGCGATGGTACTAAAAGACACCTGTAGTATAACAGAGAGAGGGAGCAAAGCACAGACAAAAAGCCAAGCTACAAAACAAAAACCACCAAGGGCCTTCAAAAAATGGGGATTAAAGTCTTTAATTATATGTTGAAGAAACAATACTTGAATGGACCTGACACGGTCCGTGTTTCGGTGCACAGCGGTCGCAAGCAACAGCTGACAACATGTGGCGGTATTATGAAGACAATACAGTCGTAAAGATCAATGAACCGCAACGCCGTATCATCCCCTTCACATAGATTGAGGACAAAATGATTGCTCTAAGTGAGCAAACACAGTCCTTCAGTAACGGACTCAATCCTGTATAAGTCGTTGGTGAGGCCCCACCTGGATTATTGTGTTCAGTTTTGGAGGCCGTATCTTGCTAAGAATGTAAAAAGAACTGAAGAAGTGCAAAGAAAATCTACAAAAATGGTATGGGATTTGCGTTGGTAGGCGGGGCTAATGCTGGGCAGACTTCTACGGTCTGTGCCCTGAAAATGGCAGATACAAATCAAGGTCAAGTATACACATAAAGTAGCACATATGAGTTTATCTTGTTGGGCAGACTGGATGGACCGTACAAGTCTTTCTGTGCCGTCATCTACTATGTTACTATCAGGCTCATTTTCGAAATTGATCGCCTGCGATCTTCCGACACAAATCAGGAGATCACAGGCCAACCTTCAAGGGGGCGTGTTGGTAGGGTAGTGAAGGCGGGACGGGGGGGGGGGGGCGTGGGTACGAGATGGCCGGCTTCGGCTTATAATGGAAAAAAAAAAGTGGCCGGTTCGAACGAGCATTTCGCCGGCTGGACTTGGTCCATTTATTTTTAGGACCAAGTCACAAAAAAAGTTTCCCAATTGACCAGATGACCACCGGAGGGATGCGGGGATCACCTCCCCTTACTCCCCCAGTGGTCACCAACCCCCTCCCACCCAAAAAAACTTAAAATACAATTTTTTTGCCAGCCTCTATGCCAGCCTGAAATGTTATACCCAGCTCCTTGACAGCAGTATGCAAGTCCCTGGAGCAGTATTTAGTGGGTGCAGTACACTTCAGGCAGGTGGGCCCAGGCCCATCTCCCCCCACCTGTTACAGTTGTGGTGATAAATATTGAGCCCTCCAAAACCCCCCAAAACCCACTGTACCCACATCTAGGTGCCCCCTTCACCCCTTAGGGCTATGGTAATGGTGTAGAGTTGTGGCGAGTGGGTTTTGGGGGGGGATTTGGGGGGCTCAGCACCCAAGGTAAGGGTGCTATGCACCTGGAAGCTATTTTTTTTTATTTTTTTTAAGTGCCCCTTAGGGTGCCTGGTTGGTGTCCTGGCATGTGAAGGGGGGCCAGTGCACCACAAATGCTGGCTCCTCCCACGCCCAAATGCCTTGCATTTCGCGGGTTTGAGATGGCTGGACCCGGTTTCCATTATGGCTAAAAAACGAAGCCAGCCATCTCAAGTAAACCCGGCGATCCTGCTCTAAACCCGGCGAGCGATTTATGGACCTGGCCCCGAAGATGGCCGGCCATCGATTTGGCCGGCGTCGTTCGATTATGCCCCTCTATGCATATTCAAAAGATTGGTATGAAAGGGGAGGTGCTACTGTTGGGAGATTTCAATTTGTCTGACGTGGATTGGAACGTCTCATCTGCGGAATCGGAAAGAAGTAGGGAGATTGTGGATGCCTGTCAAAGTGCCTTGCTCAGACAAATGGTGATGGAACCCATGAGGGAAGGGTCGATGCTGGATCTAGTGCTCACTAATGGAGGTAGTGTTTCCAATATCCGGGTGGGTGCCCACCTATGTATCAGTGATCATCACACCGTATGGTTTGATATAAGAAGGCGGAGTGCGGACACAGAAAACTCAAAGTACTGGATTTCAGATGTACTGATTTTGATAAAATGGGGGAATACCTGAGGAAGGAGCTGTTGGAGTGGGAAGGTGTAGGAGAAGTGGAAAAACAGTGGTCCAAGCTAAAGGCTGCTATAAATATGGCGACTGATCTTTTTGTGAGGAAAGTAAACAAAAACAAGAGAAGCAGGAAGCCTGTATGGTTCTCCAAACAAGTAGCTGAAAAAAGAGCAAAAGAGGCTTTGTTCAAGAAATACAAAAAAATGCACTGAGAGGATCACGGAAAAGATTATCGGAATAAACTCAAGCGAAGCGGGAAATACGGCTAGCGAAAGCACGAGCAGAAGAAAAATGGCTAAAGGTCCCAAAGACTGCACTGAAGAATATTTAGGTAAAGAAATATCCATCTACACTAAAATCTTCCAGATAGTCTTCAAAGTCACTTCAAGAAGTTGGGAAAGTATGGAAGGAAAAGTATCAATAACTGTTGTACTCTGCAAAGTCTCCACAGCTGCTGATCTTTTTGACTCATCTCAGCTGCTCCAGACTGAAGGTCCCATCAGCTCTGAGGAGGTGATAATCACAGCCAAAACAACTATTTTTAAAACTTTAAAAAAATCCCTGAAATCCTAGCTGTTCAAACAGGCATTTCAATAGTCAGTAGAAGACAGTCTTGGATTTCATACTGCATTGACAAGTTTCCCTTCCCTTTCCCTTCTTTCCTATCCTACATTCAATGCTGCTCATCCCCCTCCCCCTTCACCCCTATCCCTTTTAAAAATTCCGAGTGTCTGGTATTGCTGAGTGAAATTGCCTTTTCTATCAACATATTGTGATTGCTTTTCTGAATTTTACTTTGTTTCTAGTTTTATAAACCGCCCAGATCTGCAAGTCAGCTTGTGCGGTATAGCAAGTGGAAATAAACTATAAGGGGTCCTTTTACTAAGTCACGTAAGCGTCTATGTGCACTCAATACGCGCCAAAATGGACTTATCACCCGACAACCATGTGGCTCTTGCGGTAATTTCATTTTTGGTGCGCGTCTGAAAAATATTTTTTATTTTTGGACGCACGGAACGGACGTGCACCAGGTAGCATTTGACGCACCTAGGTCATTACCGCCCGGATTCTTTACCACTAGGTCAATGGCTGGTGGTAAGGTCTCAGACCCAAAGTGGATGTGCGGCAATTTTGATTTTGTCGCACGTCTATTTTCGGCCCCCCAAAAAAAGGCCTTTTTCACGGGTGCACTGAAAAATGGATTGGTGCAAACCCAAAACCCATGCCTATACTACTGCAAACCATTTTTCATCCCGCCTTTGTAAAAGGACCCCTAAACTATTTGAACTTTCTTCACATACAGGTTTGATAGGACAAGCTCATCACCTGGCAACTATACAAGCACAGAGATCACATGGCTCAGAGTCATGTGATCTCTGTGCTTGCATAGTTGCCAGGTGATGAGTAACATTCAGCATTCCGCAGCATTCAGTGATCATGAGGGCTCAATACTTCCCCTTCTAATAGTGTTAACACTTCTCCTTTGGGCACCACAGCAGGAGTTACTGTATGCAATATTAAGACTCTGGCTAAAAAATCTTAACAATTCTCCTCTGACCAGTCATGGGAACAGAGGATACAGCAGTCTTTTTTTTACATAGCAGGCACAGCAAAGGTAAAAAAGAAATTAAATGCTCCAAGTTAGGAAATTAAGACTCAAATGATCAGCAAGATTTCAGGATTCAGAGCACACTCCACCATCTTGGCTCCTCCTCCTACTAATACTGCATGTTAGCAAGCAAAGGGGCCACTAGATACTTCATATAGAGGCCTCGTTGTGACAAAAGACCTAGTCTGTTCTTGTGTCTAAAGAAGGTAAAACACAGTTGAATTTGTAGTCTATTAAAGAGACAATAAACCTCTTTGCATTCTAAAAAAGAAAATACATACAACACACACATAAGCATACACCTTGAAGTTTTATGCAAATGAACATAAGAACAGCAGTACTGGGTCAGACCAATGGTTCATCTAACACAGCGCTTATGTGCTTATCCTGCTTATAATCGAACGAAAAAAACGCCCAAGAGTCGACCTAAATCGGGAGATGGACGTTAATCTCACAAAAACGAGTAAATCCATATAATCGAAAGCAATGTTTCAGTGCGTCCGTGTCGCTCGTACGTGGACGTAAAAACGTCCAAATAAGAGGCGTGTCGGGGGCGTGTTAGGGGCGGTGATACGACGTGGACGGGTACAACGTATAACGAATAGCGAAATGGCTCTGGTTGAGCGGGAAGATGGGCGTAATATGATGGACCCGAAATAAAAGCGACCAGAGCAAGGAGGAAATCGTCTTTAGACCCATTAGCGATTGTGTGTAGTTGGAGAGTGGCGATATTGTTGGTGGAAGAGCTGAAGTGGTGGTTGCAGAGAGAAAGCCGAGCGTGTTCAGTACCTGTGACGGTCGTCTGTGTGCCCTGCCTCTTTTTGTGTCTTACCCTTTCACCGTTCCTTACTCCTACTCCTTTGCTCCATCGCCCCCTTCCCCTCCCCCTATCCCTCCCCATTCACTCTTCCCACGTGTATACTCTATTCCCTGACCTCCGTTTGTCTCTGTGTGCCTGTACTGTTTGGCGAGTGAGTGGCCAGAGGGCGTGGTGGCTGGAAGTGACAGATCTGTGTGTGTTGCTGTTTGTTTGACTACTAGTCCTAATACTTGCACTGGTGGTGGGGATATGGATGCACTTAATGCACTTGTGGCATGCATGCTACACGAAGAGGCCACCCACCGCAGGAGGTATTCACGGCCCCGATTGTTTAGGCCCCGCACCACCTTCCTACAACTCACTGACCAGCAGTGTCTAACAAGGTTCAGGTTTGATAGGGCCACTATTCGTCAGCTGTGCGAGCAGCTGACACCCCTCCTTCAGCCCCAGACATGTAGGAATAACCCCATCCTTGCCCACCTCAAAATCACTTCCGCTCTCTCTGTCCTGGCCACTGGCAGTTTTCAATCCGTATTAGCTGCTAACACAGGCCTCACCCAGGCTTCTATTTCACACTGTCTCACCCAGTTCCTGGATGCCTTCATGACTCACACCTCACACTACATCACTTTCCCCACCACCCCCCAGGCCCTGCACAACAACATGGCCGCCTTCTATGCTGTTGCTAGATTCCCCTCGGTCATCGGTGTGATAGACTGCACACACGTAGCCCTCAGACCCCCCCGGGCACACGAAGCCACCTACAGAAATAGGAAGGCATTTCATTCTATGAACATGCAAGTTGTATGTGATGCCCAGGGGGAGATATTAGACGTGTGTGCCAGGTACCCCGGCTCCAGCCACGATGCCTACATCCTACAGCACTCGGGCATCTTCCGCAGGTTCGAGCGAGGGGAGTTCATTGGTGGATGGCTACTAGGTAAGTGCAACATGCATGTACCACCCATACTAGACCTCCTCCACTGGGCAACCCTCCGCCCTGGCTTCCTCCACCACAACCCACTATCCAAATCCCCCCGCCCCCCCTGTACCTGCTCCAAGCGATACACACTCATCTATCTCATTCTGCTTTTCTGCAAAGGTGACCGAGGCTACCCGCAGAGGACATGGCTTATGACCCCCCTGATCCACCCACAACCAGGGCCAGAAGAAACCTACAACAGGAAACATCGCAGCACCCGGGGGATCATTGAGCGCACCTTTGGTTTATTGAAAAACCGCTTCCGCTGTCTGGACCGGTCTGGAGGAGAGCTGCTCTACAGTCCAGAAAAGGTGGCCAAGATCTTTGTGGCGTGCTGTATGTTACACAATTTGGCCCAGCGCAGAGGACAGCCTCTCCCAGAGGAGCCACAGCCACCACCAGAAGAGGCCCCAGATGAGCTGGAAGAGGAGCCCCCTCCACCCCCAGCCCACAGAGCAGAGCTCAATGCCTACCAGCTTGGCGTAAGAGCAAGACAAAGACTCATTGAAACAAGTTTTAGGTGAATGTAAGTGAACATTTATTTTGTACATACAGTGCATATGTGTTTGGTCAACCCCACCACCACCACCACCACCACCACCCCCCTCCCACACCCACCCCCCTCCCACCAACCCTCACCCTACAGCATGTCCCATCATTTTCCCCTTCCCTTCCCCCGTCCCCTCCTACCCCTCCCACGCCCTTCCTTTGCAGCTGGTGCTGCATGGGAAGTCTCTTCTGAGCTGCTGCTCCCAGTGTCCTCCTCCCTATCCCCACGGCAGCCTGCGGCTTCGGCTGCACCGTGGAAATCGGGCCACCTTCTTGCTTCTAGTGGTCTGGCCACAGGACCCAGAATGGGAGCAGATTTCGCGGGTGCTGCAGGAGTGGGTGCGGAGGCTGAGGAGCGCAATGCCCACCTCTTAGCTGGTGGTTGCTGGTGGTCAGTGGAGGAGGATGTTGATGGCAGGGGCTGCTCCAGCAGCACGGGGGCTGGAGTAGGCGCGGTGCCCTGAGGGCGCAGGTGTTGGATGCTCTGCTCCAGCCGTCTCAGTTGCTGGAGCACCTCCTGGTGGCCTTCACGGTGCGCCTGGAGGAGTTCCTGGTGTGCTCGCTGCTGTGCCTCCAGTGCTTGGCACTGCAGCTCCAGTTTCTGCTGGCGGTACTCCTCCAAGCGCACGTTGTGACGGAGTAGCTCCGTGGCCAGCCGCAGGAGTTGCCTCCTTTGGCCAGATGGCCTCTGGCGGGGAGCTGGGCCCTCCTCCTCCTCAACAAAGTCCTCCGGTGCTGGAGGTGCGGCCTCTGCTGGTGCAGGTGGTGGTGGTGGTGGCAGAGGCTGGACAGCTGGTGCAGGTGGTGGTGGTGGTGGCGGCAGAGGCTGGACAGCTGGTGCAGGTGGTGGTGGTGGTGGCAGAGGCTGGACAGCTGGTGCAGGTGGTGGTGGACGCGGAGGATGCACAGCTGGTGCAGGTGGTAGAGGCTGGACAGCTGGTGCAGGTGGTGGTGGACGCGGAGGATGCACAGCTGGTGCAGGTGGTGGAGGCTGGACTGCTGGTGCTGCAGGCTGTGGAGGTTGAGGCTGGACGGATGGTGTAGGGCGTTGGCCTTGCAGGCCACTAGGGCCAGCCTCCTCTGAGTCTTCACCTGTATAGCACAAGAGTGAGGAATAGTGTTGGTGCAAATAACCCACTTTTGTCTTTCAGCATTCATATACATTGGTATGTCCCCCAACCTGATGACCCAGCAAAGAGATGGTGAGGAGGAATGGAATTGACACGGGTACGAAAGAGAGAGGCCCGCAGGCAGCTGGATAGAGGTGGTGGATGAGCAGCCAAGAGAAGGACACCACTCACAACGTTGTGCTCAAGCTGTTAGTTGTATAATTGTTAAATTGAACAACATTGCAGCATGTGTTGTGTTACTACTGACTTGCTAAACTGCATAGAACTGCTTTATGACCCCCATTACAGGCTCCTTCAGTTGAATGCATGTGGCCTACACTCAGTAGAGCACAGAGGTCACAGGAGGAACTAGGCACAGTTTGGTAATGGGAAAATAGGAGGGAGTAGTAGGGAAGGACGGCCCCCAGAGTTCTGCCACAGTAGTAACCTACACACACCCATAGGAGCCAACTGGAAAGTAGTATTGGGGGTGCTAAGCCCAGTGACCAACACTCCTCCCTGCACAGCTACATGATCTTTCCTCAATATTGGGGGTGCTCACACACACACACAGCACCCACCCTGTCTGCTTGCTCCTATAACACACATGACCACTACCACTACTCAAATAGAGCTTACAATTAATTCTATAAATATGGGCACACAGGACAAGTAAGAGGAAACCCAATGACAACGGTAGGGATAGGGAGTAAGAGTAGACAGCTAGTGAGTAGGGGTTACCAGGTCACAACAGCATCATAAAGGTGGCCTGTTAATATACATAAAGACAGCCAGAGATACTCCCCCCCCCACCCACCTATCTCCCTCCCTCCTCCTGCCCCCCACTCCTCACCTCCCTCCCCCTGACCCCAACTTCTATAACACAAGTGTACTGCAGCACAACAGATACCCCAACTGCATAATGAAACACCTACCTGAGTCCTCAGCCTGGCCCGAGGTGTCCATGGAGCCAATCCCGTGGATGCCCTCCTGGGGTAGGAGGGAGTACACCATCAGCTCCATGGGTGTAAGGTTGGCAGTGTCATTGCCTGGGGGATTGGCCCCCGCCTTCCTCCGAACATCCCTCCTCAGCTTCCGCCACTTCCTCTTGCAGTCCTCCACGTCTCTCCCAGCATGGAAGACAGCATTCAGGCTGTCCCGTACTGCCTCCCATTCCCGCTGCTTTACTGTTGCTGCCAGCCTCTGCCCTGTGGGAGCAAACAGACTCCGGTGCCGCTGTACAATTTCTTGCACCAGGAGCTCCACCTCTGCCTCGAGAAAATTACCCTTCCGGGTCGGCGGCATGCGTGGTGGCATTGTACCAATGGGGTTTTCGAAAATACGGAGTGGGCGTTTATATAGGCGCCAAGAACGCCCATTGAGACGGGGGAATAGGCGTTTCTGATTTGGGCGCTACTTTTTCAATTATACACATAATTCCTAAGCGTGCCCAGCTCAGATAGCGATTAGGAACACATGGTTTCGATTATGAGTAGATAAGTATGGGCGTCTCCACCTGCCTTCCCTTTCTTCATTGCCATTTTACCGACCTTGCCGGTTGTTCGTAATAATCATTTACAGGGTTTTACCCTCACTTATATGAAGGTATGTGTTTAGCAATGTATGCTTGGGTACACCTGTGTATTTAGGGGGGGGGGATTATTGTTGGCCCTCAGCCACCACGCCTTCCGTTTCCTCTCTTCCACATCCCCTGATGCTCCCTTCCTTTCTCCCATTCTCTCTGCCTGGTTGTAGCAGGCAGTGTGTGGGGGCCACGAATTTGCTACACTCACCCCAAATCAAGCACCCCTCGGTAAGGGTCATTTCAATCAGGGAGATGTGCAGCTAATGTTCCCGAAGATAAAAGGCGCACTACACAGTCTTGAAACAGACGTTCATGGTAAGCTCTCGTTTGTCTGCCACCTCTTCTCTTTGTGCTCATAGTCAAGGAGTGTGCATTCACTGTATGTATGTAGTCTGGAGTCAGATGTTAGGTAGCTCTCTTTCACCAGGTTCCTGTGCACTGTACTGTGGGGTTGGCAGGTCCTCAGTGATGTGGGCCAGCTGTTGGAGGTGCTGTATTGGTTCCCGGTAGCTTCCATCTTCCTTGTTTATGTGGTGTACCCCAGTCCCCATTTATGAAGTGGCCACCCATTCTCAAGGTCCATAGGCGGGGGAGGGGAGAATGATTAATGCAATGGATGTGTATAGCACATTATGGAACACCTTCCTAAATTGCTCCATAGGTAGTAGGGTAGGGAACATGCACATTACATTGTTTTTAATCGGTAGCCTGGACAAAATGATCGAGGTGGCTACAGGTAGTGCCACTGAGGCCTATGACGTGGTGGTGAGGGAGAGGGGTGTGTGTACAGGTACCAACCCAAAGTAACTGGTGGTGGCTAAAACCTGGTGGCTGCTGTGGCCTAGTGGTTAGAGCACCAGCCTTATAATCATAAGGTTGCTGGTTCAAATCCCACCTAAGGCAAGTCACTTCAGAGACAAAGTTTGACACAAACCCAGAATACTTGAATGTAACACACCTTGATCGACTACTGGAGAAAGTGTCATCACAGCTGCAAATAATGAGCACCATTTTTATTTGTGCCCTTCCCTAACACAAGTATTACATTGCAACTGTGATGAAGTAACCATCCATCTATTGGGTTTCCCAATGTTTCCCTTTTGCTCCTCAGCATTATATACCATAGCTGATGTATTCAATGTGAAAATATGAGCCAGCTGTTTGTAGGTCCTTCTTGGCCCCCCCCCCCCCCCCCCACCAATGTGGCTTGTGGGTAAGGATATGTGTCCATCAGACAGCAAACACTTTGTATGTGGTACCTGGCAGATCACACGTGGTACACTATTAATCTCTTATTGATGGCACTCTGTATTGTGGGTCAGTATGGTGGAGGGGAGGGAGGAAGGGAGAGAGAGATGCTGGCTGGCCATTTTTATTCATGAACACAAATATCCATCCAGCCTCCCCGGCCCAACCCCCCTGCACATATGGCCATGCAGGTTGGAATGAACAGGTGGCGTTCTGTATGGCCAACATTCTCAGACATACATCACCTTCTCATTCACACAGCACATTTAATGCTATGCATATTGCTGCCTCCTTCCTCTCAACTCAACAGCACCATTTGGTGATATGTAATGCACAAGGGAGACAAACACACACACACACACTGATAGTTATATTGTAACAAAACATTTATTTTCCCCCACCCCCACCCCTACAAAATAAACCCCAACAATGCCCTCCTCCCCCTCACAACTCCCCACACAACCCCAACAATTCCCTCCCCCACCCCCCACAGAACCCCCAACATTTCCCTCCCCCCACACACACAACCCCAACAATTCCCTCCCCACCCCCACAGAACCCCCAACATTTCCCTCCCCCCACACACACAACCCCAACAATTCCCTCCCCCACCCCCCACAGAACCCCCAACATTTCCCTCCCCCCACACACACAACCCCAACAATTCCCTCCCCCACCCACTCCCCACACCCCCAACAGGCCCCCCCTATTTAAATTAAGGGCGGCCACGCCCTCTTAGTAAGGCCCTCTGTAGCAGGGCAATGAGCAGCCCCAGCAGTACCCTTAGTGGGCCCTGGAGCTGCTCATTGCCCTGCCGTAGGGCTGTCACCTCCTGCAGCAGCTGTTGCTGGCCAACTATAAGCTGGTGCTGGCCATCTACCAGCTGCTGCAGGAGGCGCACTACAGTAGCCGGGCCAAAGGCTGGAGGTGGGCCAGGGGACACGGAAGATGGCCCAGAGGATGGAGGTGGGCCAGGGGACACAGAAGCTGGCCCAGGGGATGGAGGTGGGCCAGGCGATGGCGCTGCATGTGGGGAGGGAGAGGCCTGATACGGAGCTGCAGGTGGGGAGGGGTCCTCATGAATGTCCAGATCCTCATCTATGATGAGGACTCCCTCCTCCGAGTCCTCCTCCTCCTCTTCTTCCTGGTGGCCCGCCTCCTGGCCTGGCTGCTGCTCCTCCTCCTCCTCCATGTGCCCCTCCTCCTGCTCCTCCTCCTCCTCCTGCTCCTCCTCCTCCTCCTCCTCCTCCTCCTCCTGGAGGTGGTGGCCCTCCTCATCCTGCCGCTCAGCTTCCTGCTGGTGGAGCCCTGTGTATGTAAAAGGAGTGTGATTGAGATCAGTGCATACACCATGGCTTGCATAGTGCAGTAGCTGGGTGGCGTGAGGCAGGGGATGGGGCAGGGTGTGGTAAGGCGTAGCCTATGCCCATGGGGAATGAGCTGCATCAGATGACATGAAACAGAACCCTGGACCCTCCTCTGACACACACCACACAGGACATGTGGCCATACCAAATTCATTGCTGACCAGCATGTTTGCATTGTGAGATGCAACGAGGGGTTGATGGGCAGTTGTTGTAGGAGTTATTGGGGGGGGGGGGGCAGTGGGAAGGGTGTTGAGCACAATTCTTTTATGTGATTTAGGCCATAACATGCAGTAAAAGTAGGGCCTCAGGCAGCTGTACCAGGACACAGTAATCAGCCACCACAATAAGGGGAATAGTAAAGTGTGGCATATCATCTCATTCATCTCGGGGGGATGGTCGGACGTTGCAAGCACGCTCATGGGAGAACCCCTGCAACCTGCATCCGTGATCTGGGACAGATATGGTATTACTAGGTGGCTATTAGGCACATGGGAAGTGATATTGTACAACACATTTGCTTTATTCATGAAATGTATGTAGTAATGTGTACAGGTGTCCTGTTTTTGAATACTTACGGCGAGCCCTGAGGTGCCTTCGCACCGCCCGAATGAGGTCGGGCCTCTCCCGCCTCACCCGGCGGAACCACCTCCTTAGGGACTCGAGGTCCCGGTGGACTCCAAAGCGTCTGTAAGATATAAGTTTGTAGAGCAGGGGTCAGGGGTGTTGGTCCTTTTTGTCCTCTGCACACATTCATTTGCTATTCACATACCAGAGAGAGAGGGTCTACAGTGTTGGGGGGGGGGGCACCTCCATTGGTAGTGAATCATAGGAGCCACCTTTTTACCATTTTGGGGGGTGGAACCCCCAGTGGAGATGACCCCTCCCTCCATACATATTTGATATTGGGGGTGGGGTGGTGAAGCACCCACAGCAGCCACCGAGTTGGTTCCTATGCAGATGATGCCAGAGAGGTGGGCATGAGGCCAGACAGTACCGTTTGTATACATTATAATGTATGCTTGTTAAACTACTTTATATGTGTTATCATGACCATGTTATAAAGTATGGTATAGGTTTCATTGGTCTCATGCTTCCACTATTCGGAGGCGTTGTAACCCACTGGCTGCAAAGAGGGGTTGGAAAATGTGGCCTTCACATAACTAACGAAATTTTCACATAACACTAATAGCATAGTCACGATACTAACCTAACGAAATACATTCTTGTAGGGATGTGGGAATGGTGGTCGTTTAAATAACATACAAATTATTAGTGATTGTGCATGTTCCTATATTACTCATGATCCTTGCATGGACACTCCAGTTACTGCTGGTAACATTGATGACGGAGCTGTTATATGTGTAGGTACAGGAGGGGAGGGGGGTTGGGCCATAACCTTACCTTTGTAACCTTTCCCGGATGCGGGACCAGGCTCGCATGGCCTGCAGCCTGGGGGGCAGGTGGTGGTGCTGTATGAAGAGGGTGTGGCGGTGCCTTAGGCACAGCCTGACGAGCAGCAAACTCTCCTGCTCTCCGAAATTCGGCTCTCGCCGTTGTGCCATTTTTCCACGTGTTGGAAAAGAAGTGCCTTATATAGACGACCTTGCGTGAGGGACGTCGTTTCATGCACAGCTCCATATATGGATGACCATTCCATATATGGCCCCTATCAGCACGTGGACGCCCTCGTAAGCATAGACGTCTTTGACGTGCACATGCCTGCAGGAGTGTGAAACGTGCCTTATATAGATGAGTATGACGCACCCCACCCGACCCTTTTCACATATACACAATATGCATTTACTGCATGTTCAGTAGGTGTACAGTGCATGCAGATCCGGACATTCAGATGGGCACATATGATGAAAGTATGGGTGGAGCAGCATGATATGTCTGTAGTTGACACATATATGCGTTCCTCATATATTTCCATACCCGGATGGCATGAACAACATGTACTGTACTTGCGATACACCTTTGTACATTATTTTACACACCACGTGATGTGGTCGTTTGCACCTGCAATAATCGACCATCTTAGGGCGCCCAATTTAGTCACGCTTCTGCGCTCGTCATTTGATTGTTTTCTTACAGGGATAATCGATTATCGAAAAACGCCCACACTATTTTTCCATTATACAGGTCTATTTTTGGGCGTTTTCGTAAGAACGTCCTAATTCGTACTTGGACGATCTTTCCATTATGCCCCTCCATGTATCCTATTTCCAACAGAGGCCAATCCAAGTCTCAAGTACCTGGCAGAAACCCAATTAGTAGCAACCATTCCATGCTGCCAATGGTCAGTGGTCTTCGTCATAAACGTATGGGGATAGAGTTAAAGATCTCAATATAAGTACATAAGTATTGCCATACTGGGAAAGACCAAAGGTCCATCAAGCCCAGCATCCTGCTTCCAACAGTGGCCAATCCAGGTCACAAGTACCTTGCAGAAACCCAATTAGTAGCAACCATTCCATGCTACCAATCCCGGGACAACAGTGACTTCACCCATATCCATCTCAATAACAGACTATGGACTTTTCCTCCAGAAATTTGTCTAAACCATTTTAAAACCCATATAGGCTAACCTTCATTACTACATCCTCTGGCAGCACAGCACATTCCAGAGCTTAACTATTCTATGAGAGAAAAAATATTTCCTCCTATTTGTTTTAAAAGTATGTCCATATAATTTTGAGTGTCCCCTGGTCTTTGTACTTTTTGAAAGAGTGAAAAATCAATTCACTTTAACCTGTTCTATATCACTCAGGATTTTATAGACCTCAATCATATCTCCCCTCAGTCGTCTCTTTTCCTAGCTGAAGAGCCCTAACCTCTTTAGCCTTTCCTCATATGGGAGGAGATCAATCCCCTTTATCACTTTGGTCACTCTTTTTTTAGCATCCTTTTCCTAATAATTCCTAGCATCCTGTTTGTTTTTTTTGGCTGATGCCACACGCTGAGCAGAAGATTTCAGCGTATTGTCTACAATGACACCTAGATCTTTTTCTTGAGTGCTGACCTCTAAGGTGAATCCTAGCATTGAGTAACTATGATTCAGATTATTTTCCAAATGTGCATCACTGCATTTATCCACATTAAATTTAATCTGCCATTTGGATGCCCAATCTTCCAGTCTGCTAAGGTCTTCCTGCAATTTTTCACAATCTGCATATGTTTTGACAATTTTGAATAGTTTTGAGTCATCTGCAAATTTAACCACCTCATTAGTCATTCCGATTTTCAGATCATTTATAAATATGTTAAATAGCACCAGTCCCAGTACAGATCCCTGTGGCACTACACTATTCACTCTCCTCCATTGAGAAAAATGGCCATTTAAACCTACCCTCTGCTTTTTGTCCAATAACCAATTCTTAATCCACAAAAGGTCATTACCTCCTATCAGATGACTTAAATTTTCTCAGGAGCCTTTCATGAGGAACATTGTCAAAAAGCTGTCTGAAAATCTAGATACACTATCCAGCTTATTTTTGAAAGAGAAAGACGCCCATATTTCGACCCAAATCGGGAGATGGGCGCCTTTCTCTCATGGGCGCCCCAAATCGGTATAATCAAAAGCCGATTTTGGGCACCTCCAACTGCAGTCTGTCACGGGAATGAACAAAGTTGATGGGGGCATGTTGGAGGCGTGGTGAAGGCGGGACTGGGGCGTGTTTATTGGCCGAGGAGAGATGGGCGCGCTCAGCTGATAATGGAAAAAAGAAGGGCGGCAGAAGCGAGAATTTGGGCCGCTTTTTTTAGACCCTTTTTTTTCACGAACAAGTCCCCAAAAAGTACCCCAACTGCCCAGATGACCACCGGAGGGAATCGGGGATGACCTCCCATGACTCCCCCAGTGGTCACTAACCCCCTCCCATAAAAAAAAGAACTTTAAAAACTTCTTTTGCCAGCCTGTATGCCACCCTCAAATGTCATACCCAGCTCCATCACAGCAGTATGCAGGTCCCTGGAGCAGTTGTTAGTGGGTGCAGTGGACTTCAGGCAGGTGGACCCAGGTCCCCCCCCCCCCCACCTGTTACACTTGTGCTGGTAAATGGGAGCTCTCCAAACCGCTGCCAAAACCCACTGTACCCACATCTAGGTGGCCCCCTTCACCCATAAGTGCTATGGTAATGGTGTGGAGTTGTGGGGAGTGGGTTTTAGGGGGGATTTGGGGGGGCTCAGCACCCAAGGTAAGGGAGCTATGGACTTGGGAGGTATTTAAAAATTTTTTTTAACTTTTTACAAGTGCCCTCTAGGGTGCCCGGTTGGTGACCTGGCATGTGAGGGGGACCAGTGCACTACGAATCCTGGCCCCTCCCATGACCAAATGCCTTGGAGTTGTTTGTTTTTGAACTGGGCGCCTTCGGTTTCCATTATCGCTGAAAACCGATACCGCCCAGCTGAAATCCGCATAAATCTGATGCATTTGCCCGGCACCAACCGTATTATTGAAACAAAAGATAGATGCCCATCTTTTTCGAAAATACAGTCTGTCCTGCCCCTTTGCGTACCCATCCTCGGAGATAGGCGCCCATGGAGATGGGCGTTCGCGTTCAATTATGCCCCTCCACACCAACCAGCTCACCATTATTCATACAGTATGTTTATTTATGCCTTCAAAGAAATGAAGCAAATTGGTGAGGCAAGACTTGCCTTTGGCTAAACCCATGCTCCCTCTGTTCCATTAAACCATGTTTGTCTACTTGTTCAGTAATTTTATTCTTTATAATAGTTTCCACTATCTTGCCCAGTACTGATGTCAGGCTGATCAGTCTATAATTTCCCAGATCACCCCTAGAACCCTTTATAAAAATTGGCGTTATGGCAGCCAACCTCCAATCATCAGGTACTATGGACGATTTTAACAACAGGTTACAGATCACTAACAGCAGACCAGCAATTTCGTGTTTGAATTCTTTTACCATCCTGGGGTGTATGCCATCCAGTCCAGCTGATTTACTACTCTAATTTAGCAGTTTGGCTCAGTACATCTTCCAGGTTCAGTGAGATTTCTTTCAGTTCCTCCATATCATGGTACAGGTAGATCTCTTACATCTTCTTCTGTAAAAACTGAAGGAAAGAATTAATTTAATCTCTCTGCTATGGCCTTGCCCTCACTGACTGCCCTTTTTGCTCCTTCGTGATCTAACGGTCCCATGGATTCCTTTACAGGCTTTCTGCTTCTGATGTACCTGAAAAAGGTATTACTATGAATTTTTGTCTCCATCACAAGTTTTTCTTCATATTTTCTTTTTGTTACATTTGTACCCTGCGCTTTCCCACTCATGGCAGGCTCAATGCGGCTTACATATTGTATACAGGTACTTATTTGTACCTGGAGCAATGGAGGGTTAAGTGACTTGCCCAGAGTCACAAGGAGCTGCCTGTGCCTGAAGTGGGAATCGAACTCAGTTCTCTTTTAGCCTTCTTTATCAATGTTTTGCATTTAGCTTGACAGTGCTTATGTTGCTTCTTATTTTCTTTATTCGGATCCTTTTTCCATTATTGGAAGGATGCTCTTTTGGTTCTAATAACCTCTTTCACCTTATAACCATGCTTGCTGTTGTTTGGAATACATCTGGCCTGGGCTTCCAAGATGGTATTTTAAAGTAATGTCCATGCCTGATTTAAAGTCTTAACCTTTGTGGCCGACCCTTTAGTTTCTTTTTAACCATTTTCCTAATTTTGTCATAGTCACCCTTTCAAAAATTAAATGCTGCTACAATAGATTTCCTTAGTGAATTCACTCCAGATATCAACTCATATTTGATCTTGTTATGATCACTGTTTGCCAGCAGATCCAACACCGTTATCTCTCATGCCATACCCTGCATTCCACTAAGGACTAGATCTAAAATAACTTCCTCTCTTATAGGTTCTTGGACCAGTTGCTCCAAGAAGCATTCATTTATTATATTTAAGAATTTTACCTCCCTAGCACTCCCTGATCTAATATTTATCTAGTCAGTATTGAGGTAATTGAAATCACCCATTATTATATTGTTGCCCAATTTGCCACCATTTCTAATTTCTGTAAACATTTCTTCATCTGTCTGTTTGTTCTGTCCCAGCAGATGGTAGTACAGCCCTACCAGTATACTCTTTCCTTTCTTACATGGAATTTCTAGCCACAAGGATTCCACGCTGCTGTTTCATGTAGAATATTTATTTTGTTTGATTCAATTCCTTCTTTAACATATAGCATAAACCCCCCTCCAATTTGATTCACTCTATCATTGTTACGCTCTGCTACACTCCTCCAGAGGTGTAGCCTGCAAACGCAGGGTATTGGCATGTGAGGATGTGGCGGCCATCTTGGATGTGGTATCTCCAGGATAGGACGGCCATCTTGGAGTTGGCATCTCAGCTTGTGGCAGCCATCTTGGAGTTGAGCAGCTTCAGGAAGGATGCCCATATTTGGGCGTAGAGCATCTCCTCTGATTGGGGCGGCCACCTTGGAACAGCTGCACATGGTTGAGCCTAATCCCTGCACTATTTAAAGCTCTGTTTCCAGTCCTTCCAGGCTTCGGCTTCTATTCGCATAGAGGTTGTGGTCTTCATCTGTTCCAGTGTTTTCCTGTGTTCCTGACCTCGGATTGTTTACTGACCACGTGCTGTGTTGCTGCCTGCCCAGACTTTCGGACTGATTCTTGACTACACGCTGTGTTGCTGCTGGCCCAGACTTCAGACTGTTTTCTGTTTTTGCTGCTTTGCTGATTCCTTGCTCCAGGACTCTGTCTGCACTCCCGCTTGTCTGGTCAGTGGTCACGCAACCCCGCTGGTTCCGGAAATCCTGCCGGCCGCTTGAACCCAGGGGCTCAACTCCTGGGGGACAGTGGCTAAGTGCAGGTGAAGCTTGGGGCAGCAGCGTAGCGAGGCCGGCTAACACTCGGGGCGGGTCGCCGCTGCGCACCCCCCCTCGGCATGCGCAACCCCCCCAGAATGCATCTTTACCGCTGGCGCTCCGCCCCGCCGAGTGCACGTCATCTCTGGGAGCTGCGTCGGCTCCATTGGTTCCCTGCTTTCTCTGTTCTGGGGCAGAGAGAGCAGGTAACCAGCGGCGCCGACACCTCCCCCAGCGCATGCACCCGGGGCGGACCGCCCCACCGCCCTCCCTTCCTACGCCACTGGCTTGGGGTTGTCTGGCTGCCTGACTGAGCGCGGTGGCACTCCATCTTCGCCATGCTCAGTTGGGGCACAAGGGCTCACATTCCCAATCATAACAATCATTGAGATATAATGTGCACCCTGATAACACAGTGTCCCATCGATTATCCTCCTTCCACTAGGACTCTGAGATGCCTGTTATACATACCTTATCATTTAGTGCTATAAACTTCAACTCTCCCATCTTATTTTTTAGTCTTTTAGCCTTTGTATATAGACAGTTCAGATTGTGATTTTTCCTTGCATCTACAAGCTGCTTTGAAGTTGATGAGGATAATTTGCATCCTTTACTCTGTTCACCCATTAAACACTCCTGGTTTTGTTTCACCATTATTGAAACCTCTTTATTGGGATTCCCTAAAGATCCTGTTCAATATTATCCTTCAAGGACACTCAACACTGAAACATGCGCTGCTGGGCAACTCTCGGCTTCCCCCCTCCCCCAACCCTTAGTTTAACAGCTAAACTAGGCCCTGCTGTGTCTTCTAGAGACTAATCTGTTAATGCTGTAGGCTGTGGAACAAAATCTAAGTTTTAAAACTATGGGGAAAAGGGTATGGAGACTAGTTAATAAAGTTTGCTTTTTAAAATTCTTAACCTGCAGTTAACTTACCGGGGTTTAAAAAAGGTTTGGATGGCTTCCTAAAGGAAAAATCTATAAACCATTATTCAGATGGACTAGGGGAAATCCACTACTTATTTCTAGGATAAGCAGCATAAAATGTATTGTACTTTTTTGGGATCTTGCCAGGTACTTGTGACCTGGATTAGCCACTGTTGGAAACAGGATGCTGGGCTTGATGGAACCAGGGCCGGTCTTAGCAAGTGCGGGGCCCTATGCAGACCAATTTGGTGGGGCCCCATCCTAGCCCCGCCCCACCGTAGTCCCACCCCACCGCAGCCCCGCCCCTACCCTAGCTCCACCCCATTGATAAGATTATTCCATTTTTGGAACATTTTTTATTTATGAAATTTCAAATAAAGACAAATGAAGCTAAACTTGTACAAAAAAACTGATTGAAATAATAAGCACAATGCTATCATGAAACCTCCCCTCCCTAGAAATTATTCAGTTCAAGTCCACTACAATTAGTAGTTCCAATTCTCATATCAAAGGAGAATAAAGTAAAAATATTAAGAAAAGATTCAGTACTTTCAAATTCCCCTATTTCTCTGTAACCCATATATGCAATAAAATAAAAATGAAATGAAAAGATATACAATAAAATAAAGTGATGTGTGAAATATAATGTACAATATAAAAACATATAAACCACCAAGGTATTAAAATTGTTTTAAAGTATATACCACAGCTCTCTGACTCAAGAAGACTCCGACTCCGTCTGTCATCCATAATTGTCTGACAACACACAGAAAAAAAATAAGTAAAAACAAATTGTCACAATTAATACCTTATACACCAATATACCAGCCATACGGAAAATGCAGACCGTCAACAATATGAAGCTAGCAAGGGATCATAATATCACAATTCTCATGTAGAGCCACAAAACACCCTTTTAGAGGTAGTGTGTCATGATTTAGACTCTACACCCTTTCTGATGTTTGGTGCCACCTTAGTAAGGCCAACACACAATCTCTCCACTGCAAAACACTATACACAAACTTGTGCAAAAACACACTCATAACCTTAACAAACCATAAACAGCACTAATTCCAAGGACAGAACGAGCTACAACCTTATGCGTGGCGTGGAAAGGCAACTGTAATTACACCTGGCTCTAAAACACCAGTGCACAACCTAGTGAAAAAAAACAAACAAAAAGGGATTCAAACTATACGCTAGCAGAATACTGCACCTTCCTTGATCATACCTGAAAAACACATGAAGGCAATACTGAACTGGAAAGTTACCTCAAGAAGTCAGACTCAGCATGCAGCAATACTACAAAAATTGAAACGTACATGAAAAATATCACAGATGCACATTTCCAAAAACTGACATATTCCAATTAATAAATCCTGAATAAAATAGTTTTTTCTACCTTTGTTGTCTGGTGACTTTGCTTTTCTGATCATGCTGGCTCAGTATCCGATTGTGCTGCTATCTGTACTCTTAACTCCGTTTAAAGGGCTTCCTTTCCATTTATTTCTTTACTTTCCGCCTTTCTTCTTCATTTCTTGCCCTACATCCATAAGTAAAAGCTGGGTCCTCCGCAGACTTGACTGTCCAGTGGATCCAGCTTCTGCCTATTTTCTATATCCATGTGCACTTTTTCTCCTCTCGTCCTTTTCCCTCACCTCATCTCCTTCCTCACTCTTCCCTCGCCTCCATCCATGTCCAGCATTTCTTCTCTCTCCTCCATCCACCCATGTCCAGCGACCCTCCTGCCCCCCCTGCCATCCATCTATGTCCAGCAACCCCCTCCTGTCCCCTCTGCCCTCCCCTGCCATCCACCTATGTCCAGAAACCCCCCTCCCATGCCATCCACCCATGTCCAGAAACTCCCCTCCTCTGCCATCCACCCATGTCCAGCGACCCTCCTGTGCCCCTCCCCTGCCATCCACCCATGTCCAGAAACCCCCCTCCTCTGCCATCCACCCATGTCCAGCGACCCTCCTGTCCCCTCTGCCCTCCCCTGCTATCCACCCATGTCCAGAAACCCCCCTCCCCTGCCATCCACCCATGTCCAGAAAACCCCCTCCTCTGCCATCCACCCATGTCCAGCGACCCTCCTGTGCCCCCTGCCCTCAACCTATGTCCAGAAACCCCCTCCCCTGCCATCCACCCATGTCCAGCGACCCTCCTGTGCCCCCTGCCCTCCCCTGCCATCCACTTATTTCCAGAAACCCCCCTCCCCTGCTATCCCCCCATGTCCAGCGACCCTCCTGTGCCCCCTGCCCTCCCCTGCCCTCCACCCATGTCCAGCGACACGACTCTCCTCGTTCCCCTGCTCCCCCTCCCTCCAGCCACCTGAGCCCCCCTCCCATCTGAGCCCCCCCCTCCCCGACCCGCCAAACGACCCTCTTCTACCACCCGACCCGCCGGCACCTCACCTGACCGAGCATTTTAAAAAAATCTACAAGCAGCGGTGCCTCGTGTCTGTAAAAGAAGAAAAATCGCTTCGTCCATTGGCCGGCCTTCCCTCATGTCCCGCCCTTGTGGAAGTTACATCAGAGGGCGGGACATGAGGGAAGGCCGGCCAATGGACGAAGCGATTTTTCTTCTTTTACAGACGCGAGGCACCGCCGCTTTAGATTTTTTAAAAATGCTGGGTCAGGTGAGGTGCCGGTGGGTCGGGTGGTAGAAGAGGGTCGTTTGGCGGGTCGGGCAAGGGGGGCTCAGACGGGGGAGGGCTCAGACGGCTGGAGGGAGGTGGAGCAGGGGAACGAGGACTGGAGAGTCGCGTCGCTGGGCATGGAGGGCAGGCGAGCAGTGGCGGTGGTCGGAGAGGCGAGGCAGACTTGAGACGTGCCGCGCGGGGCCCCCTTAGGCGCGGGGCCCTATGCGGCCGCCTCGGTCGCCTCTGCCTAAGACCGGCCCTGGATGGAACTTCGGTCTGTCCCAGTATGGCAATGCTTATGTACTTATATTGAGATCTTTAACTTTATCCCCATATGTTTATGACGAAGACCACTGACCATTTTAGTAGCTACTCTCTGGACCAACTCCATCCTGTTTATATCTTTTTCAAGGTGCAGTCTCCAGAATTGTACACAGTATTCTAAATGAGATCTCACCAGAGTCTTATACAGGGTTATCATCACCTCCTTTTTCCTACTGGTCATTCCTCTCGCTTTGCACCCAAGCATCCTTCTAGCTTTCACCATCACCTTTTCTATCTGTTTGGCCATCTTAAGATCGATATACATGGTCACACCCAAGCCCCGCTCCTCTTTCATGCACAAAGGTTCTTCCCCCCTAAATTGTACTGTTCCTTTGGTTTTTACAGTCCAAATGCGAAGAAATGCAAAGTGATGCACTTAGGTTGTAGAAATCCACGGGAGACATATGTGTTAGGCGGGGAGAGTCTGATATGTACAGATGGGGAGAGGGATCTTGGAGTGATAGTATCTGAGGATCTGAAGGCGACGAAACAGTGACAAGGCGGTAGCCGTAGCTAGAAGGTTGCTAGGCTGTATAGAGAGAGGTGTGACCAGCAGAAGAAAAGAGGTTTTAATGCCCCTGTATAAGTCGTTGGTGAGGTCCCACCTGGAGTATTGTGTTCAGTTTTGGAGGCCGTATGTTGCTAAGGATGTAAAAAGAATTGAAGCGGTGCAAAGAAAAGCTACGAGAATGGTATGGGATTTGCATTACAAGACATATGAGGAGAGACTTGCCAACCTGAACATGTATACCTTGGAGGAAAGGAGAAACAGGGGTGACATGATACAGACGTTCAAATATTTGAAAGGTATTAATCCGCAAACAAACCTTTTATGGAGTAGGGAAGGCGGTAAAACTAGAGGACAGACAGGAGTAATGTCAGGAAGTATTTTTTCACGGAAAGGGTGGTAAATACGTGGAATGCCCTCCCGCGGGAGGTGGTGGAGATGAAAATGGTAATGGAATTCAAACATGCATGGGATAAACACAGAGGAATCCTGTTTAGAAGGAATGGATCTATGGAATCTTAGCAGAGATTGGGTGGCAACACCGGTAATTGGGAAGCAAAACCAGTGCTGGGTAGACTTCAACGGTCTATGCTCTGATCATAACTGAATACATATGGAAAGTTCAAGAACAGTGGTGGACAGACTTTTACGGTCTATGCCATGAGAAAGGCAAGGACAAATCAAACTCAGGTATACATATAAAGTTTCACATACCATGTAAAATGAGTTTATCTTGTTGGGCAGACTGGATGAACCGTTCAGTTCTTTACCTGCCGTCATTTACTATGTTATTATGTTAAAATTACAACCAAACAAACTTCTGTAGCAGATAAATACCATCTCAATAAGGCTTCTGCAACAAGGTAGCTAAAACAATTCTTCTAATTCAACCTCTAGCCAATTTTCAGATGGCAAGGAGCATATGCAGCATCCGGAGAGATAGGTAAACGTATTCCTGTGTCCAGTAAGAGGCAGTACAAGTTTATTCCTGTTCTCAATGACTTATGCAAACCTGTAGGAGACAAATATCAAGAAACAAAAACAAAATAGCAGAAAACAAAATGACACAGAAGTGCAGTGTGGCAAACAATTAGTAGTTTTTCTGTTATCAGTGTTATGTAACAGAGTGGACACCTGGGAGGGAGTGGAAAACATGAAAAAGGATCTGCAGAAGCTAGAAGAATGGTCTAAGGTTTGGCAATTAAAATTCAATGCGATCGGGGAGGGGGGTTCGTGGATTTGATATACCACCTTTCTGTGGTACAGCTACAGGTACAATGCCCTGGAAGACAGAGGTTAGGGGATTGACTAATGCCCTTGTCCTAGATAACCTGGGGATCTATCGTAAACTGGAACAGATAGAAAACTCTGCAAGACAATTTAATATCTCTGTGTTAAATTTCCACAGACTGATAGAAATGCCTCTCTTGCATATGTTTAAAATATTTGGTGAAGGTTCTGCACCTACTATCAGAAACAGATCCTCCTATGAATAAAGCCTATTTTCACCTAAAAGGGCATCATGGGAGAGCTACATAAGAGGAAGGAGTGATGATTATTTCAATTTCTGATAGTTTGGCTGAAATTTAGGAAAGGGCTATTCTGATAGTCATAGTTATTTGTGGGCATCATTTGAACAAACATTTACATCTATATTTCAGGATTTCCCATGCTCCTTTTTTTTTTTGTTCAAAGCATATGGATGTTTCCAGAAGCTGTGAAAGTTACTCAGGAGAAGTGGAAGTTATTGAAATTATGTTTGCGTATGCACAAGAGATTGAAACTCTTTCTATTGGCACAATGTTTTTTCTTACATTATCTTTGCAAGTATGTAAGATATCTTATCTATGCTCTGTTCTAATTTTGATTTTTTTTATCTTAATGCAATGATTTATGGAAAGTCATCCCTTAATGCCAATTGGATAATATCTTGGTTGATCATTTTTTTTATGTTTACCTTCTTTCATTCCTTCTTCTTTACTTTTTTCTCTATCTTTCATTAATTTATGGCCTAATGGGTTACAGATCTCTTTCAGTGGTGATATTATTGTTAATTTATGTTTTTTGCTTGGAAAAGGTAATTGTTCTCTATGTTTCTTTAATCGACCACAACATCACCATGTATTTGTTTCTCTACCGGACTTGGCGAATGCTGTTACGGTACTCATAAGCCACATTGAGCCTGCACATAAGTGGGAAAAAGTGGGATACAAATGTAACAAATAAAAATAAAATAAATAATAAAATAAGCAAGTTCTACTTGTAAAAAAAAATATTTCGTTTAATCATAAAAAATAACATAAAACATTAGTGGAGTGGAGGAGTGGCCTAGTGGTTAGGGTGGTGAACTTTGGTCTTGAGGAATTGAGTTCAATTCCCACTTCAGGCACAGGCAGCTCCCTGTGACTCTGGGCAAGTCACTTAACCCTCTATTTCCCCATGTAAGCCACATTGAGCCTGCCATGAGTGGGAAAGCACAGGGTACAAACGTAACAAAAGAATTTCCAAGGCAATTTTGAATTGATTTAGCATATTTTATTAGAAATATAACTGAAGAGCACAAAATTATGAATTATATGCTACAGTATATAAAGCAATTTTGCTTTTTTTTTTAATAAATTTGGTTCCATGTTTAACCTCTAAGCAGTATAAGTTGCATTTCCCTTGTTCGTTTTCTTAAGTTACTTTAATAGCAGCTTTCGAGCTTCAAATTTAAACTTGACACCTACACTGAAACTTGACAAACAGGATATCAGTGGAGAGGAAGAAGCTTTTCCTATTACATCTGATATGATCAAAACACTTTTCTTCAAAAAGTTTTATTCTAATACTTCTGTTACATTGTAATTGTGAGATGGTAGGATTCAAAATATATGCCAATCATTTATTTACCTATAAGGTAACACAATCTCAGCCAATACCAATTTAATAAGCTTATTTTTCCAGATTGTTTTCTCCTCTAATGCATTCAGAATATTCAGGAAGTGTCTACTTAAACTCTGTAAGGCAGAACTCGACAAATCTCAGGTGCCAGGTCGCCATGGCGCCTAAATAATCTGACCTGGTGCCTAGGTTTTATCCCTGTCGGCAGTTCCTCTCTCTCCCCTGCTGGGTCCAGACAGCGTCTCTCTCCCCCTCCCCCTCCTCATTGCTCCCAAATTTAGTGTCCCTCTCTATCACCCTTCCCCCTCCCCTCCCCAGGAACTTGCCTCTGAGCCTCACTGGAGGTGCCCCCCCCCCCCCACACACAAGAGGCTGAAGGTCCGGTGAACCTCCAGCTCCCCTAGTCCCCCTGACAAGTTTCCCTGGTGGCCCAGTGGAATACCCCCTACCCCCTGGACACAGGGGGCACCCCCTGACACCAAAAATCTTTCCCTAGTGACCCAATGGGCAACCCTACCCCCACCCATCCTGGTGGTCTAGTGTCCCCCAACCCCCCCCCCCCCCATACCTTTAAAAGTGAAGGAGGGAGAAGTACTCCCTCTTCCGGGGGCACAACCTTCAAAATGAAAGTGTCCTGCCTTGTGCATCCTGGGATGGTATTGAAGCCCTGCCCAGTGCATTCCAGGATGTACTGGGCAGGGTAGGGTGCCACCATTTTGAAGGCAGCACCCCAGAAGGAGGCAGTGCTACTCACTTCTCCACTTGTAAAGGTACAGGGGGTGTTTGGGGGGCACTAGACCACTAGGGCAGGTAGGAGTGGGGTTGCCCACTGGGACACCAGGGAAAGTTGTTTAGTGTTGGGGGTTAGGGGTGCTGGAGGTCCAATGGACCACCAGCCACCTGTGTCCAGGGGAGGTGGGGGGTAGCCCACTGGGCCATCAGGGAAACTTGTCCGAGGGGTTAGGGGGGCTGAAGGCTCACCGGACCTCCATCCCCCTGTGTCTGGGGGTGGGGGGGGGGCTGTAAGCATGCAAATGCATTCCTCCCCAATGCTCTGCAAGCCCTAATGCCAGCTTCAAACTGGGGAGGGTTTGCTGCAGGAGCAGCACCAATGTTTGGCACTTTGCCCGCAGAGCATTGAGGAGGAATAAGTAACACCCTGTTTTGCATGCATTAGAAAGCTACTTGCAGTCAGAGCCAGCGAACTTGTTGTTTCATGTGCTCGCCGGCTCTGATCAGGGGGCAGGAGCAAACACAGGCGCTAATAGCCTCTAGCACTCTCGTTTGCTTCTGATCATTGTGGTCTGAGAGAAGATAGACGGCAGACATGGAGAAAGAAGAAATGTGAAATAGACAGGAGGCCCGAGGCAGTAAAAACAGACCAAATCAAATGGAACAATAAAATGCTCAGACTACAAAGGCATTTCACCGGCTGTACTTGGTCCCTTTTTTTTCACGACCAAGCTTCAAAAAGGAGTCCCAACTCACCAAATGACCACTGGAGGGAATTGGGGATGACCTCCTCTTACTCCCCCAGTGGTCACCAACCCCCTCCTTCCCCCCCAAAAAATATAAAAAACATATTTTTGCCAGCCTCTATGCCAGCCTGAAATGTCATACCCAGCTCCATGACAGCAGTATGCAGTTTTTAGTAGGTGCAGTGCACTTTAGACAGATGTACCCAGGCCCATCCTCCCTACCTGTTACACTTGTGGTGGTAAATGGGAGCCCTCCAAAACCCCCCAAAACCCACTGTACCCACATGTAGGTGCTCCCCTTCACCCATAAGGGCTATGGTAATGGTGTACAGTTGTGGGGAGTAGGTTTTGGGGGGGATTTGGGGGGCTCAGCACCCAAGGAAAGGGAGCTATGCACCTGGGATCAATTTTTATTTTTTAATTTTTAGAAGTGCCCCCTAGGGTGCCTAGTTGGTGTCCTGGCATGTCAGGGGAACCAGTGCACTACAAATGCAGGCTGCTCCCATGACCAAATGCCTTGGATTTGGCCGGGTTTGTGATCGCCGGCATTATTTTCCATTATGGCCGAAAACTGATGCCGGCCATCTCAAACCCTGCAAACTCTGATATTTGGCTGGGCCCAACCGTATTAGCGAAAAAAAAGATGGCTGGCCATCTTTTTCGAAAATACGGTTGGCTCCGCCCACTTACAGCACCGGCCCCAAAGATGGCCAGCCAGCTATTTGGCTGGCGCCGTTCAATTATGCCCCTCCAAATGACTATAGCTAGTTTTAAACAGTGCATTTGTTCTAGCAAAAAAGGTGCCGGTACTCAAATGCTAGGCCACCCTTGGGGTGATCACCCACCCCACAATAGCCAGGACCCTGCAACCAGTCAAAGAATCTATGGCAAGGCAGAATCTGTGTGTAGATTCTGAGCTCTTTCATTAAAACTTGGGGTCCATGGGTCAATTTTAGCAGACAATGGAAAAGGTGCCGGTACTCAGTACCCCCAAGTACCGCCTCAAAAAAAGCCCTGGTTTTAAATTTAATGGTTACTTTACTGGTTTCATTCATCTTTGAGCAGGACTTGAAGCTAGCCATGCACTTTTAAATTTGTAAAGATCAATCCTTGTTCTTAGATAACAGAATCTGGATTTATCCAGATCTTGCAAAGTTGATACAAGAAAAGAAAAAGGAAATGATGAAAATCTTGGGGCCTTTTTCTTTTTTTCTGGAAATATATTATAAAATATAGTAGAATTAACTGTTTCCTTTTGTTCCTGATTAGATTTTTCATTGATACAATAAAGATAACTGGTCTACCCCCGAAACTCCCCAGGTACCTACTGAAGATGTTCTTGATGGGTGGTAGGGTTCCAGGAGAGATCCGGGAAATTACAGACTGGTAAGCCTGACTTCAGAGCCAGGCAAAATAGTGGAAAGTATTATAAAGAATAAAAATATGGAACACATAGATAAACATGGTTTAATGACTCAATGGAGGAAGGTGAATAATGGAGTGTCGCAGAGATCTGTACTGAGACTAATGCTATTTAACATATTTGTAAACAATGGAAATCAGAATGACAAATGAGGTGATTAAATTTGCACATGACACAAAACTATTCAAAGTTGTCAAAACACATGCGGACTGTGAAAACTTGCAGGAAGACTTAAGGACACTGGAAGACTGGGCATTCAAATGGTAGATTAAATTTAATGTGGACAAATGCAAAGTGATGCACATTGGGAAGAATAATCAAAATCATAGAGATGCTAAGGTCCACATTAGGAGTCAGTACCTATGAAAAAGATCTAGGTATCATAGACAATATGCTGAAATCTTCTGTCCAGTGTGTGGCGTCAGCCAAAAAAGCAACAGGGTGCTAGGAATAATTAGGAAAAAGTTGGTAAATAAAACCAAGAAAAAATAGTTGCTTACCTATAACGGTAGTTCTCCATGGACAGTAGATCATCTAGCCACACAACTGAAGTTACTCCTGGTGATGTGACTGACCCAGCCCTTCTAAAGCACAGAAAACTCAAAAAGAGCTCTCTGTGCATGTCCCTGCCTTCCTGTCACTGATAGGCACTGTATATACTGCACACTCAGCCCTCCCGCCTTAGTTAATCAAAAAGCTAGTGGCAACTCCGGGTGGGAGGGTGGGTCTGTGTGGCTAGATGATCACTGTCCATGGAGAAAAAATAGTTGCTTACCTGTAACAGTAGTTATCCGTGGACAGTAGATTATCTAGCCACACAGCTGAAGACTCCCAAGCTATAAGAGGGAACAGTCTGATAAAGAATACGAAATATATGAATTGTAATCATAGTAGGACTGTTGCCTGGAAGTGGAGGAGGAGGAAAGTTGACACCCCATAGGAAAAACAACAAATAACCTGTCCAAAAATAGAATCTGCTGAGAAAGCAGTATCCATGTAAAAGTTTATCGTAAATGCGTATAAAGAAGCCAACTTTACTGGTTTGGAGATATATACTGAAGAAACTCTGTAAAGATGAGTTGTTATAATGGCCCAAGTTCAAAAATGATGTGCAAGAACTAGAATCTGTGTAGAATGTTATTGAGTTGTTTACTGAGAGTCCAAATGAATAGTTGCAGCTATCTCTTTAGAGTAAGGATCTTTACAGAGAAGTTGAGTTGATGTACATTTGACTAATGTACATTAGTCAAAGATAGAAATATATATGAGATGATCTGGTCTAATATTGTGTACTGGCATGGTAAGTCAATAGTGCACAGGCATTGATCAAGTAATCATCAAAGCTCATATTTAATAATGTGTGGAGATGAAAGAAAATTGGCGGAATAAAAGATTGACCGATGAGGAACAGAGACATCACCTTTAAGAGGAATCCTAGGTGTGGACAAAGCAGCACCTTGTTTAGTAAGACTTTAAGAAAAAATGCTTATAGTGAAATAAGTGTCTGAATTTCAGTGTTACATTATGCTGATGTGATGGAAATGAGAAAAACTGGGATTTAGCATAAAAAGCTATGTCTTCCCGATTGGATAGGTGCATACTGAAGAATAATGAGAACTGTCTGTACCAGATTTAAATTCCTTGCTAATGGAAGTGACTGAAAAAGAGGGTGAAAATATATCAAACCCTTGAAAAAACATTTCATAATAGAATGCTTGAGAAATGGATACCAGAACAAGATGCAGTTGTATTGTTGAAAAAGACAATCTTGTATTTGATAAAAAGTATAAAAGATCTGTTCATGGAGTATTTCGAAGACACAAGAAGAATTCAAAACACATGTAGAAAACTGTTCACTTTTGAATGGAAAGGACGCAGAAGCCAGACTTCTAAAATCATGGACTCAAGGTAGAAAAGGTGGCTTTGATTCTGTATGTTGAAAGCTGAGTCTTTGAACAATAAAAGTGGTGGATGAATAGCTATGTTGCGCACTATCTTGATTCATGAGTGCTTGTGTTAGTATGATGTGAACTAAATCCAAGTGCACAAAGCTTATACTAGGAGATGCATTGGAAGAGAAGCATGTAGAAGGTCTTGATTCCATTGGATTTGGTAAAGATCGATTGCTACTTCATTCTGAATCGGTCACCTTGAGCAATATTTGAAACTAATGGCGATCAGTGAGAATGGTAACAGAACAAAATTGTTAATTCTCACTCTTAGGATAAAACAGAGAAAAAATATAGTTTTGATGGACCACGAGTGAGGTTGAAAGAAATTCTTGCTCAGTAAACCAGGGAGAGACACAGAGGGAGGCAATGAGGCTCAGAGGGAGACAAGATACTATGATATTGGAATTGAGGACAAGAAAAATTATTCAAATGCAAATTGCTTCTAGGCACAGGATACTGAGCTAGATGGACCATTGGTCTGACCCAGTATGGCTATTCTTATGTTCTTCTGATCCCTGAGCATTCCTGGACTCAAATTGGCAGCCTTAGACTCCTAGTGTTAGTACTGCAAGAGTACTGCTAGGGGGTTGAGGCTGCCATTTTGAGACTAGGATCCTCCCAGGCAGGAGCACCAGGGAATAACTCTTGTATCACCCCCCCCCCCAACACACAACACACACACACACACACACACACACACACACACACACACTACTTACCAAAGACAATCCTGATAGGTGCCAGAGTGAATATAAGAATAGCCATACTGTGTCAGACCAGTGCTCTATCTAGCCTAGTATCCTGGTTCCAACAGTGGCCATCCAGGTCACAAGTTCCTGGCAGAAACCCAAATAGAAGCAGCATTCCATGCTACCAATCCCAGAGCAAGCAGTGGCTTCCCCCATGTCTATCTCAATAGCAGAATATGGACCTTTCCTCCAGGAAATTGTCCAAACTTTTTTAGAACCCAGATACACAAACCACTGTTGCTACAGCCTCCAGCAATGAGTTCCAGAGCTTAACTATTCTTTGAGTGAAAAAAATATGTCCTCCTATTTGTTTTACAAGTATTTCCATGTAATTTCATTGAGTGTCCTCTGGTCTTTGTACTTTTTGAAAGAGTGAAAAATTGATTCACTTTTATCCGTTCTACACCACTCAGGACTTTGTAGACCTGAATCATATCCCCCCATCAGCTGTCTGTTTTCAAAGCTCAAGAGCCATGGAGGGGCATTTTCGAATAATGTCTAAGTCTGAATTTGGCCATTTTACAAAAACGTCCAAAATCTGAACAGGAAAGAAGATCATTTTCAACAAACAAAAACGTCTATCTTTTCCTTTTGAAAATACTGTTTGGAAAAATGTTTTGTAATTTGGATGTTTTATTTTTTGGTCCATTTTTAAACAAATGTCCAAATGCAAAACGTACAAAATACACAAGAAAATCAACAACAGAGTGAAACCATTCACATGTTCTAAGTGTGGTAAAAGCTTAGTTGTAATGTAAATCTCAAAGTGCATCAGAGAGGCCACACAGGAGAGAAACCATTTGCATGTATAGAGTGTGGTAAAAGCTTTGGTTGGAAAGAAAGCCTCACACGGCATCAGAGAATCCACACAGGGATGAAACCATTTACATGCACTGAGGAGGTAAAAGCTTCAGTTGCATTGGGTCAGATAATTAGGGAATGTACACTCTTGCTATGAAGTATGGAAAAATAGCACTCTGGTATTTAGATATATGTAATGAGACCTCCTTTTTATCTATAGATCTGAATTCAAAGCCTAAATCTAATGATAAACAATAGACACAAGGCTCAGATATTATAAAAAAAAAATAGAAAGCTTGGCATCAGGTAGAACAGTGGGAAAAGTGACATCCCAGGAAAGCAATAGGGCATTCTTGGGGGCACTGCAGTGGACTTTATAAAATGCTCCTAGGTATACATCTCACCATTGCTCCTTTACCTTGTCTGCTGAGCACTCCCCCCCCCCCCAAAACCCACTACTCCCAACTGTACACCACTACCATAGCCCTTACAAGTGAAGGGTGCACCAATATGTGGGTATAGTGGGTTTCTGGTGGGTTTTGAAGGGCTCACAGTTTCCTTCACAAGTTGAACAGGTAGGGCGAGGTAGAAGCCTGGGTCCACCTGTCTGCAGTGCACTGCACCACTACTAGACTATTCCAGGGACCTGCATGCTATTCTAACGGACCTGAGTATAACATCTGAGGCTAGCAAGTAATATTTTTAATCACATTTTTTGGGGGTGGGAGGGGGGTTAGTGACCACTGGGGGAGTAAGGGGAGGTAATCCTTGATTCCCTCCAGTGTTCATCTAGTCATTTGGGGCACTTTTTGTGTGGAGTAAAGGAGTAGCCTAGTGGTTAGTGTCATGGACTTTGATCCTGGGGTAGTGGGTTCAATTTCCACTGTAGCTTTTTTTTTTTTTTTGAATAAAAACAGGTCTAGCTTAAAAGGTCTTTATAAAAACAGGTCTAGCTCAAAAGGTCTACATTTTAGTCCTGGACGTTTTTGATGTGTTCCATTATGGCTGAAAAATGTCTAACTCTTAGAAACGCCCAAGTCCCAACTTGAACATGCCCCTGACACACCCACTTGAGATTTAGACATACTTCTGACAGACTTCAGAGAAAAATGTCTAAAACGAGGTTTTAAAAATACTGATTTAGACGTTTTTGTGAGAAAAATGTCCAAATGCAGACTTATGTCACTTTTTGGATGTTTTTCTCTTTTGAAATTGAGCCTGCTAACCTCTTTAGCCTTTCCTCATATGAGAGGAGTTCCATCCCCCTTTATCATTTGGGTACAGCGGTAGTAAAAGAGGATTGGAAGTAGGGGTACTTTAAAGTGGTGACATGGCCTTGGTGGGTCTGACTATGTTTTGAAAACAAAAAGTCCTCTGGTCAAGGGCTTAGGAGCAATATTTGAATATATTCAATTAAGTACTTTTTCCAGACTTGCTACTAACCTCCCTGGGATCTCCTTCTGTGAAGATTTCACAGGGTGGCCTGGGCACAGTTTCTTTACCAAACAATAGGGAGAGAATCCATTTAACACCTAGAATGTGTATTTAAATAGGTATCTAGTGCAATGGGGAGACATAGTCCATTCAGCATATCCCCCCACCCTCCCCCACCACCACCAGTCTAGGAGCTATATTTTAGACCAGTTATAATCATCTTAGGGGCCCTTTTACTAGACCATGCTAAGCGCTAATGCACGCTTAACACAGGAAAAAAAAAGACTACACAGTAATTTGCCTGTCAGCATGCACTAATCATGCGTTATTTATTTTTTTCTAATTTCTTGGGGAGTTGGCTTGCCATGGGTGGGGAATGAGTGTGGTAATATTATTCAGCTATCACATTCTGATTAGTGCATGCTAACTGGATAACATGGACTGAACATGGGAGCACTTAGTACCTCCTAAATAGGCCCATCCCCCCCTACTTGTAACACTTGTGCTGGTAAATGGGAGCCCTCCAAAACCCACTGTACCCACATGTAGTTGCCCCCTTCACCCCTAAGATCTACAGTAGTGTTGTACATTTGTGGGTAGTGGGTTTTGGGGGGGGTTGGGGGGCTCAGCACCCAAAGTAAGGGAGCTATGCATGTGGGAGCTTTTTCTGAAGTCCACCGCACTGACCCCTAGGGTGCCCAGTTGGTGTCCTGGCATGTCAGGGGGGGCCAGTGCACTATGAATGCTGGCTCCTCCCATGACCAAATGCCTTGCATTTCGCTGGGTTTGAGATGGCCGGCAGTTTTTTCCATTATCGCTGAAAAACAAAACCGGCGATCTCAACCCCGGCGAACTCTGGCATTTGGCCGGGCTAAACCGTATTATAGAAAAAAAAGATGGCCGTCCATCTTTTTTGAAAATACGATTCCGGCCAACTGTTGCGCTGCCACCAAAATAGATCGCCGGCGACGTTCGATTATGCCCCTCTTTGTGATTCATTCATTCCGGCCTTGAAAGACTGTTGATCCTGTTAAGACTGAAGTATTTTGAATTCTTGCCTTTGGAGTGGTGTACAGTTTGAAATATTTTTCTTGTTGGAATTTGTTGTCTGTTGGTATTATGTTGTGCTTGTCTAGAGGGTGTCTTAAACTTTTCATACTTTAATTGAATGATTACTATTTAGTAAATTCTTCGTTTATACTGTCAAATTGACTTGTCTTTGTTTGCGGACTTGCACATCTATTTGGGAAATAATTTAGGGGGAGATAAGATTTGTGTCCCTAACTGCTGTCTAATAATTATTCAAATGGCATGAATTGTAAATATGCATAACATACACAAAATAATGCATAAACAAAAACAAAAAGTCTGAGATTCAAGCAACAGGAAAGATTGTAAAACAGAAACATACTAGTAACATTTTCTAATAAAATTTGGAGGTATTGAATGCCCTTTGTCATAATGCTTCCTCTTGGGCTGTCCTCCTCACTTTTAATTGCTTGGCCAAATGTTTAAGACACTCTTTATAAGTTGTTAGCCCTCATTAATGTCTTTGTTGTTTTCCAGGTCACAGAACTACTAATGTGAAAACAATTTTCTAGGCAAGTAAATCTTCAAGCACAGTGACAGTAAAATCCTATCATGCAGTACACGTGGCAATGTAAGATGCGTGGAGGGGCATAATCGAATGCGAACGCCTATCTCCATGGGTGTCTATGTCCGAAAATGGGTACGTGAAGAGGCGGGACAGACCGTATTTTCTAAAAAAATGGACGTTTTTCAGCTGGGCGGTTGTTTTTTTTTAGCGATAATGGAAACTAAAAACGTCCAGCACAAAAACGTCCTAATCCAAGCCATTTGATCGTGGGAGGGGCCATGATTCGTAGTACACTCGCCCCCCTGACATGCCAGGACACCAACTGGGCACCCTAGAGGTCAGTGTGGTGCACTTCAGACAATGCTCCCACATGCATAGCTCCCTTACCACGGGTGCTGAGCACCCAACCCCCTCCCCCAAAACCCACTACCCACAAATGTACAACACTACCATAGCTCTTAGGGGTGAAGGGGGCACCTACATGTGGGTACAGTGGGTTTTGGAGGGCTCCCATTTACCAGCACAAGTGTTACAGGTATGGGGGATGGGCCTGGGTCCACCTGGCTGAAGTGCACTGCGGTACCCACTAAAAGTGCTCCAGGGACCTACATACACGCAGGCCTCTAGGACTTGTTGCTGCTATATAACATTGGCACACCAGTTGACACTTGAAGACTAATCTCTCCGAAAACGTCCTTTATTGGAATAAGCACGCTTACTCACAGTTAACTGCAGATCAGAGGTTGTGCCCCATTGGCAACGAGTCTCCCTGGTGCTGAGATGAGCAGTAGGTCCGAGCTGGCAGAATGCTGTACAATGCCCTCTTTCAGCCACATTCAAGGGAAGAACTAAGTTCTGTAATGTGGCTAACACGTGAAAGGGATCTAAAAGTGTCTTACAAAAATGGCCACTACCGGAAACAAAACAGGGCACACTCTGACCCAGTAAGCAGGGGGAAAAGCACCATGGGAGTAGAGCCTACCAACTACCAACATCGTGAGCATTTGCCACAAGCTAGTGGAATCACGGAGCCCAATACCCTACACCCACCACAATGCATTGCTGATGTGACTCTGCAGTGCGCATAACAGAAAAGGTGTCACACTCACCCGAGAGCTACATCAGAACCAGGGAAAGGCTGTCACAGGATAGAACACATTCTGCTGTCATGGAGGTGGGTACGGCATTTGAGGCTGGCATACAGGCTGGAAAAAAAGTTTTTAAAGTGGGGTTTTTTTTGGTGGGAGGGGGTTAGTGACCACTGGGGGAGTCCAGGGAGGTCATCCCCGATTCCCTCCAGTGGTCATCTGGTCAGTTGGGGCACTTTTTTGGGACCTGTTCGTGAAAAAAAAGGGTCCAAAAAAAGTGACCCAAAATCGTGGTAAAAATGCCTTTTTTTTCGATTATCAGCTAACGACGCCCATCTCTCCTCGGCCGATAACCACGCCCTAGTTCTGCCTTCACCATGCCTCTGACACGCTCTTGTCAACTTTACCCGTTTCCGCGACGGATTGCAGTTGGAAACACCCAAAATCGGCTTTCGATTATACCGATTTGGGCGCCCAAGGGAGAAAGACGCCCGTCTCCTGATTTGGGTCGCAATATAGGCATTTTTCTCTTTCGATTATAAGCAGGATAGTACATAATAATGACCCATTGAAGAAATGGAACCAGGACCACCAACATGCATGAATTGATGAATAACACTCCTGATCCATTTCCCATGACTGACAGGAATCTATATATCAGGGGCATAGCCAGACTTCGGCTGGAGGGGGGGTCCAGAGCCTGAGGTGAGGGGCACATTTCAGAACCCCCCCTGGCGCCGCCAACCCCTCGCCACTTTTGACCCCCCCCCCCCAGTGTCGCCGCCCTTCCTCCATCCCTTTCGAACCCCCCTCCCGCTGACGCTGTCACCCCTCCTCCGCCACGCCAGGTACCTTTGCTGGCGGGGGTCCCCAACCCCTGCCAGCCGAAGTCCCCTTCAGCACATGTTTCCGAGTCCAGCGCATTCGCTGACTGGATTCTGTTTCTGTGAGTCCTGACGTACTGCACGTTCCTACGTGCAGGACGTCAGTACTCACAGAAACAGAATCCAGATCAGCAACGCGCTGGACTCGGAGACCGGCGCTGAAGAGGACTTCGGCTGGCGGGGGCTGGGGACCCCCGCCAGCAAAGGTACCTGACGGCGGCGGTGGTGGTAGGGGAGGGTTGGTGGTGGAGGGAGGAGGGGGTCAAATGTGGCGGGGGAGGGTCGGCGGCAGGGGGGGGTGAAAGCAAGGGGACCAAGGCTAAATCTGTGGGGGCCCATGCCCCCCTAGCCCCACCTAGCTATGCCCCTACTATATGTATATATAGCAGACGCATGTGTTTGTAGTTTGTAAATTATCTGGTTGAATTTCTAAATTGACTGCATCCACCAGGAATGCCACCACATCAACTACACTTGAAAAATGGTTTGCCAATCATACTGCTACAAAATCTAAATGTCCAAAGCTATGTAATGGCACATGTTTAGCTCTTAAAACTCTAATGCCACACATTATTGAAGCTACAATCTTGACAGGTTGTGCCAAAGGACAGCACGTTTTTATACCTAAAATTCCTCTTATTCCATCTATCAGATACAGTTCAAAAGACTACTGTTTCCAGTTCAACTGACCTTTGCAATGTCGATAAATAAGGCTCAAGGTCAAACGTTAAAAGTCACAGGTATCAACTTACAAAATCCACGGTCTTCACATTGGCAATTATATGTCGCCTGTTCACAAGTTGGCTCAAATAAGTCTCTATACATATATGCTCCAAATCGCAAAACAAAATGTCTATCAAAATGCGCTTGAATGAGAACTTATTACAAATTATATTAAACATATTTAAAATGTATCTACTATTTCTGTTTGTACAAATAAAAATATATCTATATACATATATCTATACCTATTCTTTATGTTTTATTTCTCGCATTAAAAATACATACTTATACAGTGTTATTACACACAAATAAACCTTGCTTTTCTCAATTACAAAATACCTATTGCTCAGCAACGCCAGCGGGGACAGATAGTATGATGAATATGTTAATGTATGTGAAATGATTTTCAGCTATTACAGATATTATACTGCAGTGGAAACTGCATATGTAACTCTGTTGCAGAATTAAGGGTCTGGCATTGAAGCATATTAAAACAGAGACTATAATGGTAGATAATGGGTTTTATGCATAGACAAAAAGTGAGGGAAAGTCCTTCCTGAAAAAGACCTAAGGGCCCTTTTACTAAGGCATGTAGGTGCCTATGTTTTTGCCAGCTCCATATATCCAGAAATTCAAAGCTAGAGCCCAGACATTGCTCGACATTGAATTTCTGGGGATAACGCCTGTGGTGGTCAGCAAAATATTGATCTCTGCCGGCTAGATATTGGACCCTTAAAGCTATATGGATTTTCAGCACTACTACTCTTATAAGCACCACTTTGAAAATCCATTTCAAGTTTCAAATGGAAAATTATACATTTGAAAGTCATATCTTGTGGAAGAGTGGTCTAGCGGTTAGAGCACTGGTCTTGACATCCAGAAGTGGCTGCTTCAAATCCCACTGCTGCTCCTGGTGATCTTGGGCAAGTCACTTAATCTTCCATTGCCTCCATACAAACGTAGGGGTCCTTTTACCAAGCTGCAGGAAAAAGAGCCCTAAGAGCCATTTTTCCCACGCCAGGGACCTTTTTACTGCAGCGGGTAAAAAGCCTCCAGACAAACATGTTCATGCTGTAAGAGAACTCTTACCGCGTGACCATGTGGTGGGGAGCCCTTGCCACCACTCATTGAGGTGGCGATAAGAGCTCCCAGCCTCCCACAGTAATCCGGCAGTAATCGGGCAGTAGATGGTGATGCCTGATTACTGCTGGGTTACTGCTGTGCAAACCATTTCCGATGGGTTTCTTTTTTCCCCCGGAAATGGCGCGTGTGCGGGGCAGAATTACAGCCGTTGGCCCGGCAGTAGTCTCGATTTAGCATTCGGTAAACCCACGATGGGCTTACCGATGCTTTGTAAAAGCCCTCCAGGGAAATACCCAGTGTACCTGAATGTTACTCACCTTGAGCTACTACTGAAAAAGGTGTGAGTAAAATCTAAATAAATACAATTAAATAAATACCTGCTATTTACCCATTGGCACTAGTACATATAACTTGGGTCCCACCTTTGGTCTGCCCCAAATCATTCCTCTTTTCTGCACTTACAACATTCTCCATTCTGCAAATAAAATGGGTAAAATTGTATTTAGAATTGCTGTGGATTTTAAGCAATAAAGCATTTATACAACTGGTGCTATTGAATATTGACCTCCTAATGTTTAAGATCCTTGTATAATGGGCAAAATGTAAATTAATTGCAAAATATGATATGAGGCAACACTTTCCTTTTTCTAAACGTCTTAGATGCAATCTGATTAGCAAAATATTGCAGAGCAAATGAAACACTTGCTTTGTTGTAGGTGTAGCAATGTTTCAGCACCTTTAGAGAGGTGTTAAGAGATTTGAATGTAACATGCAATCTGATAAAAAAAAAAATACAAAAAAGCTACTTTCTGCACTTGATGAGATACCCACTTTTTCACTTGAAAATCAAGTGATTATCTGTAATGTCTTTTCTTATGTCAGTTTTACAATTAACAGTTCAGTCATAGCTTTGAAAGATCACTAAATATTATTGCAATAAAATGCTATTGAAGACCTCTGGGAAAGAAATTCCTTGGAATGATCTCAAAGCAATGATGTTTTAGGTATTACAACCATAGGCAATGCTAGGGGATAGCAAAGGGTGGCAACTGCCAACCCCTAAAAAAGATTTGCCACCCCAGTTCCAGTGAATATGGTTCCTCCACCATGGCTGCTCGCTATGGTGTGCAGCAGTGGCAATAAGAAACAGTCCCACCCCTCAGAACAGGAATTGTCTTTGAGAGGACATGACAGGGTGGGTGAGCGTGCAGCACCACATGCAATATGGAAGCTCCTGTGTCCTTTATTACTGCTGCTGTACACTGCAGAGAACAGCCGCAGGCGGAGGAGGCAGTGGAGAGATGAGAGGTGTGATATTGTACTGGGGGGCCTGGGGAGGAAATGGAAGCACTGGATTGGGGGAGGGAAGAGAGAAAACAGATATGCTTATTCGTGCGGCAGGGAGGTGGGGATGCTGGACAAGGTCTGGGTAGTAGGGTGACAGAAGGGAGGTGATGGAGAACAAAGATGTTGGCTTAGGGAGGGAGAAAGAAAGGAGATGTTGGATGAAGGGGAGGAAATAGGGACACAAATAGGGATGCTGGACCCTGTGGGGTTTAGAAAAAGAGAAAATGATGGGGTGGACAGTAGAGATATGGGTAAGATGCTGAACATGAGAAGGGGAGGAGAGTGGAGACCTAAATGCTGGACAAAAATTGGGAGGGGGAAATAGAGAGGAGTTGCTGGATCAGGGAAGGACAAAGAAAGGGAATATATTTGCTCATGGGGAGAAGGAGAGATGGTAGACACAGGGAAAATAGGGTGATAAGGGAGATGGTAGATTGGGGTGGAGGAAGAGAGGAAGGTACTGGAACAGGATGGGGGAAGATGCTTTGAGGAGGGGGAAGAGAAAGGAGATGCTGGATTGGCTAGGAAGGAAAAAGGGACATAGAGGTATAGGGACATAGAAAGGGAATGCTGGACATGGGGTTTGTAGGATGACAGGAAATACTTGATACGAGGTGAGTAGGAAGACAGAGGGGAGATACTGGACAATGGAGGTAAATAGACAGGGAAGCTGGGCGGGTGGAGGGAATAGGAAGAAAGGGGAGATCCTGAAGGAGATGATGAGCATGGACAGATGACCAGGCAGGGGTGAGAAAGATGATGGGGAAATGCTGGATGGAGATGGAAAGAAAGAGAATTGAGATGCTGGATGGAGGGAAGATAGGAGATGCTAGGCAGAGGAGGAAAAGAGAGAGAAAGGGGTGCTGTACAGAAGGGAAAAGAGAGAAAGAGAGGAGATGCTGGATAGAGGAGAGGAAAGAGAGAGAGGGGGAATGTTAGCAAAATAAATAAATAAATAAATACAACTGGGGAATCATAGGATGAGGAATGGAAGGGCTGGGGTGAGGGAGATGGAAGGCTATAGGTAGATGCAGAAAAAGAGGAAGATTGAAGACTGAATAGTAAGAATGAATGAGATTGAGAAGATTGAGAGGAAGAAAAATTAAAGGAAGAAAGTTGAAATGAAAAGATTGAAATCAGAGATAGAAAGAAAGGAAGAGGTGAAGAAGACAGCGAGAGAAGTGGCAGATAGACTGGAGTCCTAGAAAGAGAGCTAACACAAGACATAGAAAGCAGAAACTTGATACTGTGACAAACATAAAGAAAATGGTCAATGAACAATTTTATGTTAGCAAATAGAAACCATCAGTTTTACAGTAGCAATTTACATCTACTTTCTTTATGTTTTGCAATTTAAATAATATTTTTATATGTATGAGGAAAGGTTGTAGCTCCAATATTTTACATTCTTGCATCAGTTCTCGAAGATATTCAGAGTTTGCCATCAGATGAAAAATAGTTAGAACAACAGATAATGATTCCAACTTTGTGAAAGCCTTCTCTGTAATTGGACAGCATAACGATAATAGTGAAGATAGAGATGAAGATGCAAGTAATGAACTAGACAGCACTACTTCTAATTCAGATAATAAAGTACTGTTTGCTATATGGAAGTAAAATGTTTCTGAAGGATTTTCCTGCAGACCAAGTCAGAAGACATCAGTAATATTGCAGCCTGGCCTAATTTGAAGGAACTTTTAATCAGATTGAACCAATGGAGTAGCCAGACCTCAACGTGGGGGAGGGCAGTCCAGAGCCCAAGGTGGGGGGAGGGAAATATTTTGGCCTGCCTCCCCATTGCTCCCTCCGCCCGCCACCCCCCGCCAGTTGAAGCGTTTGTCCAGCGCTGGTATCCGCCACATTGCATGCCCTGCTCTTCCCCTCATGTTGCATACACACTCATTTTAATGAAATTGAGCATGCGGAAGTGTCACGCATGCTCAGCTTCACTATAGCAAGCATGCACACCAGCACTTGACAAACATTTCAGCTGGTGGGGGTTGGGGACCCCTGCCAGCCAAACCAGGGGGCCCAGGCCCCCATGGCCCCCCCTGTAGCTACGCCACTGGACTGAACAATCCACTTTCTGCTAGTGTAGTTGTTGAACCTTTTTAGCTGTGTTGGATTAATGACTCACAAGCACACTCATATGAGTGACAGTCATTTTCAAAAATGTAGTCTTACTAAAAGCAAAATGGATTGAATTGTAGAGCCAATAAAACTGTTGAATAAAAATGTTAACAGTAGTTGCATTCACTGTAGCTGTGGTACTTTTACTTTTTACTCAGAAAGTATTATATTAGGTAATAACTTTTTTACTTTTACTTAAGTACATTTTTTAATGTCTTTTCACTGTACTTTTACTTAAAGTACTAACATATACATTTATTTTTTACTTTTACTTGTCCTTTGACCTAAGAATGGTCTATGGATTTTGCCTCCAGGAATTTGTCTAAATCTTTTCTAAACATAGCTACATTAACTACTTTTATCACATCCTCTGCAAAGAGTTAGAGAGCTTGAACATGTATTGAATGGAAAAATAGTTTTTAAAAAAATCTGTTTTAAATGTATTACTATTAACTTCATGAAGTGTCCCATAATCTTTGTACTTTTTGAAGAGTAAACAATTATTTGCATTTATCCACTCTATTCAGCATTTTGCAGACCTTTATCATATCTCCCCTCAGCCATCTGCTGACAAACTGAAGAGTCCTAACTTGTTTAGCCTTTCCTCATATATGAAATGAGGAATACACATGTAAATGTTAGTCCCTTCACTAGTACTGCCCACAGAAAACCCACATCAAGCTCCTTGTCAACATACATGCACATAGGGTATACACATGTAAATTCTGGCCTATCCAAAATCTAGTTTTACATCTGCATGCTATATAGACAGTAGAAACATGACGACAGATAAGGGCCAATTGGCCCATTCAGTCTGACCATCCTCAGTAGCCATTAACTGCGCCTTTTTCTAAGAGATCCCATGTGCCTGTCTCTTACTTTCTTAAATTCTGACACAGTTGACCACCACCCGGAGGCCATTGCACACATCCACCACCCTTTCTATGAAAGAGTATTTTCTTAGATTCCTCCAAAGCCTGTTTCCTCTTAACTTCATCTTATGCCCTCTCATTCCAGAATTTTCCTTCATTTGAAAAAGGCTCACCTCCTGTACATTAATGCCACTGAGGTATTTAAACATTTCTATCATATCCCCTCTCTCCCACCTCTCTCCCAGCATGTATATGTTGAGGTTTATAAGCCTGTCCCTATATGTTTTATGACAGAGACTGCTTCCCAATTTTATAGCCACCCTCTGGACTGACTCATACACATCTAAATTCCAGTGTTTCCACATGTATTCTGCAAATAAGGTTTTTAAAATAAGGGCTTTATTTTGACATCTTCAGACCTTTTTTACATTGTTTTACCTATTATACTTTGTACCTGTCACTGCAGAATTTTAAAATATAACTCTATGGGACATTTCCCTTTAATAATCAGCTTGCTTACTCTAGAAATTGTCCTGCCCAGTTATTGTTAAATCTGCATATTATTCCCAAACAATGTGAAGAGGCCATTTTTGAATAATGGCCTTTATTCTTTGCTTACCATTAGCCCCGGTTGAGAGAAACAACAACTTTCTAGTGCTCTGCCAGTGCATTTTATTTGTTATGGTCTGCTGTAACAACATGAAGAAGTGTTATACCCTCCACCACTCTGCGCAGGGAACACATGTCTCGACTCCACAGGGAGGAGCTGTTATATTTCTGATGTCTACAGACGTTTTAAAGAGACATTTGAGGTTATTAATTTTAAGTTCCCAGTTACAGGGGATGAGAAGACTGGGATGTGGTTAGATATTTTTGCATTCTTGTTACTATGCGTAGATATGGCTGTCACATTCTTTCTCACCTATTGCTGTTTGTTTAAGCCTTGCCTTCTCTTGGTTTTTCATGCAATTGCCACAGATTTTGTTGCAGAAGAGAAACATGCTACTATAAAAGTTTGATTTTGGAAAAATGAAGAATAATATTTTTAATTTGGTTAACAAAGTTACTTGCATTCTGGCCACAGGTTTGGCAGCTTCTTATCTGATTTTGATGCCCTGTGGTTAGGGTGGTGGACTTTGGTCCTAGGGAACCGAGGAAGTGAGTTTGATTCCCGGCACAGGCAGCTCCTTGTGACTCTGGGCAAGTCACTTAACCCTCCATTGCTCCATGTAAGCTGCATTGAGCCTGCCATGAGTGGGAAAGCGCGGGGTACAAATGTAACAAAAAAAAAAATGAGGATATACTAGAGGAGCAGCTTCAAGGGTCAAAGATTTACATCAGGCATGGATGCTGTTCAATAACACCATCCTGGAAGCCCAGGCAAAATAAATTCCACATATTAAAAAAGGAGGACGGAAGACCAAACGACAGCCAACATGGTTAAAAAGTGAAGTGAAGGAAGCTATTAGAGCTAAAAGAAAATCCTTCAGAAAATGGAAGAAGGAACTGACTGAAAATAATAAGAAACAGCATAAGGAATGTCAAGTCAAATGCAAAGCGCTGATAAGGAAGATAAAGAGGGACTTTGAAAAAAAGATCGCATTAGAGGCAAAAACACGTAGTAAGAATTTTTTTAGGTATATTAAAAGCAAGATGCTGGCAAAAGAATAGGTTGGACCGCTAGATGACCGAAGGGTAAAAGGGGCGATCATGGAAGACAAAGCCGTAGCAGAGAGATTAAATGAAATCTTTGTGTCGGTCTTCACCAAGGAAGATTTGGGAAAGATACCGGTGCCAGAAATGATATTCAAAGGTGACGAGTCGGAGAAACTGAATGAAATCTCTATAAACCTGGAGGATGTAATAGGACAGTTCTACAAATTGAAGAGTAGCAAATCTCCAGAACCGTATGGTATTCATCCTGGAGTACTGATAGAACTAAAAAATGAACTTGCAGAACTATCGTTAGTAATATGTAGTTTATCTTTAAAATTGAGCATGGTACCGGAAGATTGGAGGGTGGCCAATGTAACGCCGATTTTTAAAAAAGGTTCCAGAGCCTGATGAGTTTAAGGATCTTTACTTTTTTGTAATATGATCTCTGTGTTTCACAAGTATGTTATTACAACTTGTATATTGTTTAAATAAAATAAACAAAATAAATGACCTAGGGATGGGAGTAACTAGCGAGGTAATTAAATTTGCTGACAACACAAAGTTATTCAAAGTTGTTAAATCGCGGGAGAATTGTGAAAAATTACAAGAGGACCTTACAAGACTGGGCATCTAAATGGCAGATGACGTTTAATGTGAGCAAGTGCAAAGTGATGCATGTGGGAAAGAGGAACCCGAATTATAGCTACGTCATGCAAGGTTGCACATTAGGAGTCATCGACCATGAAAGGGATCTAGGTGTTGTCGTTGATGATACGTTGAAACCCTCTGCTCAGTGCTGCTGTGGCGGCTAAGAAAGGAAATAGAATGTTAGGTATTATTAGGAAAGGAATGGAAAACAAAAATGAGGACGTTATAATGCCTTTGTATTGGTCCATGGTGCGACCGCACTTCGAATATTGTGTTCAAAAAAGATATAGTAGAAAAGGTGCAGAGAAGGGTGACTAAAATGATAAAGGGAATGGGACGACTTCCCTATGAGGAAAGGTTAAAGTGGCTAGGGCTCTGCAGCATGGAGAAGAGACGGCTGAGGGGAGATATGATAGAGGTCTGTAAAATAGTGAGTGGAGTGGAACGGGTAGACGTGAAGCATCTGCTTACGCTTTCCAAAAATACTAGGACTAGGGGGCATGCGATGAAGCTACAAAGTAGTAAATTGAAAATTAATTGGAGAAAATGTTTCTTCACTCAACGTGTAAATAAACTCTGGAATTCATTGCCAGAGAATGCAGTAAAGGTGGTTAGCTTAGCAGAGTTTTAAAAAGTTTGGATGGCTTCCTGAAGGAAAAGTCCATAGACCATTATTAAACTGGACTTGGGGAAAATCCACTATTTCTGAGATAAGCAGCATAAAATGTTTTGTACTTTTTTGGAACCTTGCCAGGTATTTGTGACCTGGCTTGACCACTGATGGAAACAGGATGCTGGGCTTGATGGACCTTTGATCTGTCCCAGTACAATTAATAAGTCCTTTGGCCTAGGTTAATTAAAGAGATGAGGGAGACAGTGGGACCATACCTCAAGCAGTGCTTTGGTGCTTAACTTCTAATATTCAGCATGAGATAACCAGGTTAGTGCCAAAAAGATAACTAGTTATATTGCATGATAACCAACAATGGGGCCCTTTTATTAAGCCGCATAGGTGCCTACATGTACCCAATGTGCGCCAATTCGCAACTACTGCCCGGTTGCTGCATGGCCCAGGAGGCAACTTCATTTTTTACATGTGTCCAGAACTAGGGCCGGAAAACATATTTTATTTTCTGGTGCATGGTGCTAACCGGGCGGTAATTGGCATTGTACACGCACTGACAATTACTATCCAACTAACACATGAGACCTTACTGCTAACTGAATGGGTGGCGGTAAGGTCTCAGGTCCAAAATGGATGCATGCCAATTTTCATTTTGCCACACGTCCATTTTTGCCCCCCAAAAAGGCCTTTTTTGCAGGCGCCCTGAAAAATTGACCTGCTCGTGTCCAATACATGTGTCTACAACAGCACAGGCCATTTTTTGCTGCACCTTATTTAAAGGACCCCAATATTCAGCACTTTGCTGCTTTAAACTTAACTGGCCAGAGATGAATATTGATATAGCCGGTTAAGTTTGAGCCAGCCAAAAAAAACCAATAAAAACTCAGATATTCAATGCCAGGCACCGGACATGGCCTGGCATAGGCGCCCCGTATAAGAGGCTTGGGGAGGCTAAGCCTCCCCAGCCCAGCTGTGACCTTCCCTGCGGCCCCGCCTACCTCCTTCTCTAAAAGCAGCCCGAGACGACTCCCAACTCGAAATCTTCTGCTGCCGCCGCTTCTGTTGAGCAGCGCAGCGGCAGCCAGGAGCGAGACTACGATCATCAGCCAGCATAACATAAGAAAAAAAAGAAACACGGAGCCGCAGCAGCCTTCAGACATGCGCTGTCGGCTCTGCCGGTCTCTGCCCAGTGACGTCAATTTCCCGTTCCAGGGGCAGAGGACCGGCAGAGCCGACAGCACATGTCTGAAGGCTGCTGCGGCCCCGCGCTTCTTTTTCTTCTTCTGTCAACGCTCCTGTAAAGAGGCCCGGCCGGAGGGAGAGAAGAGAACGTGGTCACTGGCGGGAAATGGTAGGAGGAGAGAGAGGAGGAGCAGGGGAGAGCCAGGGGACATGGACAAGAGCAGTAGAGAGCCAGAGAGCGATAGGAAGAGAAAGAGGGGCCATGGAAAAGAGCAGGGGAGAGCCAGGGACATGGAAAAAAGCAGGGGAGAGCCAGAAAGAGATGGGGAGAGAAAGAGGGGCCATGGAAAAGAACAGGGGAGAGCCAGGGACATGGAAAAAAGCAGGGGAGAGCCAGAAAGAGATGGGGAGAGAAAGAGGGGCCATGGAAAAGAACAGGGGAGAGCCAGGGACATTGAAAAAAGGAGGGGAGAGCCAGAAAGAGATGGGGAGGACAATTTACAGAGTAAGTGTTGTGTGGACCTAGCCCACAGTGAAAACCCACACTGAATAAGGTTGACAAAGCCTGTCTGTTGCTAGATTTCCCTTCCTAAAGTTACAGGATAGTAAAACCTCTGTTTGCACAGTCTTCCTCTTTACCTCTCTCATACTCTAAAACTGTGGGGGGGGGGGGGGGCAGGGGAGCAATTCAGATTTTACACAGGCGGTCTTCTAGTCCATCTGCATACTCCTCCCATCATTCTCCGGGGTGACTTCCTGGTCCACCCCAATCCACTCAAGCCCTCCACTCCTGCTGCCCAAAGGCTCCCACTGGCCGCCTATCAGGTGCTGAGGTCTTGCAGCCCATTTGCATTCTCCTCCCAGCATTGTCTGGGGTGACTCCCAGGTCCACCCTGATCCACTCAGGGTCTCCGCTCCCACATACATCCACTACCTCTTTATCCCTCATACTCTCCAACTGCTTGCTCTAACTGAGATTTGGCTTTGCCATGAAGACTGCTTCAGTTGCTGTTCTATGTCATGGAGGTTGGATTTAAACCAAGTGTATTAAAAAAAAAAAACACAGGAAAAACCTCTATGATAACTAGACAGAGCTCCAGAGAAAGTAGAGGATGACACACAGTGCTTTTTTGTCTAGCAGCAACAAAGATATTAGTGGATACACTCTTCATTTTGAAGAAGTGTTATTGTTACGTGTTGGGTCAATATCTGGTGCTTTGTAATAAAGACTATTTGTTCTCCCAACACGTTGAAGCTGTGTGTCATCCTCTACTTTCTCTGGTGTTCGAGTTGGATTTAGATGTCATATCGAAAATGCCCCTCTTAGTGACGTTGAATTCAATGTACTGCCAAGACCTTTCCCATTCATCTGGGAGGCTGTCTGTCCCAGTGCATGTTGGGTAGCTGCAGACCTGCAAATTCCATGTTCAGCATGAAAAGCTGTGGAGGCTCACTCTTGGGCCAGGAATTGGAAATTTCCCCACCTTCTGATACTGTATAAAGTTTACTTGTTTGTTGTATAGGTTTATGAGGTAAGAATTAAGAACTACTTGAAAGAAACATGTGTTCAAAGCTGGTTATATTAACAAACAAACTACAGATATCAAAATGGTTGATTCCTTCACATCTTCCTTCCAAGAAGTCTAAGCTGTAGCTAGCTGCAATAACTATAGTGGCAGCTAAGGCCTACACAATATTACAGGCCTAACTTTAAGCGGTTCAGTTTAAAGACCTAAATTTAAAATGAGGATCCTACATTCAGAAGAATTTGTAAGTGCTAGAACTCACTAAATATAAACTCCTGTTAAGATGTAGGTGTTGTCATTAGACAATGGCTCTCTTCCCACTGTGGCTATGAATGCTTCCTCCACAGAATATTCACACAAGGAGTAGCCTAGTGGTTAGTGCAGCAACCTGGGGAACTGGGTTCAATTCCCACTGCAGCTCTTTGTGACTCTGGACAAGTCACTTAACCCTTTAGTGCTCCATGTACAAAATGAGTACCTGTATATAATATATGTACACCACTTTGATTGTAACCACAGAAGGGCAGTATATTAAGTCCCGTTCCCCTCTTTCCCACACCTAGCAAGTGGGAGATACAATTTAACCTAGGTCTTTTTGCATGGCAGTGCAGAAAACTGCTACTAAGACACCAGACTGGCCAGTAGGCTCCTTTTCAACCATCAGGATGAAAAGTCCCATAAGAATACAAAAACGTACTGTGATCAGTTGGTTTATAGTAGATTGAAGTTTGAAAGTCATATGATTTTTAGAAACCAGATGCCCCAAAACAAAATAGTTAAGCAATGAAATTGTATAAGAACCTGTAATTTAAAATTATGTGTATTTAACCACTTTGCAAAAGTATTCAGCTGCTTTGTGAAGATATCATTTTATATGTCTCGAGTCTATCAACCATAAAATGATTATGTCAAAATCATGACTGCGACAGCAACATTTTCCCATAGTTTTCCATATATAAATTTGCTTTGTCAGGTGTCATAGCAGCACAGTTGCAGTTCTTTGGAATATAAGGAGTGACTGGAGTATTAATCAGTAAACATACGTGTCTTCAGTCATAATTTTAAACTTATTATATTGATTTTATTTTAGGGTAGCTTTTAAGCCTACAGAAGACTGCTGGTGTCTATCAGGACTGCCAAGAGGGGGGAGGCCTCCTGGGGGGGGGGGGGGGCGGCACCGGGATGTGTCTCTCTCCTGATCCTGTGTGTCGGGACCCAGGTGATTGCATTAACATGATAACCTAGGTCCGGCACACAGGAACAGCGAGAGTGATAGACTGAGGGAGGAGAAGAGAAGATGCAGAAAGATAAGGGGGTGGGGGCAGTGGCAGCCCTGCCCCGGGCTCAGCTCTGTCTCTCGGCTACCCTGGTGTCTATTTTCTTTAATAAAAACTGTCTATGAGACCTACCACAATCAATGACTAATGGAGAAGGTAACATATCAATCCAATATTAGTCCTGTTCTTCAGTGCGATGAATTAGTAGTTGTGTTTATGATGCAGTTGTCTTTGAATTGGGGAATAGCAGATAGGGGCAGAGATTTTCTAGTCCTTTGAATTTCCTGTGGAGCTCTTTCCCTTCGGTATAGCAGGGTAGGTTGTATGGCTCAATGTTTTGCACAATGAATAATATTTTACCATTTGTTGTGTGTTTCTTTTTGCAGCTTCTGAGTGATCATTTGACAAACTCCTCCTGTGTCCTTACATTATGCTTTTGCAAGCTTCTTTCAAAGAAACAGAGAATACAAAAGAACAGTTTTTCAGTGAATATACAGAGCAACATTTTCTTAGCCACTTATCCAACTTCCTGTCACGTTTGGAATCTTAGTCTGCCTATGTACTGTGAGTGATCCCTTAGAAATTTCACACTTGACTTTGCATAAATTGTGAATCATTGTGGGATAATTTTCTATCATTCTTAATTGCAAATGTGAAAAATAAAGAAAACTTTTTTTAATGGCGCTACAGCATAATGCAAATTTATAGTATAAGAACTAATACCATATATACTGTATAGGGTTCATTTTTGTCCCATAGCTTCCAATTCAGTTATATCTTTTTTGGTGGTAATGTTTCTGGGTGCCCTTTGCTTAATTTATGCATTTGTTTAGTTTAGATTTGGATTTAGCTCAAAGTTTTTCATTGGTAGCTCAAGACAAGCACCAACAAGAGCAAATGGCCAAGAGGAAGCGAGCAATCCAAGGATATCACCTTTATGATGTCAATGTTACTCAATTTTAGCCCCATGTGGTGGCTAAAAATGGACTTGCCTGTTTTGGTGTACTTTTGGAGAGGACAGTGAATCACATTGCTGTGCATTTTACCTTCAAAGTATTCCTTGTTTTGGAACAAGACTGAGCCCTGATGTATGTGGTTATGCTGAAACCTGGCTGAGTTGGGTCATCTCTTCGATGAAGTCTTCTTGGTGATATCCCTGGGTTTCTCTCTTCCGCTTGGCCACCTCTGATTTTGTAAGTTTGTGTGTGTCTGTGGAGGTATCTTCTTATTGTGGCTTCTTAGCTAAAGGCAAGGTACATTATGGAAAAGTTGGTATCACCTTATAATCTAAGAGACCTATTTACAAAATCTTTTCTTCCTTTTTTTTTTTTTTTTTGTCTATGGGAAAAAAGTTTAGGATATTCAAAGTGATTTAGCCAGCTGTTAATTGGTTAAATCAGGCTAGCCACTAACATTCAGTGGCACTTAACCGGTTAAGTGCCCCTGAATATTATGGTTAGCACCAAACACAAAGCCAGCTATGTTGGGAGTATTCACCAATTAAGTGGACAGGTTTATTGCATACATGGGACCGTATAAAAGTTTGTCCTATTTTTATGCAGTAACACATGGTCACTTAAGTAATGAATATTGACTTAAGCATCTATGTGTTAGTCAGCGTAAAAATAACAGGATATTCAAAGCCAAAGTTCGCATAGGTCCCGACTTTGAATATCACCGTTGACAGCTGAATATTGACACCCTTAGTAAATAGGACTCTAAGGGGTATGTTTACTAAGGCGCTTTAGCATTTTTATTGCGTCTATAAAGTTAAGGCGTGTTAAACGCTAACACGCCAATACATTCCTATAGGCATGTTAGAGTTTGACGCGCCTTAACGTTTAACACGCATTAAAAACACTAACATGCCTATAGCGTGCCTTTGTAAACACAGGCGTAAGTTTGTATCTGAGACCATGGAAGGTGAAGAGATTTGCCCAGTATCACAAAAAGTATTGACAGGATTTGAATGCTGGCTTCCTAGTTTGCAGCCTGCTGCTCCAACCACTTGGTTTTGGCATCTCTTTTCTGTTAGATTTACATAAAAAGATTTGGCTCCTTCAGCCTTATTCTAGTTGTGGATGACATTATCTTGATAAGAAAAGTATTAGTGAGGATCCTCCATAGTGAAAGTTGTCCTTAGAAAGGGGTAATTTAAATCCCAGTGTAAACATGGTTTTACATGAAACTTTCAGGTTATGTACTCTTTCAAGCTGCATTTGAAAAGGTAGATTGCAATTGTTTTTATTTAGATGTTTTCTACAAATTTATTTCTGGACAGACATTTTCCTGGGAAAAGTCTTAAATGTAATTGAATTAAGCCCAAAGTGATCTATGCACAAGAGTTTGTGTCTTTGAACTCGACAAAAATGTGATTATTTTCAAATAGCTTTAGCATCAAAAGAAACTTAGCATTCATATCTGCTTTTTTTTTTTTTTTTTTGCTATCTTTGTAAGGGCAGCATTACCTTCTTCAGTACAGGAAACCTACATTTAAACGGTATTTTAACTTCACCCCAATAAATGGGGCACACTGTGTTTCAGTTTTTTGGGTGGACAGGATGGGGAGTGCTTGATTAAAGACACTGAAACCAACAGACCAATGTTAGAGTGGTCTTGCGGCTTGGTGTTAATGTTAATGGTGGCCTACATTCCAAACCGGAAGAGTTATCTGACCCATGCAGTGGGGCCATATGTTTTATTTTCCCTTTATGTGGCCATGACAGTTCGCTGAGGGGAAAATAAGAAGGTAAGTGTCAGATCGATTAAGATACCACATCCTGGAGATCAGGCTAAGAGATTGTGTGTAATTTATTTCTATGCAAGTTACAAGCTCTATCTTCTGCAAAGTGTTGATGACAATTAAAACCAAACCTTGTATATAAATTACTATATTTTTGTGAGGACTACTGCACAATAAAAACCTTATCACCATAGAAAATCAAATAAGATGCAAAAAATCAACCAACTTGACTTGAATCGTGCTAGTAAGCAGCATCCATGTCCATACACTCACCAAAACACAATTTATCAATAAAAGACTTCAGAAAACAGGAGTCTGCCAAATGTATTATCATGCTGGTCATCAGCTCCTCCATCCAACCATCAGTCCAGTCCTGTCCATTTATGTGAACAAATTTACTTTTTTATAAATTGTATTTTAGAACGCAAGTGAAAGACTATTACTACAAAACAGTTCAAATACAGTTCACTTATGTTTGAGATGGAATGCTGAATACAGGCCTCCCCTTCTTGAGATGCATCTGAAAAGACTTCTTTGAGGGATAGCATACTTAATTAACCCATTAGTGCCCAATGTTCCCATATTTGTTCCCACATATGGGAACATTGGGCACTAATGGGTTAATGGAAGTGATAATAACTCCAATAAAGCACATATTCAGATTTTTGTAAGGGGCATCCTTCTCTTCTCTTTTGAATCTCCTCAGTGAAATGAGTAGGCAGTGGCATCTCTAGACAGAAATATTTGGGGTGGCAGCAGGGACACAAGATATGTATTGAAGGGGGCAAGTCGCAGTGACATTTTTGCATATCATACCCCTCTTCCCCTCCACCACACTTTTAAATTAGCATTATAATTGATAGCATTATTTAACAAATTCTTCTGTATGGGAGTGGTCTGGACAGAATTCCTACATAACCCCTAAGGACCAGTTATAAGTACGTAAGTACACAAGTATTGCCACACTGGGACAGACCAAAGGTCCATCAAGCCCAGCATCCTGTTTCCAACAGTGGTCAATCCAGGTCACAAATACCTGGCAAGATCCTGAAAAAGTCCAGAATACCGCAGCCAGACTCATTTTTGGAAAAACAAAATATGAAAGTGCAAAACCCCTGAGAAAGAACCTACACTGGCTCCCACTGAAAGAACGTACCACGTTCAAGATATGCACAATTGTTCATAAAATCATTCATGGAGATGCCCCGACCTACATGCTAGACCTAGTAGACCTTCCACCCAGAAATGTTAAACAATCTTCCCGCACCTTTCTCAACCTACACTTCCCCAGCTGTAAAGGGGTCAAGTACAAACTCATACATGCATCTAGCTTCTCCTATATGAGTACGAAGATGTGGAATGCACTACCAACTCACCTGAAAATGATCAACAAATTAAATAGCTAAAGCCTACCAAGAGAACCCATAATGACTTGAACACAACCCTCACACTCCGTTATTCAGAATCTCTCACTGTATAGCTGCATAATCAGATCCTCTTGTTCTTTGCTATCTCTTTGTAATCACCAATTGTATTTCTTCCCTGTTGTGGCAATGCCGTAACAGATCTTTGTAAGCCACATTGAGCCTGCAAATAGGTGGAAAAATGTGGGATACAAGTGCAATAAATAAATAAATGCTGCTTATCACAGAAATCAGTGGATTTTTCTCAACTCATTTTAATAATGGTCTATGGACTTTTCCTTTAGGAAGCTGTCCAAACCTTTTTTTAAACCCTGCTAAAAGTCCTTTGAATTTCCTGTGGAGCTCTTTCCCTTCAGTATAGCAGGGTAGGCTGTATGGCTCAATGTTTTGCACAATGAATAATATTTTACTATTTGTTGTGTGCTTCTTTTTGCAGCTTCTGAGTGATCATTTGACAAAGGATGGAAATGATCACCCTCTCAGCCCTTATCTACCCTCCACTGCTTCTCATCTCCTCATTATCTCCAGCTCCATCCCTGCCTCTCCTTCCTTCACTTGTCTCCAGGTCATTCTGTCTCTTACCTTCTACCCCATCTCCTATTGCCTCTTTTTGACAACATTTCTACCCTCACTCGAACCCTTTCCTTTTTATCCATGTGCAGCATGTCCCCCTCCTCTCCCTTCTAGCCATATGGCAGAATGACCCCCTCCGCTCTCCCTTCGATGGATCTTTTTGCTACTCATCTCAACAAGTTCCCCAAGTTCTGTTCTAGGCTCAGATCCACATGGCAGACGAGCATTGGATGCCTTTCTCTTTCATTGGGGGAATGGTCTTCTGTATGCGTATCCTCAGATACCTCTCATAGAGAAGATTTAATTGAAACTTAATTGAATGGAGGAGTGGCCTAGTGGTTAGGGTGGTGGACTCTGGTCCTGAGGAACTGAGTTCAATTCCCACTTCAGGCACAGGCAGCTCCTTGTGACTCTAGGCAAGTCACTTAACCCTCCATTGACCCAGGTACAAATAAGTACCTGTATATGTAAGCCACATTGAGCCTGCCATGAGTGGGAAAGCACAGGGTACAAATATAACTAAAATAAAAAAACACCTAAATTAAAATACTGTTGAAACATCCAGTTTTTAAAAGGTTACTAAAGGTAAAATATGAAGAAACTTTATGAAGTTCCTCAGGCAGAGAATACCAGAAAAAAGGTCCAGCATATGAAAAAAAAATCTTTTTCTAGTTGCTGTAAGCTTAATAACATCAAGACCTGGAAGATGAAAGGGATTCTTGTGAAGAGCATAGTTCCCGCTGAGAGATGTATTTTGACAACTTGTCAAAAAGATAAACTGGACATCTCAAGTGATATGATTTACATGCTAAATATAGAATCATGAAGGTAATAAGTGCTACCACTGGCAACCGGTACAGTACTGAAGTAATATGGTCAGATCTTGTAGACGATGTTATCAAATGAGCAGCTGTATTTTGCACCAGTTGTGATCATTGAAGTCTAATTTTACTCAATCCAATCAAAAGAGAGTTACAATAATCCAGCTTGCTAGTGACTAAAGAAGAATTCACCAATTTTGTTAGATTGCCTTATCAATAGAAATCAAACAAAATAAAACATGGAAAAGAAAATATGATACCTTTTTTATTGGACATAACTTAATGCATTTCTTGATTAGCTTTCGAAGGTTGCCCTTCTTCGTCAGATCGGAAATAAGCAAATGTGGTAGCAGATAGTGTATATATAAGAAAAACATCAAAGCATTACTTTGACAGTCTGACAGAGTGGGAGGGTGGGGGTATGCATGGGGACATCAAAGCATTTCATTGATATTCTAACAGGATGGGTGTTGGTAGGTGAGAGGAGGGTGATAAACAGAGAAATAAACAGAGAAATACAACTTTATGGTTTATAATGGGCTAGAAAACCCAGATCCTTATTAAGTCCTGTCGGGTGTCAAAATATTCAATCATTCTTACTTCAAAGGTCTTACGTTTCAATATTCTTACTGTGAAATCACTGGTGCACCTCTCTACGTTAGATTGCCTTAAATCAATACAGGTTTCACTTGGCGTATCATCCAAAGATGGAAACCCCCCCCCCCCCCCCAAGATTTTACAGTATGACCTAACAATTAAACTTCAGTGCATCATTCCATTGAAAACCCAAGGTCTTTATGTCTTGCAGAAGTGGAAGAGGTCTAACACATACTTTTGGAAGAACACGTAAAACATTATATTTATATGAAAATCAGATTGCTGATAATTTATCAGCATTTTAAATTAAATTAAATTTACATATCTAATGTGTTAGAATTTGAAATTTTATGTTGAACTCAATGGAGGAGGGTGAATAGTAAAGTGCCACAGGGATCTGTAATGGGACCAGTGCTATTTAAAATATTTATAAATGATCTAGAAATCGGAATGACAAGTGAGGTGATTAAATCTGCAGATAACACAAAACTATTCAAAGTTGTTAAAACACATGAGGACTGAAGATCTTAGGAAACTGGAAGACTGGGCATCCAAATTGCAGATGAAATTTAATGTGGATAAATGCAAAGTGATGCACATTAGAGAAAAAATAATCCAAATCATAGTTATTTGATGCTAGGGTCCAACTTACGAGTCACCACCCAAGAAAAAGATCTAGGCATCATCGTAGACAATACGCTGAAATCATTTGTCCAGTATGCAGCAGTGGCCAAAAAAGCAAACAGGATGCTAGGAATTATTAGGAATGGGATAGAAAATAAGACAAAAAATGTTATAATGACTCTGTATTGCTCCATGATGTAACCTCACCTTGAGTATTGTGAGCAATTCTGTTTGAAAAGATTCAATGAAAAGCAACCAAAATGATAAAGGAGATAGAACTCCTCTCATATGAGGAAAGGCTTAAGAGGATAGGACTCTTCAGCCCTGAAAAAGAGATGGTTGAGAGGGGAAATGATTGAGGTCTACAAATTCTGAATGGTATAGAATGGGTAAAAGTCAATCGATTTTTTTTTACTCTGTCAAAAAATACAAAGACTAGGAGACACTCAATGAAGTTACATGGAAATACTTTTAAAACGAATAGAAGGAAATATTTTTTCACTCTACAAACAGTTAAGCTCTGAAACTCATTGCCAGAAGATGTGGTAACAGTGGTTAGCGTATCTGGATTTAAAAAAGATTTGGCCAAGTTTCTGGAGCAAAACTCCATAGTCTGCTATGGAGATAGACATAGGGGAAGTCACTGCTTGCCCTGGGATTGGTATCATGGAATGCTGCTACTATGTGGGTTTCTGCCAGGTACTTGTGACCTTAATTGGCCACTGTTGGAACCAGGATGCTGGGCTAGATGGACCATTGATCTGACCCAGTATGGCTATTATTATGTTCTTATCTAATCCCAGCACAACCTCCAGCAGCCCAATTAACTGATGACCAGAAGTCTCATACAACGTCCATAGGATCTTCACAGAGCTATGCACCTTCCCACAAGGTATCATACTAAGGAGCTATTTGTTGTGCTCCTTCATCTATGCAACATCATTAATTCACTGTATTCTGGTTCACAGTCCTGTTTTCCAGCATGCACAGCTGTCCCAATATGGGGGGGGGGGGGGGGGGAGGATGTTGTAAATGAAAGCCACAAAACCAGTGCTCAGGCTCAGAATGACCTATGTGCAATAGGTTCATAGGGAACCATTATTTCCCTTTTTAAACAGAACTAAAACTGAGGGCATGCCATGAAATTAACTGGTTGCAGATTTAAAACAAATTTAAGAAAGTATTTTTTCAGTCACATGTACAATTAAGCTATAGAATTTGATGCCAAAAGATGCGATTTAAAAAAACGCACTTCTGGGGTTGAAAAAGGTGTAGACAAGTTTCTGGAGGGCAGGTCTGCTGTATTTGTGGAGTTCCTCAGTGTGTGTACTTTTGTCCACATTTGGAGAAAACATTCCCTGGGCCATGTTTAAGTCATGGAAGCAAATAATTCAAGTGGATTGCTTTTTCAACATTCAAAGTACTCATAGCAAAAAGCAGGCACAAATGTCTATGGATACTTTAATGTGTTTAGATTTGGATTTAGCTTGCACTTTTTATCAGGAGTAGAACAAGATAAGTTACATTCGGATATACTAGGCATTTCCATATCCCCAAAGAACTTGCAATCTAATTTTGTACCTGAGACAATGGAGCGTTTAGTGAGGACCAAAGATCACAAGGAGCAGAAGCAGGATTTGAACATGGCTATTCTGGTTGTCTGCCTGGTGATCTAAGCACCAGTTATTCCTTTGTATTCATGGCCATTTTTAAAGCTAAAGTACTTGCACACTTTCACTGGTTCAAAGACTGTTGGTAAAGATTTCCTGGCAATGTGGGCAGTATGAAAATTGCCTCACATGGACTATAGATTGAAATCTTCAGTTCAGTGTATAGCAACAGGTAGGAAAGCAAATAGAATGTTAGGGAAAATTCTGACTGGAATAGAGAATAAAACTGAAACTAATTTAATGTTTCCATATAAGTCAATGGCGCAATCACACCTGGAATATTGTATGCAAATCTGGTTGTCCCATCTCAGAAAAGATGTTACAGGACTAGAAAAGATACTTAGAAGGGCAGTGAGGAGTAGGGTCACCTAGTACATACAGTAGGCTGAGAACCAGGGGAGAGGCATTTCAAATTCCATTTTATCCATGGACACTCCTTTGGACGTGGGAAAATTGCTTCACCCTCCATTTTCTCACGTAGAAACTTAAAGCAAGATTTACTAATGTGTGTTGATATGATGTGAACCACCATTTTAGACAGAATGAGGATTCCTAGCCCATTATAAACCATAAAGCTGTATTTCTCTGTTGATCACCCTCCCCTCACCTATCCACACCTATCCTGTTAGAAAATCAATGATATGCTTTGATGTCCCCATACATACCTCCTACCCACCCCCATCCTCCCACCCTGTCAGACTGTCATAGTAATGCTTGAATGTTTTCACTTATATACACTGTCAGCTAGCACATTTGCTTATTTCCGATCTGACGAAGAAGGGCAACCTTCGAAAGCTAATCAAGAAATGTATTAAGTTATGTCCAATAAAAAAGGTATCATCTTATTTTCTTTTCCATGTTTTATTTTGTTTGATTTCTATTGATAACCTTAAGAGTGGACTAACATGGCTACCACACTCCTCTACTTAAGACAGAATGTAGAAATCAGAAGTGAGACATTCAGGTTAAGATGTGTCATTTTCTGCTAGGATTTAGGTCTGCCAATGTACAACCTTTCTGAAATAGATGCAGGAATGGGCAAGTATGCACTGAAGACATGCAGCTGGAGCATCCATTTTACAAGTGTTAACATCTAAAATATCATCAGTGGGGCCAAGTACATGTCAACATACAAGTCTTTCAGAACTGATGTATAGATGTGTGTTTGTGCAGCAGCCAAAAAAGCAAACAGAATGCTAGGAATTATTAGGAAAGGGATGAAAATAAGACCACAAATATTATAATGCCTTGAGTATTGCGTTCACTTCTGGCTGCTATATCTCAAAATAGATATAAAGGAATTAGAAAAGGTTCAAAGAAGAGCGACCAAAATGATAAAGGGGATGGAACTCCTCTCATATGAGGAAAGGCTAAAGAGGTTAGGGCTCTTCAGTTTGGCCAAGAGACAGATGAGGAGAGATATGATTGAGGTCTATAAAATCCTGAGTGGTGTAGAATGAGAAAAAGTGAATCGATTTTTTACTCTTTCAAAAAGTACAAAGAGCAGGGGAACCTCAATGAAATTACATGGAAATACTTTTAAAACAAATACGAGGAAATATTTTTTCACTCAAAGAATAGTTAAGCTCTGGAACTTGTTGCTGGAGGATGTGGTTTCTGGGTTTAAAAAAGAAGTTTGGACAATTTCCTGGAGGAAAAGTCCATAGTCTGTTATTGAGATGAACATGGGGGAAGCCACTGCTTGCCTTGGATGGTAGCATGAAATGGTGCTATTAATTGGGTTTCTGCCAGATACTTGTGACCTGGATTGGCCACTGCTGGAAGCAGGATACTGGGCTAGATGGACCATTGTTCTGACCCAGTATGGCTATTCTTATGTTCTTTTCACTATGTGCTCAATTAAGAACAAAGCCTGCAATCCGTAAGTAGAATTGATTTTAGGGGTGAGGGTGGGTGGGGAGGGAACAGAGGGTTTAAGGGGACAATGTCCTCCAATCCTTCTTCTAGACTGCTGGCCAAAATGAGCGCTTTCAAAATAACTAGACACCCCTGGGAACAGCTGTAAATCTCGACATTCAGAAGGATAAGCATAGATGTGTATTCACTTTCTGAAATGTGTATATTTTGACTCTGTCCTTTTCCTAACCATGGCCCCTTTGTCACATATGAGTGTTTACAATTTGCATGTGTAAATCCTGGCTTTCTAAAATCGGGGTTTCTATGTTTATTTAGAATGCACGTGTAAATGCCAGTATTTGCACATGCAAGTCGCAAATATATATTCTGAAATTACCACCTTATTTAATGTGCTCCCTCCATTATTCTTGCTAAGAGCTCTTTACTTAGAGCTACATTTACTAGATGGCATTACTGCATACTAAAACACACTTTGAAGTGTGTTGTTTACCATAGGTCCCATTTTATGCACAGGGTCCTCTTTACTAAAAACATGACTTAACAACACTAGCACATGTGATAGTACACTTTAATAAAACTAGTCCTATGCACATAACTTTCATTAACTTATGTTAGTAAGATTATAGGCCCTTAAAGGCAGGGAAATACCTGTAATACTTGAATGTAATTCATAAGTGGTATGGAACAGGTTATTGGAAATTTTACTTTTTCAAACAGGGACTAGAACAATGGACATACCGTGGAAGCAACTGGTTGCAAATGTAATACAGATTTAAGAAAATATTTTTTAGTTAATGCACAATTAACTAAATGCTGGATGCTGTGATGCTGGAGGATGTGATAAAAGTTAATAGTGTTTGAAAAAGGTATGAGTACTGATTAGCTTGGTCAATAAGCAAAAGGAAAAGTTTCTTTTGGTTATTTTCAAGTTGCTCAGATTGGCTACTATCAATGAATCGTTGGTGTGACGCAGGTTGAAACGTCTTATGTTTCTGGCAAATCATATGGAAAGATAACAATATAGGCCTTCATTTGAAGTGGTTTCAGCAGCTGCCTAGACTATGCCTGGGAAAGGTGAATAATAGGGGTGCAAACTATTATTTGTTGGTAGGGACAAGGGTGAGACTAGGATTTACCTAGGAGGCCAAGCAAGCTGTGCACTAGACTTAACACACCAGTTCTTTTTGGTATTGTAGCTCTGCAGAAAGGATGTTTCAGATGTTAAACAGTTCTTTCCTCCTCCTGCCTGCTATGGTTAGAAATTGCAGACTACCTGGATGTCACCACAGGTACCCTGAATGAATCCTCTCTCCTTCTTCCCCAATAAAACAAGCCAGCAACAGAGTTTTGGGTCTGTTACTTGTTCTTTGGTCCTTGAAACCTTGCTACTTTAGTAAGTGCCTTTTGGTGTCAATTTGTGGGAGTATAGCAGACTGATTCTGCATCAGGCTGGACAGGAGGGATCTCCCTCTTGGCATGGGTCAAAGGCGGGAGATGGAACCAAGACAAATTTGGCAGGCAAGAAGGAAGCTTATAATATAGGGGTGGGGGGGGGGGGGGTAACTGCTGCCATAAGACCTTTCCTCAACAATCATAAACCCTCCTACCCTTCCTTCATTTTCCAGAGGCTTCTACCCTCTATGGAAGCTTCTGGTGTGAACATGTGATTTTCTGGCACGTGCAGATACAGGAAAAACAAAACTACAGGTTCACAGAAAGGCCACAACTGAAGCTGACTCCAAGCTGTCTATCTAATCAAGGATCGAGGCCTAGAGATGAGAGCTGGAATAAAATGCAAACAGCCTCTTCCTTCCTATTGGCTGTCAGGGCTGCCATAGGCCAGCAATAGAAGCACTAATGTAATGAACTGTGCACAGCATAGAGAATTCAAGACAGCACAAACTGCTGCTGAAATTCTCCTGCTACAAAAATCACAAACAAATGAGGGAAAAGAAGGCAAAGGTTTCAGAAGTTCAGAAAGACTATACATGTTTTCAGGGCAGTCGCTGGAGAAAATGGCTACCCAGGCAAAATTTATTTTCAGACCTCTCCTTCCTTTTAGAACTTACACACTTGCAGATTATAGACTGACTCAAAAGGGTAACATGGCACCCCCACTGGAATGATACCTAAGTTGGTCTTCCTTCTTGACTACATTTGGGTTTGGTGATCTTCTAACAGGGTGTCTAATGTATCGCAGTGGTGTTCTGGAGCGGGCTCTCATGGGCTCGTGAAAGACGTTTGTTAAGTTTTTAAGAATTTTGAGAGCCGGTTGTTAAAGTAGACCTCCCCATGGCTGCTTTAACAACTGACCCCCAAAATGTGGCCTTGGGCCCCCTCCTGAATTCTCTTTTACTTTGCTGGCAGTGATGCTGGCCCCACCAGCCAAGTAAATAGACTGCTGCTGCTCCCTGCTTCTTGTTTCTGACTCTGAGCATCAGGCTGGGACTTTTCATGCAAGCGCAAGAAGGTTCCATCATGCTGCTCAGAGCCAGAAACAAGCAGCAGAGAATGGTGGCAGTCCATTTATTGGCTGGTGGGGCTCAACAAAGGTATGGCTAGCGTGCCCGCACAAGGGAGGGGAGAGAGAGGCATGTATTCCCCCCCCCCCCCCAAATTTCAGGGCCGGCTATGCCCAGAGAGAGAGCCTGTTGTTAAAAAGTTACCAGCACACCCCTGAATGTATGTGACGAGTATGTGCATAAGTTACCCCAGTTTTCAAAAGGAAAGAATATGTGTAATTTCCCTTTGAAAGTCACTGTATATATTCATGTATTAGTTGAGAAATGTTGAGCACGAAATGCTTTCAAAAAACCAGGGTCGTCTTTTCTATGGGTAATTCTCCATGGTGGCTAATAAAATTAATCCCCTCCCCCCCTCGATCCCTGTTAGTGGCATGATCTGGCATCTATCTCTCCATTTCCCTCCCTCTGTCAACCTGTGATTTGGTATCTTCCCTTCTATCTAAACCTCCTTCCACTTCCCGCCCCCATACCTTCAAACTTGTCTTCTAGAGATTAGTGTCAGTGCAGTGATACACCTAGACTGCCAGCAGCCTGCTTCGGAGCACTCCCTTTGACTTGTCCCATCCACGCAGAAACCGAAAGTTGAGTCTGAGGGGGCAAGACGGGTTAGGGGAAGTGCTCCAGAGCAGGCGTAGGTATATCGCTGCACTGCTGCTGCTGCTGTCTAGAAGACAAATATGAAGGTATGGGGGTGGGATGGGATGGGAGGGTAGGAACAGAGAGAGAGAAAGAGTAATGCTAGATAAGAATGGAGGGAAAGCGATGTTGGACCTGGAATTGGAGGGGAGGGAGAGAGAGAGAGGGGGAAATCTTGAACCTGGAGGTGGAGGGAACTGAGAAAAAGGAAGCAATGTTGGATCCATTTTCAGCCTCAACTTATACGTGGATCACAGCAGTTTGGGCCATTTTTAGTCCCAAAACTGCCCTTGACTTATACACGAGGGGGACTGTTCAAGCTATGTCTGGACTCCAGCACTGAATTTATGGGATTATGGAGCTGGCTACACCATAAATGGTTAAGTGTGAAATATCGCATTTACCTGGCTATGAGGCATTGCATAAAGAGAGGACTGACTTTTAGGCAGTCCTATTTATGCGGTGACCTTGGCTAGTTAAGTGCTGAATATTTTTACTTAACTGGCCAATTGCTGACTCCATCCCTGGAATACTGCCAAAGTAGCCGGTTTTGAATTAGGTGCTAACTGGTCATTTCCAGCAGCACTAACCAGTTAAGTGCCACTGAAAATGACTGATTAGCTCCAAACAATTGATTTAACCAGCCAGGAGCTGTTTCTGGATGGTTAAATCACTTTATTGACCTCGAGTTTGACTTATACATGAATATATTACAATATCCCATATAAAGCACATGCACACATTTAGACTTGCTATTTAGTATGCATTGAGCTGTATTTTCAAAGCAGACTATATACTATTTAGTAACCTATGGAACTTTAAGTGCTTTGAAAATGAACCCCACTGTTATTAAGGTAGACCTGGGGAAGGCCACTGTTTATTCCTGGTAGTAGTGGTGGTGGTGGTGGGGTAGGGGGGTTAAGTAGCATAGAATCTTACTAGTTTTGTGATCCAGATTGGCCATTGTTAGAAGCAGGAAACCAAACTAGATGGACCTTTGGTCTGACCCACTATGGCTATTCTTGTGTTCTTATCTCTATATGCTCTGACGATCAGCTGTCATATCTGACAGCCAAAGGTCAACATCCATAAAACCATAGGAATTCGCTTTATCAGCAGCCAAATTTTTCTGAAAAAGCTCATCATATGAGAGCCAGGCCCAAAACCCCAAAGGTTCTGTACGCCCTCAAAATAAGTTACACCAACCAAAGGTTTTCTGTTGTGAGCTTTTTTTAACCAGTTTCTTCAATGGAAAGTTGTTTTTAGATTAACTTTTAGGCAGTCTTGGATGCGAATTTGCTAATCAGGGGAAGCACTTTCTGCCCCTTGTTATGCTTGTGTCCTTTTTGTTCTATATTTTATCTGTCACCACACATATCTGTTGTAGCATTGCACACACAGTTTCCAGTACAAAACAACCATAACAGGTCATATTTTGGCACAAACACTGTTTATATTGGTTGGAATATTCATAATGAGTTGTTATCATATCTAGCATGTTTTCATTCTTTTACATCCACTCATTTGGCACTCCTATGTTTCATGCTTAATTCATTTTTATGGATTTTTAGACAATATTGTTTTTAGCATTTGGTTATGATTATGATTTGATTTTTGCATGCTAATGATTCTTTTGCATGTTAATGGGCATGTATTTTAAGGTAGTCTATTAATTATGTTGTGCTTGGCATTCAATCGAATTTTATGTGTATGTCTGGTTTGACAGCCTGTTGTAAAACCCTGAAGTAGCCTTTTTGGCAAAACATAGCCTCTTCTCATCGGTTAGTCTGCTTCATGCTGTTTGTTGTTGTGACATCTTCTGTGAGGCACCATGTCATATTCTCCATGGCAAAAAGCCCTTCAAAATAAGGTCAAAATATTTAAGAAGTCCTGGGTAATGCTCCAGTTTGGCCTCCCCCAGCACACTGGCATAAATATTAAAACCTAGGAGACAAAAAACGACTTTGGCACCTTATATGTCTTTTTCTTATCGTCTTCCTAACCTTTCTCCCCTTTTTTATGGTCACTAATGTCTCCATCCTTTTCTAATAGTCCACATATTTACTCAACAAAATCCTCCGCTTCTGCGACATCTGACTACCCAAGAAAACAATAGCACACAGGGTATGACCCCGATGAGACACTTGCACAGTCGCAGAACCCCCCCTACTAAAGTCTATACCGCATTCACTCTCATCTCAGCCCCTTACTCCAAAAGTACATCAGACTTAGATAAAGAGGATGTGACTGAATCTGAAGAATCAGATTCCCATACCTGTAAGGGATCAGAGCCCACTGCCCACCTCTAACACTTCTCCCTGTGTAAGCACTTCACCACCCACTCTAAATTTTAAGAAATCTCCTATCTGTAAGAGACTGACATAAGGAATTTCTTCTCTCAGAAAACCCCTTTCCACCACCAGCTACCTGACCTCTGCAATCCCCTTCCACCCCCTCCCCTTAATCCTACATCTCCTAAATCAGACTCACCGGTCAGAAGATCACCGGGCTCTGATTCCATAACAGCTGCCTCAGCAACTGAAGAGGTCTCTGGTATCTGTGGTGCCTGAGGTCTCGCTGCTGAACTGTGCTGAGCCCTCAAAGAGGCCCCACTTCTCCCTCAAACTCCATGTCCCCGACCCCCCACAATTCCATAATCCACTCCCAATGAAGTCCTCCCCCACTTCAGCACTTGACCCACAGACTCTCCCTCTAAAAATCTGACTGGGCGATGAATCATCCTCTTTCTCACCACTCTGACAGAGTTTCCACCTCTACCCATCAAATTCTATTTATCTCTCCTGTTTTGGAGCCATAATAACAAGGAAGCGCCCCCACTGCCCAGCAAGCAGTACAGCTGCCTATTACCAGACATCACCGACACTGCAGAAATACTGACGAAGCACTACCCAATGACCCAATTCCCAGAAACACTCTCTTCAGACAGTGAGTGTGGAGCCTCAGAAGCACAGCACACACAGCCCGGACACACCTCCTTATGTGCAGCGAAGGCACACAAACCCAGCAGCACAGCACAGGAAGTCCAATCTCACAACATTCGCACAAAATACAGTGCACAAACCACCACTGTGACCTCGGTAAGTCAGACCCCCTGCTCAAAAAACCGCTTTGCCTCCCGAGCTCCCCTCACCAACTTAACTAATGAAAACCTGCCCAAACCCTGCTTAAATTTCCCACCCACAAATTTATTCTGATTGGTGGAGCCTCACTTAGACCACCAATTAGAACCCAAAAACCTCTATCCCTAAGCTCTACTTCTTTCTCCTCCCCACCCTACCACTTAACCCTTTACTCCCCTTTGTACCGACAATGTCAACTCAGCCAAGTTATGGCACATTCCTGTATGCCAGGAATGTGTCACTGAATATTGACCTAGTTTTACCATAGAAATGCCCTTTTAAAGTACCCCTGCCCCAATCATACACCAAGCTAGAGAACAAAAAAATGATCATCAGACTCACAGATGGAATTCAGAGTCTTCAGACAGAGACAACATAATTTCAGACTTGCAGTGGCATAGTCACGGGTGGGCCAAGTCCCACCCAAAATCAGTGCTCCTTTGGTGTGGTTGGTTAGGATCTGCAAACCCTGCCAGCCAAAGACCTCCTTCTGGCAGAAGGAACATTTACACCCTATGCAGCTGGGGGCAGTGTCCCGAGCTGCTACTGCCCACCTTGTGCACATCTATGGAGGCTAGCAATGTCAGCAGCTTGGGGACACTGCTGACAGCTGCATAGACTGTAAGTGCTCTGTTGGGAGGAGGTCTTCAGCTGCCGGGGTTTTTGAATCCCTGCCAACTCAGATGTTTGTTTTGGTTTGGGGGATACAAGAGGGGTGAGAAGGGTGGGGGGAGAGATTAATTTTTGGGCCCACCTTCTTTGGGCTCAGGCCCACCCTAAATCAGTTATCTGGCTACACCACTGTTTAAAGCACTTTGGATAAATTTGAAGACTAGGGATGTTAGAAACAGGAAGTGTTTCTGTGAGAATAGAAGAGAAAACCTCTATCTCATTCAGGAAAAAATCACAATCCTCTGGGTAGGTTTCATAAAGCCTATCAAGACAGGAAGTTAAGAAAGGCTTACAAAAAAAAGCTTTGTTCGTTCAGAATGGAAATAGCAAACAATATATTATTTTTTATTTACAGCAAGCTTAGTAAGTGTTACAGGAAACCAAATTAACATTTGGTTTATCAAAAATGGCAAGATTTCCACTTCCCAACTGGGTTTCTTTTTATTTTCTGCTGTCTGAATAAACTTGTGGTGAGACAGAGCAACACTATGAGGGAGGAAGTGCCATAAGCCTTGGGTTAACCCAGACTGCCTCAGCCATGTCATGTAGAATCCAGTTTCACAGTAACAGAACTAGTGTACTCAAGTTTTGAATCTTTGGTTTTGGGAGATGAGGCCTACAAAGCAACTCCTATTATTCAGTCAGGCAGACCGACGAAGAGAAAAGACTGTAGGGGCAGAAAGAGAGAGAGAGAGAGAAAGAAATTTGTCTCTCAGTGTGTATAGAAAATTAATCAGGAAAAGCACACACAATAAATCCACACCTGCTATTCGTGTGGGTATTTTTCCCATGTGAATTTAAAATGCATGCATCTCAAAATCCAGAAGTATGCATGTGTGTGCTACTGCCCGTGCCATGCTCCTAGAAACTCCTCCTCCATCTGTGTGTAAAATGTATGCATACATTATAACTTCTCATGCAAATATATCCACAGAGAGGGTGGGAAATTTTTGAAGACTATAATTCTAGTCATAAATCCCTGTTTTATGCATAGAAATAGGTTTGAGTATTGACCTCATTGCGAGCAATACTATAGTAGCCCATCTGTGCATGATGTCAAAAAAGAGCTTAATTTATGTCTACTGTATAATGCAAATATATTGTACAATAACCAAGACTGAAAATAGCTAGCGATGATTTAAACCCTCACTGTTAAACAGTACACTGAAGTGTTTTTCATCTTATGTAGCTAGTTTGTGGGTTTGCTGTGCTTTCCTGTAACGACTGGAGTTCTAATGTTTGTCCAACCTGTATATAGTGCATTGCTTCTTTTTTATAAATTGTAAACCGTTCTGTCTTGTAGTAGCAATAAGATACGGTATATAAATTGACGTAAATAAATAAATAAATAAATAAATAGAGAAAAAAAGAAAAAAAAGTAAACACTTCAGTGTACTGTTTAACAGTGTGGGTTTAAATCATCGCTAGCTATTTTCAGTCTTGGTTATTGTACAATATATTTGCCTTTTTTACCAAAGACAGTGGGATTTTTCTTTGTGAACATATTGTATAATGCAGGCAATTGGCTCTCAGAACTAGCTCGAATAGCACATTAATGCTCTCACACAAACTGACGCCTGCTATGAAGGTGTGCATGTGTTTATGTACTCTGCGAGAACAGGTATATTTTATAATAGATGCATATGTATCACAGCTCCACTTCAGCTCTACCCAAACTACAGTCCCATGAATGACTACACAGATTGCATGTGTGATATTGTTACAGGTTTATAATGTAATTTTCCACATGTAAAGAATGTTTTTACCAACAGAAAATGCTTATAACGGGATCATTGTTCACAGTGCAATTTAACAACTTAAGGCTCTTTGTCCTAAGCAGCGGTAAGCCCAACATGGGTTTACCGCTCGCTATACAGGAAGTACCACAGGGCTACCATAGCAGCCCGGAAGTACTTCCCACCCCTATCGCGCCATCATTTCTGGCGTTACAAAATTTTATTTTTGTAGTGCCAGAGTGTACCTGGCAGTAATCGGGCAGTGCCGCATGCTGCCCGGTTACTGCCAGGTTACCACGCGAGCCCTTACCACCACCTCAATGGGTGGCGGTAAGGGCTCTCCCCAGAAATGACTGTGCAACAATTGCTTTACTTGCTGCCCGGCCATTTCCTGTAGGAAAGCGAGACTGCCCTTTTACCAGTTGCGGTAAAAAGTGGCCTCAGCGTGCGTGTAAAACACGCGTCAGTCCCCTTTTGCTGCAGATTGGTAAAAGGAGGCCCTTAATCAGTTAGTGCTGCTGAATATCACCACTAACCAGCAAACTCATAGCTGGTGATTTTGTGGGCGGACCATGGTATGAAGTCGGCACTTATATGGTTAAGTGCCGATATTCAGCACTTAACTGTCTGTTACCGGACAAATCGGAATGCATAAACCACAGTTCTACCTTTGTCTGGTTTAACTTATGTGGTTAAATGCTAAATACTGTGCAACATAGCTGGTGATTGGGCTAGCCGCTAAGGCCTTATTCTGTAAAGGTTATGCTCCTAAAATTTACATTCTAAATTATGAACATAATCTATTTTGGAGCATAGAGTATGCTTGTAATTTAGGAGCATAAATTTAGGAGCATAACATTTCTAGAATAAGGTCCTAAGTGCTAATATTCAGCCGAGATAGCTTAGCCAGCTTGAAGCTATTTAACCGGCAAGTAGCCGTTCCTGGCTGGTTAATTAGTGCTGAATATCGGGTGGATAGTTTTATAAGACTGGCATGTTTGGGGGCAGAGACATGAAGAATGTGCACAGGCTATAGATTTTACTCACACCTTTTTCAGTAGTAGTCAAGGTGAGTCACATTCAAGTATACCGGGTATTTCCCTGTCAGACTCAGAATCTAATTTTGTATCTGAGGCAATGAAGGGTTAAGTGACTTATCTAAGGAAAAGTCCATAGACCGTTATTAAATGGACTTGGGAAAAATCCACTATTTCTGGGATAAGCAGTATAAAATGTTTTGTACTTTTTTGGGATCTTGCCAGGTATTGTGATCTGGATTGGCCACTGTTGGAAACAGGATGCTGGGCTTGATGTGTTAGGATGCCCATACCCCACCCTTTACACACTCATGACTTGCCCCCTTGTGATTTGAACGCACTTCGGATGGACTTCATAGAAAAAACGTCTAAAAATTGGTTTTGAAAATACCAATTTGGATATTTTTGTGATAAAACGTCCAAATATAGATTTATGATACTTTTTTGGCAGTTTTCTCTTTTGAAAATGAGCACCATAGTCTCTTCTTCCTGTAATCCATTTCCACACAGACTCTTCCTGAGAGGAATAATCTTGAACTCTATACCTGCAGTCCAGGTCCTGAGTGGGCCTTCTCTCCCCTTGGTCTTATCAGAATGGTCAAAGGAATGTTGTTGTTTGTAACTGTACTTTGGATCAAGTTGTATAAGTTGAAAATTAGAAACCCATGGTTTAAGCACCCTGATGAAAGTTGTAAATAAAGCATGTGAATAGTTGCTGCTCTACTCCTCTATCAAACAGCAAGTAGAGGGGTGGTAAAACCTTTAGCCTGCCACATTCACTTCACAGTGGACACAAACAAAAAAGGATGGTCCAAGGACTGAGACCTACACAAACTGCTTCTCCAAACAAGTGCTCGGCCAACACCGCATCTCACTAAGGGGCCCTTTTATTAAAGGGCGTTAGAAAATGAGCTTAGCACATTTTAATATGGGACTTTCCTGTTGGCTAAGACTTTTTCTAATGTGGCCTTAAATAAGACATTTTCCCATTTTTCTTCAGGTCATGCTCTAATATTCACATTAGCAGGGGTTACCTGAAAAAAGTTAACACGGGAACGCTTACTGCCTCCTATTTAGGAGGTGCTAAGGGCTCCTGCATTAAGTCTGTGTTATTCAGTTAGCATGCATTAATGTGAACTGTGAGAAAGAATGACGAGGAACTGTAAGGGACTGACTGCTTCAAGCCCAATGCCCTCCTAAACATCCTACTACCCCTTCAAGAAATAAAGGGGCCCTTTTACTAAGCTGTGTAGGCGCCTACGTGTGCCCAATGCGTGCCCAATGCACGCCAATTTGGAACTGTCACCCAGCTACTGTGTGTCTGGGTGGTAATTTCATTTTTTACACGGGCCCACTAAGCGCCAGAAAATATATTTTATTTTCCTGCGCGTGGCACTAACCAGGCGGTAATCGGATTGTACGCGCACTGACGATTACCACCCGGTTAATGCGTGAGACCTTACCATTAAGTGAATGGATGGTGGTAAGGTCTCAGGCCCAAAATGGACGCGCGTCAATTTTCATTTTGCTGCACTTCTATTTTCAGCCCCCGAAAAGGAGGTCTTTTTTGCAGGTGCGCTGAAAAATGGACCTGTGTGCGTCCAATACACTCGTCTACACCAGCGCAGGCCACTTTTTGGCGCACCTTAGTAAAAGAACCCCAAAGACAGCACAGGAATATGAGTTGCAAGTAAACTTGCAGCCAGCAGAGGGCAGCCTCAGTTGTGGAGTAAAGGGTTGTTGGGCACCCAAGAAAAGGGAATGTATGTCAGGAAAAAGCCTGGTTTCTTAGACAGGTTTGGAGGGAACTGTCCAAAAGGAGGGGAGGACTTTAAAACTCCTAGAACCTGGGACTGGGAGGGGAAAATGAGGAACATTTTTCCCAACCCCTGGAAGTTGAAGCTGCTAATACTCCTGGGAACATAAGGGAGGAACCCATGGAGGTAGAGAGCCCAGCAACTATAACCCCTGAAGATTATGAAGAAATGGAGATAGCTAAATGACCCCTGGAAGGCTTGTGCTCTGTATTCAGCAGGTGGGTGCTTGTACTGTCCATAGACAAATGAAAGCTGGCAGTTAATCAAGCTGCCTATTTTGGAAGCAAAGTTTAGTTTTTGTTTTTGGGTTTTGTTTTGTTTTGTTTTTTGCTATTAGCAGAGGTGAAGGGCATAATCAAGGTTGTCTTCTCTAATATGAGTGATTATGTGAACTGCAAGCTGTTTGAGCCCCAGGCTTCTAAGAGGGGCCAAACAGAAGATATGGACTAGACCAGCGGTTCCCAAATTGTGCGTCCGCAGAGGTGCTGCGGCAAATCCCGACCTTCCTCCTGCCACTGTCCAAACCACTACTGCAGACAGCGGCAAAACAACAAAAAAAAGCAAGCACAGGGCCGCAGCAACCTTCAAGCATGTGCAGTCAGATCTGCCGGTCCTCTGCCCCCAAAACTGGAAGTTGATGTCAGAGGGGGCAGAGGACCAGCAGAGCCGAGAGCACATGCCTGAAGGCTGCTGTAGCGCCTCGTTTGCTGGGGGTTTTTTGTCACGGCCACTGGGGACACAGAGCATACGGACTTCGGGACTTGCTTGTGCTGCCAAGGAGGCTGAATGAAAACAGGAGACGGTATGAAGTCAAAAAGTTGAAGCCAACAGGTCAGTCTCTGTTTCCCACTCCCATTCAAAAAAAAGCCAGCAAACCTATGAGCTGCTGTATCCACATTGTCATTCTTTATTGTTGGTAGCATTTTTTTTATTTAATCTCACTAATATTTTCAAACATGCTGCTTTGTGCAGCATACAGATGTACACAGAGGAAGTATAATAACGGAATCAGAGTGTCATTTGGAGAGGCTGGTTATAGGGACACCCTAGCACTGTTATATTTGTGTAGAGAAAAAGATGGAGACTTGTGTGACTGGTAGAAGGGGGTAGACCTGTGTGTGTGTGTGTGGGGGGGGGGGGGGGGGGGTGGACATGACAAAAGTTTGGGAACCACTGGACTAGACATTTTGGTGCTGTGTAGCTTTGTTTGCACTAGGACTTGAATGGAATGAGACTGTGTGTGAAGCAGTAAATTTTGGAACTTTCTTTCTTGTTTAATGACTGACCCACAGACTGTCTTCCAGGGAAAAGAAGAGACATGAGTTACTTAAAAAGGGACCTTCATCTAAAAGGCAGTGAAGGGAACTGTCTTACAGAGGAGCTCATTCGCATAAAACGTTCAGAGCAGTTGATAGGACGCCCTTTTGGGTTCTATACAAAGAAAGGGAAACTGAGACCTGGATATTGCCAAGTAATTGCATGTACTATGGTGCTCATTTTCAAAACACTTAAGACTTACAAAGTTCCATAGGATACTATGGGGCTCATTTTCAAAAGAGAAAAGCATCCAAAAAGTGTCATAAAACACTACTTGGACAGATTTCTTCTCTAAACATCCAAATTGGCATTTCTGAAACCTATTTGCAGACGTTTATCTATGTATTTCATCTGCAGTGTGTCCAAAACACAAGGGGGTATGTTGGAGGCATTTTGAAGGTGGGATAAGGGCGTGCCTAACACTTGTACATTTTACAGCCATAATGGAACAAAGCAAAAGCACTTATTGTGAAAACGTCAATGTTTTGGTCTAGCCCTGTTTTCAGAATGAATAAGGCACAAAACGGTGTCCTCAATGATCACTGGAGGGAATCAGGGATGACCCCCCCTTACTCCCCCAGTAGTCACAGACCCCACTTCACCCCCCCCCCAAAAAAAAATGTGAATAAAAATGGTACTCACCAGTCTCTGACATTCTCAGATGTTATAGCCAAGTCCATTAGAACAGCGCGCAGGTCCCCAGTGTAGTGGTGGGTGCAGTGCACTGTAGACAGGTGGATCCAGGCCTATACCTCTCCCTGCCTGTTACACTTGTGGTGGAAACTGTGAGCCCTCCAAAACTCATCAGAAACCCACTGTACCCACATATAGGTGCCCCCTTCACCCATAAGGGCTATTGAAGTGGTGTACAGTTAGGGATAGTGGGTTTTGGAGGGCTCAGCAGACAAGATAAGGGAGCAATGGTGAGATGTGTACCTGGGAGCCCCATTGCTCTCCTGTGATATCTGGGGCACCAGTCTGCTAAAAATGCTGGCACTTCCTACATCCCATTGGCTTCACTTTCTATATTTTTCACTTGTATGTCTTTTTTTTTTCCAAAAATGGCCTGAAAGATAAACACACAGAGCACAAAACCTTGTTACAAGCAGTATTTTGAAAAAAAAAAAAAAAGATAGATGCTTTGCTTTTTCGAAAAAGGTTACATTTGCTATTTGGATTTGGGACATGTGAGCTATTCAAAGTCCAACTTAGACGTCGTATTGAAAATGCCCCTCCATGTAACGTTGTAAGTCTAAGTGCTTTGAAAATACACCTCCAAGATATTGTGTTTATTTTTCCAAATGATGGCGCATTGACTGCTCATATTTCTCCCTAAGTTAGAGCGAAAACGAAAATAAAGACCCTGGATAGGGGAATTGGCCTACAGTGTGGATGTCTCTGCTTTCCCCTTGAAACTATGAGTTCTTTTCTACCCCTATGAACTTACACTGGAAGGAGCCCCCATTACAGAATGCATTAACTGAATAACACTTCTACGCCCTTTCCTTTCCCGTGTCATGCTCCATCTGAAAATATTTCAAGAAATATAAATAATGCATGCTTGGCGTGTGCTAACAGGCAGATTACTGCAAAATGTTTTAATGTGTTCTACGGTAAGTCTTTTCCTGCATGCTAAGTATACATTAGCGCTTAGTATCTTTTAGTAAAAGGGCCCCTTAAGGTCTCTGACTTATAAAGGGGCAGGCAATTCCTTTGTAGCCATCCCAGGAGGAGTATGCTAAAACCAGATGGCATATACCTCCTCTACTCTGACATGGTATGGTCCCGGGGGGGGGGGGGAGAGGATGGGGAGGAGGGATATACTGGACCAAGGAGGGTTTTGTAAGGATCCTTACATAAGAAAGAAGCTGGAGAACAGAACACAGGTAAAAGCAATTAAGCACCAGGACACAGAGTTTGATGATGAAGAGTTTATGCCATTATTTAATATGTACAGTTCTTCATATTGCTCCGTGGATACTCATCCTCCATATTTGATTAATCCTGCTCCTAAAACTTTTCTGCTTCTATTACTAATTTGGTTAAATTATTATTTATCTCTTGGGATTTTTCCAAAATCTGCAGGCAACATTATTTTAACTCCTATCCCCAAAAATGAACAAGTGTCTCTTACAGACATTACTAACCATTAGTTGATAGCTTCCATACTGTTATTTGTAAACATTATGGAATGTCTAGTAACTAAACAGTTAAATGATTACTTAGAGAAATTTAAGCAATTACTACATTTCTTTGAAGGGGTGAATAAAAATGTGGATAAAGGTGAGCCGGTCAATATTCTGTTTCTGGATTTTCAAAACGCATTTCACAATGTACCTCATGAAAGACTCCTGAGGGAATTAGAAAGTCATAGAATAGGAAGTAATGTCCTATTGTGGATTAAAAACTGGTTGAAAGATAGAAAACAGAGAGTAGGATTAAATGATCAGTATTCTAAATGGAGAAGGGTAGATAGCAAGGTTCCCCAGGGGTCTGTTCTGGGACCGCTGCTTTTTAGCATATTTATAAATGGGAATAACTAGTGAGGTAATTAAATTTGCCGATGACACAAAGAGCCCTGTTTACTAAGCTGTGCTGTAAGCATGCTAACCCTAGACACACCCATAGAAATATATGGTTGTCGCTAGCATTATAGCGTGCTAATTTTTAGTGTGCACTAAAAACACTAGCATACCTTAGTAAACAGGGCCCAAAGTTATTCAAAATTTTAAATCACAAGAGGATTGTGAAAAATTGCAAGAGGACATTACAAGACTGGAAGATCGGGCATCCAAATGGCAGAAGACATTTAATGTGAGCAAGTGAAAAGTGATTCATATTGGAAAGAGGAACCCAAACTATAGCTATCTGATTCAAGTTTCCCCATTAAGAGTCACCACCCAAGAAAAAGATCTAGGTGTCATCGCTGATGATACTTTGAAACCCTCTGCTCAGTGTACAGTGGCGGATAAGAAAGCAAATAGAATGTTAGGAATTATTAAGAAAGGAATGGAAAACAAAAATGAAAATGTTATAATGCCTTTGTATCGTTGTACGGTGCAACCGAGCTTTACTGTGTACAGGACTCATTTGCTTTCAAGCATTTGGATATTCATTGGCCCTTGAAAATTAAGGCTCAAGACAAGATATGGTTGTTGGACCAGTTGTAGGTTTTTTTTTTGGGTGGGAGGGGGTTGGAGACCACTGGGGGAGTAAGGGGAGGTGATCCCCGATTTCCTACATTCTATAGCCTACCCAAATGACCAGACTTAACCTATGAACCCACTCTACACAACTCCTACCTCTCCTACCTCTACATCCCCTGCCCATTTCACCTATCTCAACCTATTTCCTAACAACCACATCATACCTCTACTATTGCTACAGCTGTGTTCTTTTTGTGATACTATGTCCTTTAGATTGTAAGCTCTTTGAGCAGGGACTGTCCATCTATGTTAAATTGTACAGCGCTGCGTAACCCTAGTAGCGCTTTAGAAATGTTAAGTAGTAGTAGTAGTAATAGTAATCCATACTATGTAAGCCGCACTGAACCTGCTACCTAGCGGGGTATAAATGCAACAAACAAACAAATAAATAAATAAATTGGGAAGAAAACATCATTGAATGTTGAAGTAAGTACATCTTGTTTTATAAAGAACTGGGTTCGGATGTTTTCTTAGGAGTGTATTGGTGAGAGACATCATAGGAGCCTATTCTGCTTATTTTTGAAGGAGAAGGGCGGCCATCTTCCGACATAAATCGGGAGATGGCCGGCCTTCTCCTAAGGCCGGCCAAATCGGTATAATCGAAAGACGATTTTGGCTGGCTTCAACTGCTTTCCATCGCAGGGCCGGCCAAAGTTCAAGGGGGAGTGTCGGCAGTGTACCGAAGGCGGGACGGGGGCGTGGTTAAGAGATGGCCGGCCTCGGCCGATAATGGAAAAAAGAAGGCCGGCCCTGACGAGCATTTGGCTGACTTTACTTGGTCCCTTTTTGTTCATGACCAAGCCTCGAAAAAGTGCCCGGACTTACCAGATGACCACCGGAGGAACTCGGGGATCACCTCCCCTTACTCCCTCAGTGGTCACCAACCCCCTCCCACCTAAAAAAAAAAAAATTTTTAAACATTTTTTTGCCAGCCTCTACGCCAGCCTCAAATGTCATACCCAGCTCCATCACAGCACTATGCAGGTCCCTGGAGCAGTTTTTAGTGGGTGCAGTGCACTTCAGCAGGCGGACCCAGGCTCATCCCCCCCTACATGTTACACTTGTTGTGGTAAATGTGAGCCCTCCAACCCCCCCCCCCAAACCCACTGTACCCACATGTAGGTGCCTCCCTTTACCCTTGAAGGGCTATAGTAGTGGTGTACAGTAGTGGATAGTGGGGTTTGGGGGGCTCAGCACCCAAGGTAAGGCAGCTATGCACCTGGGAGCAATTTGTGAAGTCCACTGCAGTGCCCCCTAGGGTGCCCGGTTGGTGTCCTGGCATGTGAGGGGGACCAGTGCACTACAAATGCTGGCTCCTCCCATGCCCAAATGGCTTGGATTTGGCCAGGTTTGAGATGCCTGCCATTAATTTCCATTATCGGCGAAAACCAATGGCGGCCATCTGTAATGCTGGCGATCTCTAAGGCTGGCCCAAATGTTGAGATTTGGGCGTCCCCGACAGTATTATCAAAATGAAAGATGGCCGGCCATCTTGTTTCTATAATACAGTCGGCTACGCCACTTGACGGGGCCGGCATTAGAGATGGCCACCCTTATAGATGGCCAGCCCCATTCGATTATGCCCCTCCACATGACATATGAACTGAATGTGAACAAGTGCAAAGAGATTCACATGGGAAACTAAAATACAAAATGATGCTGAGTTAGAAGTCACCACCTGTGAAAAAGATGGACAATATGTTGAACATTTTGGCCCATTGTGCCACAGTTTACAAAAAAGGAAATAGAATATTAGGGATTATTCACAAAGGAATGGAAAGCAAAACTGAGAATATCATTATGCTTTTAGACAGATCCATTTTGTGATTGCACCTTGAGTGTCATATGGAGTTTTGTTTGCCCCATCTCTGAAATGATAAAGCTGAGTTGGAGAAAAGAATAAAGTGGTTGGATCACTTTTCTTATGAAGAAAGGCTAAAATTGTTAAGTAAATATATATCTATATCTATCTATATTTTAAAGAGAGTGTCAACAGAGTACATAATAGTAGTTTATAAAGTCATAATTGGAGTGGAACAGTTACATTGGAGATGAAAGTTTAGCATTTCAAATGCTAAAATAAGAGGACACTCACATGAAACTAGCAACCAGCAATTCATGTAGAGCATAATTAACCTGTGGAATCAAGCAGGATTTGTTCTTCGGAAATAATTTTCCTTTTACATGATGGAAGCAATTGTTAAAATAGCAGGTTCGCTTCTTTTTCTGTACTGGCAAAAGGGCAGATTTTAGAAATACAAACTTCTTACTTTTCTAAAAATGATCTCCACCAATTTGTAATCTGTTCTTTTGCTTTACTGGAATACTTATAGATCTTTATTTTCTTTTTAAACCAGCACAATTCTTGAGTGTCCATTTCTTTGTTATCCCACTTGACGTTTACTTGCAGGTCTTAATTTGGACAGATTAAAGACTTTATTGATTTCAATCCTGAGGCATACTTGGCAGCATTTGAATCCCCAAGACATGCTGATGCAGGGTTGATGTTTTATCCTCTAGTTCAGTGGTTCCCAAACCTGTCCTTGGAGACCCCTATGCCATCAGGTATTCAGTATATTCACAATCAATATGTCTGAGAGAGATTTGAATACACTACCTCCATTGCTTGCAAATCTTTCTCATGCATATTCATTGTGGATCTCCTGAAAACCTGACTGGCTAGTGGTTCTCCAGGATAGATTAGGAAACCACTGCTCTGGCTGCTTTCCTTTTCATCTGGAACAAGTCAGCAGAGAAAAGACCTGCAGAAAATCCAGACCTGTAGCAAATCCAGACCAAAACATCACTAATCCTGGTCGCTGCATCTCAAGAAAGATATAGTAGAATTGGAAAAGGTGCAGCGAAGGGCGACTAAAATGATAGCGGGGATGGGACGACTTCCCTATGAAGAAAGATTAAGGAGGCTAGGGCTTTTCAGTTTGGAGAAGAGACGGCTGAGGGGAGACATGATAGAGGCATATAAAATAATGAGTGGAGAGGGGAGATCCAAGATGACGATGGTGTAGGAAGCGTCAATGGACACGCTTCTGAGGCTGATCGAATTTCGCTGAAGCGAGCACCTTACCCCGTCCATATGATGGGGAAAAGACGAGGCAAAGTTCGGGAAGCTCCCCTTGCCCCGGGCGGAATGCCCCAGCTCAAACAGACGACTTTGGATCGCTTCGGAGCAGTGCCCGTTCCCATGATGGTTTCTACTCCCTCAGTCAGCGCTTCATTGCTGAACAGCAGTGGAGACGGGGCTTCTCTAAACCCTGTCGAATGTGCGGCGCCCCCTCAACCCGGAAGGGAAGCTCTCCTGGTGAGCCCTGATGCCTTGGACCGAAGCGGGGTACAGAGCAATCAGGGAGGGAGCCTACGGGAGAGAAGAACTGGAGCTGACAGCCAAAGAGCCTCGGAAGTACCATCAACTCATGCAGTTTTGTCCAAAACTGTGAGTATTCTGGAGCAGGCTGTGAAAGCCCCTCAACCGGATGTTTTGTTGGGAGAGATAGAAAAACCAGCCATAGTGACCATAGAGTCACTTTGGGACTTGACTTTTAACACTCAAAATGCTTTACAAACTTTAATTTCTCAAAATATAGAGACAATTACTACTACTACTACTTAACATTTCTATAGCGCTACTAGGGTTACGCAGCGCTGTACAATTTAACATGGAAGGACAGTCCCGGCTCAAGGAGCTTACAATCTAAAAGACAGGTGTACAATCTAAAAGACAAGTGTAGAGTCAATCTGATAGGGCATACTAAATATATATATAGGGCATTGAACCAACTACAAATTAATGTTTCTCAGGCTTCTGAAGTGAAAAGATTGACTGAAAGAACTGAAAAATTGGAACTTTTTGAACAGGCTTCAATTAAGGAGAGAAACTTTACTCTCAGACGTTTGGAATATCTGGAAAATCAATCTAAGAGATTGTCTCTTCGCTTTTTAAATTTTCCTAGATCACCTTTGATTTCTCCAGTCCAAATGCTTAAAAAATATTTAGTTGAGATACTAGGAATGCAGGAGACATCATTGCCCCCCATTACTAGAGCTTTTTACCTTCAATTAGATGTTAAATCATCTGAAAATGTACCTTTACAGGGGGCAATGAATTTAACTGCATTCCTGGAAACATCTCTTGAAGTAATTACACAGAGAACTACTTTGCTTGCAATGTTTGCGCTAGAAATGGATAGAGATGTAGTACTCAAACTATCTCTAAGGCATTTAGATTCTGAGTTTCTGGGTTCAAAGATAAGAGTTTTTCCGGATCTTTCCAGGGAAACGCAGAGGAGACGTAAGAGGTTCCTACTGCTGCGGTCTAGAACAGTAGCAGTGGGGGCGGAATTTCTTCTGTGGTTTCCCTGTATTTGTAGAGTTAAATTTCAATCAAAACTATACCAATTCTTTGACCCAAAGCAGCTAGAAGAATTTCTAATTAGCAAAGAAGAGGTTAGTGTACAAGTCTAATCCCATATGTACTACTGTATAGCAGGCTAGAGTTAACCACTTGGGAAAGACGCCTCTTTAGTTATAGTTATATTGATAAATGACTGTTTAAAATAAGCAGGATTATTTTATTTTCCTTATCTTGGATCATTTACTTTATGTAATATAGTAGACGATAGCAAAAGGGAACTTAGATATTAGTTGTTATTTTATATGTGAAGAAAATTGTCTTTTTGTGTATTAACACTCATAAAAATTCATTATGTTTGTTAAAAACTATAAATAAAGATTTAAAAAAAATAATGAGTGGAGTGTAACAGGTGGATGTGAAGCGTCTGTTCATGCTTTCCAAAAATACTAGGACTAGGGGGCATGCGATGAAACTACAGTGTAGTAAATTTAAAACAAATTGGAGAAAGTTTTTCTTCACCCAACACATAATTAAACTCTGGAATTCGTTGCCGGAGAACGTGGTGAAGGCGGTTAGCTTGGCAGAGTTTAAAAAGGGGTTAGACGGTTTCCTAAAGGACAAGTCCATAAACCACTATTAAATGGACTTGAGAAAAGTCCACAATTCCAGGAATAACATGTATAGAATGTTTGTACATTTGGGAAGCTTGCCAGGTGCCCTTGGCCTGGATTGGCCGCTGTCGTGGACAGGATGCTGGGCTCGATGGACCCTTGGTCTTTTCCCAGTGTGGCATTACTTATGTACTTATGTACTTTGCTGGAAAATTTCAAGACAGAAAGAATAAAGAGATGTTTGCACTTCCAGCAACAATTTGCAACTTTGAGTTACATGAAGTATGTACCCTTTTCTAAGGACAAAGGACCCTGACATTTTATATATATGACATTATATATATATATGGAGGGTGGCCAATGTAACGCCGATATTTAAAAAAGGTTCCAGAGGAGACCCAGGAAATTATAGACCGGTGAGTTCGATGTTGGTGTCGGGCAAAATGGTAGAGACTATAATCAAGAACAAAATTACAGAGCACATTCAAAAGCATGGACTAATGGGACAAAGTCAACATGGATTTAGTGAAGGGAAGTCTTGCCTCACCAATCTGCTGCATTTCTTTGAGGGGGTAAACAAACTTGTGGACAAAGGTGAGCCAGTTGATATTTTAAACTACAGTTAAAATTACTTTTAAACTACAGTTTTAAACTACTTTTAAACTGAGAGCAAGGGACAGCATATTTCTACACAATACAAACTATGGCATGGTATACTACTTACAATGTCAACAATAATACGTAATAGAACATTTTAATTGATAGTGAAGGGTAAAGCAAAGATGGAACATATAGATAGGTAAAAGAGTAAGAAGAGTTAGAAAGTAAGATGATTGATTTAAAGAAAGTTGCACATGAGGTCAGAAAGATGGTTAAATATTATCTCAGCTAGTGTCAGAGTGGATAAACATGTCCTGTGCAGTATGTGCAGCCTGTGTCACTCCTTGTGTGTGTGAGTGAGACTAACAAGTTAGTTACTTCTTCCATTAAAGGCCTGGTTGTAGAGCCAAGCTTTCACCTGCTTCCTGAAGTAGAGATAGTCTTGTGTTAAGCGGAGCCTTTCAGGCAGTGCATTCCAGAGTGTGGGGGCTACTCCAGAGAAGGCTCGCTTGCGGGTATCACATCATGTAATGTCTTTTGGAGAGGGTGTGGTTAGTGATAGTCCTTGAGAGGACCTTAGTGTGTTTGGTGGTGTGTGGAGGATCATCCTATTCGTCAGGTACCTTTTGAGAAGGTCTGTTTGTAATGAGCTAAGTTATGTGAACTGTTCAGCATGTATAGAATAGATATTGCAAGTTAGCTAGAAGGAATAAGAGAGTTGAAAGTTTTTTTAACAGGATTGTATAAGGATTGTATAGTTTCCGAACAGTGACTCCTACAGTTGCATTGTCATGGCAGGATATTGTTTTGTGTTTGATAATGCTTCTGTCTACATAATCAGATTTTTACATATACCTTGAACTGTGCAAAGAATGACATCTGAAGAATTCCCTTAAGTTAATGACATGTTACTAATGAAGTGGACAACTATTACATGGACTGTTTAACTGACTGGAAACCATGAGAAGCTTTCAGTAGAAGTCTCCTGGATGCAACATGATGTCTTCCGAGTGACTCCCCTGCCTGCCTAAGTGAGCCTGCCCAAGTGAATCTTTCAACAGTATACAGACTGCTGTTTCACAATACCTGAACCACCTACACTGGCTTATAAAATCCTCTGATGCCAAAATTGTCTACTCATCAGATCAATGAAATTTTAAGTGACTTTGAATTACCTGATTTCTAGCTGCTTATATTATGGACTTTTCCCAAAAGATTCTGTTCTTTTTACTGAATTATCCCTTTATATCAGAAGCTGTTTTATGCACTGCTAAATGTTATACAAGTGTTCACCATGCTAGGGAAAACCTTTATACTTCTCAGTTGCTGTATAATACCCTGTATCAAAAGTTTAGTACAACAGTTAATTGCAACTGCTTTAAGCAAGAAAGAACCTACAGGCCACTATGTCCTGTAAGAACACCTTATGGCTGATACCGAGCTTATTGCTGGAACAAAGGAAGAAGAAGATTATGTACCTATGTATTTTCCAGAAACACTATAACTCAACAGTGCCTTCATATACGATCTAGATCTATTACACTCAGAGTTTTGCCATTATCTTGCTCATAATTATAAGACTGCTGTTTAACCTGCAGTAGTTATTCATTATTTGGCCAATATTAACCCTTTTTAAATGTTACAATGAAATATTTCTTCTCTAATACTACTAGTTTTTAGCTATATTTACACAAAGTTTGACTAATGATCAGCTTTGTAATAATGATACTGTATATTAGTTGATTGCAATCATACACTCAAATTTGTTGATTCCATTGTATGACACATAGACTTAATTGAATTCTCGTGTTTCCAAGTCTCACTCCACCCCAGAGGGGTAGGTGTAGGATAGTTAGGCCCCTTGGGTTGGTTATGGTAAACAGGGAATCCCAACGCTGCATTTCATCCAGCATATAATTATGTATCCAAATGCTGACTGTTGCTAGGCCTTGTCCCTCACTATGTCAGAGTACCCATGTCACCTCAAGAGGGGAATGTAGAAATATGCTGTCCCTTGCTCTCAGTGAAATACAGGCCAATGGCTCAGGCTTAGAATTAGGCCTGTAAAAATAAAAAATCATCTCTGACACAAAATACATTTCACTGCAGCAAAAACTGAAGTGAGTTCCCAGAAAGCTGACAGGGGTGGGGGAATCTGCTCTGTCAACAATGCTGTGACCGGCACCTGCAAGAAGTCATGAGCGAAGATGTTTTGGCTAGTGGAAGATAGCAGAAGGTCAGGTGCAAGTAGGATGTTCTCATGTTAGAGGAAGGCTTGAGAATATGTGAAGTCATTCTTATCAACTGATGAGGACCAAAGATTTCTGGTGAGAAAGTTAGGGTCCATTGGAATGAATAGAGTCAGAAGGGTATAAAAAGGGCAGTCTGAAGGGTATCAGGGCAGAAGGTTGAAGAGAGAGATCAGACTGCACCTGCTGTGTGAAACCATCATGATCAGTGCGGGGTACAAATGTAACAAAAATAAAAAATAAAAAATCCAGAGATGAATGCCTAATTTGCCTGTACTGCCTTTGGGTAAGATACTGATGCTAATAAACTATATTATTATATTTACTGACTACTGGGTTTCTTCCTAATTATGGAGCTTGCCACTGCCCAGACTGTGTAAAGCAGTCATGAGCAAATGCAAGTCAGAGTAATTAAGTATTTTATGGGGATATGCAGTCCTTTTCAGGGTAGTAGAAATCCCAGTGCTTCTGCTGCCCAAACCGTTCTGGCAGACCCAATTATATTCAATTGTTATTTGAATATTTTTACTGCTGTAATTGCCTATTGCTCATGTTTGATCTATTCTTACTGTACACCGCCTTGAATGAATCCCTTCAAAAAGGCGGTAAATAAATCCTAATAAATAAATATCTCAAAAGGGTCTTATTTGTCCTGTATTAGTGTGTTCACTAGATTGCAAGCTCCATGAGGCAGAGATTGGCATTTATGTGCATCTGTCCAGTGTTGTGTATGTGAGGGATGTGCACAGGGCAATAATGTTTGGTTCAATCTTGGTTTCTTTGGGCTTTTTTTCTCAGTTTTTGGATTTTTGTTTTGGCTCACTTCACACATTCATTTTAATATAAATTTTAATAAGCATTAGAACTTTTTTTTGACATGCACTAACTGACTTAGACCAAATTCTCTATATAGGGCTAGATTCTACATATTACGCCTAAAGAATCAGTGCCAAAACAAAATACACCTAGGCATATTCTATAAAGTATGCCTAAATGTAGGCATATTTTTATAAAATAAGTCTAAATTTCCATGCAGTTTATAGAATAGGCCGAGCGCCCCTCTGCATGATTATATTTAGTCACGGGCAGTTATACCAAGTAAAACTCAGTGTAAATGCCGACACCTAAATTACACACAGATTAGGTGTATTCTATAACCATGTGCATAGATTTTAGAAATGCCCATAACCCATCCATTTAATACCCATGACACTCCCCCTTTTCAACTGTGCCACTTAGAATTTATGTGCATCGTGTTACAGAATACGCTTGGACAGTTCTGTGTGTAAATTCTAATTAATGCCAATTAGAGTCAATAATTGAGTAAGTGGCAATTATCGGTGCTGATTGGCTTGTTAACTAATTAAGTTGCACCAGCAAATCCAGAACACAACCGGATTTGCAGCGCAATTTAAGTCACACTATCAGGCTTATTTTCGAAAGAGAAGGGCGCCCATCTTCCGACACAAATTGGGAGATGGGTGTCCTTCTCTCAGGGTCGCCCAAATCGGCATAATCAAAAGCTGATTTTGGGCATCCTCAACTGCTTCCCATCACGGGGCCAACCAAAGTTCATGGAGGCATGTCGGCACTGTAGCAAAGGCGGGGCTGGGGCGTGATTATGAGATGGGCATCCTCGGCCGATAATGGGAAAAAGAAGGGCGCCCCGGATGAGCACTTGGCCGACTTTACTTGGTCCATTTTTTCTTGCAACCAAGCCATGAAAAGGTGCCCAAACTGACCAGATGACCACCGGAGGGAATTGGGTATGACCTCCCCTTACTCCAACCCCCTCCCACCCTAATAACTTAAAAAATTTTTTTTGCCAGCCTCTATGCCAGCCTCAAATGTCATATCCAGCTCCCTGACAGCAGTATGCAGGTCCCTGGAGCAGTTTTAGTGGGTGCAGTGCACTTCAGCCAGGTGGACCCATGCCCATCCCCCCCTACCTGTTACACTTGTGGTGGTAAATGTGAGCCCTCCAAAACCCACTGTACCCACATGTAGGTGCTCCCCTTCACCCCTTAGGGAAAGGGAAATGGGACTTGATATAATACCTTTCTGAGGTTTTTTTGCAAGTACATTCAAACGGTTTACATATATTCAGGTACTTATTTTGTACCAGGGGCAATGGAGGGTTAAGTGACTTGCAGTGGGAATCGAACTCAGTTCCCCAGGATCAAAGTCCACTAGGCTGCTCCTCCACTAGGGCTATGGTAGTGGTGTACAGTTGTGGGGAGTGGGTTTTGGTTTTTTGGGGGGAGGCTCAGCACCCAAGGTAAGAGAGCTGTTCACCTGGGAGCAATTTCTGAAGTCCAATGCAGTGCCCCCTAGGGTGCCCGGTTGGTGTCCTGGCATGTCAGGGGGACTAGTGCACTACGAATTATGGCTCCTCCCATGACCAAATGGCTTGGATTTGGTCGTTTTTGAGATCGGCGTCCTCGATTTCCATTATGGCCGAAAACCGGGGACGACCATCTCTAAAGTCAACCATCTCAATATTTAGGTCGACCATCTCTAAGGTTGACCTAAATGTTGAGAATAGGGTGTCCCCGACCGTATTATCAAAATGAAAGATGGACGCCCATCTTGTTTCGATAATACGGGTTTCCCCGCCCCTTCGTGGGGCCATCCTGCGAGGACGCCCTCATGAAAACTTGGGCGCCCCGTTTGATTATGCCCCTCCACATAGTATCCGGGGGGATAATGCCCAAAAAATTGGTGATGAAAAAAAATGCGCTTAGCGGTATTCTATAAACTCTGCCTAAAGTTAGGTGCGGTTTATAAAATACGCTTACCCCTGGATTCTACATAAGTAATGCCATACTGGGACAGACCAAAGGTCTATCAAGCCCAGAATCCTGTTTCCAACACTGGTCAATCCAGGTCACAAATACCTGGCAAGATCCCAGAAAAGCTCAATATATTTTATGATGCTTATCCCAGAAATAAGCAGTGGATTTTCCCAAGTCAATTTGATAATGGTCTATGGACTTTTCCTTTAGGAAGCCGTCCAAACCCTTTTTAAACTCCGCTAAGCTAATCACCTTTATCGCATTCTCTGGCAATGAATTCCAGAGTTTAATTACACGTTGAGTGAAGAAACATTTTCTACGATTCGTATTAAATTTACTACTTTGTAGCTTCATTGCATACCCCCTAGTCCTAGTATTTTTGGAAAGAGTAAACAAACAATTCACGTCTACCCTTTCCAATCCACTCATTATTTTATAGACCTCTATCATATCTCCCCTCAGCTATCTCTTCTCCAAGCTGAAGAGCCCTAGCCACTTCAGCCTTTTCTCATAGGGAAGTCGCCCCATACCCTTTATCATTTTCATCGCCCTTCTCTGTACCTTTTCTAATTCCACCATATCTTTTTTGAGATGCGGCGACCAGAATTGAACACAATATTTGAGGTGTGGTTGCACCATGGACCAATACAAAGGCTTTATAATGTTCTCACTTTTGTTTTCCATTCCTTTCCTAATAATACCTAACATTCTATTTGCTTTCTTTGCTGCCACAGCACACTGAGCAGCGCATTTCAATGTATCATCAAAAACAATGCCGAGATCCCTTTCTTGGTCGGTGACTCCTAACTTGGAACCTTGCATTACATAGCTATAGTTCGGGTTCTTCTTTCCCACATTCATCACTTTGCACTTGCTCACATTAAACGTCATCTGCCATTTAGACGTCCAGTCTCCCAGTCTCGTAAGGTCCTCTTGTAATTTTTCACAATCCTCTCATGATTTAACTACTTTGAATAACTTTGTGTCATCAGCAAATTTAATTACCTCACTAGTTACTCCCATCTCTAAATCATTTATAAATATGTTAAAAAGCAGCGGTCCCAGCACAGACCCCTGCGGAACCCCACTCTACCCTTCTCCATTGAGAATACTGACCATTTAACCCTACTCTCTTTTTTCTATCCTTTAACCAGTTTTTAATCCACAACAGGACACTTCCCCCTATCCCATGATTATTCAATTTCCTCTGGAGTCTTTCATGAGGTACTTTGTCAAACGCCTTTTGAAAATCCAGATACACAATATCAACCGGCTCCCCTTTATCCACATGTTTGTTCACCCCTTCAAAGAAATGTAATAGATTGGTGAGGCAAGATTTCCCTTCACTTAATCCATGCTGGCTTTGTCTCTTCTACATAGAGATCCGCCTAGAGATCCGTGCCAAAATCCAAGCAGATTCTATAATAATGCATGTAACTTAACAAGTTTAATAAGTTAATGATAACAGCACTTACCAAGCAATAATGAGCACTAATTGGCTATAATTAGAATTTTTGCACACAACTCACTAAGCATATTGTGTAATAAAAAGTGTGCCAAACATCTAACATGCGCAGGCTAAAAGGTGCATGGTTATAGGTGGGGAAATGGGCGTTTTGTGGGCGTTCTGAAATTTGTGCATGTAGTTATACAATATGGCCCAGTGCGTATAAATCTACATGCTGGGATTTATGCCACATTTTCATTGGTGTAAATGGATGCATGTAATTTTAGGCACTGAGATATCAACTAAGCATATTCTATATACTAAGCCTAAATCTAGGCACCGTTTATAGAATACGCTTAGTCGGCACTGATTTCCACAATGATTTTTAAGGCACTATATACAGAATATCCCCCTTAGTGGCTGTTCCTGTGGCTATATTTAGTCATGGCCATTTACACCAAATAAAACTTGGTGTAAATACCTAGGTCTAATTTAGGCACAGTTCAGGCATATTCTATAATGCTGCATGTAAATTTTAGGAACACCCATGCTCAGTGGCGTTCCTAGGTCGGCTGCCACCCGGGGCGGATCGCCGCTGCGCACCCCCCCTCTGGGTGCAGCGGTGTCCGCCCCCCCCCAGGGTGCAGCATGACACCCCCCTCCCCGATGCATCAAGCCCCCCCCCAGCGCAATGACCCCCCTCCCTGGCGCATCAAGCCCCCCCCCCGGCACAATGACCCCCCCAGGTGCATTCTTGGCTGCTGGAGGGTGCAGAGAGCAGCCGCGCCTGTCGGCTCCATTGGCTCCCTGCTCCCTCTGCCCCGGAACAGTAAGCAATCTGTTCCGGGGCAGAGGGGGCAGGGAACCAGCGGAGCCAATAGGCGCGCGGCTGCTCTCTGCTTCTTCCAGCAGCGTGCACCCAAGGTGGACCGCCCCCACCGCCCCACCCTTGCTAAACCACTGCCCATGCTCCTCCCATGGCCATGCCCCTTTTTGAGATCCGTGAGGTAGAATTTACATGGTCTACCTTATAGAATACTCTTAGTAAGTACTACGTGTAAATTCTAATTTGCCCCAATTAGTGTCAATAATTGCTTGTTAACATCCAAATTATTTTATTGGCATTGATTAATCAATGTGCACAAATCAGCTATGTTAATTAAGTTAGGTGCACAAATTGGCTATGCGTGCCGATTTGCATGTGTAACTTTAGGTGCCATATATAGAATTTGGGGGAATGTGCAAATTCACAAGTTAACACACATTAAATCAACATAGCGTGTAATCAATTTTTAAAAGAGCATTAATGGACTGAATGCACATAAATGAATACACATTTCTAGTGTTATGTCTAGTAGTACTATAGAAATGAAAAGTAGTAGCAGTAGTAGTTATAATCTGTCAGATCTGCATAAGGAAACTGAATAGTGTGGTTGTATTCAAGGGAGTATAGCTAACATCTTGAGCCTGAAGCTAGTGAAAAGTCTATAACCTTGGTTCTTTCCTAGAACCCCGGTATTGAGTTTGCTAGATAAAATCTAGCCTTATTAAGTTGGGCTAAATGGTACCAACATGTAAAGAATGGCCTTAGCATATGTAATACGATTGAATAGGATGTGGTACCTCAACATATGCAGTCCTGACCGTCTACCTTTGATAGGGTGACATTTGTAAACTGTCAGCAGCGATACTTAATAGGATGCCACACAGTCAGAGTGACAAAGCTGTGGGCACGCATGCAACCCTATCTTCCTGTCATTCTATTTGCAGAGCAGCTTGGTGCATGCCTCATCTTTCAACTTCTAAACCTGTAAACAAAGCCAAATACGTGTTTCTTTCCAGTTATGCAATCACTCACATCTAATGCAACATAAGCTTCTTTTGTCAATGTGAAATAACTCATGAGCAATAAAGAGTGAAAAAAGGATCTGATTGAGATCAAGAATGATGCATTCAAAAATAACTTTTTTCCCCCTTTTCTTTTCTCAACTTTCATCCCTTCCCCAGATGGCATGTTTATGGTGCTGCTCTTTCAGCATCTTCTCATTTGCTATCAGAGACTGCCACAGTTGGATTGATATTCTCTTTAGGTCAATATTCCAAATGATTTAGCCAGTCAGAATTGGCTCCTGTCTGGTTAAATTGCCTGTTTATAGCTCACTGCTCATTTTCAGTGGAGTGGAGTGGAGAAGTGACCTAATGGTTAGTGTAGCAGGTTGTGGACCTGGATATGATTCCCACTGTTGCCTGCTAGTCATCAGTGGGTTGAGATCCTGGTAAACCAGGTTCAATTCCCTCTGCATTTCTAGGTGACCCTGAGCTTAACCCCAGGTACAAAAGTAGTACAATGTACTACTTAGATTGGGAGCCCACTAGGGACAGACCCAGTACCTGTAAAACAAAACTGTAAACCACTTAGGTCAATGCAGTGTATAAATACTTAAATGAATGCACTTAACCGGTTAGTACTGCTGAACTGAAAACCAGCCATTTTGGGGGAGTTTTGGGGGTAGAGTCAGCACTTGGCTGGTTAAGTGCCAATTATTCAGCACTTAACCGAACAGTCCTATCTTTATATGGCAACACAATGCAACAAAAAAATGTCTTCTCTGAATGATTGCAGATAGCTGTAGCTGCAAGAACTCTTCTAGGTGATCAGAGAATTTTCATACCCTCCACAATCTCCAAATAGGATGCTAAATTCTGAATTGCCAGATTGCAATTTTATTTTATTTTTGCAGATTATTTAAATGATAAAATGATCCTTCTTGAACAAGATCTGAATGGTGAGTATTATGTAGATAAACATGACTCAACTGGAACTAAAATGTGTGACGTTCTGGATACCTTCTCAGTAATGGATGATGGAAGCTGATAGAATCCTGAGGAATTCAAGAGCAAACCACAGGACTCCTTGGCTCCTGCTCCTCCAGATTAAAGAAGGAAACTATTTTGATGATAAACTCATCCGTAAAAGAAGGCTTCTTTCTTCACTGCTTAAAATAAACAATGGCCAGTCTGCTATTTAAAAAAAAAAACAATACAAAATTTTAAAAAATTCAACACTTTATAAGAAAGTAGTCAGTAAATACAGACCATTATTTAATGTACTCTTCTTGGGGAAATTCAGTGAATCAGCTATATCTTACTAATTTCTGTCCTTTATAAAACTAAATGATGTGCTAGGCAATTTAGAGAATGTACTATTAGCCTTGTTTATTGACCTTTTAAGTGTACCTTAAAACCTGATGGCAGCCTTAAACATATTGGATTATAAAGGGATGCTAGCAATGTTAGAGGCCCAGTCCATTAAGTGGTCTTGCTCCTTATCAATGCTCTACTGCTAAAATATCTCAATTGGGATGCTCTGTTTTCACCCTGAAGTTTTACTTGCAGTGTGCAACAGGATCTATTTATTTATTATTTATTTATTGCACTTGTATCCCACATTTTCCCACCTCTTTGCAGGCGCAATGTGGCTTATAAAACATTATGGATAATGGAAATGAGAAGAGAATAGACATTTGGTGTTACAGAGGGACGTTGGATTGCATGGTAATGGAATACATGATAGTAATATAATAGAAGGCATTATTAACATTTCTGGAAATATGTAAGAGTTTCACATGATTTGATCTTTGTGGTATATATGTTATAATGCCGTTGTATCGCTCCATGGTGCGACCGCACCTGGAGTATTGTGTTCAGTACTGGTCTCCGTATCTCAAAAAAGATATAGTAGAATTGGAAAAGGTACAGCGAAGGGCGACGAAAATGATAGTGGGGATGGGACGACTTTCCTATGAAGAGAGGCTGAGAAGGCTAGGGCTTTTCAGCTTGGAGAAGAGACGGCTGAGGGGAGATATGATAGAAGTGTATAAAATAATGAGTGGAATGGATCGGGTGGATGTGAAGCGACTGTTCACGCTATCCAAAAATACTAGGACTAGAGGGCATGAGTTGAAGCTACAGTGTGGTAAATTTTAAACGAATCGGAGAAAATTTTTCTTCACCCAACGTGTAATTAGACTCTGGAATTCGTTGCCGGAGAACGTGGTACGGGCGGTTAGCTTGACGGAGTTTAAAAAGGGGTTAGATAGATTCCTAAAGGACAAGTCCATAGACCGCTATTAAATAGACTTGGAAAAATTCCGCATTTTTAGGTATAACTTGTCTGGAATGTTTTTACGTTTGGGGAGCGTGCCAGGTGCCCTTGACCTGGATTGGCCACTGTCGGTGACAGGATGCTGGGCTAGATGGACCTTTGGTCTTTCCCAGTATGGCACTACTTATGTACTTATGTACTTATCTTGTCGAAGAGATGGGTCTTTAGTAGTTGTCTCAGGGGGCAATTCTATAATGGAATGATTCTATGTATTTATTTATTTTATTTATTGCATTTGTATCCCACATTATCCCACCTCTTTGCAGGCTCAATGTGGCTTACAATTCTTCATGGATGCTGGAGGTAGAAGAGAACATACAATTGGTTTTACAGAGGGTTTTGGGTTACATGGTGGTGAAATACATGATGGTTTTAAAGCAAAAGACATAAAAGAACATTTCTGGATATATTAGAGAGAGTGCAGTTATACGTGTTAATCTTTATGATATATTTTCTCAAAGAGATAAGTTTTCAGTAGTTTGCGGAAGTTGGTCAATTCATAGACCATTTTCAGGTTGCGTGGCAGCGCGTTCCAGAGCTGTGTGCTTGTATTCGAAAAGGTTGATGCATGCATTGATTTGTATTTCAAGCCTTTGCACTTGGGAGGATGAAGGTTAAGGAATGTGCGAGAAGATTTTTTTGCGTTTCTGGGTGGTAGTTCTATTAGGTCTGACATATATGCTGGGGCATCACCATGGATGATTTTATGGACTAGGGTACAAAGTTTGAATGTGATACGTTCTTTGAGTGGGAGCCAGTGCAGTTTTTCACGTAGGGGTTTTGTGCTTTCGTATTTTGGTTTGCCGAATATTAGTCTGGCTGCCGTGTTCTGGGCTGTCTGGAGTTTTTTAAGTATTTGCTCTTTGCAGCCGGCGTAAAGTGAGTTACAATAGTCCAGATGATTAAGTACCAATGATTGTATCAGGTTGCGGAAGACACTCCGTGGAAAAAAATGGTCTGATTCTTTTTAGTTTCCACATTGAATGAAACATCTTTTTAGTTATGTTTTTTGCGTGATTCTCAAGTGTTAGGTGTCGGTCGATGGTGACTCCAAGAATTTTTAGGGTATCCGAAATTGGTATCCGAAATTGGTAGACTTAGTTTAGGTGTGTTGATGGTGGTGAATTCAGTCTTGTTGTATTGCGAGGTGAGTACTAGGCATTGGGTTTTTTCTGCGTTGAGTTTCAGTTTAAATGCGTCTGCCCAGGGGTTCATGATATGTAGGCTTTGGTTGATTTCATGAGAGATTTCTCTTAGATCTTGTTTGAATGGGATATAAATCGTTACATCATCAGCATATATATATGGGTTTAGATTCTGGTTCGATAGTAGTTTAGCCAAAGGTGTCATCATTAGGTTGAATATGGTTGGTGAGAGGGGGGATCCCTGTAGAACTCCACATTCAGGTGTCCATGTAGCTGATGTAGTCAAATTTGATGTCACTTGATATGAGCGAGTGGTTAGGAATCCCTTAAACCAATTTAGAACGTTGCCTCCTAGTCCGAAGTATTCGAGGATGTGTAATAAGATTCCATGGTCAACCATGTCAAATGCGCTTGACATGTTGAATTGTAACAGTAGTATGTTGTTGCCATTTGCTATCGTTTGAATTTGGTCAAGAGCGTAACTAGTACGGTTTCAGTGGGAAATGCCTATTCTATAATGACACCTGGATGCCCTGATTCCATTATAGAATACTAGTGTCAACCAACATTGGTGCATCTAAGTTTAGATGTGACCATTTACGCTAGGTCTATGGCTGAGTTAATGGGCACACCTAAATCGTGCATAATTTTAGTATTCTATAAGTTGTGTGTGTAAGTTTGACACATGCCCGTTCCATGCTCCACCTATATCTATATCCCCTTGCAGTTATGTGCTATAAAACTTGTATGCTATCTTATGCATGTAAGTACAATTTTTCTGTACACATTTGCACACTACTGCACTTGCTTAGTTGTAGAATTGCCTTTTCAATCTTTATGCAAGACCAATAGACAAGATAATTAAAGCTGGAGGGGTCAAGTCCCATGCATATGAGGTTGACATACCAATACATTTGGAATTTTGTCCTCAGAAAGGTACACACAATTTATTATTTGAGAGTAGTTGCTGGCTGGTTAACAGTTAATAAACTAAAGACATCTAAGAGAGTAAGGCTGACATCATAGGTGGAGAGACTATCTTTAACAGCTTTGACCCCCATATTAACTGCAGACAATATTGAGCTTGAAACATTGAAACAAGTAAGAATTCTAGGAGTCAAAGAAGACACTGGCTTGAAAATTTTACTCCACATTATTATTTGATTATACACATTATGGGGGGTTTTAAAAGTGTTTTGATACCTAGAAAAAACTTGTGAAATAGTTACTTAAGATAATATAATGAATATGCATGGGATGCATATTCACTAGGGATATCCTGGAAACCAAACTATTGCATGACCTCCAGGATTCCAGTTTGACACCAGCATTCTAAGGGATAAAATGCTTGTGATCAGTGGGAAATATTTAGGGCATACCTTCCTGCATACTTTGCAGTCCCTTTCACATATTTCTTACATGAGCTGTGAGAGCTAAACACAATTTGCATCATGAAGCAGAGGGAACCTTTCAACCCATGCAGTTCAAATGACAAACTCCTTCGTTATGGGTGCAAGAAGATTCACATATATGATCATAATCCCTGCACTCTGCCTATAAACTTTCACAGACACCACAGACAACCTAATAATTTTCATGCAGCTTAATTTCACTTGATGAGGGTGACTCCACTTAAAACTTATTTTCACACATTGCAAGAATAAAATCACTATTTGACATGGGAAATCTCACTCTTTGAAATAGAAACCCTTTTGCACCTCTGCTGCTTTTTTTCCACTTACCTCCCTGGGGTAGGATGCCTGGTGTTTTAGCACCTAGCAAGGTGTGCCCAGGCCTGCCACATTCTGTCATTATTCATCCTCTTGCCAGGTACCGGGAAGAGGCAGTTCTCCTAGCCCATCATCAGCCTGCTGAGGAGAAGGAACAAGATTGGGCTTTCGGGCAGCCATTTTGTGAATGTGCCTATGCCTGCCATGTCAGTGTGCATGTCACATATGCATAAATACATGCAGTCAGTTGCAGTCAGTTGCATGTACTCAATGCCAATTGATGTGTATGTGTGTTCCCATATGTGGAGGAGTAGTCTAGTGGTTAGTGCAGTGGATTTTGATCCTGGGGAACTGGGTTCAATTCACACTGCATCTCCTTGTGACTCTGGGCAAGTCATTTAACCCCACATTGCCCCAGGTACAAATAACAATCTGTATATACTATGTAAACCACTTTGAATGTAGTTGCAAAAAAAAAAAAAAAACACAGAAAGGTGGTACATTAGGCCCTTACCGACACCTAATTTCTTGGCGGTAAAGGTTCCCATGCTAACCATGTGCTAATTGGTTAGCGCACGGCAATGCAGCTGTGCGAACCAATTATCACTGGGCACACCTACTCTCTTCCCCCAAACATGCCTGCAGAGCTAAAAAATCAAAAGTATTTTTTAGCACATGGGAAGCACACACCGATCTGAAAACTACCACGGGATGGTTGAGCGTGCCCCACGGTAGTGCTTTTTAGCCTGCATTAAGCATACCTTAGTGCTTGCTGCAGTTTAGTAAAAGGGCCCCCTGTTTTTTAGGTGCCCCCCCATACATTTTGCCTTAGCAAATCAAGCCCTAGATGCCTCAGCAAGGCCTAGGTGGTATTATACATGTTGTTCTAACCAATATATACTTTTTAATGGTTGCAGACTGATTCTTCTGCCACTTTCTGCTCTCAAGCAGAGCAACAGGATTCATTTGCACTGCATTAATGCCACAGCCTAGCATCCTGCAGATGTTCTATGCTGGGACTGTGCTTAAGGGGTCAAGTTAACAACCAGTGACGCAACACTGAGACACATCCAATGTTAGACATATTTTTAGGTGCATACTTAAGAGTGTTAAATATTTCAGCCCTCACAAAAATAAGGATTTTGCTAAATTGACTGGCAAAGTCTTGGGAGGGAGTATGTATTGTGCTTATGTGGAGGGAGTAGGAGGTGGAGGTTTATAGGGGTACAGTCAGGGGCTTGGGCTACTGTCTAATACTGTACTCAGAGGTCCTTTTACTAAGCTGCAGCAAAAGGGGGCTTTCACTGGCATCAGCACGTGTTTTTGACACACTCTGAAACCCCTTTTACTGCAGTGGGTAATTTTTTTTTTTTAAAGAAATGGCCGTGTGGCAAGTGAAGCACTTGCCATGCGGCCATTTCAGTGGGAGCTGTTACTACCACCCAATGAGGTGGCGGTAAGGGCTTCTACGCTAATGCGGCACTGCCCGATTACCACCAGGTAAACATCAGCGGTACAAAAATAAAAATATTTTTGTAGTGTCAGAAATGACACATGCTGGGGGTGGGAACTACCACCAGGTTGCTGTGGTAGCCCTGCGGTACTTCCGGTTTAGCAAGCAGTAAACCCGCATTGGGCTTACTGTCACTAAGTAAAAGACCCCCTAAATCAAGAACAGGTGCATTATTTAGTCCCTAAGGGCCCTGTTTACTATGCCGCACTATAGATGCACTAATGTTATTAGTGTATGCTAAAATTAGCATGCACTAACACTAAAGACACCCATAGGAATATATGGGTATCTCTAGCATTTAGCATGCGCTAATTTTAGAGCATGCTAAAAACCCTAGCATACCTTAGTAAACAGGGCCCTAAGGGGTCCTTGTACTAAGCTGTGGTAAAAAGTGACCTACGGTAGTGTGGGTGCATGTTTTGGCGTGCGCCAGGCCATTTTTTATCATGTCTGGGAAAAAGGGCATTTTTTAATGTGCCGGGAAATGGGTGTGCGGTAAGTACTCCCCATCACATGGCCATTTTTGGAGCATTTTAGTACGTCAGTATCGCAGGGCCTTTTTTCCCGCAGCTTAGTAAAAGGACCCCTAAATCCATTAGCACACCTTAGTAAAAGGACCCTTGAATGTAAGCTAACAAACACCTATCCCTTTTATAAAGGCCAAATAGGTGCCTATATTATACATGTATATGTGGCCATGCAATAAATAAGCTTTAGATATGAAAAATCCTTTATAAAATGATGGCCCCAAAATGAATATCCTAGTCAATATTTAAAAAATTTACTCGGGTGATAATACTGTAGGTTACAGCACAAACATTTTTTAGCAAAAATATAGATCTCATTTTACTAAAGTGTGGCAGGTGCCATGTGATAGTTGCAAAAATTAAAATATGGTAACTGCAAAGTCTGTGTAGTAACTGTTAGGGCATGCCCAGTATTTTCCCTTATATACAGTGCAGAGTCAATATACTTATCATTCATTCATAAGGGTAATTCCATAAATGGATGCTAATTTTTAGGTTCTAAGAACACACCTCTTTAGTGTCAATTCTATAAAGAAAAGTAGGTGCCTTTATAGAATACCAGCACAAAGTGCCTATATTTTAGGCGTGATCACATAATCCAGCCATAGAACTGGTGGAAGTGCGCATGCATTTTTTAAAAAGGGAATGCTTTGGGTAGACCTAGTGCAACGTTTGTTTATCAGTTTGGTGGTAAAATTCAGCTGCTGAACAAACAACTTGTATGGTTATGCAAAAATATTTAAATAACAGGTACAATTTTAAAGACTAAGGGACCCTTTTACTAAAGCTTACCATGTGCTAACAGTCATTAGCGTGTGCTAAGTGTGGCCCATAGATAGAAATTAGGATACCCAGCAGTTAGCATGTGATAAACTTTAGTAAAAGAGATCCTATTTGTTTGAAGTTACACATGGATTTTCAGTGACAACGCTTGTATGTTTATTGCCACTGAAAATCTACATCGTTAAATGGATTTCTTATCTAATTAAAGTTACACAGCCAGCCTGACCACTGAATATTTACCTCATAGTGTGCACCTTAAATCAAAATAACAGGCTTAGGAGACAATATTAAAAGGTTTACATGTATTAAATTCACCGTTTACACATGGAAATCAACATATGTATGTATGGCGTGTCTTTGTTTTTGCCTTTGTGTTTGTCTGTGTCTTGTTGATTGTTTTTCTTATTTTTCCTCTTTTCACAAAAATGCACTGTAACCTTCCCTTCTTGGGTTCCATCTTAATGTTGTATGCCTCATTGATTGTGTTTTGGAAGGATTTCCCCCCGGATTCTATATAGTAAAACCAAAATTACACACGCAAATCTGGTCATATTCTTGATTTGAGCAGGCAATTTAATTACTTAACAAGACAATCAGTGCCGATAATTGCCACTTAACGAGCAATTGTTGATACTAATTGGCATTAATTAGAAACTACGTGCACAGATTTCTAGGCAGTATTCAAGGTACGGTTTCACTATGGAGTGAGACAAAGGCATTATAACATTCTCATTTTTGTTTTCCATTCCTTTTCTAATAATTCCTAAAATTCTATTTGCTTTCTTAGCCACCGCTGCATGCTCAGCAGAGGGTTTCAATGTATCATCAATGATGACACTTAGATCCTTTTCCTAATATGGAACCTTGCATCATATAGCTACAGTGTGGGTCCTAGATGCATTTCTCCCATTCTCTTCCCTCCTTCCCACCAACAGTTCAACATCCTTCCTCCCCCCCCCCCCCTTCACAGACCTAAATCACTTTTTCTGCCTTCTCCCTCTCTCTGCTGCTGCATCTCATTGGGCTTCAGATGTGGCAGCACTTTAAAAGTCACTGCTTTGTGGATGTGAGAGCAATCTGACTGCAATATCTTTCACTCCATTGATCGCTAGAGTTGATTCAGCTGATCTGGCTGGCTAGGGGGGTGTCCCTCTTCCTCCCTCACCACTCCATGTTCATCCCTCCTAAAGCTTTGTGCTTGGATGATGACCTTGCCAATAGAAGTTTTGTTCTTTGGCAAGGGTATACCGGTAGCTGCACTCCCCTGCTAGAACCTCCACAGAAAAGTCACTACTTTGTGCCAGTTCTGAAGCCTTCCTTTGCTGCATCCCATTTCCTCTTACACAATTTCCTGTCTCCAAAAGGGGTGAGATTAGGCAGAAGAATGATTTTTGATCAGTGTGAAGTAGCATTTTTTTTAAGTGCAGCCACTGGCGTGGACTGACAGGGTGCAGCAATGGGAGGGAGAGAGAAGAAGGAAAGATGCTGGACCATGAAGTTGAAAGATAGGATACTGACCCATGGGGGAAAAGAGAAGAGAGAATGGGAAAGATTCTGGATGTCATCATGGTAATGATGACAGTGGGATGGGGATAACAATGACATTTGAACAAGCCTAGACTATTATGGCATGGGAAGGGCCAGGATAAACAGGTCCATGGGCCAGTTTAGGACAGCAGATTGTAGTTTGGAGACCTCTACTTTCTGGGTATTCAGCTGAACTTAATCTGATAAGTACATGGCTGAACAGCCTGGTTAAATCTAATTATTTAAGGGTTCCTTTTACTAAGCGGCTGTAAGCCCAACGCGGGCTTACCGCTCGTTACACAGGAAGTACCGCTGGGCTACTGCAGCAGCCCAGTGGTACTTCCCACCCCTAGTGTGCCGTCATTTCCGTCACTACAAAAATGTATTTATTTTTGTAGTGCCAGAGTGTACCTGGTGGTAATCGGTCAGTGCCACGCGTTGCCCGATTACCACCGGGTTAACGTGGGAGCCCTTACCGCCACCTCAAAGTGTGGTGGTAAGGGCTCCCCCATGAAATGGCCACGCGGCAAGTGCTTTACTTGCCACCTGGCCATTTCCGCTTGGAAAGCGAGACTTCCCTTTTACCAGCTACAGTAAAAGGGGGCCTCGACGCGTGTAAAAAACACTCGCTGATGACAGTGCTGGCCTCCTTTTGCCGCAGCTTGGTAAAAGGTACCCTAAAACTTTTGTGGTTGATTCAAGACATCCATTTTTGTGAATAGATTTGTTCAGACATTTAACCAGGTAATGCTATGTACCACACTAACTGGCTAAATTTGTCTACCCTGCCCTAGGCATGTCCTGACCCAGCCTCTTTATTGTAAACATTTTGTGTATATAAACATTAGCAGGAGAGCTAGAGGGAAATATTTAACTAGTTAAATTTATGCAGTTGAAAGCCAGTTTTAAATAAACAAATCTTTTGACTATTGACTCTTGAACATATATGAATATTGCTTATTGCTTTTTCTTTTTTATTATTCTTCAGTGCACCAGTTGGATTTGATGAACAATGATGAGACAGCTTCTGAGTCACCAAACACCAGTAAAACTCTAGATTTAAGTCACTGGGTGATGTGTGAGTCAGTCCCATGAGTTGCAGTTTTACATCTGATTCTGACATATGGGATTATAAATCCCAGCATGCTTGGGCATTACTCTATAAACAGGACTTTCTGGGGGCAGCCCCATGACTAAGGCTGAAATACTGTACGCTGGGGTGCACAAAAACTGAGCACAATGATTTGGTGGAAAGGGGGGGGGGCATAAACATGTCACTTACTAGCTGCATTAGTGTCCCTACTGACAGTACTGATGAGGTCAGAGAACAGGAGTGCATAGTCACTTTGATTTTCCCCAGTGGGCGGTATATTCACTCAGAAGAGTATTTTTACAAAACTCAGCAACCCACCACGCAAAATTCTGTTCTTCTATTTCTTCCTATCTAGGAGTGTGCTGATGTTGAGGCTCATGAAGGGGGCACCCAAAAGTAGGAGTTACAAAGAGATCTGGAGGTTTGGAGGAAACCCCTAAAAGCAAAAATTGAATGGATGCTCTGATGAGTTCATTTTGTATGAAAAGTGGAGTTTCTGTTAGGAGCCAGAGGAAGTACTACCAGTTAGGTGAAATTCTAAGTGGCTCTTTTGCAGTGATTTCAGGGGACAATTTTTTATCCTTCAACTGGAGGGTCTACATCAAGCTTTACTAGTACCAATATGAGAAAAACCTCACAAAGCATGCCTTTTCTATAGGGTGATTGGCAAAGAAACACTGGTATGTAGAAAATTTGGTTTATTATTTATTTATTTGTATTTTGCTCACACCTTTTCAGAAGTAGCTCATGGTGAGTTATGTTCAGGGACAATGGGTATTTCTGTCCCTGGAGGACTCACAATCTAAGTTAGTACCTGAGGTAATGGAGGGTTAGGTGACTTGCTCAAGATTACAAGGAGTGGCAGTAGGATTTGAACTGGCCACCTCTGGATGTCAAGACTGGTGCTGTAACCCAGGGGCGTAGCCAGACACCCAATTTTGGGTGGGCCCGGGCCCAAGATGGGTGGGCAGAAGGGATTTGGTCTTTCCCTCTCTCTTCTGCATACCATAAGGTTTCTCAAACACTCCCCCCCCCCCCCACATACCTTTTAAATAACAGATTTTCACTGGCAGCGAGCAGCAACTAATACGCACTGCTCATGTTGGCCCCACAGCATGTATCAGTCACTTCTTGCTGCAGGCGAAGATCTGCTATTTACAAGGTATGCAGGAGGGACAGTTGTTGGGAGTTTTCAGCTGGTGGGACATGGGAGGAATCCCTGCCAGCCACATCATAGGTGTGCTGCTACTGGGTGGGCCTGAGCCCAAAGTGGGTGGGCCTGGGCCCGCCCGGGCCCACCCTTGGCTACGCCACTGCTCTAACCACTAGGCCACTCCTCCACTCCGAAATATATTGGTAGTACTGTAATGTTTTGGACTGTTGTGCCTTTCCTTTTCAGTATACCTTGCAGTAGGTGTAAATGTACTCTTGGTCAAGTTACTCATCTGCCTCAGTTACTAAATTGGATAATTTTATTTTGGAACAACTCCAAGCTGTGGGACTGTTTTTGCTGGCACTGGTCAAAGGGTCTTTCTGACCCTTGTCTAAGGGTCTTAAAAGGTTTTCTTCTTGCCATTTTGGTCAGGAAAGGACCTTGTGGTAAGCTAGCCCCTGCACTCCCCAAAAGCTCCTGCATGAAACCATCAAACAAAATTGCAATTGCACAGTATACCCTATTGGTTTAGAGTTTGTGATGCACTTGATCCCAGTGAAGAAGGGAACAGAGCTGTGACTGCACTACTACCATCAGAAAAAAAATGTGCCGAGGTTAACTCTGGGAAGACTATTCTCTCCAGTCGTTTTTCTTGAGAAAGGCATGCAGACTGATCATCTGGAATGAAGGGTTGTATAGAAATGAGAGAAAAAGCAGATGCTGAAAAAGAAAATAAAACAGACCTATCTCAAAATAATCCTGATTAAATGAAATTAGTCAGCAGATTTTCAAAAACTGATTTTGTTGTGAGGCAATATGTAAAACCAGTTATGGGATCGGTGTCACTGACCACATAACTGTTTAAAAAAAATTGGCACATCAGAGAATGGATACATTTTTTCAATATAAGTTGCTATGAGGCCAAAAGGTATCTGTATGGGCTGTGATTGGAAACAGTCTGGGGCCAGAGCTAGAAGTTATATAGAGTGTTGAAATTCAGCTGCTCTCCATATAACTTATGAGGTCGATATTCAAAGTGATTTAACTAGCCATAAACAGCTCCTGGCCGGTTAAATCGCTTGTGCGAGGCTATCCACTGAAATTCAGCAGCATTTAACTGGTTAGTGCTGCTGAATATCAGCACAGACCGCTATACTAAGATCTGTCTATTTTGTGAGTGGTCTGGTGGGGCGTTGGCACTTATGCGGTTAAGTGCCGATATTCAGCATAATATGAAATGGCAACAAATTATGTGTTTTCATTCACCAAATTCTGTTTGGTCAAGCCCCATCATATATGAATAATCTTATTGAATTACCCCCTCATAATGCTGTTTCATCATCTTGTCGTACATTTTCCTATCTGTAAGAATATGATATATAAAACAATTGACTCTGCTAATTTCTATCAAGGCACCAAGGGGTCCTTTTACAAAGGTGCACTGAAAAATGGCCTGTGGTAGTGTAGATGCGTGTTTTGGGCATGCACAGATCCATTTTTCAGCGCGCCTGCAAAAAAAAACATTTAAAACTTTTTGCCAAAAATGAACGTGTGGCAAAATCAAAATTGGTGCAAGTCTATTTTGGGTCTCAGACCTTACTGACAGCCATTAACCTAGTTTTGATCAGCTGTGGGCTATTTAAAGGTTAACACCGCGTCAGACGCTGTGGCCATTTTTTTCCCTATACAGGAGTGCGATGTGAGATGGTGTGCTACAGTCTTTTTCGTTAATACAGGGACGCTTATTTTTTACGGAGATACAAGTATGCAGCTGATATTATGTTTCTTTCCCCAGCGAACCTCTTCCCTGAAGAAGGCGAAGGTTTGTTCCTGGTGAAAAATCGCTGCCAAAGTTAAGTGCTAATACACGCGCATCTCTAATGTTTAATGCTTAAAGCTATTTGGAATATATTTATCTATGATTGCATTAAGAAGATAAAAAAAGTTCAAAAAAATATATAAGAACATGGGTAGATCTATGACGATGTGCGTAGCACCATGAGTATATTGGGGCGCTGTTCTCATATGGTGCATGTTGCAAGATACTCTGATGATCCCCGTTAAAAATTGAGAAATTAATGTTATTGGGATTGTAGCTCTGGAAATGTTGAATGTTGACTGTGAATGAAGCATTGTTGTATAATGCATACTTTAATTGCGAGTGTTTGGGACATAACAAATTGAGTTCATGCATATATTTAGGCATGGATGCCCTTATTCTATAACTACATGAGTAACTTAAAGGAATGCCCCTGATCCACCCACGACCCTACTATTTCCACACCCTCTTTTTTGACTCGCGTGTAAAATTTAGGTGTGGATCCTGTACATATGTACATTTTAATTAATTCTAATTAGTGCCAATAATTGCTTGTTCAAAAGCCAATTATCACTGCTAATTAGCTCATTATTCAATTAAATTGAGCACACAAATTGGAGATGCACCCAAAGTTGTGCATTCTATTTTTAGCACTTTTTATAGATCTCGGGGGATAGTGGGTATGCTTTTATAGAATTAGCTTCCACGTTTCTTTCTACATATTGTGTTTAACACTTAAATTCATCAGAAATGATTGACAGGAAATGGATTCAGTAGCAGGATGTTAATTTGGGTAGGAAGATATGAAATATGAAAGTGCAAAACCCCTAAGAGAGAAACTACACTGGCTCCCAATTAAAGAACGCATCGTGTTCAAGATCTGCACGATTGTTCATAAAATCATTTACGGAGATGCCCCGTCATACATGCTTGACCTCGTGGACCTCCCACCCAGAAATGCCAAAAGATCTGCCCGTACTTTTCTTAATCTACACTTCCCCAGCTGCAAAGGACAAAAATACAAACTAACACATGCGTCTAGCTTTTCCTACATGAGCACGCAACTGTGGAACGCTATACCAAATCACTTGAAAACAATCAACGAAATCATTAACTTTCGCAAATCACTGAAAACCTATCTCTTCAACAAAGCCTATCACGAGAATCCATAACTAACTACAACAAATCACCACTCATCCCTTATTATAAATGTCTTCTTCTATAACTCCTTGTTTAGAATGACTTACTTTCCTGTTATCCTCGATATTTCTGTAACACCAAATGTATTTTTTGTACCCTGATATGGTGATGCCATAACAGGTCACTGTAAGCCACATTGAGCCTGCAAATAGGTGGGAAAATGTGGGATACAAGTGCAATAAAAATAAAGATGAAACTGCTGTTTTCAAGGCTGTACCTTTACTACTACTACTACTACCTATCACTTCTATAGCGCTACAAGGCATCCGCAGCACTGTACACCATACATGAAAAGAAAAGACATACATGAAAAGACAAGAGATTTGTGTCCACACATGTCTAAGTTAAGCTGAGTCTCAACATATGGTATTAAATACAAATGAAAGAATTGCTGACTTTGATTTCCCATAAACTGATGAAATATTTTACCGGTACAATTACTTGATCCTAACTTTTTAGTTGTTTGTTCACTCAAATATCTATAGTGAACTGGAAGTACTTTGTATAAATATAAAATGTCTGGAAGCTCAGAGAAGTTCAGATGTACAGAAAAACCCAGGGCTGTATTTAAAAAGGCCTCCCATCTTTCCAACAATGAATTGAAAAGGAAATTAATGCAAAAGGAGGTCAAGAACTTTCACTTCATTTCATTCAAAAGCAATCTTGTTCTCAATCCTATTCTGCATATTTTTTTTTTCCTGATCCATGTATAAGGCCCTTTTGCCTTATAACTACACAAATATATTAACCCAGCTCTGGGAAATGGTGTAACCCAATCTTTCTGCCGTGGGATAAGAGGTAATAAATAGAAATAAAACAAAACAAAAAAAGGAATATAAGATGATAATTTTTAATTGTTCTAACAATGCATTTTTGACTAGCTTTTGAAGGCCAAAACAATATGTCAGGTCAATATGAAAAAAAGATAACAATATTAGAATATAGAAGTGAAACATAAAACATTCTAGAGATAGTTTTGAGGGAAAGGTAGGGATGAGAAGTGACCTAGGGTCTCTGGTGCCCCCCTGCAGACTATCAGTTGGCGCCCCCCCCCCCCCCCCCCCCCCCCGTCTAGCATCTTCATTCTCTCTTCTCCTACCCTGTCCCCTTTTTCAGCCCAGTGTAAATCTTTCATTGAGGGAAGTCATTGCAACATCCAAAATTGTAAAGAAAAAATTTACACGAAATCTTAAAGAAGGGATCACAATAATCAGCTCTGGAAAGCGCTGGGATATTTGAGAACTGAAATAGGTCTGAAATGACACAAAAATCCATTTATGTTTGGTGCTATTCAGTCTACTACAGGCAGGGGCATAGCCACGGGTGGGCCTGGATGGGCCTAGGCCCACCCAGTTTGGGTTCAGGCCCACCCAGCAGCGGAGTGGAGGGAGCAGGCAGCACTGATCCTGCAACTGCCTCCTCTCTGACGGCAGCATTTTCCAGACGCTGCCTACCGCCGCCACGATCTACCTCTGAGTCCTCCCTCTGTCTCACTCTCAACAGCAGCGGTAGCGATTCAAACACGCTGCCTCCTGCTTCTAACCCGGAAGTGTCTCCTCTGCAGAGGAGACGCTTCCGGGTTAGAAGCAGGAGGTAGCGTGTTTGAATCGCTACCGCTGCTGTTGAGAGTGAGACAGAGGGAGGACTCGGAGGTAGATCGTGGCGGCGGTAGGCAGCGTCTGGAAAGCGCTGCCGGTCAGAGAGAGGGCGGGCAGGTGGAATGGGAGGGAAGGATGCATGGGGATGAAGGAGAATCGCTGGACACATGGATGGGAGAGAAGAGAGTCACGGGATGGAGGTGGGGGTCAGGGGAGAGAGGAGAATTGCTGGGGATGATGGATGGATGGATGGAGGTGGGGGCAGGGGAGAGAGGAGAATTGCTGGGGATGATGGATGGAGGTGGGGGGCAAGGGAGAGAGGAGAATTTCTGAGGATGGATGGATGTATGGAGGTGGGGGTCAGGGGAGAGAGGAGAATTGCTGGGGATGATGGATGGATGGATGGATGGAGGTGGGGGTCAGGGGAGAGAGGAGAATTGCTGGCGATGGATGGAGGTGGGGGCAGGGGAGAGAGGAGAATTGCTGGGGATGGATGGATGGAGTGGGGGGCAGGGGAGAGAGAATTGCTGGGGATGGATGGATGGAGTGGGGGTCAGGGGAGAGAGGAGAATTGCTGGGGATGGATGGAGGTGGGGGGCAGGGGAGAGAGGAGAATTTCTGGGGATGGATGGAGGTGGGGGCAGGGGAGAGGAGAATTGCTGGGAATGGATGGAGGGAACAGGGGCAAGAACAGAATTGCTGGGGATGGATGGATAAGGGCAGGGGAGAGAAGAGAATTGCTGGGGATGGATGGAGGGGAGAGGAGAGTTGCTGGACATGGGTGGATGGAGGGGAGGGAAGAGGAGAGATGAAGGTTGCTGGACATGGGTGGATGGAGGGGAGGGCAGGGGGCAGATGAGGGTTGCTGGACATGGATGGATGGAGGGAAGGGCAGGAGAGAGGAGGCTGCTGGATATGGATGGAGGAGAGGGAAGGGAGAGAGAAGGAATGCTGGACATGGATGGAGGGGAGGGAAGAGTGAGGAAGGAGATGAGGGAAAAGGAAGAGAGGAGAAAATTGCACATGGATGAAGAAAATAGGCAGAAGCTAGATCCACTGGACAGTCAAGTCTGCGGAGGACCCAGAGCAAGAAATGACGAAGAAAGGCGGAAAGTAAAGAAATAAATGGAAAGGAAGCCCTGGAAACGAAGTAAAGAGGACAGATAGCAGCAGAATCAGATACTGGGCCAGTATGATCAGAAAAACAAAGTCACCAGACAGCAAAGGTAGAAAAAAAAATCATTTTATTTTCATTATAATGATTGGAACATGTCCACTTTGAGAATCAGGTGCTCAACATTAAAAGTTTATATTTATTTATTACTTATTTATGGCATTTTATTCCACATTCAACATGAATGAAATTTGAACCTGGGATCATTTAATGTTTTTTTTCCTGGAGAGAGTAATGCATTGCCTCCCCCACCCCCAGGCTCTCTCCCCGGCTATAGCCAGCTCTGCAATTTTGAGGGGAGGTGCACAGGTGGACGGGGGGGGGGGGGGGGGGCACAGAGGTGGACTGGGGAGAGAGCCTGTTGTTAAACATTTACCAGCACACCACTGTCTAGTGCCCACCCATCCAACCTGTTGGCCCACCCAGAAATTGACTTCTGGCTACGCCACTGACTACAGGGCTAGGAAAACAGCACTTAGTGTAGCTTGACCGATGTGAGGCTCTCTAGGATCAAGCTACAGGGGGAGGGGAAACAGGCAATCCCTTCCTCTTCCAATGCATATTAACACCTAATATGTAAATCTGGCCCAGTACAACGTTCTACAACAATATCATTAATATACAATCCCACCCACCATGCAATATCAGAAAAATATTACAAAAGGGACCCTTACTCTAAAGAAAAGGACGTTCCCCTCTTTTCACATCTTTACGGGACATGCTCTAAAACAGATCAAATATTTGAAGATGTGAGGCACTGATCTGATCTTAACTTTATCAAACAAAGGGGACCCTTAGCCTGTAGAGAATGCAGTTTTCACCTGGCCCTGGGCCAATACCGGATCTACAATTCAGCATTCGACAGGATGGAAAAACCTGATAAATCTGCTGGATGGTGGTATTTAGAGTTGGAAAGGGGCCAATGGGAGACCAACTTCAGCTTTTTGTGCTTTGTGCAGGCTTAAAAGGTGACTGCAAAACAAAACATACAAGTTCAACTTACTTCACTTTTTGTTATGTTGAGACGCGAGATGCTTCAGGGCAGGCTTCAGCTTCGAGCAGGGGAGGCGCGCACGAAGGTGCCGCAGGGGGAGGAGGCAATGCGGCACCTTCGTGCGCGCCTTCCGGCGTCATGATGTCATCGTCGAGAGTCGAAGGAGACAAGGGAAGAGCAGCACCGCCGCGGGGGAAACCGGGAACCGGCGGGAAGGCGCATGGGCAGGCAGGCAGGCCAGAGCAGAGAGGACACCGCCGGACCCCCCCATTGGTCGCGCCATCGAACAGCTGGGCGGGCCGCCGTGAGGGAGGCGCCCCCCTGCGCCGCTTACCCCGCTTACCGGGTAGGACCGGCCCTGCACTCAGAAGTTGAACTAATTCAATTGGAAAGTTAGCCTTTGCAATACAGAGGAGCAAGGGGAGAGGAGAGTCCTTCTCAGTTTTATTTATTTATTTATTTATTACATTTATATCCCACATTATACCAAACAAGTTTAAGTTCAATGTAGCTTACAATAAACAGTATAGGATACATAACAAAGAATAATGTATAAGAAAGTAATTTGTTATAAGAATCCAATTTTACAATACAATATCATGAACATACTGGGATAGCAATGGATGTTTAACATTTAGAAAATCTATTATGAATGATAAATTGTACATGAAGCAAAGAGAAAGTTAATGGTAAATAGAGTATTGACCAATTTAGGTAATAATTAATTGTTTAATTGTTTGATATATGGTCATTCTTTGTGAGGGTTTGTTTGAATAGGAACAATTTGAGGATTTTGCAGAAGCTAGTATATTCTTGTGTATTTCTTATTTTGGGTGGTAAGGAGTTCCACCATTTGGTTCCTAGGTAAGTGAAGTCTGCAGAGTAGACACTTTTATAGTCTGAGATAGTTTCTTGCCTTATATTTAGTGTTTCTTTGAGGTAAGTTTATTAATGGTACCATATAGTCTGGAGTTGTGCCATTTAGTATTTGAAAGATAAAGGTACATAATTTGAAGGTGATTCTCACTTTGATGGGAAGCCAGTGTAATTTGATTATTAAAGGGGAGCCACTTTCAAAACGAGAGTTTATATATGAACCTGGCTGCAGTGTTTTGAGCTGTTTGGAGTTTTTTCAACAGGTACTCCTTACAGCCAACATATATGGCATTCCAATAATCGAATTTTAAAATGTATGATAAGGAGAAAGGATGCAATCAGGAAAATGGGAGAGTTCAGTGAAACACAACCTGAATTGTATTCAGAGCAGAAAACAGCTAAGGGATGGACAGCCAGAAAATTCAAATTTTGGTTTCCCATGTCATTTCTGGAAATGTTTTATTTGTTTTCACTTGCTCATTTTGTCATCGCAGGAGCAAATTTATTGAGTGCACGTTCTTTCAAAAGAGTGCACATTATTTGCAAGGAGGACACATTCTTTTGGAAAGAGTATACGCATACATGCTGTATTTGCACGTGCACAGTAGTTCGTGCTTATGTGATGGTTTGCACATACACAGCAGCTGGAATAGGCATCCTGTCAGGAAAAGAGTGAGCACTTTTTCAAGAGGGTACCCTCTTTTCTAATACTAAGGACAGAGAGTATATGTATGTAATATGTAAACTGCTTTGGTTGTAACACAGAAAGGTGGTATATCCAGAATCTAACAAACCAAGAAATATGAAATGTAATGGTTTCTGTTCTGCTTGTTTTTGTTCGTTAATGATATACAACAACATGGGATATGTTGTTGACATTTCCCATGTTGTTGCAAATAACAACCTGTCACTAAGAGAGAGCATAGAAGCAGGCATCTCTCAAAAAGGACTAAGGGCCCCTTTTACTAAGCTGTGGCAAAAGGGGGCTGAGCTGGCATTAGCGTATGTGTTTGATGTGTGCCGAGACCCCCTTTTACCATAGTGGGTAAAAGGCAGGTCTTTCTTTTCTTCAGGAAATGGCCATGTGGCTAGTGAAGAACTTGCCATGCGGCCATTTTGGGGGCAGCTCTTACTGCTACCTACGGAGGTGGCGGTAAAGGCTCCTGTGCTAACCCAGCAGTAACATTACCGCTGGGTACATACTGGCGCTACAAAAATAAAAATATTTTTTGTAGCACCAGATATGATGGCGCGCAGGGGGTGGGAACTACTGCCAAGCTACTGAGGTAGCCTAGCAGTACTTCCTTTTTAGCGAGCAGTAAGCCTGGGTTGGGCTTACCGCTGCTTTGTAACAGGGGCTCTGAATTTCCTAAGAGCACCCACAGATCAGGAAGGGAGTCACTGGAAGATTGACACTAGTGATGATGAAGGATTGAGTGTGATAAATAATAATCTGAGGGTCGGGGATCTGAAAAAAGGTTTGGAAGAGGCTGGGACCTGCCAGGTGCATAAGATGAGATCAAAAGGCAATCAGCAAGCTAGTCAGAAAGGGAGAAAGAGGAGGACAGTGATGGGAGGAGGAGAATAGGGAAGCAAACATACCTGACTTCCCTGTTCCGGGCAAGGGAAAAGAGATATAATATATAATAGGGATAATAATTACCTATGAGCTGTAACTGAGTCTGTAGAAAGAGAGGTAAAGGTGGAATCTATAAACTCTGAGATCACAAAGTTGTCAGTTTGTGGCAGCAGTGTCCTAATCGAAACTAATCTAATTTATTGCTTTTATTCTGCAAGTTCCCAACATTGAGTTCAATGCAGATCACAAGGAAGAAGAAAACAGTCAGACCCTGTGAGCTAACAAACACAATCATGTAGTTTAAGGAATTACTAAATACTGTTACAACATGAAGAGTAATTTACAAACACATTCAAGAAAGGAATTCCTTCGAGAGATAAGTTTTCAAAACTTTCCTGAAAACAGCGTCATTTTGTATTTTTCTCAAACCTAATGGAATAGAATTCCAGATAAATGGCAGTTGGAACAAAAGACTGGCAGAAAAAGTAGTCTTATATTTTAGTCTGTTAGTGGAAGGATAGTAAAGTTGAAAATTATCACGGAGACCTCTACTTTTAGAAGTACATTGAAACCAGTCAGACAGATTTGCCTTAGGCAGTCTGTTGCAATTTTGGCTGTTGTTGCTACAGTGGGAAATGGCAAAAACAAAATTTTTCTTTAACAAAAATCATGCTGTTTAAACTGTGCTAACTTAGGAAAGTCTCTTTGAATGCTGCAATTGAACTGCTATTTTGAATTGGAAATACACTTGTGAAGTTGGTCAGATGTGCTTAATGATATTCTACTACTACTACTACTATAAATCAATTCTATAGCGCTACCAGTCGTACACAGCGCTCTACAATTGAACATGAAGAAGACAGTCCCTGCTCAAAAGAGCTTATAATCTAAATCAGGACAAACAGACAGGACCAAAAAGGATAAGGGAAGGACAGACAGAAGGACACATAAGGATAAGATAAAAGTTACAAGTCAGGAGTTGAAAGCAGCATCAAACAGGTAGGCCTTTAGCCCGGATTTGAAGGCAGCCAGGGATGGAGCTAGACGTAATAGCTCATGAAGCCTATTTCAGGCATAAGGTGCGGCGAGATAGAAGGAGTGGAGTCTGGAGTTAGCGATGGAGGAGAAGGGTGCAATTAGGAGAGATCTGCCTAGTGAACGGAGTTCTAGGGAAGGAGTGTAGGGAGAGCTGAGGGTGGAGAGGTAGTGAGGGGCTGCAGAGTGAATGCACTTATAGGTCAACAAGAGGAGCTTGAATTGTATACGGAAACGGATAGGGAGCTTTTCCTTCCCTTTTGACTATAAGACTCTCACATTAGTGATGCTGCTTATAACCTTCTCCAGCAAAATCAATCATAACAACAAGATATAAATAAATCAATGCATTTCTGTTCATAATATTCAAAACTGCATACAATCATGGGTCCAGCTACTTTTATTTTGTCCATAAACTTCAGGCTGCATCCTTGAGATGAATACACCAAATGAAACTTATAGATTAGTCCAGGGTCTGTGAAACAAGGATGTCCTTCCTGCGTTCAGGTTTGATTTTTTTTTTCTGACTGTAGCGCAACACCTGCCATGAGCTGTGGTAGTTCTCCTGTTTTCATATTTTCTGACAGTAGCAGTTGGACTGTGCTGGAGCCAGGGAGGGCCGAGAGGCAGACTCCCTGCTTTCACAAAGCTGAATTTAATAAGGTAAGAACAGTATGCCAAGGCAGTGAGCTCTCTCCCTAGCACTTATCATGACACTAGCCACTCAGCAGGGCCCTTATTGCAATAGTAATCTGGCTGAACCTGGCAGAATGTCAAGTTTATGAGTTTAATATAATAGAGCAGTGGGGAGTTGGGAGCCTTGCAAAAAAAAAGCTTAGCAAAGTTAAAGCTTATTACGCTATGCTTGACCAGTCATGCCAACTATAGCAGCATGCTAACCCTGGTCTATAATAACATTTCTATTCATTAATGCTCACAAGCAATGTAATTTAAAATCTCTACAACATTACCTGTATATGTCCAATGTCAATTGTTTGACTCTTTTTCAACACCTATTAGGGAATTATATAATTTAGACTAAGAGCCATTACATTTTTCCAGTCTTGTTCTCATTGTAAAATGAGGGCAAGAGACTGACTGATTTTACATTCAAAAACTTTGTTCATTTTAGCCTTATCATACAAACACTTGTACATGAAATCTGTGCTCAGGTATGGGTGGTGGGTATTAACTAAGCACCCTGGCAAGCTCTGGGTGGTATCAAAACATAAATTTGGTCTGACTGTAAACCTCAAATAATTTTAAATTAGAGGAGTTTGCAGTGTCATGAGTAAACTGATGATTCTTGCACAGCTCTCCTTTTATCCACCCCTCCAGCACCCTGAGACTAGTAGATCAACCATCTGTGGATTATACTTCTTTATGAATATAGTCACTAACTGGCTCTTTTGGAACTGGGCAGTTGTGGGCACTCGCAAAATTTAGTGCCAGTGTCCGTATAGCTTAGTGGGCATATAGGACCATACAAATAAGCAGTCCTAACTATGCCTGCTTAGCTATGCGGGTGCTGGCATTGAATATTGGCTGGCACCCATATAAATTCCAGGTAGCCAAGCCACTGTCTCCTCCCTTTCTGAAGCCCCCCACCCCTCCATACTCATCAGCAATCCCTCTGTTCAGGTCATCCCTTAGCTGTTCCCCTGTGTTCAATCTTTCCCCTCACCATTTCCAGTCCCCCAAACTGAAGTCCCCCCAGTTCACCAAGATTCTGAACCCCCAATCCCCTTCTCAGTCACCCCCTTCTGATCCATGTCAAAATAAGGAAGCCAAGCCTATGACCCAAAACCTTCTTCTTTCTGAACCCCCTCCCCCAACCTCTCTATCACCCCCAGGACTTACCGAGGGAAGATCCCTGATGTCTAGTGGGATGGAACTTCAGTAATATCCATTTCTGGCTTGTCTGCTCCAGTTATCTACATGGTAGTACCCCTAGCGGTAGTCTTGAGATGATGTTCTTAAAGTAGTCAAACAGGTAGAAAAGGTGATGGCAAAAGGATGCTTGAGTGAATAGAGTGAAGAATGGCCACCATAAAAAAGGATGTGATAGTACCTCTATAAGTTTTTGGTGAGTTCTCATTAGTAGACTTTGTACAGTTATGGAGACCACACCTTCAAGAAGATTTAGTTCAGAGGGCAGCTATTAAAATGGTCAGAAGTTTTTATCTTAAAGCATAAGAGAACAGACTTGAAGATCTCAATATGTACACTCTAGAAGAAAGGTGGAAGAGGGGAGATATAATAGAGACATTTAAGTATTGGTACTTCCATGGCATAAATGCACAGGAGGTAAGTCTCAAATGAAAGGAAGCTCTGGAATGAGGGGGCATAAGATGAAGGTGAAAGGGGTGAGACTCAGGAATAATTTAATGAAATATTTCTCTATGGAAAGAGTGGTGGATATGTAGAACAGCCTCCGGTGGAGGTGATGGCATCGAAGACCGTATCTAATTTCAAGAAAGCAGGAGACAAGCACATAGGATCTTTAAAGTAGACGACAGAATAGTAGATGGCATGGATGAGCAGACTGAATAACTATATGGTCTTTATCTGCCATCATTTTTTATGTTTTTCAGTTTCATGTATTACTTTAAGAATAAAATAATGTGAATTGGAGTTGGTATATACTGTATTACAGTTTATTAAAAGTTGATATACCACCCAAGCTGACTTGCAGAACTGAGCGGTTTACAAACAAAATACATTATCTTGATAGGAAAGTAGAACAACCAAACCAAGGCAATCACAACAAAGCAAGGAAACAGTGGGGGGGATGACTGAGAAGGGAAAAGGGGGGAGGGGAAAAGATGACAATGACCTGAAGCTTTTTTGTGTCAATTCAAGAGAAAAAGCTTGCTTTAAAAAGTGCATTTTTGGAGCTACTTTGAACAATTTAAAAAGTGATTCGGCTCGAAGGGAAAGAAGGAGGGCATTCCAATATAGAGGAGCAATAAAAAAGAAAGAATAATGACATGTACATTCCAACTGTGTGGCCTTAGGGCTAGGAAGGACCAGATAGTAATCATTGATAGAACAGAGAAGATGAATAAGAGAATAAGGAATAGTTAATGTAGCAAGATAATCAGGAAGACCAAACCTCCAGGCTATAAAAGTGAGAATGAGGAGTTTAAAGATGATAAGCTGTTCTATTGGAAGCCAATGGAGTTATTGAAATAGATGGGAAATCTGATCAAATTTGTAGCATGACAGATGAGCTTAATTGCCGTATTCTGTACTGACTGAAGTTTTTTCAGTTTTGAACAGGAGGTGCCTGGAGAAATGATATTGCAATAATCAAACCCTTGATGAAATCAAGGACTTCTTTATGGAGCAGCTAGTATAGGAGCCAACAAAGAGGAAGAAAAGTTCTAGACCTAGTCCTTGGTGGAGTGCATGATCTGGTACAGGGCTGCTTGATATTTATTAATTTGAATTTTGCTTACACCTTTTTCAGTAGTGGCTCAAGGAGAGTAATATTCAGGTACTTCCCTGTCCCCGGAGGGCTCACAAACTAAGTTTGGACCTGAGACAATGGAGGGTTAAGTGACTTGCTTAAGATCACAAGAAGCAGCAGTGGGAATTGAACTGGGCATCTCTGGATGTGAAGCCAGTGCTTTAATCACTAGGCCACTCCTGATCATAATGTAATGAGATTTGATATTGGCTTTGGAGTAAATACACACAGGAAATCCAATACGTTAGCATTTAACTTTCAAAAAGGAGACTACGATAAAATGAGAAGAACGGTGAAAAAAAAACTTTGAGGAGCAGCTGCAAAGGTCAAAAATTTATATCAGGCATGGATGCTGTTCAAAAATACCATCCTGGAAGACCAGGCCAGCTATATACTGTGTATTAAAAAAGGAGGAAGTAAGGCCAAGCGACAGCTGGCATGGTTACAAAGTGAGCTGAAGGAAGCTATTAGAGCTAAGAGAAAATCCTTCAGAAAGAAGGATTCGACTGAAAATAATAAGAAACAACCTAAGGAATGGCAAGTCAAATGCAAAGTGCTGATAAGGAAGGCAAAGAGGAACTTTGAAAAAAAGATTGCATTGGAGGCAAAAACAAATAGTACATTTTTTTTAGGTATATTAAAAGCAAGAAGCTGGCAAAAGAATCAGTTGGACCACTAGATGACCAAGTGGTAAAAGGGGCAGTCAGTGAAGATAAAGCCATAACAGATTAAATGAATTCTTTGCTTCGGTCTTCACCAAGGAAGATTTGGGAGCGAAACCAGTACCAGAAATGGTATTCAAAGCTGGTAAGTCAGAGAAACTGAATAAAATCTCTATAAACCTGGAAGATATAATGGTGCAATCTGAAAAAATTGAAGAGTAGCAAATCAGATTGATCTGGTATTCATCCCAGAGTACTGATAGAATTGAAAAATGAACTTGCAGAACTATTGATCCTCGGTCACCTAAATATGCTGTGTAACTTTGTTCTTTATAATAGTCTCTACCATTTTGTCTAGTACCAAAATCTGGCTGACCGGTCTGTAATTTCCCGGATCATCTCTGGAACATTTTTTATGTTTAAATCTTTTTTATTGAGCAGTCAAAGCGACAAGAACCAGGAATATACATTGTGTAAACAGAGCTGATGTAACAGTGGCTCCGAACGGTCAGCCAGAATCAAGAAACAGTTTTTACCATAAACAAATTTATAACCCCCCCTTCCCCAACCCTCCCCCCCCTACCCCATCTCTTATTCGCTCACTTGTACACATCTCAACCCAAACAGTGATACCAACACAAGTAAAGTTGTACATCAGTTCTGCATCCTACAGCCCCCAATCCACCCTCTTTCTGGAACATTTTTTAAAAATCAGCATTACATTGGCCACCCTCCAATCTTCCAGTACCATGCTTGATTTTAAAGATAAATTGCATATTACTAACTGTTAGTAATATGTAATTTATCTTTAAAATCAAGCATGGTACCGGAAGATTGGAGGGTGGCCAATGTAATGCTGATTTTTAAAAAATGTTCCAGAGATGATCCGGGAAATTACAGACCGGTCAGCCAGATTTTGGTGCTAGACAAAATGGTAGAGACTATTATAAAGAACAAAGTTAAACAGCATATTTAAAAGCATGGAGTAATAAGACAAAGTCAAAATGGATTTAATGAAGGGAAATCTTGCCTCACCATAAGTACATAAGTAATGCAATACTGGGAAAAGACCAAAGGCCTATCAAGCCCAGCATCCTGTCCCTGACAGCGTCCAATCCAGGTCAAGGGCACCTGGCAAGTTTCCCAAACGTACAGACATTCTATACATGTTATTCCTGGAATTGTGGATTTTTCCCAAGTCCATTTAGTAGTGGTCTATGGACTTGTCCTTTAGGAAACCGTCCAAACCCTTTTTAAACTTTGCCAAGCTAACCGCCTTCACCACGTTCTCCAGCAACGAATTCCAGAGTTTAATTACGCGTTGGGTGAAGAAATATTTTCTCCTATTTGTTTTAAATGTACTACACTGTAGTTTCATCGCATGCCCCCTAGTCCTACTATTTTGGAAAGTGCGAACAGACGTTTCACATCCACCTGTTCCACGCCACTCATTATTTTATATACCTCTATCATGTCTCCCCTCAGCCGTCTCGTCTCTAATCTATTACATATCCTTGAAGGCATGAATAAACACGTGGGTAAAGGTGAGCTGGTTGATGTAGTATATCTAGATTTTCAGAAAGCTTTTGTCAAAGTTCCTAATGAGAGACTCCTGAGAAAATTAAAGATTCATGGGATAGGAGGCAAAGTTCTGGTGTGGATTAGGAATTGGTTATTGGACAGAAAACAGAGGGTACGTTTAAATGGTCATTTCTGTCAGTGGAGGAGGGTGAACAGTGGAGTGCCACAGGGATCTGTACTGGGACCGGTACTATTTAACATATTTATAAATGATATGGAAATCGGAACGATGAGTGAGGTGATCAAATTTGCAGATGATGCAAAACTATTCAAGGTTGTTAAAACACGTGCGGACTGTGAAATATTACAGGAAGACCTTAGGAAATTGGAAGATTGGGCAACCAAATGGCAGATGAAATTTAATGTGGACAAATGCAAGGTGATGCACATTGGAAAGAATAATTCTAATCATAATTACCTGATGCTAGGGTCCGCCTTGTGGGTCAGTGCTCAAGAAAAAGATCTAGGTGTTGTTGTAGATAATATGCTGAAATCTTCTGCTCATTGTGCGGCAGAGACCAAAAAAGCAAACAGAATGCTAGGAATTATTAGGAAAGGGATGGTGAATAAGACTGAAAATACTAAAATGCCTTTGTATTGCTCCATTGTGTGTCCACACCTTGAGTATTGCATTCAGTTCTGGTCACCGTATCTCAAAAAAAGATATAGCAGAATTAGAACATTTTCAAAGAAGAGTGACCAAAATGATAAAGGGGATGAAACTTCTCTTGTATGAGGAAAGGCTAAAGAGGCTATGGCTCTTCAGCTTGGAAAATAGACAGATGAGGGGACATATGATTGAACTCTACAAAATCCTGTTTGGTGTAGAATGAGTAGAAGTAAATTGATTTTTTACTCGTTCCAAAAGTACAAAGACTAGGGGACACTTGAGGAAGTTACATGGAAATACTTTTAAAACAAATAGGAGGAAATAATCTTTTTACTCAACAAATAGTTAAGCTCTGGAACTCTTTATTTATTTATTTATTTATTGCATTTGTATCCCACATTCTCCCACCTTTTTGCAGGCTCAATGTGGCTTACAGTATGCCGTAGTGGGAATCGTCATTTCCGGAATGAGAAATACAAAGTGGTATTGCATTAAGTTCATAAATGGTAGAGTAAATTATAGAGTAAATTAGATAATCAGTTCATTTCCGGCGTGGGAAATAAGGTGGGTAGTGCGTTAACGTTCATTAGTGACAGAGTGACTGAAGCAGTCAGCTATAGAGAGTTCGGTTTTGTCTAGTTCTGGAAGAGTTTCGTTTTCTGTTATTTAGAATGGATCATTGTGGTATGCCTTTTTGAACAGGTTGGTTTTTAGTAATTTTCGAAAGATTGTTAGGTTGTGCGTTGTTTTTATGGCATTTGGTAGTGCATTCCATAGTTGCGTGCTAATGTAGGAAAAGCTGGATGCATATGTTGATTTATATTTAAGTCCTTTGCAACTGGGGTAGTGGAGATTCAGGAATGTGCATGCTGACCTTTTTGTGTTCCTGGTTGGTAAGTCTATGAGGTCTGACATATATACCGGGGCCTCACCGTGAATGATTTTATGGACCAGGGTACAGATTTTGAACACAATTCGTTCTTTTAGTGGGAGCCAGTGTAGTTTTTCTCTTTGGGGTTTGGCGCTTTCGTATTTCGCTTTTCCAAGTCTGAGTCTGGCTGCTGTGTTTTGGGCAGTTTGGAGTTTCTTAATGATTTGTTCTTTGCAACTGGCATAGATGGCATTACAGTAATCTAGGGGGCTTAGCACCATTGATTGCACCAGGCTATGGAATTTTTCTCTTGGGAAGAAAGGTTTTACTCTTTTGAGTTTCCACATTGAGTGGAACATTTTCTTTGTTGTATTTTACCAGAGGATGTGGTAACAGCGGTTAGTGTATCTGGGTTTAAAAAAGGTTTGGACAAATTCCTGGAGGAAAAGTCCATAGTCTGCTATTGAGACAGACATGGAAAGCAACTGCTTACCCTGGGATTTGTACTATAGTATGGAGTGTTGCCACAATTTGGGTTTCTGCCAGGTACTTGTGACCTGGCTTGGCCACTGTTTGGAAAACAGGATACTGGGCTAGATGGACCATCGGTCTGACCCAGTATGGCTACTCTTATGTTCGTATTTTTGTTATCCAGATAGTTAATTATGCAGAATACAAATGAATAAACTAAATGTGGTTTTACATTCTTATTTAGTTTATGAATATTTTTATAATTACTCTTTCCTTCTGAAATTGTAGAGTAAGTCATGTAGATTAATGATACCAAATACTACTTTAAAGCATTTTGAATTGTATTTTGTAGATGGCTGAATGTGAAAAAATGCACAAGACTGTGAAGACTTACCAGACACTGTATATTCTATGCAGCCAACAGTGAGGCTGACTGATGGCTCTACAGGGTGTGTGGTTTTAAGTGTGAGGAATGAAGAAGAATGTCATGAGTCATTCTGCATAGTTTAGTGCTGCTGACTCAGAAACAGACATCACATAGGAATTGCCATGAGAATATTTCAGTATATCCAGACCCACGTCTCTGAAACATATAATTGCATGGCGACACTATAGAGTGAGGTGAGAGTTTTAGTGGGAGTGAGGAAAATGAGGAACGGGAATAAAGACTAGTATATCTAAAGACATTTCAGTTCTTAATTGCTTGTTTTCCATGTTCCTGCAGTTGTTATCAGGCATATCCCTTCAGTTTTCCATTTGTTATTTCTCTCTGAGAAAAGGAATAATGTTTACTAAAATATGTAAAAATATTCAGGTCATATATGTTCAATCCTGAAGCCCCCTGGGGGTTTCAATACAGATCTAAGGGACCTGTTTACTAAGGTGCGGTAGCAAAACGCTAGCGAACCTACAGCACGGCATAGTAAACAGGGCCCTAAGTTTCCAATGATATCAGATGGAGGGCTGCCCATTGCTCTATTAACCTTCCCTTCATCAGATAAACGGAATTCTACCTGACACCAAGATCCTGAAGGAGCTGATACACAGGTACCTCTGTTGCTTCCCACCTTTCATGCAGCTCGTGTCCACTTTGCCCACTCTGATGAATATACCCAGCTAATTTTAGGCTGCTTTCCTTGATTGCCAAGGCCTAAGGAGTCTGATATATGAAGTAACTGTTGCCAAGAATGCTCTCTTTACTTCACTGCCTTAACTATGTTCATCCCATCATGTGTTACAAAAAAGCCATAAAGCATGGTGGGTTTTTTTTGGGGCCTAGCCAGAATCCCTGAACAACAAGAACAACAAAAAATGGCAAAAATGGATCTTTCTATAGAACCAGACTAAGCAATTTAAACAAAATTATATATTATCCCCCTAATTCTATATAGTGCACTACAAGTTAGGCGCCTAACATTAAGTGCGAACTGAGCATACACGAGAAGTCCCGGCGTCAGCGGCTTCCACATTACAGCAGCAGCACAGGGGGAAGGGCGGCTTGGGCACTGAATTTCTTTGGCTGGCAGGGCTTCGGCATCCTTACCAGCCATTTATTCGGGGTGTTGCAGGTGTGGAAGGGGCCTGAGCCCAAAGTGGGGTCACTGGCACCTTGTCACCTTTGATGCCTTTGTCCTGCTTGCCCAACAATGTGCTGCTGAACACTATCCTATTTCTTCCATGTGACTTGCTTTGATAAGCATTGGGGCTGCTGGCCTGCCATTTCACAGAGGGAAGAGACTGGGGAAAGATGTCTTTTTGTTTTTCTTTAGCTTTTCTGCCATTCTTAATTCCACTATCAGATTGAGTCTTCAGTTTAGGATCTGCACTTGCCCTTGAACATAGCAGGAAAGGGTATTGGTTCTGCAAATGATGTCACATGTCACTATTGGAAATATTATTATTAGCATTTGTACAGCGCTACCAGATGCACGCAACGCTGAACACCTGATACAAAGAGACAGTCCCTGCTCAAAAGAGCTTACAATCTAAATAATATGCTCCATCAGCTTTCCTCTACATATGGCCTTCCTATAGCAATTGCATTCTGCATATGTATAGGGCAGATCCTAACATAGTATATGACAGCAGATAAAGACCTGTACAGCCCATCCAATCTGCCCAACAAGATAAACTCATAGTATAAGGTATGATGCGATACAACGTATGTATACTCAATCTTGATTTGTCCTTGCTATTTTCAGGGCACAGAGCATAGAAGTCTGCCCGGCACCGGCCTTGTTCTCCAGCTATTGAAGCTGAATCTGTCCAGCCACGATCAGGGCACAGACAATAGAAGTGTGCCCAGCAGTGACTTTGCTTCCCAGTTGCTGGTGTTGCTATCTAATCACCGCTAAACTTGTCTGGTTCCATGCCTTCTATAAAGGATTCCTTTGTGTTTATTCCACACATTTTTGAATTCTGTTACTGTTTTCATCTCCACCACCTCTCATGGGAGGGCATTCCAGGTTTCTACCATCCTCTGCGTAAAAAAAATATTTCCTGACATTATTCCATCACCCAAGCTGCAAAGGACTCAAATACAAATCAACCTATGCATCCAGCTTCTCCTATATAAGCACAATGGAACCCATTACCAAAAGCTGTGAAAACAACATATAACCACTTGAAATTCCGGAAATTACTAAAAACTAACTTGTTCAAAAAGGCATACCCTAAGGATCCAACTTAAATGCCTTAACCCAGCAACAAAACCAAAGCTCATACCGGAGCATACTGGACATTACCTAACTCTTCTTCTTACGATTCCCCAATGTGTCTGTCACACATGAACTTTACTTTACCACAACCTCACTTTGTATTTGTTATAACCGGTATTGGCGATCGCCTCTACAGTACTATGTAAGCCACATTGAGCCTGCAAATAGGTGGGGAAATGTGGGATACAAATGTAACAAATAAATAAATAAATTTCTGAGTCCCCTTCCCCCCCCCCCCCACCCTGGCAAACTCAATTCATGTGCTCTAGTTCTACCATGTTCCCGTCTCTGGAAAAGGTTTGTTTATAGATTAATACCTTTCAAATTTTTGAATGTCTTTATCATATTACCCCTATCTCTCCTTTCCTCCAGGCTATACATGTTCAGGTCTTCAAGTCTCTCTGCATGCATCTTGTGACATAAACCCTATACCATTTTTGTGGCTTTTCTCTGAACAGTTTCGTCTTTTTACATCCTTAGCAAGATACGGCCTTCAAAACTGAACACAATACTCCAAATGGGGCCTCACCAATGACTTGTAGAGGGGCATCAGCACCGCCTTTTCCTGCTGGTTATACTTCTCTCTAGCTCCTTTCGGCCATGGCCACCACCTTGTTGCATTGTTTTCTCAACTTGAGATCCTCAGACACCATCACCCCAAGGTCCCTCTCCTGAGCTGTGCATATCAATCTCTCTCCTGCTATCTGGCAAATCTCCTTTGGATTTCTGCACCCCAAGTGCATCACTCTGCTCTTCTTGGCATTAAATTTGAACTCAAATTTTATACCAGTATATTTAACACTCAAATATTCAAAATAATTATTCAAAATAAATATGTTATAGTGCTCAGAGTGAGTAAAGTGCCAAACACCATGTGATGTAGATACTAGACTGGTCACTTAAAGCCATCATTGCACTGGATTCCCTCTCCTCCTGCCCTCAGGCAAGATAAGAAGTACATTGCAAAAACCTCAACACAGTGATGGTCTTTTTCACACGTCTGTGTTTAGAAAATCCAAGGAACACTATCCTTCGTTATAACTGTCATCACCCTAAGAGATTGAAGGATGATGTTCCTATGGGTCAATTGTTGCGCATCAAGCAATTGTAGTTCATGCATCCATGATGGCAGGGAGGTTCAAACAGCGTGGGTACCCCAGTAGGGTGATATGAGCAGCCCATAAATGACCTGGCAAACTGCGAAAGCAAAAAACAGTAAGAAACAGCCGAGCATCTGAAACCTTTTCCTCCTTGTAATAACATACAAAGAAAAGTAGTAAGAAAGTAGAGATAATAACTTGTTCAAATTTTATTTGCTGAAAACTAATGAAATAAATGACAATTCATCTAAAATTGCAGTCCCTTTTTGCCATTTGTTTGAAAAGAAATGTACATTCCTATTCCCTTGGAAGCATTGTGACAATGTGAGTGAGCAGGGGCTGAGAAGCCTTCACAAACACAGCCAGACACAATTTTAAAAGTAAGCCCATCTAGGGTATTGGCCGTAGGGGCTTCCTTTTTTTCTAAAATAACGCTATAAGTGTTTGCTTACTTTTCAAGGTAAAGAATATATATTTAGGAGGAGGATTCTCTAATATTGAAGCAATTTCTTAAAGGTCATGAGAAATAAAGTCTTAGAATAGTAGAGTAATTGCTATACAGCGATGCCGTGATACAATTAGGTTTAGAGCCTAAGGGACCATTTTACCAAGCAGTGCTAAAGAGTGTCCAGCGCTGTTGTCAGCGCATGGATTTTCTGTGCGTTGTGGACACTCTTAGCATAGTGGTAAAATGGCCACATTTCCATATATTTCTTTTAATGGCAACATGCTAATTTAGTAAAGTAACAAAAGAGAAGGTCCAAAAGTACACAAATCAAGACAACAACAACAAAAAAAGCACAAAAGGCTGGAACAATGGTACAATCTTTAATGAAATGGACCCGGCATGGGCTGTGTTTTGGTGCAAACAGATGCCTGGCTCAGGGGTGAAACCATTGTTCTTTAAAGTAAAAAAATATGTCTCAAATCATCCTTTGGAAGTCTTTCCACAGCAGATTGTACCGAACGCTTCTGAAGGTAGCAGATGATTCCAATGAACCGTCCAATCACTGTGTGGCCATTACCACAGGGGCCCATACCCACTCCTATTTTGTAGGTGCTAAGGGCTCCCATGCTAACCCCATGGTAATCGGATAGTGCACGGCAATGTGCCCGAGCTACCCAATTGGTGCAGGGCACGTCTACTCTCCACCCATAGTCACGCATCCTGTGCTGAAAAGTAAAAAGGATTTTTCAGCACAGGATTAGCACGCACTGATGGACACACTACTGCAGGACGCCTCAGCGCATCCCTTGGAAGTGCATTTTGCCACATGGTAAGCACTCACTAGTGCCTTTCACGCTTTAGTAAAAGGACCCCTAATTATTTTTCCTGCTTTTTTTTCTTTTTGTAATTGCCTCTTTCCTTAATGTGGGCTAGATGGTTATACTGGAAAGGTTTTGGTTATCTCTTTAATATTTCTATTATACCATTCATGCACTCGTTCTGTATATCAGTTATTCTAGAAAAATAAAAAAATTAAACATATATAGTCTTAAATATTGTGATTCTAATGGGAAAACATATAAGGGTCGATATTCAAAGCAATTTAACTGGCCAGGAAAAGCTCCTGACCAGTTAAATCGCTTTTGCAGGGCTATCTGCTGATATTCAGTGGCACTTAACTATTTTGTGGGCAGCCTGGGGATGAGTTAAGTGTCAATATTCAGCACAACTACATAAGGTGACTGTCCTATCTTTATGTGGTTCATCTTTTACCCTGCTGCATACCACCGGATATCCAATGCTGGTATCCAGACATGACCTGGCATTGAATATCCAGGCTTTTAAAGCTGCAAATTGACAAAAAAAAAAAAACACCGACTGCTGCCAACTGAATATGAATCTCAGAGGAACTTGTTCTCTCACAGTATTGCACATAAGCAGCTGGGACTGCAGTAGCACAGAAGAACTAAGGGCCCTCTTACTAAGCGGCGGTATGCCCACCGCAGGCTTACCGCACGACAATCTTGAGCTACTGCCAGCCCAACGCAGGTGCCAGTGGTAGTTCTGCCCCAGTGTGTGGCATTTCCGACGCTAATCGGACAGCATCACTCGCTACCCAGTTACTGCCAATTTAGTTTATTTAAGATATCTAAGAATGTTCCTTACATCTTTTGCCTCTATACTATCATGTATTTATATCTATGGCTTTAATACCATCATGTATTCCAACATGTAACCAAAACTTCCGCAAATCAAATGCATAATCTTTTCTATGTCCATTGCTATGTATTTCACCATCATATACCCAAATCTTGCTGTAAAACCAAATGTATATTCTTTTCTATTTCCAGTATCCATAATGAATTGTAAGCCACATTGAGCCTGCAAAGAGGTGGGATAATGTGGGATACAAATGTAATAATAATAATAATTTCCATTGCAATAGGCATGGAGATTGCTAACAGCTGAATACTGTTCAAGTTCTGTACCAGTGAGGGCCTTTTTTTTTTTTTAACAGACTCCCTTCTGTCAAGATCCTGCTCATGGAGTATCTACTGGTCTTTAGACCCCTGATCCACAATCACTATTGCAAGCTTCCCAGTTGATCTTTCTATTTGTTAGTCCTTGAACTGGCTGGCTGTGGTGATCAAAAAATATCCAGCTATTCAGTGCCACTATCAAGATAGTGATCAGCACTTAATATCCAGAAAGTGAAGTCAGTACAGGAACTTATCTGGACAGCATCAATATTTAATTCACTATCCAAATTATATGGATGCGGTCTGGATTAGTTCTGGGACCACCGTGGCTCCACCCATACTCCACCTTACTGGTCTCTAGATAGTGCCAAGACATTCTGTAAGAATGCTCAGAGGCACTAGTCTATCTGGATAATGTCTCAGAAAATCTTGGTACAGCTTTCTGGATATGAGCTTTGTGAATACTGATCCAAAAATAACAGAGAAGTTAACAATATTTTGTTCATTTTTGTTAGTCTTAAATATGTAAATCCTGCCCCTGCTGTAATAATGTAAACCCTGCCCACCAGGACTCACCTTTTCCAAAAAATGTCAACCCCATAGCGTTGACAAATGACTTCCGAGTGTTTAGTGTGCACTGTCAATAGTGCTTGCTAGCTGTGTGCTAATGAAAAGTAGCATGTACCAAAAGAAAAATAATAACAATAAACAAAATCAGGAAATGAAATAAATCAGCAATAAAATTAAAAGAACAAAACAAATTCTCCCTTTCCTTCCATAGACCTCTATTAGCACAGGAGATTTCATATGCCTTCACTCTAGGAACTATTGTGCAATAGAGCTCTTTTCTGATTCATCTCTTCCATCCCTCCAGCACAGAGGACAAGAGTCTGTATGATCTGATTCCCTCTTTCTCCTCAGAAGTAATGGCAAGGGGCCACATGCTCTGAATCCCCCACCTCTTTGTGCAAGCAGCAAAGGTGCACCATGATACAACATGTTTACCTAGTCCCCTTCCTTCCCTCAGAAAACCCTCCCTATTACTGGATTTTATAAGATATACGTGCGTGGAGGGGCATAATCAAAAGCGGCACCCAAGTTTTCCTGAGGACATCCTAGCAGGACGTCCCAGCGAAGGGGCAGGGAAACCCGTATTATCAAAACAAGATGGGCGTCCATCTTTCGTTTCGATAATACGGTCGGGGATGCCCAAATCTGGAAATTTAGGTCAACCTTAGAGATGGTCATCCTTAGAGAGGGTCGTCCCCAATTTTTGACCATAATGGAAACCGAGGACGCCCATCTCAGAAATGACCAAATCCAAGCCATTTGGTTGTGGGAGGAGCCAGCATTTGTAGTACACTGGTCCCCCTGACATGCCAGGACACCAACCGGGCACCCTAGAGGGCACTGGAGTGGACTTCAGAAATTGCTCTCAGGTGCATAGCTTCCTTACCTTGTGTGCTGAGCCCCCCAACCCCCCCCCCCCAAACCCACTGCCCCCAACTGTACACCACTATCAAAGCCCTAAGGGGTGAAGGGGGGCACCTACATGTGGGTACAGTGGGTTTCTGGTGGGTTTTGAAGGGCTCACATTTACCACCACAAGTGTAACAGGTAGGGGGAGGATGGGCCTGGGTCCGCCTGCCTAAAGTGCACTGCACCCACTAAAGCTGCTCCAGGGACCTGCATACTGCTATCAGGGAGCTGGGTATGACATTTGAGGATGAAGAACAACAACAAAAAGAGAGTCCAAATCTCCCACAAAAAAATGCCAAATGCACAAAATAACAAAACAAGCGGAAGAAATCAAAAAAGACCAGACTGAAAACACAGATGGTAAGAGCACCAAAAAGGTTTTATTAGGATCCTACACGGTCCGTGTTTCGGCTGAAAAGGCCTTCTTCAGGGGTCTAAAACAAAACAAAATATAACATATATATAAAACACATATAAAAGTATTCCATTCAAAATTCTATTATATAATGTATAATGGTGACATTAAAATACAATTAAATATATACATCACTAAAGGCCGCAATATTAGTTAATGGAGTAAGGACTGGAGAGATAGAGATTGAGCAGGGGACCCACCAGGGATGCCCGCTGTCCCCTTTACTGATTTTAATAACACTGGAACACCTGCTATGTGTTATTAGGAAAGAGAAGACCATTAAGGGGGCGAAAATGCAAGATCACATGATACAAATACTGGCATACGCAGACGATCTAGTGCTTCTTCTAGATGATCCCCAACAGTCATTGGAAAGTCTGCTTAATGTGATAGGGGAATACGGAAAATTGTCAGGTTTTAAGCTCAATAATACCAAGTCACTGGCGTTGCCGCTGAGTGCAGAGGTACAGAGTAACTGGCAAGGACACTTTCCGCTTAAATGGGTAACCGGGCAGATGAACTATTTGGGGGTAGTGGTGCCCACAGACTTGACGCTGCTCTATGAAATCAATGTTCTTCCACTGCTGACAGAGACCAGGCACATGTTAAAGCTATGGGGTGGCTCCCCGCTCTCTTTGACGGGGTGCATTGCTTTGTTTAACATGTTAGTGGCTCCTAGATGGCTCTACACATTTCAAATGCTCCCAATATATTTGATGCAAAAGGAGGAGAGGGTGCTACACAGAGAGATTCAGAGTTTCCTGTGGAAGGGGCAGAGGCCACGTCTCCCAGTTACTGTCCTCCAGAAACCTAAGTTGCATAGGGGAATGGGACTATTAAGCATCAGGTATCTCACAATAGCCAGCTCCACACGGCACATAAGGGATTGGCTGACGGGGGGCCGAGATTTCTTGGCAACCCCAATAGAAGCTGCAGCATTCCCCAAGATCCACCTTAGCTGGCTGCTGCACTCGACTAAACATAAACTGGATGTAAAAATCAAGGGAAATCCCTTTGTGTCTTCAGTGAAAGTGGCCTGGAGATGGCTTTGTAGACAACATGGCTTTTCAGTGGGCTTCTCCCCCTTTTTGTCCCTATATCACAACCCGGATTTTCCGGCTGGAACGACATCAGGAGTGTTTGCCCGATGGCGTCAGAAGGGCATCCACTTCTTAAACCAGCTGGTAAACGACGAAGGGCAATTGCAACCCTTTACAAACTTACAAAGAGAATATGCGCTACCAGCATCCGACTTATTTGCTTATATACAAGTGAAACATTTTGCAGCATCCTTGGGTTGGATTAACTTGTGCGAAGATGTACAAGACACGCTCAATACTGCCTTGACACTGGAAGCACAGAACGAGAGCCCATTAAGGTTTCACCACTGGCACTTATTAGACACTACAGAGGACATAGACTACAGGGGACGAGCTCAGGCCTGGTCCATGGACCTTGGTGTTGAAGTATCAGAGAGCGTGCTACAAAATTTTGTGTTATCCATATTGCATAGCTCTCCGTTTGCAAGGCACTGGGAACTGCAGTATAAGTTTGCTCTGCAATTGTATGTGTCGCCGCATAGAGCACATCGAGCTGGTTATGGAACAACTGGAGCATGCCCTAAGTGCGTAGCTGCCCATGCTACTTTGGGACATATGTTCTGGGCATGCCCAAAGGTACAGAGTTTTTGGATGCAAATACTGGAGGCGGTCCGGACATATTGGAACAGAAAGACTATGTTGCAGCCGCAGATGTTGTTTGATATATACCAGTATGCCAAACCGGAGTTGCCAGGATTCCGGCTGTTCCTGCAGCGAACAGTGTTGATTGGGAAGCGAGTGATTTTACTCTGTTGGAGAGAACAGCAGGGGCCGACCTTTACTCAATGGAGAACACTTATGATAGACCTGCTGAAGTTGGAGCGCACTGGAGTTCGTGAGCTGGATTCCGCAGAAGGGAGACGCCTGCAGCAGACCTGGAGTGGATTTTGGAATACGCTGCAACCACCAGCAAAAAGACAAATTCTTAACACCTAGCTTCCAGTTTATTAAAGAAAGTAATAAGCTGTACTAGATTTCAGGGGCTTGGGGGGAAGGGAAGAAGAAATGAAGTACATCATAAGAGAGGAATGGTGGTCTTTTGGACTCTGGGAAGGGAGGGGAATAAGGGGTAGGAATGGGGATAGTAATACAAAATGTTCTGACAGCAAGAAATGTGAAATAATCTTTCCTTTAGACATTTGGACTCTCAATTTTTGGGTTCAAAAGTTAGAATTTACCCTGATTTATCTAGAGAAACTCAGAAAAGGCGCAGGGCTTTCCTGGCCTTTCGAGCCAGGACTCTGGCTCTTGGAGCAAGTTTTATTTTGAAATTTCCTTCTATCTGTCGTATTCTGTATCAGTCTAAACAATTTCAGTTTTTTGAGCCCAAACAGTTAGAGGAATTTTTGTTAAGCAGAGAAGAAATAGTGGTAACAGTAGGGTAACTGACGTGCACTGTTAAGATAGGCTTGAAAGGAATTGCCGGGAAGCAGTAAACTATTATTTTCTTGTTTCCTCAAATATGTATTTGATGAAAATAATTTCTTCTATCTTGGATAATATTTCCAAACTTTATGGACGAAAGTGTTGTTAACTTATTTCATTTAATGTCTGTATATGACATAATTTAAAATTACTGTAATAATGTGATTTTTTTTCTTTTTTCAATCTTCTCTATTTTGGAGTTGTACAAATATGAAAAATGCAATAAAAATGTGAAATAAGTTATTTGGATGTTATGGTTTCTTTACATCTGTTGTCAATAAAAATTATTGAAACATAAAATACAATTAAAACCATAAAAATCTAAACACATGTAATATCACAAACCATTATAAAAGATAACTGAGGATGCAACATCTGAAATAGTTTGAAATAAGAATAGCAATGAGGACAAATTTACATAATATAGGCAAAAAACATGTAAATATGGTAATGCTGTTTCAACCGTCCAGAGACACATACAGAAATATGTATATTAACAAATATGGCTATAAATATGGAAATGTCAGTTCAACCTTATAAACCATATTAAAATTATGTGTGATGTAAATTGATATGTGTTGAAATGAAAATAAAAATAAAAACTAAACAATTAAATAATAATGTTACACTTGAATAAACGATGATAAGTAAATAATAACATTGACACAGCATAAGCACGCACATATAAATGTTGTTTAAATGTGTCATGCCTTCAAATTGGCGTATACAGATGTTCCTCCAAAATTCTCACGGAATGAAAAGATATGAACTGTATAAAGTACAAGAACAGAAATAAATAAAAAATAAAAAGTAATAAAAAATGAAAAATAAAAATTATAATCAGAAAAAAATGGAAAAATAAAATAAAAATAATAATTGAAAAACAGTAAAAATATGGATGATAAAAATAAAAATGGGATAATGACAACAAATGCCAGATGACACTGCTGTTAAATGAAACTATCATCATATACGGGGCAATGGCCAATAGTGTATATCAACTGTTGACTAAAAATGAATGAAAATAAAAACGAGGGAAATAAAATAAAAATAAAAACAATGAAAATGAAATAGATTGACACTGAATTGATTAAAAAGAAATCTAATGTGGCTAACATCATGTTTGTAACGGATGACTAAAAGCATGCCAACTAAAAGGATGACATTCCAAATTGACCTGATGTCAGTGGTTTGTTACTAGAAGAGACGGAGAAAAAAGATCCGAACAAAAGATATGATCTATTGAACAAGGGGGTAAAAGAAAGATTGACAATATTGCAATTTGCGACCTAACTGGCATAGAGGCTGGCAAAAAATATTTAAAATGTTTTTTTAAGTGTGGGAGGGGGTTGGTGACCACTGGGGGAGTAAGGGGAGGTCATCCCCGATTCCCTCCAGTGGTCATCTGGTCAGTTCGTGCACCTTTTTGAGGCTTGGTCGTAAGAAAAAATGGCCCAAGTAAAGTCAACCAAGTGCTCGTCAGGGACGCCCTTCTTTTTTCCATTATCAGTCGAGGACACCCGTATGTTAGGCACGCCCCAGTCCCGCCTTTGCTATGCTTCCGACACCCCCCCGTAAACTTTTGTCATCCCTGTGACGGAAAGCATTTGAGGATGCCCAAAATCGGCTTTTGATTATGCCAATTTGGGTGACCCTGGGAGAAGGACACCCATCTCCTGATTTGTGTCGAAAGATGGGTGCCCTTCTCTTTCGAAAATAAGCCTGAAAGTATCTCAGCTGTGGGATAAAATTTAGTTACTTAACTTATTTTCTAGCTACTCCATCATTCATATGTGAACCTCTCTTCCTTTTATTTAGACTTTTTTGTTCATTACCAGTAGATCTATTATCAAGTTTTTGAAAATGACATTTGCCACTCAATGCTTGCTTCTCATTAAAAACTTGACCCAGTCTAATGTTCAAATCTAAACTTTTATCTCCCCATATTCCTTCCCTCAGTAATTCTTCAGACTTTCTCAGACTAATCTAACACAAGGCTTTTGTTGAAATGCCTGCATCAAGGGTCATCAATGTCAGTAATACAGTCTGTTCTTTCAATATCAGTGAGCAATGCTACCACATATAAAGGTAAGAACAATGAAGCCAATTTTCTCAATTGAGGAAAAAAACAGTGCCAGAGCTCTATGCTGAGGCAAAAGAGCATTAGGTGAATTGTCTCTCTCACAACAGGTTTTTTTTTTTTTTGCCCTTGTGAGAAAGATAGATAACTTACCTAATGCTCTATTGCCGCACAGCCTTGGCAGCGTTTTTTTCCTCAATTGAGAGAATTGGCTACATTGCTCTGAGAAACATATAGAAACATGTAGGCAAATAAAGACCATATGGTCTATCCAGTCTGCCCATCCATACCATCTACTTTCCCTATCACTCCCTGGAGGAGTAGCCTAGTGGTTAGTGCAGTGGACTTTGATCCTGGGGAACTGAGTTCAATTCCCACTGCAGCTCCTTGTGACTCCAGGCAAATCACTTAACTTTCCACTGCCCCTGGTACAAAATAAGTACCTGAATATATGTAAATCACTTTGAATGCTATATCAAGTCCCATTTCCCTTTCCCTCAGAGATTTTATGTACTTGTCCCAAGCTGTCTTGAATTTAGATACTGTTTTTGTCTCCAACACTTCCACTGGGTGGCCATTCCATAAATTCACCACCCTTTCCGTATTCCTCAGGTTACTTCTGAGTTTATCCCCTTTCATCTTCATTCTATGCCCCCTCATACCAGAGTTTTCTCTCAATTAAAAGAGACTCATCTCCTGTGCATTTATGCCACATAGGTATTTAAATATCTCTATCATATTTCCCCTCTCCCACCTTTCTTCCAAAGTATACACATTGAGATTTTTAAGCCTGTCTCCATATGCTTTATGAGAAAGAGTACTGGCCATTTTAGTAGCCAACCACCCTCTGGACTGACTCCATCCTGTTTATATCTTTGTTAAGGTGCGGTCTCCAGACTTGTACACAGCAGTGGCGTAGCTACGTGGGGCCTGAGGGGGCCCGGCCCCCGTAGATTTGGCCCTGGCCCCCTGCCCCACGATCCCCTTCAACCCCCCTCCCGCCACCAACTCTCCCCCGCCGTCGCCGCCCGCCCCGTCGCCGCAAATGATACCTTTTTTGAAGAGAGACTTCCTTCGGCGCTCGAGTAGCGCCTTTCTTCAACGAAGTTCCGGCGATCAGCTGTTTCGATGCCGGCAGCGTCGCCGGCGTCGAAACAGCTGATCACCAGAACTTCGTTGAAGAAAGGCGCTACTCGAGCGCGGAAGGAAGTCTCTCTTCAAAAAAGGTATCATTTGCGGCGACGGGGCGGGCGGCGATGGCGGGGGAGAGTTGGTGGCAGGAGGGGGGTTGAAGGGGATCGTGGGCAGGCCGGCAGAGGGGTCCGATGTGGTGGCGGCGGCGGCTCAGGGGGGGGGCGGCTAAACAGTGCCCCCCCACCTCGGGCTCTGGCCCCCCCTCCTGGCGAGGTCTGGCTACGCCCCTGGTACACAGTATTCTAAATGAGGTCTCACCAGAGTCTTATACAGGGGCATCATCACCTCCTTTTTCCTACTGGCCATTCCTCTCACTATGCACCCAAGCATTCTTCTAGTTTTTGCTATTGCCTTTTCTACCTGTTTGGCCACCTTAAGATAATCACATACGATCACATCCTAGCCTCACTCCTCTTTCCTTCTATACTAACATATCTAAAAAATATCTTGTCGTCCCCCCCCCCCCCCCCCCCCCCATTTTATGTATTGGCTATTTTTTTCTTCTATTTGCATCTTTGCTCTCCTGACTACTCTACTAGCTTCTCTTAGCTTTTCTAGATATTGTCGCCTATCTTCCTCTTTCTGCGATCTCTTGTAGTTTATAAAGGCTAACCTCTTTTTCCTTACCTTTTCAGCTACTACTTTTGAGCATAACAACTGCTAGAGTGGGTCAGACCATGGGTCCATTGAGCACACTATCCTGTTTTCAACAGAGGTCAGTCTAAGTAGGCATATGCCCAAAAGGCAGATAGTTTCCATGCTATTTCCCCTAGGGATAAGTGGTAGCTTTTACCTAGTTCTACCTTGATGGTTATAGATTTCCCCCTCAGGAATTCATCCAAAGCTTTGTTTTATTTTATTTAACCCAGGTAACTAATGGCTTTGACTGCATCATCCAGGAGGCTGAAGTTGTGTCCTCTGTGCAAAGAGAATGGTAAGGTTGAGATGCACTGTTGCCCATGCTTTGCCCTGGGCCCCTAGTGATGCACCCTGCACATCCCCATATAAAGCCACAGGAGGGGAAGAGAGCTTCCGAGTACATGAGAGCTAGCGCTGATAGTTATTCATCAGGGCTCATCAAGCAAAATCTTAAAAAGCAAAGCCAGGCATGGGCTGCTGTGGCCAGAGCAGCAAAACACCATCCTCACACTGTATGTACTTGTAGGCAGTGAGGGAGAGTTTTCAAGTCCAAGCTAAAAGCCCACCTCTTTGACACCGCTTTTGAGTCCTAACCACTGCTCACTTGCCTGTACCTTTTATCCCCCCCTCTCTTTAATTCCCCTTACCCCTTAGTTGTTCTGTCTGTTACCTGTCTTATTTAGATAGTGAGCTCTTTGAGCAGGGACTGGCTTTATGTGTATAGTGTACAGTGCTGCGTATGCCTTGTAGCGCTATAGAAGTGTTAAGTAGTAGTAGTAGTAGAGTTAATGTCGATGCTCCAAGGAATATGGACATCCATGGCCCCAATGCTCCTGAAAAGCCCAAACATGTAATGCTCTCAGGCTGCTTCAAAATTGTGACCGGGAATGAAGGGCTTGGCACAGGTCAGTGCAGCACAGCGTAGGGTACGCACAGTGCCCACAGTTCAGTGCTCTGTCAGCACCAGGCAGGGCCGCCGAGAGCCAGATCTGGGCCCGGGACAAGGCCGCCCCCGGGCCCCCCACCCGAAGTCATCGTTGTCGCCGGGCCCCCCCCCCCTCCACCCACTACTGGGCCAGGCCCTGAACTAACCTTAAACGCCACCTTTCACCACCTTCGCAGCAAACAGCAGCAGGGCATACCTCTCCTTCCTTCCGTGCCCTGCCCTCGCGGACGTTACATCAGGCGAGGGCAGGACACAGAAGGAAGGAGTGGCCTGCCCTGTTGCTGCTTGCTGCGAAGGTGGTGAAAGGAGGCGTTTAAGGATAGTTCCAACTTCCGGGAGCGACGGAGGGCGGGCGGGGCCGCGGGCCCGAACTGCGGTGGAGCCACGGAGGGCAGGCGGGCCCGAACTGCGGTGGCGCCGGGCCCCCTCCGGAGGCCCGGGCCCGGGGACTTTTGTCCCCCCGTCCCCCCCTCTCGGCAGCCCTGGCACCAGGTTCCTAGTGTTCTATGGTAGCACAGAACAAACTCCAGTGCAGAAAGACCTTAGCACAGACCAGTCAGAGTTGGCTGAAGTTCCGCACCAAGTCCGCAATAACCCACACCAGTACTCAGGGTCATGCTCCCTAAGAGAATTTGTGCAGCAACTTGAAAATATGCCATGTTATGCCCTGAGGCATCTATGTGGGCAGCCCAGCAAAAATCTGTGGAGGGTACCCATCATTACCGAGGGAGGCTGAGCACTCTGGTAGCACTGTGGTACTGTCAAAGTTGTGCTGACTGCTCAAAGCTGGGAAGGAAGGGGAGGAAGAGTGTAAAATCATCAATGCCATGGCCCTTGTGCAACAGTTCTCATAGACATGAATGATCCTGGGCAGAACAAGTGTGTGTCAGCTGTAGAGCTCGAGAATGCTGGGCCTGACAGTGTATAGCGATGGCAGGGCACAAGCATCAACAGTGCTGATAGGGAGAGCCATCAGCACTGGGAAGTTAAGCTGTAATCAAAGGCACAGGGAATCGGCGTAGCTTACATTGTTGGCCTTGGTCTGTATAGGAGACTGTGCTGTATCTAAATTCAGCACCAAGCATGGTCTATTTCAGGCTTGTAGGTTCAGAGCCTATATCTGTGTAGAGGGTGGGAAAAGTTTTCACTGAGTATGTGGCCCATCCAGATGTTGGTCCCCAGAACCTGGGAACTATAGGTACTGTCTGGAAGTCAGAGAGACCATAAGTTTAAGTAGCAGGCTCTCAGTTGGGAGATCTCTCCTGCTGAAGTCTATTCCCACCGAGACCCACCCAGGAAAGAGTTTTAGTTAATGTGCCATTCATTATACACTACCACCATTGCTAACACACACTGTGCGTTATCGCCGCTCAGTGTGGGTCTCCTTGATGCTCATTCTTTTGCATGTAAATATACCCTGATCAAAGATCTCATTCTAGAACATAATTTAGATATTTTGTGCCTAGCAGAGTCTTGGCTGACTGATGCTCAAATTTCTTATTTAATTCAGGCCACTCCAGAGGGACACTTTTGCTTTTATAGAAGCAAGAGTGAATAGGAGAGTGGGAGGTTTGGTGGTTATTCTTTGTCTAAATTACCTTTTCAGGCCTGTCCCTTACAGTCACACCCACCATTAGAGTGCATGCCCTTTCATTTTCACCCCCTCCCTGTTGATGTTTTCCTTCTATATCACCCTCCCCCAACTCCTCTAGTTCACGTTATATGTGGTGGCATTGCCCACCCATACTGAAAGAACAGGATCTTTTCTAGACTGTATTACTGACAGTGGCGACCCCTGATGCAAGCGTTCCACCAAAACACAGCCTGCGTTGGGTCCTTCAATAAATTTAGCTGTCAGTCACTCTTGGAGGCCCATTGTACTCTTTTTGCTTGGCTTTGTTTCCTGTGCTTTGGATTTCCTCTCTCCTGGTGTCTCTATTTCATCATGTTATACTTTTTTCATTATCTCCCAAATTTTTATTATTTATCATTGACTTACTTGACTTCTTTTGCCTTGGCATGACTCATGATTGGTATTCACTTATGGTGCACTTTGGTAAGACTCTATGGACAAAAATGACCCTTTCAAAAATGTGACTAACAGGAATGATACTTAATGAAAAAAAGAGATGCAAACCTTCTTTCAGGATATGGCACTCTTGGGAGAAGTATTGAAAGCTAATGTACTTATTCAAGATACTTTGAAAAGTAAAAGGAGCATTTATAGTCACTTTTACTGGATTGGAATAAGAAAAAAATATATAATGTTAGTGTGAAAATTATTAGATGTGTAACACAGAAAACCTAAAAGGTGCTAATTGAGTCCTTCAGTCCCATTATCAGCAAAACCCCATTGGAGCCTGTGACACCGCGGCATTTCAAAATTAGAACTAGCAATGACAGATACCTTTATGCAGAAGGATTATTACATGTTTGCACTGTCAGTCCCTGTGCTAGATATTACAGTTAATAAATGGCAAAAGCTGTTTTTACCATGCTTCCTGATAAAGAAGACGGAGCAAGAAGCTTATTTTGAAATTAGCTATTCAATGACATATGCAAATCAGGACAATTGCTGATATTCCAAAAGACATAAGAACATGTGTAAGCACTTGAAATCAAACGCAACTACAACAGGCAGCAGTGACCCAAACTCATTCTAGAAATGCTAATGCTCTAGAGAAAACCAACGTAATAGGTTAGGCTTTTGGATATTTGGAAGCAGATGGGATATAACAACAAGTGAGGTGTTTGTGTCAAAGAAGTTTGTAAGATTAGATTTGGGTGTAAGTCTTGATCATCTGTTCTCAGGAGTTCAGGAAGAGTAGATGGAAGAGAGAGGTAGATGCGGACTAGAGGTGGGGGGAGGATGTTTGAGAGGGACAGGTGCTAGAAATAGGGGATTGGAAAAAACAAAGAAAGGAGATGGTGACCATAGAGTAGCGTGGAGTGTAGGGAAGAGAAGTGAAGAAATGGAGAACCATAGATGAAGGGAAGGGAAGAGGCTGTATCTATGGAGAGGAGGAAAAGGAGACAAGGGAAGAGAGACAGTGCCCATGGAGGAGAAGGGAAGGTAAGTACTGTGTGCCATTCTGGTCACCATATCTTAAAAAAGATATAGTAGAACTAGAAAAGGTTCAAGGAAGGGGGATCAAAATGATTAAGGGGGTGGAACTCCTTTGATATAAGGAAAGGCTTAAGAGGTTTGGACTATTCAGCTTGGAAAAGAGATGGATGAGGGGGGATATAATAGAGGTCTACAAAGTACCAAGTGGTTTTGAATGGGTAACTATAAATTGATTTTTTTACTCTTTCAAATAGTACAAAGACTAGGGGACACTCAATGAATTTACAAGGTACTACTTTTAAAATGAACAGGAGGAAATATATATATTTTTTCACTTAATGAACAGTTAAGCTCTGGACCTAATTGCTAGAGGATGTGGGTTTAAAAAGGTTTGAAAAGTTCCTGGAATAAAAGTCCATAGTTTGTTACTGAGACAGACATGGGGAAAGCCACTACTTGTCCCTGGTATCAGTAGTATGACTCTTGCTACTATTTTGGATTCTGTCAGTTACTTGTGACCTGACAAGGAGATGGAACTCCTCACATATAAGGAAAAGCTAAAGAGGTTAGCTGAAGTGCTTTGAAAAATGACAGCTGAGGGAGACATGAATGAGGTCAATAAAATCTTGAGTGGTATAGAGCGAGTAGAAGTGAATTGATTTTTTACTCGTTCAAAAAAGTACAAAAGACTAGGGGACACTCAAGTTACATGGAAATACTTTTAAAACAAATAGAGGAAATATTTTTTCACTCAACAAATAGTTAATCTCTAGAACTCGCTGCCATAGGATATGGTAATAGCTGTTAGTGTATCTAGGTTTAAAAAAGGTTTGGGCAGGTTCCTGGAGAAAAGTCCATACTCTGCTATGGAGACAGAAATGAGGAAGCCACAGCTTACCCTGGGATTGGTAGCATGGAATGTTGCTATTATTTGGGTTTATGCCATGTACCTGTGATCTGGATTGGCCACTGTTGGAAACAGGATACTGGGCTAGATGGACCATTGGTCTGACCCAGTATAGCTATTCTTATGTTCTTAAGCTAAGGGCTAAGTCATGTCACTCTGATTCTGTTCCAGCTGGACTTCTAAGTGGGGATTGGATGGTGCCATTATTTTTACAATGAATGTGTCACTGACCCAGGGTCAGTTTCTGACAGTATTAAAGCAAGCAATGGTGCAGAGAACCCTTACAAGTGTTGATTTACATTGTTGGAGACTGTCCTCTTATCAGCCAGTTTCTCAGCATCCTTTTGTGGTAAAGGTTATTGAACATTTGTGTATAAACTAATGGAATTTATGGCGATGGGGAATGGGCTTAGCCCCAGACAATATGGATTTCAGAGTGGTTATGGAATGGGAGCTTGTGTTAGTATGTCTCCTGAGTAACATTCATTGTGACTTCAAGAAGAGTAAGGATGTTCTGTTGATTTTTATTAAATTTATTTCTCCATAGCATTTGGTACAGTTAATTACCATCTACTGTTGAAAAGATTGTGGCACTTCAGACTGTCTTGGATGGTATTTTCTTGGGTGTCCTCATTTTTCTTGGTTAGATGCAAAGGTTAGTCTGGGGTAACATAGTAGATGACGGCAGAAAAAGACCCGCATGGTCCATCTAGTCTGCCCAACAAGATAAATTCATATGTGCTACTTTTTGTGTATACCTTACCTTGATTTGTATCTGTCATTTTCAGGGAACAGACCATATAAGTCTGCCCAGCACTATCCCCGCCTCCCACCACCCAATCTCGGCTAAGCTTCTGAGGATCCATTCCCTCGGAACAGGATTCCTTTATGTTTATCCCATGCATGTTTGAATTCCGTTACCGTTTTTCTCTCCACCACCTCCCGCGGGAGAGCATTCCAAGCATCCACCACTCTCTCCGTGAAAAAATACTTCCTGACATTTTTCTTGAGTTTGCCCCCCTTCAATCTCATATCATGCCCTTCATGTCCCCGCCTCCCACCACTGGCTCTGGCACAGACCGTATAAGTCTGCCCAGCACTATCCCTGCCTCCCAACCTCCAGTCCCACCTCCCACCACCGGCTCTGGCACAGACCGTATAAGTCTGCCCAGCACCATCCCCGCCTCCCAACCACCAGCCCCGCCTCCCACCACCGGCTCTGGCACAGACCGTATAAGTCTGCCAAGCACTATCCCCGCCTCCCAACCTCCAGCCCCGCCTCCCACTACCGGCTCTGCTATCCAATCTCGGTTAAGCTCCTGAGGATCCATTCCTTCTGAACAGAATTCCTTTATGTTTATCCCACGCATGTTTGAATTCTGTTACCGTTTTCATCTCCACCACCTCCCGCGGGAGGGCATTCCAAGCATCCACCACTCTCTCCGTGAAGAAATACTTCCTGACATTTTTCTTGAGTCTGCCCCCTTCAATCTCATTTCATGTCCTCTCGTTCTACCGCCTTCGTATCTCCGGAAAAGGTTCGTTTGTGGATTAATACCTTTCAAATATTTGAACGTCTGTATCATATCACCCCTGTTTCTCCTTTCCTCCAGGGTATACATGTTCAGGTCAGCAAGTCTCTCTTCGTACGTCTTGTAACGTGGTTTCTCCTCAGTATGGCCTTCCATAGTTGCCCAGTATTATCCCCTCTCTTTTTAATCTTTGCCTTATTCCATTGGTTCAGGGTATTGAGCTGTTAGGTATTTCATATCATCTTTTTGCAGATGACATTTAACTGTGGATAGAGGCTGGTCCTGAACAGATGGATGCAGGGAATCTGGTAAATATCTCGTTACTGAAGTTTCCAAATGTTTAGGGAGGCTGAAGTAAAGCTAAATTCAGAGAAATCCCTCCTTTAGTTAGTTGGAAAACATGTGTTATACATTGCAATACAATATATTCTCTTGTATTCCTCTAGATACCTAAAGTGCATGGCGGATAACAAAATAAAAAAAAAGACTGATGCAATACCAGAAATACTAAAATCATAAAATTCATACACTATACTAATATCTTGAAATATATTGTGCCATGAACTGATAGTGTTGGATTGAGCATAACACAGTTGTAAGAATTTGGGAGTGTTATTTGATGAATAAATCTCCTTGGAGGATCAGATCATCATTGCTGACAGGGATTCTTTTGCAAGTTTACATATTCTTAGGATCTAGAAATTCTGGTCTATGCGTTTATTATTTCTAGGCTTGACTATTGTAATAGACTGTATTGCAGTCTGCCTAAATATCAAATTAAGGGCCCTGTTTACTAAGGTGCACTAGTGTTTTAGTGCATGACAAAAACAAGCGCACGTTAACCATGTAGATGCCCACAGGAATATTATAGCCATCCACACAGTTAGCGCATGCTCAAATCCAGAACCTCTAGGGTAGCATTTTCTGAAATGCTCCCCATTCCACATGCAGGGTCCAAGAGACAGGCAAAGCTCCGGAGTCTCAATGTGTGGATGAGGCGATGGTGCAGGGAGGAGGGGTTTAGATTTGTAAGGAACTGGGCAACATTCTGGGGACGGAGGAGCCTATTCTGGAATGATAGGCTCCACCTTAACCAGGGTGAGACCAGCCTGCTGGCATCGGCATTAAAAAAGGAGCTAGAGCAGCTTTTAAACTAGAACCTGGTGGGGGAGCATGCTCAGTTTCATTAAAACGAGCGTGCACAGTGACTGAAAACAGGACAGGGCGCCAGGCAACGTGAGACCAGCGCGGGACAAACGCTTTAGCTGGCGGGGGTTGGGGACCCCCACCAGCCAAACCGGGAGCCCCAGAGCCAATTTGGGGAGCCCAGGCCCCCATTGCCCCCGTAGCTATGCCACTGCTGAAGAGGACATGCGGACCAGGTAAAAGATCTCCTGGCCCAGGGGTTAAATTATTTTAATTTTAAATAGGATCTTTTAGGTCCATGATGCTGTGGGCTTTGGGGGAGCATTTTAAAACTCATTTCTGTCCCTCGGGGGGGGGGGGGATGTCCAGAGGTCTCCCTGAGGTGAGTTAGGTTGGTCGGCAGATTTTTGGGCTTTCAGGTGTGCATTTTGGGCTTCTGTTGCTTGTGGCGGTAGCTGAGGTCATGTTTTAATTTTTAAGAGTGGTTGGGGGAGGGTTCAGGTGGATTTTAGGTGTATTATTTTAAATTTATAAAAAAGTGTGCAGTTGATACATGGCAAAATGGGATGTGGATGTAGTTTTTATTAAAATATGTAATGATTTTTGTAGTATTTCACTTAAAAGTATCTTTTCCCATTCATTTCAATGGGACTTTACACTTTCAAAATGGAGATTGAGGTTGCAGAATGTTGCTGTTTGCATACAAAAGTTTTAGAATGTATTAACGTGCATGCTTCTGATTGGTGCTCACGTTCGTGGGTGGGTGCTCTGATGTCATTGTAGTCACTGTCACAGAGGCAATGGCTTGGGTGGCAGTTGCTCAGTGTTGCCAGGTGGGCGGTTTTACCGCCCAATTGGGCGGTTTTCCGCGACCCGCCGCGGGAAATTTTTGCCCGCGGCGGGTTGCGTTTTTTTTGGGCGGTTTTTTAGGCTTCCGGGCGGCTTTTTGGGCGGCTTTTTGATTTTTTTTCGGCCGCGGGGGCGGGGTTAGTGACGTTTTTGGGCGGGGTTAGTGACGTTTTGGGCGGGGCCGATGACGTGGGAGGCGGGGCCGATGACGTGGGAGGCGGGGCCGATGACGGGGAGGCGGGGCTGATGACGGGGAGGCGGGCCCGATGACGTGGGAGGCGGGGCTGATGACGGGGAGGCGGGCCCGATGACGTGGGAGGCGGGGCCGGTGACGGCGGGGCGGGGCCGGTGACGCGGGGGTGGGGGTGTCAGGGGCGGGGTTTGTGTTTGGGCGGGTTTTGGGCTGGTTTCTGGCCCGGATTGGGCTGGAAAAAAAATTTCTACCTGGCAACCCTGCAGTTGCTCAGAAGAGCTCTAACCTTGAGAGAGTGAGGAAGCACAGGTGTGTGGCTCTGTTTGATGACAGGAAATCTCCTTCAAAAAGTATAATCTTGGATAGGCACTGTGTCACTTCTGAGCGAGACTGATTAGTCTAACAGGTGCAGAGTAAATTTTGGGGAAAAAACAAACAAACTCTGATTTTTCCTTTCAACTGAAACAGTTCTGTAAGTGTGGTGATTGAGGCAGATTATGGAACATGCTTTAGGGCAGTGGCATAGCCAGATAGCCAATTTTGGGTGGCCTGAGCCCAAAGTGGGTGGGCACAAAATTGTCTCTCTGCCCCGCCCCTTCCTTCCCCCACTCTCCACCCCTCCTTTGGCACCTCTCAACTCAAAATATACTTTAGCTCATGAGGATCCCCAAGCTTTGTCAGCTGAAGACTTCCTCCAAATATGGCCAGAACTCCCTTTTACCAAGCTTGGCAGGCAGCAGCAGCAGCAACTCCTTGAGTTACCAATGCTGGCACCTCATGTATGCTTAGTTAACAGTAGCTTGAGGACCTTTCCGCTATCTGCCAAGCTTAGTAGAATAGAGTTTTGGCTGCCTTCAAAGGAGGTCCTCAGCTGATGGAACTTGGGGATCCCCACCAGCTACAGCAAGGGTCTGGACAGAAAATAAAGAAGTCCTCCCCCCCCCCCCCCCCCCCCCCCCCCCCACACACAATTTCCTGTCTTCACTGCCTCCCCTCAAATCTTCCCAATTACCATTACAATCACACTGACAGACTCTCACCAAACAGAGAACAAGGGATCACAAATTAGAAATAAAAATATATAGGCAAAAGTTGAACTCGGAGCCTTGCCATGTACTGTAACAGTGGAGAAATAAAAATAGAAATGCATTTCCTTTTCTACTGAACACAGTAAAATGACATCTGCTATGCACATTTCTCAAGGTAACATATTTCAGTTAATAAATTCAAAATGAAATGCCTTTTCTACCTTTGTTGTCTGGTCATTTTCTTTTTCCATCATGTTGGTTCCAGTTTCTCTTTTCAGTTTTCTGTCTTTGTGTTAAATTCTCCTTCAAGCAACTGCTATTCATTTGCCTTTCCTCCACTCTCGTTCATTTCCCTCACTACACTTGCCTCTTACATATTGATCTCTCCATTATAGCTCTTTCCTTTCTTTTCCCTTTCCTGCTCTCTGTCCACTCAAATTTCATCCTTTTTCTAACCCCTTTCCTTCTTTTTACTTTTCAGATATCTATCAAATTTCCATCTCCTCTCACCCATTAGCTCTCCTATTCCCCATCTCACTCCTTACCCAGCTTTCCATTCCCTCCACTACTCCTCATTATCATATTTCTAACCCCTGCAATCACTATCCTCCTCTCTCTCATTTCCTTACCACCCCCATTGGCCTTTCTCACATAGTTCCACCATCCCAGTGTCTCCCTCCTTCCAACCCTTCTAGCCTAGCATCTGCTCCCTTTTTCTCCTCTCCCCATCCTCCACCCCCTCCTAGCATCTTCCTGTCCCTTCTCTTTCCTCTTGCCCCCTCTCCAGGGGCTCAGCATTTCACTCTCTCTTCCCTTACTCCCTTCTACCCCTGGATCCAACATCTCCCTCCTTCCCCTCTCCTGTGCAGCATCTCTCCTTCCCTCTCCTCCACCCGCATGTTCAACATCATTCCCTCTCTTTTTCCTCTTCCCTCTCTCCCATTGTCCACCATCTCTCTCCCTTGCATCCCAAATCTAACATCTCTCTCCTCTCCGCAGCAACTCTCTATCTATCCCTCCCCTCCACCACCATGTCTAAAATGTATCCCTCATCCCTATCTCCCCAGTGCAGTATTTCTCTCTCCCTCCCAGGTCCAACATTTCTTCTTCTCTTGTCCTTCACTGCTCCTGTGCAGCATTTCTCCTTCCCTTCCCTCTCCACCTTACCCTGCATCCAACAATTATCGCTCTCTCTCCCCCTCCTTGCAGCATCTCTCCCTCTCTCCCGTATCCATCAATGACCCCTTTTTTCTACCTGCCCATGCAGCATCTCTCCCTCCCCTCCACTTCCATGCCCCAAAGTTTTCCCTCTTTCCTACACCTCCAGCAGCATCTCTCCTTCTCTCCTTCCCCTCCACTCCACTCCCATGCCCAACAATGTTCCCTCTCTCCTACACTCCTCCCCCATGCATCATCTCTCCCTCCCCTCCACTCCCATGCTCAAAAGTTTTCCCTCTTTTCTATACCCCCAGCAGCATCTCTCCTTCTATCCCTCCCCTCCACTTCTCTCCCATGCCCAACAATTTTCCCTCTCTCCTACACCCCTCCCCCATGCATCATCTCTCCTTTTCTCCTTCCCCTCCACTCTACTCCCATGCCCAAAATGTTCCCTCTCTCCAAACCCCCCCTCCCCGTGCAGCATCCAGTAGCATTGCAGCACCTTTCAAAGGGTTGCTGGCTGCCAGTTGACCTGGAAATCTAACCTCTGCCTCTGAGCCTGTTCAAAGAGTTGCTGTTAGCGTGTAAGAATCACTAGGCTGAAGCTTGCCCTTCTCTCTGCTGCGTTCCTGTCAGGAAATTACATCATTGTTGGGGAAAAGACGCGGCAGACAGAGGGAAGGATTCCGGGTCAGCTGGCAACAGCGGAAGCGATTCTTACATGCTAATGACAACTTTTTGAATGGACTCAGAGGTAGAGGGAAGATTTCTGGGTCAACTGACAGCAGCAGAAGAGATTATTACATGCTGCTGTTGACCCTTTGAACAGGAGCAGCTGCAGAGGGAAAGGCATATTCGGGAGCCTGGCTTGCTCCGGCGTTGGCAAGGGTGCACCGCTGCTGGGTGAGCCTGAGCCCAAACTGGGTGGGCACAAGCCCACTCAGGCCCAACTGTGGCTATGCCCCTGCTTTAGGGCATGAAGTGTTAAAAGACAGCCTACTATGAAGGAACTTTGCTAAGAGGAGTTCTTTAAAATCCCGTGTTAAGCCTTCAGGCCTTAGATGGTTGAGCCTCGGTACTATGTGACCCTGAGCCTGTCTGTAAAGGAGTAATCTTAGACTTCGAAACATTGACAGTGGTGGTGAATGTGACAGTGCAGTAATTGAAAATCTGGTTTACGTAGCCAGATCAGCAAGGGCAGACTGACCATATGGGCAACCGGGCATTGCCTGAAGATCCATGTCAGTGGGGGGGCCCATTACTTCCCTTCCACGTGCCTGACATCCCTCTCTCCCCTCTGTCCCCAGTTCCTGGACCAGAACCAGGATGACCTCCTCTCTCTACCCCTCCTACGCTTCTGTCTCCAAACCTCCTCTTTCCTATGTGTAGGTAGGGGCACCGGCAGCTACACTGACCATTTGTTGCAGATGCCAGAACTTCTGTCTGCTGTGGCCTACCTCTTCTGACACAACTTGCTTCTTCCACAAGGGTGGGCTGTGCCAGGGAGAACTTCCAGCATCAGCAGCAGAGAGCCAAGGTAGCTTCCAGTGCCATTGCCTGCATGGAGGAAAGATACCTGGAGGCTGAGCTGTACTTGGAAGAGCTAGCCTAAAGAAAAATGTCAGTGGCACTAGTAGCTTAAAGGCAGGGGGAGAGGGAGACATCAGGACCTGGGGGAGGGGCCCAATGGTCTTTATTGCCCAGGGGCCCAGAACACTGTCAGTCTGCCCCTGCAGAACAGTCTATGTAGATGCTATGCTGGGTTGATTGTTGCCCTTGCACCAAATTAGTCAGCTCTCTAGTGTAGGGCCAGTATACAGAAGAGGCCTCAATAGATAGGGCCGAGAAAGACCTGCACGGTCCATCCAGTCTGCCCAACAAGATAAACTCATATGTGCTACTTTTTGTGTATACCTGACCATGATTTGTATCTGCCATTTTCAGGGCACAGACCGTAGAAGTCTGCCCAGCACTAGCCCCACCTTCCAACCACTAGCCCCGCCTCCCACCACCGGCTCTGCCACCCAATCTCCGATAAGCTTCTGAGGATCCGTTCCTTCTGAACAGGATTCCTATATGTTTATCCCACACATTTTTGAATTCCGTTACCGTTTTCATCTCCACCACCTCCCACAAAGTCTAATAATTTAAGTCCCAGCTCAAATATTTAATCCTGAGATTTGAGGAAGTCAGGGTCTTGCTTTTTTGAGTTTTAAAGTTAGGGAGGAAGTATCTTACTGGAGGCTGTGGACCAACAGACACTGTGCCACTGATCTCGCTGGAGTCACTGCAGGGCCCCACCATTCAAGCAAGACCAAAGTCCAGCCAAGAAAGAAGCCGCTGCTGCAGAGCTAATTGAATACAGGGACTCTCGCTTGGGCATTAAAAGGGGATGGAAAAAATACACTAAGTTTGGGGGTTAAACTCGCTCACCTCTCTGTCCCTGGATCTGGCTCTTTCCGTTTATGTTTATCTCACAAGTTCCTTTCTCCGTACAGGGCCTTGGTAGTCTGCCGCTAACTGGAACCTTCACTCTGCCATATTCCACTCTTGCAGAAGCAGGAAGTTATGGCAGAAACTGTACTGCGGCAGAGAGAAGGTTCCAGTCTGTGGCAAACAGCTGGGGCCCTGTATCTGTATAGAGAAAGGGACTTTTGAGGTAAATGGGGGGGAGGGAGAGAGAGGAGTGCTGGACCTAGGGATGGAGGTGGTGAGAGAAGGGGAGTGCTGGACATGGGGACAGAGGGGAGAGAGATGTCGGACATGTTGGGAGGAGGTACTAGTCCCCCCAACTGCACTGGGCCCTTGGGCCCTGGTTGCTCAAATGCTCAGTCCGCCCCTGATTTGTGCTTTTTTGTTCAGGGTCAGAGTTGGGCTCCTGAGTTGGCCATGACTACACTCTTTCCCACAAGGTCTAACTTCACCTGAAACAGAGTAGGTTATAGTGTTAAATTAGTAAATCATATATGGGCCCTTTAATTACAGTGCAGTAACATGGGACTTTCCTGCATGCTAAACCTAGATTTTTCACAGTATTTTTTACGTACTTTAATTTTTATTTTTTTGCCAGTTGTGAACTAATGTTGCCATTAGTGCGCAGTACGTGCAAAAAGTCAACATGAGAGCACTTAGCGTGTCCTATTTAGGAAGCAGTAAGTGCTCCCACCTTAACCCTATATTAACCAATTGGTGCACGGTAATCCTGATATGCTAGCTAGATAACACTTCTATGCCCATTCTCCTCCCATGACATGCCCCCTGGAAAAAAATATTTTATAAAATAAATAATACACAGGTTACCATGTGCCACAGGCAAAATACTGCAAAATGCTTTAACACATTTAGCGGTGGCCTGCTTTTCCCCCACTAAGCGTGTGTTAGGGCTTAACGCTCCATAGTGAAGGAGCCAGGAAGTTGTGGGAGTGGTAGAAGAGGAGAATTAGATTAAAGATTGTGATAAACACAGTGTCTGCCCTTACATGAGGAGGCCGCCAGAGGGCGCTCTCCCACTGAAAACCAGGAAAATGCCCATTCTGGTCACTAGAGGGAGCTCCAGGGATCTAGCTGAGCATTGACTTGCATGGGCCAGTAGAGGGAGCTCCAGGGGGATAGCTGGGGGAGTGAGAAGAGACTTCTATACCCAGATCCTTCTGGAACCAGAGGGGTGAGGTCTCAAGAGGTGGGTAGGTTTATTGGACACCTCATAAATAGCTTCCTCTCAGTAGAGGAGGGAGGTTTGCCCGAAGGAGAAGAGATGAGAACCTGGAGACCCTGAGGCCTGGAGGAGGAGAGGGTCCTGAACTGATTGGCAGCCTGAAGACATCAGGGGGAAAGGGTAGGTACTTCCCAGACTCAGGGGGCTATGGTATGGATGGACTTGTGGTGAACTGTGTGTTCAAAGGAGGGTGGACGGTGTGTCCCAGGACTGTGTGTCCCAAGTACTGGCAAGAACTGTGTGTTCAAAGGGGGGAGGACTGTGTGTCCCAAGTACTGAGAAAAGCAGGCTGCAAAGCCTGGGGTTAGAAGTCCTCAAAGTATTGATGGTAGGACTGAGCCCAAGTATTTGTGTAGAGAGGCTCAGTGTGAAGATATGTGAAAATATAAAGTATTTAAGCTGGAAAAAGTGTGCCAAGGGGCTGGAATAAAGAGTTGCCTGAGGAATATGTGGTTGGTGAGGACTGTCTAATTTGTTTATTGAGAACCAGGTCACCCTGAGCGAGCAGGGGTAGCACACTAATCTGCATACAATTTGCATACTGAGAACCAGGTCACCCTGAGTGAAAGAGGAGGCCCGAGTCACCAGAATCCTAGAGAAGTCTTGTTTCAAGGTTGTTCCGCGAAGCAAAGGGCTGGTGAGGCCGGGCAGGAACAACTAGAGGGCTGCTGCACACCTGAGAGCACCCCTGCGGACTTACAAGATGGACAAAAAAGATGGATGAGGGATGGAGATGAAAAATGGGAAAGGTGTACAGGAGGAATAAAGGTAAAGAGGTAGCTACAGAGCAACATGTGAAGAGGAAAGAAAGTAAAGAAGTGATAAATGCTGCATGTATGTAGTATGTACTATACAATAAAAGTGTGAGAAAGAGGAGAGAGATTCATTTAAACAAGGTAAAATAATTAGTGAAGAAAACGATTCAGGTTAAACAGCATGATCAAAGTCCAAAAAACACTGTGAAAGTGCAATGAAAACAAAATTGGCAGCAAAGGTAGAAAAGCTGTATTTTATGTTCATTCTTTCCATTTTTCTATATGATTTATATTCATTTTTTTTTTATTATGGAGGCAATTTTGAAACCTGTAGGTGTGCCCTTTAAAAATATGACTAGCTGAACTAAGGACACATTTCTCAGTGTATACATTTGTGCCTACTTTAAAACAGCTGCAAAGTACCTGTGGAAAAGTATGTGCAGGGCTTTCAAAATGAAATCCTCATTTGGACACAGGTAAAAGTACCCATATTGGTTTGGGGGAAAAGGAAATTTAAAAACAGGAGGAGACTTACTGAAAACAGGTGGAAAAAGTTTTGAAAATCACACTTTCTTATCTGCTTTATCTCTTCACTTGTTGTTTACAATTCTTAAGCAGCAAATGATATTATTAGCATATTGTTACAAAGTCAAGGTCAGCTTGCTTTAAAAAGAAACCTGTTCCCCACCCTACCACTGTGATTTCCCAGAAGTCTGCATAGCAAACTTGAGCTTTTAGGATTAACCTTCTAAGAGTTTTCATCATGCAGGATCAGATAAGGTCTTGTGGTTTTGGTTTTGAGTACTGCAGGGTAGGGCAGTAAATGTATGCACTACAGATTGTTAAAGGAATCACAAAACCCACATCCTAACTAAGCAATTCAATAACTTTTACTGAGTAGAAATTAAAGTCAAAAGCAAACATAAAATCAATTAAAAAAAAAAAAAAAAGGTAAGTCAGTTTCCGTAGCTTCCATCTTGAATAAAGTTATGTGGTTGCCTTGTTAGTCAAATTAAATACTCAGAAAACTCAACTAACAAGTTGTAGCTAGTAATTAATAAAATGATATTAACTACAATCTATTTATTGAGACCTATATTTCTTTGTTTATTGTAGCATAATTTTTCAAAGAACAATATGCAATGCACGATTATTATTGCTAACTAAGCAGAATTGTGTAAAATTTATTTCCACCCACTAATCACCTTAAAGAAAATTTGAAAATATATAAAAATATATAAAGTAAAAAATAATAAGGGCAAATCTATATGCTTGTGGGTGTGTGTCTGAAGGGTGAATGCATGTGTATGTCTCTATGGTGACCTTTTACTAAACCGCATTAAGCTTAAGGGCCAGATTCTATAAGTAATGCTACAGGGTTCAACCCATTAATGCGGTTTAGTAAAAGGTCACAATAAACAAAGAATATAGGTCTCAATAAATAGATTGTAGTTAATATCATTTTATTAATTACTAGCTACAACTTGTTACTTCAGGATGAGCGTAATGTCAGGAAATTCTTTTTCACAGAGAGGGTGGTTGAAGCTTGAAATGCTTTCCCAAGGGAGGTGGTAGAGACAAAAACAGTGACAGAATTCAAAATGGTGTGGGATGAACACAGAGGATCTATAATTAGAAAATGGATGGTATAAAAAAATCTCTAAATTTAAATCCTGATAGAACAGATATTCAGTCTGCTATCCAGGTAACTGGATAGTTCTCTTGGGTAAATAGAACCAATGTTTCAGCCATCGAGGCATTTAGAAATCACTTTAGGCTTTGTATAAACCCTTATCCACCAGGGCCTTTTTACTTTTTTATATGAACATGTCAATTTGTTGTATGTTGTATGTGTGTGGATGTGACGAGTGTTGCTTAGATGGCGACTCTGACTGTGATGAACTAGGGCCGGTGCCAGGCTGTGTCTCGTATATGGCAATCTGGTTTCAGATGGACTGGAAAGGGCTTCAACAGCAACTACAGTGCTGGGCAGACTTTTATAGCCTATGTCCCACAAGACAGATAGACTGGAGTGGGCTTCGGCAGCAACTCCAGTAGTTGGAATGTAAGGACAGGGGCCGGGTGGACTTCTATGGTCTATGTCCCAGAAATGCCAAAGAAAGACCATGATCAAGTATTTTACATCACATTCACTGTTGATTTAATCATGAGTTGATAAGGAGTATGACAGTTGGGTGGAATGGGGGCGTTCATGTCTTTGTCTGCCATCACTTACTATGTTACTATAATTTAATTGCATCAATTTTAGCCCTTTTATATGCTCTGCTGCTGGTAATATGGGCATGTGGCTACTGTGGGGTGGAGCCATGAATAGTCACAACGCCCCTTGTATGAGTACCAGCACCTTTTTTTTCTAGAAAACAAAGCACTGGGTAAAAGCGATCCTGAGCATAGAGCAGCAGCTACAATAACCCCTCCACCCCCCCCCCTCCACTGCCACCACCACCAGCAGCTTTGATGTGTGGAAATGTCATTTTGGCCTACCACCCCCACACCTAGCTTGCTCCCTGTTGCCACCCCAAATATTTCTCTCTAGAAAGCCGCTGCTGAGTGCTGGCTTAATCAGGGACACATGAAACATATTGAGAACGCAAATTGAGGAAGGCAATTTTAAGCATATGGAAGCGGGCTCCAATATTTCTGGCACCTCCTAATGTCTGATGTGTTTAAGAGGTGAGGTGCATAGCCACACCTTTCCTCCCATCTTGTGCTGGGCTCCAACAAGATGATGTCAGTCTGCCAATTGCTTCTCTTTCTGTGTGGCTGAATATAGTATGAAGTAGTTGATGTGTTGCAGGTGCATCTATGATGACAAGAGGTATGCATGAAAGACTGCAGTGCCTCCCATACACAAAGAAAAAGGGGGTAGAATCAATGGACAAGTGGTAGGCATTTTTATGTGCAAATTCTGTGCACGGTAGAAGTTTAGTCCACTTGTTCTGGTTAGTCTTATTAGTCTAATGATTCCAGAAGGACCTCCAAAATTTGGGTATTAATTGGGTTCCCTTGTCAGAGCTGGATCCTCAGGTATACCATGCAAGCAAAAATTATGGTATAAGAAAAAGACAGCTAATTGGAACAATATGTGTAGTTCGGGTAGCGATACAAAGTGAGGCATTTTACTAAATATGTTCACTGCCACCCAGCCAGTTAACTGTATTACAGTGAAAACCATGGCAATGTAGGGCCATGGGTACAAGAGCACAGGTAGGTGTTGAAGTAGTTCATTCATTTGAGAGTGAGAGCTTGGCCTAGGTACATACTGCACAGCAGAAAACATAGTCTCAGACATCATTTTGTCATGGTTGAGCTGGAGAGTGGCCTAGTGGTTAGGGTGGTGGACTTTGGTCCTGAGGAACTGAGTTTGATTCCTGGCACAGGCAGCTCCTTGTGACTCTGGGCAAGTCACTTAACCCTCCATTGCCTACTGCATTGAGCCTGCCATGAGTGGGAAAGTGTGGGGTACAAATGTAACACAAAATAGAATGACTCAGAATATGCATACCATTAGAAACTCCTGAATGTTTGCTGTTAAACGTTTCTGATAAAACTGCTTAATATAGGTTATCAGGAATGTAAAGGCAGTGGTTAGAGGTGCCACTGCCTGAGCCTGCTGGTGAGAGTTGCTACTATCATGGTCATTGGCATAATAGGCTTCTTCTTAGGGATCTTGAGGAGGATCATGGAAAGGCTCTGTTGTTGTTTTTTTTTTACCTGGTCAATACATGATAAATTTAAACTGGGTAAAGGACAGTGCCCACTCAGCTTGCCAGTGATTTAACTTTTGGGCAGATTGTATTCCAAATTCTTCTGATCCATACAGATACTGATACTGGTCAACACTATGAGGGCAATTTTATAAAGGGACACCTACCTACATTTAGGCATCTAGAGGCAACTATCTGAAGCCTATTCTATAAAGGAAAGTAGACACCTAAGTTCCTTTATAGAATACTAGCATAATCGGATATATACATGTGCATGTGTTTTGGCATAAGCGCTTACACCAACATAGAGCTGGTGTAAATGCTTACATCTAGATTCAGGAGACACACGTGTAACTTAGAGTATTCTATAAGTTATGATTGTAAATGTGCACTCCACCCAGCCTCCACCTGCAAAGTACATGCTATCAAAGATACAAGTGTACTTACACAATAGTGTGTAGTCAGATTATTGTCATTTACATACATAAATGTTCACATGCACAAGACTAGAATTTTTTTTTTTGTTACATTTGTACCCCGCGCTTTCCCACTCATGGCAGGCTCAATGCAGCAGGCAATGGAGGGTTAAGTGACTTGCCCAGAGTCACAAGGAGCTGCCTGTGCTGGGAATCGAACTCAGTTCCTCAGGACCAAAGTCCACCACCCTAACCACTAGGCCACTCCTCCACTCCTATGTACATATTTATGTACATATTTATAAATGATTTAGAGATGGGAGTAACTAGCGAGGTAATTAAATTTGCTGATGACACAAAGTTATTCAAAGTTGTTAACTCGCGACAGGATTGTGAAAAATTACAGAAGGACCTTATGAGACTGGGCGGCTAAATGGCAGATAACGTTTAATGTGAGCAAGTGCAAGGTGATGCATGTGGGGAAAAAGGACCCGAATTATAGCTACGTCATGCAAGGTTCCACATTAGGAGTTACGGACCAAGAAAGGGATCTGGGTGTCGTCGTCAATAATACACTGAAACCTTCTGCTCAGTGTGCTGCTGCGGCTAGGAAAGCAAATAGAAAGTTTGGTATTATTAGGAAAGGTATGGAAAACAGGTGTGAGGATGTTATAATGCCGTTGTTTCACTCCATGGTGCGACCGCACCTTGAGTACTGTGTTCAATTCTGGTCGCCGCATCTCAAGAAAGATATAGTAGAATTGGAAAAGGTGCAGCGAAAGGGCGACTAAAATGATAGCGGGGATGGGACGACTTCCCTATGAAGAAAGACTAAGGAGGCTAGGGCTTTTCAGCTTGGAGAAGAGACGGCTGAGGGGAGACATGATAGAGGTATATAAAATATTGAGTGGAGTGGAACAGGTGGATGTGAAGCGTCTGTTCACACTTTCCAAAAATACTAGGACTAGGGGGCATGCGATGAAACCACAGTTTAGTAAATTTAAAACAAATCGGAGAAAATATTTCTTCACCCAACACATAATTAAACTCTGGAATTCGTTGCCGGAGAAAGTGGTGAAGGCGGTTATCTTAGCAGAGTTTAAATAGGGGTTAGACGGTTTCCTAAAGGACAAGTCCATAAACCAATACTAAATGGACTTGGAAAAAATTCACAATTCCAGGAATAACATGTATAGAATGTTTGTACGTTTGGGAATCTCACCAGGTGCCCTTGGCCTGGATTGGCCGCTGTCGTGGACAGGGTGCTGGGCTCGATGGACCTTTGGTCTTTACCCAGTGTGGCATTACTTATTTATGTGGCACATGGCATATAACTTTAGATGGCTCCTTAGCAGATTGACTTCTGTATGTGGGTATTCAGTGGCACTATTCAGACAGTGCTGCTGAATATCCTTACAATCTACCTTAGCACTGCCTATATGCTGCCAAGGTGGTACATGGGAGGAGCAAGAACAGAGCGCCATGTTATCCTGATAGAACAGATATTCAGTCTGCTATCCGGGTAACTATCTGGAGAGTTCTCTTGGGTTTCTGCGACTGGGTAAATAGAACCAACGTTTCAGCCATTGTGCCCTGTAGAAAGCACTTTAGGCTTTGTATAAACCCTTATCCACCAGGACCTTTTTATTTTATTATATGAACATGTCAATTTGTTGTATGTTTCCCCTCCAGACACCCTCTCCTTCATTAGTGTAGAACCTATGAAGCTACCTTTACTTCTTCATGATCACTCCTTCTACTTATTTGCTTACATTTACAACCTTGTTGTGAGGCTCACAAATCTTCCACAACAATTTACTCGAATATGCTTGAGCTTTCAAATCTATGCATATACATGCAAGCCCTTCCCCAGTCTCACTACTAGAAATGCCTCCATTCAGCCTGAGTAGTCTTACTTGCAGTCAATTTTATTTAAGAGAAGGCAAAGCACTTTTAGTTTGGAAATGCTGTTGAAAATGACCCACCAAGAGTGCACATTCATTAAAAAACAAAAACAAAAAAAATGCCTTCTATGGTTACATAATAATTAATCGCAACAAAAATTGATAGGGCAATTGCTTTTTTAGTCTCTGTTCCCTAAGTGAGTTCATTGTGCGATACAGTGGTTCCATGGCTCTGCTTTGGAAATCAAACACAGAAATGATCCTTTGTAGCAGCCGTGGGGTTTGTGTGAGGAGCTTGGCATCTGCCGGCACATCTTTAGCAACTTGGCAGCTAGAGTGCGTGTTGCAGGTTGCAAGCCAACTTTGCCTTCTACAGCAGCCTCTTTCTGGCTGATTAACTTTAATGTAATTTTAATTAAAAACCACTGTGTCAAAGGGTTTAGCTGCATGAGAAATGAGCACAGATTGTGGCATTGCAGCAGTAGTTGCTCGGAAAATGGAAACACATCTTCCCAGCACTGTATAGGGAAATAAGGCTACAGCGATTTTCTCATGCTTAGCAGTCACTGGGAGAAAAAGATGTATTTGAGAATACAAAACCATACAATAGATAGAGTACTTGCTTTATGAAGAGCAAGGGCGTCTTAAAGGAGAGCTACTGAGTAAATTGGACAGCAGCAGGCACAGCTTCGTAATGATATTATGGTTGTTTTTCATGAGGATATATATATTTTTTAACAGGGTGCATGGTTTAAGAGGTCAAGCAGGGGTCTACTTAGCAGTGGCGTATGGTGACATATTCTAGCAGGGGATTCAGTAGATGTGCTAAATGTTTGTGCAATGCATACCTTTAACTAAGGTTAATATACTCACTGTTTGTACCGAACAATGACACATCTTAGTCTCTTTCTGAGAGTCACCTATAACATTTGCCACTTCTCCTTTTGACTTCTGTGTTGATTTGAAGAAACTTAAATTCTGTATCACCGTCACCTTTCCGAAATCTATCTATACACAGATTGGCATTACGTGGTGTAGAACTGCAGGTTCCATGAAAAAATATTCTGAGCAATACAGACTTTCTGTGATATTCTGAGGCTGGAGCAGCAAGTTGTGTACCCACAAACAAGATGCAAAAGCAGAGAACAGCAGACACATGACTTCCAGGATGCATGCAACAAAATAACAATCTTTGCCTTGTCACCCATTCCTTCTTCAGGTCATAAAATAAGAGTGACAGTAGACAATGCAAGGTCATTGTTGCTTTGGACCAAACTGATGGTACAACTACCTGCAACATCCATGAACATTTCTTTAACATGTGAAACCGAAACAGTTAACAAGATCTCAAACACTTTGGCTTTGGGCTGAATTGATGGTACAGCAACCTGGAACATCCATGAAAATATCCTTAACATCTAAAACAGAACCAGTTAACAAACTTCAATGAGGGCTTGGGCTGAATTGTATGTTAGTGTGTAGAGCTAAGAGCTTTTTGTAAATGCTCATTCTTTTTTTATGATTTATAATTTTTATAATTTTTAAATACTTATACAGCTATATAATACTGTTAAGTGTAATACAGCCATTAAGTATAAAGTCAATTATTGATACCGGAAAACATTCTTCTCCCACATGCTTAATGTAACTTGGCTTCCTTAGACGTCAATAAAAGACGGGGGATTAGGAATTAGTGAAGTATATACACAGTACAAACAAAATTAAATGAGAAATTATGTCGCCGTTATTCCCATACAACTTATCTCTAACGTTGTTTTGCGTCTAGGAAAGTCTTAAGCTGATCAGGCATATAATATATATATTTTATCTGATTTAACCTGATGACACATTTACAGGGGTATGCAAGGAGAAAAGAACCCCCTAATTCCAGAATTTTTGACCTCATAGATAGGAACTGTTTTCTCTTTTCTTGTGTAGTTTAAGTCACATCAGGGTAAAGCCAGATTTTCTGGCCAGCAAACATATGGTTAGTTGATTTAAAGTAAAGTCTCATTATTGCATCCAGGTCCTGCTGGAAAACAAACGAAACTATCAACGTCCCTCTTTCAGTCGCATCTGCAGTTGATTGTTCCAAAATGGCTGTGACATTTTGTAGGTCTACTGAATTTTCTCCCTCTACCTTTTCCATTGTACTTGGTATATAATAAATTTTATTCAATGGAGGAAAACTTTCTTGGGGAAAATTCAGAGTTTCTTTCAAAAATCTACAAAACATATCATTTGGGGAAATACCCAACAATCTAGGAAAATTTAATATGCGGAGATTTAATCTCCTATTAAAGTTCTCCATTTGTTCTATCTTCCTTCTTATCTCAATATTATCTTTAATCACAGCCACTTTCAATTCTTCCATTTGCTTAGTCTCTATCTGCAAGGCCTCAATCTTTGTAGAAAATTCTTGTTTCACCATATCCATAGAGTTCTTCACTTCCTGCACATATGAGTTTAATGTCTTTACCTCTTCTGAAGATTGTCTCAGGGTTTTTTCAATTTCTAATAACTTCAGCCAGATCTTTCCTAGGCTCACCTCCGTTTCTCCTGCAGCTCCAGATATCCCCGCTGGGTCGAGCTCCCCTCTGGGCTCTTCGGGAACACCCTTTCCAGGTTCCGAGGGAAACCCCGTTTGACTTGCGAAGGCTGCAGGGCATGGAGGTGCCGTAGAGCTCGGCAGGGAAAGAGATATTTCTGCGTCCATGCGGGAGAGCCGCTTCACCAGCTCCACCCGCTAAGGACTCCGCTCCGCTTCCTCGGGAAACAGCGGGGAAGAAGCGCTCCAACTTACCAGCGTGGACATCCCAGAAGGTAGGGGGAACTCCTTGGATCGTCCCCTTACGTTTTGTATGTGGCATGAATCATTCTTTTTTTTAAATATCTTTATTAAGCCAAAGATGAGGAACAGTACAAAAACAAAGAGATAATACTCAAAAGCATATAGCAAATGGCATACATTGGAAAAAGAATGACAACTGTCAAATGAAACATAACGCACAGAACAGCAAATAACAACTCAGTATCATCCGCCCCTTGACCAATTTTATAATAAAATACAGGAACCTCCCCTCCATCCCCCCCCCCCCTCCCCAACAACCACCACACTATTCTCACTCAGAAACCTGCCCAACAGTGTCCACTGCAGAATGTAAAGTGACATATCTGTTCTATAAATCACGATATTGACAGTGTCCCAGGTGTGTGAGCAGCCAGTCCCCCATCCCATTTCCCATATAAAGTTGTGCCAAATTGTTAGAGTAGGGGCTGAGGTAGCAGTCCAAGACTTCAGTATGCATTTCTTAATGGGAGAAATGACAGTAAGGCAAACCTACATTGCATTTCTGTAAAACCCTTCTTACGCAGTGGGGCCACACTACCTAAAAACAAGACTGAATAAGACCACTCAAGAGAGCAATTCAGGGTGGATTCAATAACCTGAAGCACCTGAGACCATAAAGCTGATAAGACAGGGCACTCCAAAAAGGAGTGAAGAAAAGTGTCAAGGAAAGCTTTACATTCCACACAGAGAAACCCCATAGCTTTACCTTTCTATTTAGTGATATGGACCCCATGAAGGATCCTGTATTGAATGTCTTACAAATAAAACTCCTCTGCCTAATCCGTGCTCCAGACCCTAGCTAGCTGGTGTAAGTACAGTGCCTTCCTGGTGTCTTGGGTGATCTGGTACCACTAAGATAGTTTATTCCCAGCAGAGGGAGTATGTAGAAAGATTTGGTCTAGCCTAGTAAATACAACCCGAGCCCCTCCTCCCCACCTCGCCACCTTTCTAAGTCAAGGATATAATCTCAGACCTGTAAATAAGAAAAGAAGTATGTATTGGGGACATTCCACACATGTCTGATCTGAGCAAAAGAAGGAAAGGTATTGCCCCCAGAAGTCAAAGGTGCCCCAAATACCTGCACCCACCTCTCCTCCAATGAGTGAATACCACTGAATCCAAACCTGCTGGAAAGTCCAGATTGCCCGCCAAGGCTAGAAATGGAGTCGCCCTGACGCCTCTCAAATGGTCCCTCCACCAAACCCAGGCCTTGCTTAATTCAGCAAAGAACCTAGTCCTATGCACATCCCCCAATTGAGAGACTTCAGAACAGTGAACGGGTGGTATGAGGCACACCAACTAGTCCAGAACTCAACAGGAGCATAAACACAGGCACCCGAGTGTAGCTCATGAATCTAGCAAAGGAGAGTAGCCATATTATATACCCACAAGCCTGGTGAACAAATTCCTCCTTGGATCCTTTTGTGAGTCAACTCGGTGAAAGAAATGTAGGGTCTTTTAGAGCCACAATCCAAACTACAAAGTAAGAAAAGGTGTTCTCTGTAGCAACCACTTGTTTTATATTATATAAAAAAAAGGTGGGGGAAAAGACCTCAGATGTCTGTGACACTTCCTGCGCTGCTGTGTTAATCAGTTACAGCATCTTAATCACAGTGCTGGCTTCAATCATAGGTCATAAAAAACCCCAAACGTTAATTTTTATGCGTGCAAAAACATTTCCAAACTGTGCCAATAAAATGATAGTCAAACTTAGCTTGTATGCGGTAGTAGGAGGCAGTTGGAACACGTCCCTACGGGGACCCATTTCACCATGTGGCTTCCTCAGGAGACTCGGTACTGCCTTGCTTCTGTGATACTGCCAGTTCAACTCTATGTCGACGGCTGTGTATATCATCTGCAAAAAGATTGATGTGATATTCGCGTTCCCCCCGTTCATGATGCCTACTAAAGAAGGATCTTGTTGAATCTTAGCAGCCAAGGGCTCTAAAGTGAGGACAAATAAAAGGGGGGAAGGGGACAATCCTACTGGGTTTTCTACCCAAAAAAGATGGTGTCTGTGAGAGCGTCATTAATGATGATCTGTGCTGTGGGATTAGTGTAGAGGGCCGTGAGCCAATCATAGAAGGCACCTCTGATCCTGAAGTGATGTAAAATCCAAACAGATACTCCCAAACCACTTTGTCAAATGCATTCTCCATATCTAAGTTAGCCAGCATTGCATCCCCAGCCCACCTTCTCCCCTCCTGAAGGATACAGCTGACCTTTAGAATGTTGGTAGAAGTGAACTGATCTGGCATGAAGCCCACCTGATCTGAGTGAATCAATTGAAGGAGGAACTTACCCAACCGTGCTGCCAGAGCAGCTGCCATAATCTTAACATCATGGTTTAGTAACGAAATAGGACCATAGGAACCCACCAACTCCGCATCCTTTCCATGCTTTGGGAGAACTGTGATATACAATGAAGAACGCATAATCTGGGTTTCCCGTAGGTTCCACGTTAGGAGTTACGGACCAAGAAAGGGATCTGGGTGTCGTCGTCGATAACACACTGAAACCTTCTGCTCAGTGTGCTGCTGCGGCTAAGAAAGCGAATAGAATGTTGGGTATTATTAGGAAAGGTATGGAAAACAGGTGTGAGGATGTTATAATGCCGTTGTATCGCTCCATGGTGCGACCGCACCTTGAGTATTGTGTTCAATTCTGGTCGCCGCATCTCAAGAAAGATATAGTAGAATTGGAAAAGGTGCAGCGAAGGGTGACTAAAATGATAGCGGGGATGGGACGACTTCCCTATGAAGAAAGACTAAGGAGGCTAGGGCTATACAGCTTGGAGAAGAGACGGCTGAGGGGAGACATGATAGAGGTATATAAAATAATGAGTGGAGTGGAACAGGTGGATGTGAAGCTTCTGTTCACGCTTTCCAAAAATACTAGGACTAGGGGGCATGCGATGAAACTACAGTGTAGTAAATTTAAAACAAATTGGAGAAAATTTTTCTTCACCCAACGTGTAATTAAACTCTGGAATTCGTTGCCGGAGAAAGTGGTGAAGGCGGTTAGCTTAGCAGAGTTTAAAAAGGGGTTGGACGGTTTCCTAAAGGACAAGTCCATAAACCGCTACTAAACGGACTTGGAAAACTCCAAAATTCCAGGAATAACATGTATAGAATGTTTGTACGTTTGGGAAGCTTGCCAGGTGCCCTTGGCCTGGATTGGCCGCTGTCGTGGACAGGATGCTGGGCTCGATGGACCCTTGGTCTTTTCCCAGTATGGCATTACTTATGTACTTATGTACTTATCCTGCAAGAGTGCCAAGCCCATCCAGTCCAGGGGCTTTAGCTAATTTCAAGTTTTGATAACCCGTTGTACTTCCGTGCCTTGTAAAGGAGCATTAAGTTGTTCCAGCTGTTCCGAAGATAAGGAGGGCAGATCTAGGTTAGCAAAGAAAGCATTTATTTATTAGCATTTATTTACCGCCTTTTTGAAGGAATTCACTCAAGGCGGTTGATCTATAGACAAAATGCCCTTGTCACAGAGTGAAGAATAAAACTGAATGAACTCCTTTTGAATTGCCTCAGGTTGAGTTAAAGGGACCTCCATGCCCCCTTTCATGTAGTTAATACAACTCTCTAATCTCTGTTTCACCAGAGAGGCAAGCAGTTTGGCCGTCTTATTGTCCCATTGATGCATGTGGTATTTACAGTGGGGGAAATAAGTATTTGATCCCTTGCTGATTTTGTAAGTTTGCCCACTGACAAAGACATGAGCAGCTCATAATTGAAGGGTAGGTTATTGGTAACAGTGAGAGATAGCACATCACAAATTAAATCCGGAAAATCACATTGTGGAAAGTATATGAATTTATTTGCATTCTGCAGAGGGAAATAAGTATTTGATCCCCCACCAACCAGTAAGAGATCTGGCCCCTACAGACCAGGTAGATGCTCCAAATCAACTCGTTACCTGCATGACAGACAGCTGTCGGCAATGGTCACCTGTATGAAAGACACCTGTCCACAGACTCAGTGAATCAGTCAGACTCTAACCTCTACAAAATGGCCAAGAGCAAGGAGCTGTCTAAGGATGTCAGGGACAAGATCATACACCTGCACAAGGCTGGAATGGGCTACAAAACCATCAGTAAGACGCTGGGCGAGAAGGAGACAACTGTTGGTGCCATAGTAAGAAAATGGAAGAAGTACAAAATGACTGTCAATCGACAAAGATCTGGGGCTCCACGCAAAATCTCACCTCGTGGGGTATCCTTGATCATGAGGAAGGTTAGAAATCAGCCTACAACTACAAGGGGGGAACTTGTCAATGATCTCAAGGCAGCTGGGACCACTGTCACCACGAAAACCATTGGTAAACACATTACGACATAACGGATTGCAATCCTGCAGTGCCCGCAAGGTCCCCCTGCTCCGGAAGGCACATGTGACGGCCTGTCTGAAGTTTGCCAGTGAACACCTGGATGATGCCGAGAGTGATTGGGAGAAGGTGCTGTGGTCAGATGAGACAAAAATTGAGCTCTTTGGCATGAACTCAACTCGCCGTGTTTGGAGGAAGAGAAATGCTGCCTATGACCCAAAGAACACCGTCCCCACTGTCAAGCATGGAGGTGGAAATGTTATGTTTTGGGGGTGTTTCTCTGCTAAGGGCACAGGACTACTTCACCGCATCAATGGGAGAATGGATGGGGCCATGTACCGTACAATTCTGAGTGACAACCTCCTTCCCTCCGCCAGGGCCTTAAAAATGGGTCGTGGCTGGGTCTTCCAGCACGACAATGACCCAAAACATACAGCCAAGGCAACAAAGGAGTGGCTCAGGAAGAAGCACATTAGGGTCATGGAGTGGCCTAGCCAGTCACCAGACCTTAATCCCATTGAAAACTTATGGAGGGAGCTGAAGCTGCGAGTTGCCAAGCGACAGCCCAGAACTCTTAATGATTTAGAGATGATCTGCAAAGAGGAGTGGACCAAAATTCCTCCTGACATGTGTGCAAACCTCATCATCAACTACAGAAGACGTCTGACCGCTGTGCTTGCCAACAAGGGTTTTGCCACCAAGTATTAGGTCTTGTTTGCCAGAGGGATCAAATACTTATTTCCCTCTGCAGAATGCAAATAAATTCATATACTTTCCACAATGTGATTTTCCGGATTTAATTTGTGATGTGCTATCTCTCACTGTTACCAATAACCTACCCTTCAATTATGGGCTGCTCATGTCTTTGTCAGTGGGCAAACTTACAAAATCAGCAAGGGATCAAATACTTATTTCCCCCACTGTATATAATTTGACACTATATAAAGTCTGGACATCAAGTAGTTCCTGCATCCATTTTTTCATTTCCAAGTAGGTCCTGTGCATTTTATCTGATGGGTGAAGGATTAGCAAGCTTCTCGAATGTCACAATCTGACTTATAATTCAAAGAGATCTCTTTGCGTTTATTAAAGGATGCTGTGTACATAATAATCTTTCCCTGGATAACAGCCTTGGCCACTTCCCAGTAATCCTCAGGCCCCACCGTATGCATATCATTCTCAGTCATATAATCTAGCCAGGTATTGGGGATAATAATGGATTCAAGATTTACCTTTGAGAATCAAGCAAGAGAATTTGTTTAAAAAATGTTTTTAGTTTATGTAAGTTACAAACAATTCAATCTATGTTGAGTCCTTCAAGTTTTAGGACAATAGCCCCAAACAATTTTATTACCATGTTGGACTATTGCAATTCTTTGTATGGCTCAATTAATATATAGTTGAAAAGTGACTTCAACTATTATTAAATATTTCAGCAAGATTAATTTTTAATTTAGGAAAATTTCATGAAGCCTCTCCTTTTTTGAATAGGCTGCACTGGTTAAAATTGGAATCCCGAATTCATTTTAAAATTGCTTGTTTAGTACATAAAACTTTTTATGGTCTGAATTCAGAATCAGTGGGCAGGCTTCTTCAATTTAAAAATAATTAAAACCATCTGAGAAGTAGAAACAAATTGACATTGGATTTTCCTTCTGTAAAGGATATGAAGACATATTGGGAATTCTCGTTTGGATTCCAGGGGGCTAGAATTTGAAATAAGATTTCAGTTGAAATATGTGTTATTACAGCTTATAATTCTTTTTGCAAGGCATTGAAAATTTACCTATTTTCAAATCAATGATTAAGAGTTCTTCTTGCCTTGCATTTCCATTACAGTTCAATGTTTCATTTTATAAACAATCTTTTCCCCCATTTTCTAAGCCGTGTGGCAATGCAGACACAGCCCATTCAAAGTTAGTAGGCTGTGTCGGCATTAGCACATGGCAGCCGCTAGGACGGCTTAATAAACAGGGTTTTTGTAAATTCCTTCTAATTAGGAGTTTCTTATTATCATAATCTGACTTACACTATCCCCGAAATTCTATATATCGCACATTAATTTCTATGCGTATTTTACGACAATGTGTACAACTTAATTGGTTAACTAGCTAATCTGTGCTGTTAATTGGATGTTAACAAGCAATTATCAGCACTAATTAGCATTAATTAACATTCATGTGCACAACTTGCTAAGCATACCTAAATTCTAAGTTGCATAGTTGAAAAAGGGGCATGACCATGAGTGGTGCATGGGTGTTTCTAAAATCTGTGTGTTGTTATAGAATACACCCTAGGTGTGGGGATTTACACCAAGTAAGATGTGGCATAAATGGCCTTGACTGCATTTGGTCGCGTGGAGAGGTGCTTGGTGTTATTCTATATACCGCACAGAAATTTAAGCCTATTCTATAAAATTTCAGTGTAATTTACAGAATACGCCTAGATGTATTTTCTTTAGAATGTACACCTATATGGTTAAAGACAGAATAGAAATAACAGAGTAGAATAAACCACTGACAGAGGCCACACACTTAACCCCCCCCCCCCCCCTCCCAGCTTCCCGGATCACATGGCATTACTCTGGTCAGCGTCAGGTGCTGGTTCAGTAGAACTTGTTGCATTACTACCCCCTACTTTCAGTACAGTGTCCTCCTGTGCTGTACCTAGTATAAGTGCTACCATTCATGGTTAAAGATGTGTAGCTATATCAAGCTACAACCCTAAGCGTACAGGAGTGATTTAGGGTTAGAGCTAGAGTATAACACACCTTATCGGGAGATGTGATTGGTTGGGGCAAGATGCTTACGCAAACCAGGAGAAGCACACAAGTGCTGCATTTCTACACCTGCCTCCTGATTGAGTGTGATGGTAGCGCGACAGAGCCTTCTTATCTCATCAGTCCTGCTCTTGCTAGGGGGAATAAAAAGCCAGAACAGCTTTGAGTGGCGATGCCAGAATGACAAGAATCATCAGTATCTGACTCTGAGTGCTGCAGCCAGTGGTTCACTTTGCAACACATCATAAGAGGTAATCTTATAAACCTTTTGCATGTCTAAAACGATTATTTATGGTGTAAAAGGTGTCCTATAAAATTAGGTCATGCCTAAAAGTATGGACAGTATATGTAGGTGCGTATTTGTAGAGGAAGCATGTTCAGAGGAAAGAGTTTGGGCACAGCATGGGCAGAGTCACAATTTGTGTGCATATTTTATAAAATTCCTCACATATTTCCCATTACAAAACTTTCCTTGTTATATATCTGGCCATCAGAAGTGCAGCCTCGAAGCAAAAAAGCTTTTCACCCAGTCTTAGGCACTATGGGGTCCTTTTACTAAACTGCAGTAAAAGGGGGCCTCCGCTAGCATCAGTGCATGTTTTTGACGTGCGCTGGGTCCCCCTTTTCCCTCAGTGGGTAAAAGGCTGTCTTTTTTCAGGAGAAGAAATGGCCGTGTGGTAAGTGGACCACTTACTGTGTGGCCATTTCTGGGGGGGGGGGGGGGGGAGCACTTCCCCAAACCCATTGGGGTAGCAGTATGGGCTCCAGTTCTAACCCCGTGGTAACTGGGCAGTGCACAAGCTCTGGGGGTGGGAACTACCACCAGGCTCCTGCAGTAGCCCATTGCGGCATACCAACCCTTTAGTAAAAGTGCCCATATAATTGGCATTAGTTTAAACATTCTTCATAATGGTGTATAATTCTACTGCTCAAAAATCTGATCCAACTGTCTCAAGCTAAGTTTAGCTGTTGAATAGCATTCAACATTTATTTGCTATGTCTAAAGTGAAAGTTGTTATGAAAGTTGCTACATTCTGCCATTATTCCTATGGGAGCATGTTTTGATCACCAGAGTTAAGAATAAAAACAAAAAAAACGAGGATTGCATTTACATGGAGGTTTTTTAGACCGATGATAAAGACTGTGAACTGTGGTATGACTATATAGGGTTCATTCAATTGTCTATTGGTGACAAACCACAGTCTCTGAGGTCTTTTTCCTCCATTGCTCCTTTTTTCATTTTTTTATTCTTCGTTGAACCAGAAGTGAGTTGTTTTTTCCACTTCCTTTTTGGCCTTATTTTTAAAGAAAATGCTCATCTTTCGAGCAGAGGCATGGGGACTGACATTCAACATGAACTCATGTTTTGCCCAAAGGCTATATTAAGGAAGAAGTCTCGTGCAAATAAATAAATAAATATCCAATTTTAAAACCATTTTTCACATATACATGTACGTTATGCTAATATTTATGCCTGCTCCCAAGCAGACATAAATGTGAGCACCTACAATCTAGGTGCTACTTCTGCAGAATTTGTGCTAATATTATATAAAGGCACATAGGAGCTATGGTGGCTATTTTAGAATCTCTGTTCCTGTTTTGGATGCCTGGGAACTGGCATTTAGATGTCCATGTTGCATGGCTGTCCAGATCCCAGTTTTATAAAGCAAGGGTATGGATGTCTAAAGCTGCACTATACCAAAAGAGAGGGTATACAGCATACACAAAAAGCACACAATAGAAAAAAGAGCACAACTGGGCCTTCAAGACTGAGATAACAGGAGTCCTTTATTAAGATGAGACCCGACACGGGCCGTGTTTCGGCGTCAACAACACCTGCCTCAGGGGTCTAGGTGTAATTGTGAGCTATGCATGTAGGAAATTCGATTCCCCACTGAGAAAATAAGGTTTCGTCAGTCAATATAGATAGTCACAGTACAACAACTCCTGAAAAACGCCATTGGTTGATTTAAACCGCCAAAGCTGTCATCTATGCTGTCGTCTGTTTTAGAACAAACTGCTGGTTCTAAAACAGACGACAGCATAGATGACAGCTTTAACCCCTGAGGAAAGCAGTTTGAAACCTGTGGTGTCGGGCATTTCCAGGGGAAGGCAGTCAGTTATCTATTTCTGCTCTTTGACAACCTTGAGCGCGGAGACAGCGAGGACGCTGGCTAAAAAAGATAAGTCTAGTTTCAATTAATTAATGACTGTGTAATTTTGGAGAAATGGCAGTTGACCATAGCTGGTGAGGTTTTTACAAAGGCACAATCACAAAGTGACACTAACAGCACTCAACATGGTGTTTAAAGAAGAGTAACCCTATGAATGAAGCTATACCACCGGGCAACAGTTATTACTAACTGACAAAGATAGTGGATATTTTCTGAGGGTAATGTTTCAAAAAAATATTTTCAAAAAATGCTTTGTAAAAGGGCCCCATAGAGAACAATTCTATAACTCGGCATCTCAAGTTAGGTGCCTTTTTGAGTGCCATTTCTATAATGGCATCTTGGCACTAAGATTCTGTTATAGAAGACTAGCATAGGTTGGCATAGCCATACCTACCTTTAGGCATGCCCACTTACACCAGGTCTATGGCTGTTGTAAGTGGGCATGCCTAACCACACCATCCTGTTTACCCATGCATGCATAAATAGAAGACATGCCCATGTCCTACTTATGCTCCACCCACATGTATGCTCCCTTGCAGTTTTGCATTATATCACTTCAGTGCTCCCATATAGAATAGTCCTTAGTGAACTTGTATTTGTTCATGCCAGTTAAGGTGCCACTTATACATACATGGCACGTGTAGCTGAACATGCCTAGTTATAGAATTGCCCTATAGGTTCCCAAATTTGGGCCTTAAATGCCACGGTGCTGAGCGTTAATTCTATAATGACATCTAGATGCCCAGATTCCTTTATAGAATACAGTATAAGTCTGTAAGTTATGTGCATCCCTGCCACATTTAGGCACGTGTACTTATGCTATCTCTATGGCTTGTGTAACTGTGGGCACTTATATGTTAGATGCGCTGATACCAGGTTAACCTTGGGCACTCACATGACCTCAGGTGCCTAAATGGGGGTGGATGATTATAGAATTGCCTCCATAATGTCCACTAAAAGACGTCACCCCTGTTAGCCTAATGGGCACCACTGGGATCATACATTCATTGACTGTCACAAGTGTTATGTGAGGCATGCCATGGCATAAGAGCAGCAGCACTGGGTAAGCAGAAGGGCAGCATATTTCTAAGACATCTATCAATATAACTACTGCCTAAAACGTCATTATCACTGTATAGAAGTGCATATTATGAGCTGCAAGTGAATCAGCTTTGGGAAAAGACAATGTTTAAGTAATTAAGAGTAGTTAGATCATACTTTGGACAACATGCCTTTATAATACTGATTCAGATGTTAATTCTGGCCCATTTGGATTATTGTAAAGTGTTGCATTTGGGCATTATTCAAAATACATCAGCTAGGCTAATTTTCAAACTGAATACAATTGATAGTATTTCATCTGATCTAGCTAGTTTGCATTGGTTCCCAGTTCAAGAAGGAATTTTGTTTAAATCTGTTTGTATGGTATTTCAGGCGATTTATGATCTTACATCTATTTTAATAACAGTTCTGGTTTCTGTACCTCTTTTTAGAACTTCTTACCACCTGCAAAATTTGATGACTCTTCGGCCTCCGACTCTCAAGGGATTGAGGTTTTCTAGGATGGCTGATACTATATTTTCTTTCTCTGCAATTTCTTTCTGGAACTCTTTTCCCCTGAATATCAGAATTGAGTTGAATTACTTTGCCCTTCATAAAAAAAAAATGTAAACGTTTTTATTTAATAATAAGTAGACGATGTGCAGGTCTTTGGTTTTCCCTTTGTACATTTTGAATTTAATGTGAATTTTAGTGATACATAAATGATATAATGATGTATTTTATTTTATTTGCTGTAAACTGCATTGGACCCCCTAATGTGAGGATAGGGCAATAGAAGACATGTATTGGTATTGGTATTATTAGCTGTGCTGCACCATCTAGGAATTTCTATAGCTCCCCCAACTACACCTACCTTACATGTACCTTATCTACCACAACATCACCTGCTGGTATTCATTTGTACCATGTATTTGTTCAGACTGGAATCGGCTAACGCCGTTAACGGCAATATGCAAGCCACATTGAGCCTGCAAAAAGGTGGGAAAATGTGGGATACAAATGCAACAAATAAAAAAAAAACCTGATGATTATTGTTGTACTCTATCAATACTGATCTCAGTCAGGATAAGTCATACCCGTTTATATTTTCTTAGGGTTGGATGGAAACTCTAATTATGTGGTAAACTCCTATTATCCCCAAATCATTGGCCAATTTATTTACCTTGTGAGTAAGATAATTTTCGTATCCCCCCTTTTACAAAACTGCACTAGTGGTTCCTGGTTTGGTAAGGTTGATACAGCCCATTCAAAGTGAATGGGCTGTTTTAAGTGCATTACTGCACTTTGCAAAAGGGGAGGTTAATATTTGAAACACAAGATATCAAAATATTCCACTGAAATGTATCTGACATTTGGAAAATTTCTGCATTAAGGGTCCTTTTACAAAGGCAAACTAAAAGGTGGCCAACGGTAGCTGTAGCAAGTGGCTTTCCCACACGCTCCAGCCAACTTTTAGCGTGGCTGCAAATTGTTTATCGTTTATTTATTTACTATACCGTCTCTTATTGCACAGCAAATCAGAACGGTTTATATATCAAAAAATATACAAATAACATATAACATAATTTAAGCTATGATAGGACAGCACAGACACAACTTCCATACTGAAGAGGACATAGACATTCAGTACAGCAGTCATACACCTCAATCATACTTTGTCTCTAATAATTCATATCTTCTATATAATATAGAGAACTTTCCTAACCTGAGTGATTTCCAAAGTAAATAGTTATATTTCAAAAGCTTCCTCAAAAAAATAAGTTTTTAAGCTTTACGAAAAGCATATATGAATCTTCCAGTCTGATATATCTTGGTAGGGAGTTCCATAATGCTGGAGCCAAAAAGAAAAAGGCTGAAGCACAGGTGGATTCTCACCTAGCTCTTGAAGGCGGTGGAATCACTAATCTATTGTTTGTGAGTGAATGGAGTGTTTGTGCTGGTGTATATGAAATAGTTAAGGTTGTGAGATAGGACGGGATGGCTGAGTGAAGCACTTTAAATGTCAAAACAAGAATTTTAAATTTCACTCTTAAAAATAACAGGATCCAGTGAAGCTGACGTAACAAAGGTGTGGCCCTATCATATTTAGATGCTCAACAGATAATATGGGCGGCCGTGTTTTGAATGGTTTGTAAGCATCTAAATTTTGCTTAGTAATGTCTGAATAAATAATATTACAATAATCAAAACATGTTGTAATATAGGCGTAGGCTAAAATACGCAATGAATTATTGTCTATAGCATTTCTAGTAGAACGTAATTGTCTTAGGTGATAGAAGGATTTTTTCACTACCTCTGATATCTGATCATCAAAAGAAAGAGCTGAATCTATGATCACACCTAGATATTTAAAAGATTGCACTGGAACAATTTGCCAGTCAAACAATGTAGGAATTAAGGTTGGTACAGGACTTTGACCTGTTATCCAAGAAGCTATTGTCTTTTCGGGGTTTAATATCAGGTGGTGCTTTGCGGCAATAATGGCCAGGCGTTGATTTCCAAATTAGCACCTGGCCATTTATCACATGAGCCCTTACTACATCCTATTTAGCAGGCAGCAAGTGCTCATGCGCTAACCCGGCGGTAATCGCGCAGCGTGCACCAAGGTGGCCGTGCTGCCGATTACCACCAGGAACCCCTCTGCCCTAGAAAATAGAAAATTCTTTTCTACTGCAGGAAAGAGCGCATGCCGAAATCAGAACTACTGCCGGGGCACCTGGTGGTAGTGTTGTTTTGGTACATGCTCCCCGTGCAGAAGCCCTACCGCGCCTTCGTAAAAGGGCCCCTAAGATTGATAACTTTCTATAGCAAACCTGTGGAAAATCTGAAAAGTTTGTAATTCAACCTCTATAATTTCTTTCATCTTTAAAAGTTCTTCAGAGGCATCAAAAGGGAAAAAAAATCCTAGGAGATTTGGGAGTATCGGACATTGCATAGCAGTGACATCTACCAATCTGGCTGAGTATGCAGACATAGCAGATGTGCTGCGGGAGTTGAGGGTCATTTATTAGTAGGGCCAGTGAGCAGCGATTCACACAGCCTGCTTGCGCCAACCCTACAGCCTTCTCTCTGATGTAACTTCCTGCTTCCGCATAGGTGGGAAGTGTCAGAGAGAAGGCTTTGGGGTTGGCGTAAGCAGGCTCTATGAATTGCTACTCCATGCTGTTGACTGCTAGAGGCAAGAAAGCTTTTCAAATGTGCATGGGGGGGGGGGGGGGGGGAGAGGGGGTCAAGAGAGACAAGGGAAGATGTCTGGTTGCTGGCGGAAGAAAGGACAGGAGAGAGAAATGCTGGACTATTTGTGGGGGTGGGAGAAAGAGAAAATAAATGTTGGACAGATTGTGAAGGTGGGGGTGGGAAGATAAGATACATGCTAGACTATTAGTAGGGGGAGGGGGAAGATAAAATGCTGGATAATGTGTGGGAGTGTAGCTTGACATCTTTAGAGCTGTGAAAGTGTGCTGTCGGACAAAAAAGTTGAAAATCTCTGCTAAATGTGTCCTTATGTGGTTCATTCATGCACACAAAGGTCATTTTCACTGCAGAGGTAAAATGGCTGATTTTTTCATTTTCTGTATTAATAGCGATGTGCTAATTTTCCCATTAGCGTGTGACCAATTAGTACGTGAGCTCCTACCGCCCACCCATGATGTAGGCAGTAAGGGCACATGCGCTAATCTGTTAGCATGCAGCCATGTAGTTGTGCTAACCAATTAACACAGAACACACCCATTCTCTGCCCCCAGACCTGACCCCAGTGTTAAAAAAATAAATTTTATTTTTATAGCACATGAGTAGCACATGCACATCCAAAAATTACCATGGGTCTCCTCAGTGTGTCCCACGGTATGCCTTCTTTTGCCACAGTAAACTTCCTCTGAATTGCCTCTATCAACACATTAGTATGTGAAATTGGTTAACATTTTTCTTGAAGAAGTTGTTAAACTTTATGTGATTTGAATATATGATAAGACACATCAGTAGATTTTCTTTTGTATGTTTCACTCATAGGTTAGAATTCTTTCTACTGATCTGAAAGTGAAGAGAACAAACAGAAAGCCTATTCATTGCCAGTTTACTTCATAGAGATTTGTGGCATCAAAGAATATTCAAATAACTGCTTTTAAAGCAGTCATTATTCCATCCAAAGTGATGTGGTGGACAATTATAGCCAAAAACAAAGAGAGCTGAATGTTTGTTCTAAGTAGCCTGGTGCTATAGGTTAAAACAGTAACCTTTCCTCTCTGGAGGTAGGGGTTCAAATCTGGCTTAGAGCACAAGTGAAAATGAGTTTGTCTCAGTTTGGTCCCTTGTGACCACATCACAAAATCTGACATGCAGTTTGGTACAATTCATCACCCCTGGCTAACTGGAGAGGCCCAGAATTGGAACAGCAGGGGTGTTGTAGGTCAGGATTAAGGTATGTTGGCAATCAGCTGTATAGGGAAGGTTTCACAGCACTTGTCCACATTAGGCTAGGCTCAACTTAGATCTATGTCTGTCACTTCCTTATGAACTATTGCAAAGAATGGGAAAAGAAATTATGAAAAAAAAATAGTGTGACTGCTGAGAAATAGATAAGTTTCAAGAGAACTCTCGTTCTTTATTTCTTAATATGTTTTTCTGTCTTTCTCCTCTGTCATAGGGTTTTATATAATGCTCAACACAGTAATAAAACATTGCTTCCAAATTCTTACTAAGGAATAAACAGTGGCATTCTGTCGGTATTATAATTGTTTATTGAAGTGTATGAAAACCAGTGCAGAAAAGGGTATTTGCAGAATTTCTGTTCCTGTTTGTGATTGTTGTGTTTGTGAATTCTGTTTATTTATTTATTTATAGGAGTCAATATTCAGCCAGTGGCGGTGAGCATTTTGCTGACCATCACCAGTGTTATTCTCAGTGTTATTCCCGTTGCCTCCATGTCTGGGCTTTGGCATTGAATATCCAGTTTATACAGTGCCAGCTAACTTATAGCCGATTAAGTTGCTATTCAGAACTTAACTGGCCATGGGTTGCCGTAGAAAGACAGGATTGCATTATCTGCAGTCCCATTTATGTGGTTACCCTAGCTTTCATCTAAATCGAACACTTTGCAGTGCATGCAGAAGTCTGTTCAGACCAACATGTCCATGCTAACAACAGTCTTTTTGAAGATTATTGTGCTACTTTGAAGATTTCTCTTCATCATCTTTCAGAAACATGCTGAGAAAGAGACTCCTGATGCAGGCCTAAAGGCCGAAACATGACGTTGTGTTGAATCTTCATACTTCAAATAAACTTTCTCATTTAATGTACTTCTTCCTGTCTTTGGTATCCTTGGTTGCTCTCCCACTTTTTTTGTTGTAGCCTAGCTGATTAACCAGCCAAGTGCTGACTCTACCCCCAGAATGCTCCCAAAATGGCCGGCTTTTGCTAAAGTGCTAACTGCTAATTTTCAGTGGCAATAGCCAGTTAAGTGCTGCTGAAAAATAGCAGATAGTCCCAAACAAGCAATTTATTTATTTGTTACATTTTGTATCCCACATTTTCCCACCTATTTGCAGGCTCAATGTGGCTTACATAGTACAGTAGAGGCAATTGCCAATACCGGTATGAACAAAAATACAAAGTGGGGTGATGGTATTAAATTGTTCATGAGCCCAAGCAATCTTTTTACATTAACATATTCTTCTCCTACATATTTGCTATAGTATTCTGCTTTAGCCCTTTATGCTTATAATCTCTCGCCATTTTCCATATCATTTTATTTGACACTGATTTATCTTTTGACCATTTTCTTTCTAATTTCCTACATAGGTTTTTCGTTGTATTAAACTCCTGATTATACCATGGTCAAATTTTCTTCTTAAGTCTATTTTTGATTTTTAAAGGGTCTATGTTATCCAAAGATTTATATATAATGACAACCCCACCACCTTTCTTCTTATCTCTATTTAAGTGGACTAATTTATAACCTGGTGGACACAAGTCTAGTAGGATTGGGTCATCTTTAAAATAAAGCCATATTTCTATGATAAACAGTATTCCTGGGTGTTCCTCTTTTAGCCATTCTCTAATCCTTTCAGCCTTATTAACAGCTGATCTAGTGCTAACATATCCTATGATTATGGGAACATAAGGTGTATTGTATGCATGATCAGTTTTTATATTTACCAGCTGTCTGTACCTGACACTATTTCTATATTTGAAACCATATGAATTACCATTCCAACCTGATCCTTTAGTAGAAGCTGACAAATTATTACCATTGGTGTTGTAATTATCCTAATTAAACCTCCATTCCTGATACCTTATTTGTTGTTTGACTGAAGATAACCCTGGAATTTTGTTCCAAAGATTAAGTGCAGTCACTTGCAACTCAGCTACCCATCATAATAATAACAGATTCATAAACCATTTTTCTAGCCTTACCATGTTGAGAAGTATTTACAGGTAACTTGTGTTTATAGAAAAAGATTCAGTATAATATACTGCAAACCACTACTAACCCACCCCTGAGCCATGCACAAAGGGATGCACAAAGGGCCTCTTTTACAAAGCCGTACTACCGATTCTCGGTGCGGCAAATGAGAGGACGCCCATTCAAGTCCTGTGGGCTTCCTCTCATTTGCCACACAGGAATCGCTAATGCAGGTTTGTAAAAGAAGCCCAAAGGGACAGGACATGCCCCTTTGACATAACCCTTTGGCACAATGCCTCAGGAGGTGGCACTCTTTTAAGTGGTTTGGATAATGTCACCACTAACATCTGTGTTTGAATCGCCGCTTCTCTTCTTCCCTGCCTGCCTGATGGAACTGCTCACCTGATTAGTGAAGAAGCTGGCAGACAGAAGCGTGGAGCAGATGGTCTGATTCAGAGGTGGTACTCTTTTAAGTGATATGATTTAGAAGTTAACAACAACTATCGAAAGGGTGTACAATTATAATCACCCTACCCTACCCCTCCCTACCCAACCCAAGCTCTTCCCCCCCCAAAATCTTAAGATTATTTATCTCCCCAGCCCAACCCCCCTTCCTAATTATACAAAGCAGCAAATAGAACCTAAAGTAGGATATATGCTAACATGAAAGACTCCTAATGGATTTAGCGCACGCTAACAATTAGTGCATGCTAAATGCTAAAAAGCCCATTTTATTCTTATAGGCTTCTTAGCATTTAGTATGTGCTAATCATTAGCGCATGCTAAATCCATGAGCACACTTTAATAAAAGGAGCCTTAAATAATTTGCTCTATTTGACTGTACCATTGACCCTTTCATCCTTTCATTAAACAGCAAACATTCATTAGTCCCTCTAATACACTACATGGAAATAATCAAGTTTTAAAGCTTTCCTAAAACCCCTATAATGAATTTATTCCACAACACAGGGGAGAGTTACAGAGAAGGCTCTGTCTTTCAGAGGAGTACTTCTAATATGTCAAAATGGAACTAATAATATCAAACTTTGACTGAAACAGAGGGGGAAGTTGGAGATTAACACACCAACTTTTAAGGCAGATATACAAGACCCTTGTTATATAAAACCTAACAAATCAAACACAAAACTTTAAAGTGAATCCTTGATTCCATCAGCTGCTAATGTAGCTTCTCCAATAAAGGGCAAGCAGAAAACCATCAAGGAATCTTAAAAATCAGATGTGCTCCTGTGTTCTGGGCCACATAGAGTTGACACAATAATTGTCAAGGACATCCCAGATATAAAGTATTAAAATAATCCAAAATTGGAAGGACAGGTAGACTAATAGCCAAATCAAAACCACTGGCAAATATGTTCTTAACCTGTGCAGCATTTTCAGTCTAAAGAAAACTGAACTGACAATATGAAACACTTCATAATCACTCTTGAAGGTATGATCCCAGTACCACCCCAAGTCTCTAACTCCAAATTAAACCACAGATGACCCCTAGCACATGTTAAGCATCAGAGGAGGTGAAACAAGACCACCACCAACCATCAGGATCTCTGGTTTCTGCTTATTAAGATCCACATTGTTACAACATAACCAACACTCAATGGAGGGTAGTATAGTATAACTTTTCTATAAGCTACTCATCTTCTCCCTTCTAAGGTATGAAAATCTGTATGTCATTTGCTTAAAGAAATCCTACTAAATCCATATGTTCTTTCAAAAATCATAATGGTCTTTTAAAAGTAATATAAAGTAAGGGAGATAAACATGATCTCTGTGGCACTCCACAAGAAGGCATATCTACTTCTGGAACCATTCACCACCACTTGCATCTGATGATCCTGCAGAAAAAAATCTCATTCAATTCAGCACTACACCTCCAATGTCAATTTCACTACAGCTATGAGAACCATTTCAGTACTAAAGTGGCAATAAAACCCCAGTTGGGAGCTGGCAAAACACCTGACTCCTTCACATAATCCTGAATTTCTAGTAAGATGATTCTTTCCAAGATCTTGGCCAGGAAGGGTAAATTAGCCACTGGTCTATAATTTTTACAGTCTGCCACACCTGACCTATATTTGTCCAAAAGAGGGTAATGATGACACATTTCAACTGAGTTGGCACAAGCCATTCCTCAACAACTTAGTCAAAGTCCAGCTCAAAAGGCCCAGCATATCATCTGACAGGACCTTCCAAACAAAGGAATGGCAAGTGTCCACTAAGCAAAAAATAGCATGAATTTCTTAATAACATGGACTAAATGTGTAAAATTTTAGAATTTTGAAGTTTTATTGTGTAAATATTTAGAATAATGACATATTTATTTTATTTATTTATTCATGATATTTATACCCTACTTTAGCCCGAAATAGACTCAAGTTCAATGTGGCTTACAAACAAACAATAAAGTGAATAGAACATAATAATATACAGAATATAACACAAATTACAATAAACTCAAGAAGCAAATTAAATATGTGCGTCGTTGTATGCAGATAGATGCATAAATGCCAATATTCTGTGCACTTCCTTATATATCGCTTGCCAGGAAGTGAGGTCATCTGTCAGTGCTCCATCTAGGGCTATAAACGGGAAGTGCAGCAATCAGGAAGAAAATTTCACAAAATTCTTATGCAAGGCATGCTACTGGACTCTAACGGCTTTCTGAACCAGGTGAGGGGCATGACAGGATCTCAAAAGGGGGCATGGCCACAGACATGTCAGAGGCATTCCAAAAAGTTATGTGCATAGTTATAGAATACTAACTCAGTGCACCCAACTTTGATGCCAGCATGTACATCTGGTTTCAGCAGGCGTAAGTCTGGCGCTTAAAGTTTGAGTGAGATTTATATAATCCAGCTCTAAATGTCTATGTCTTGAATTATACCTGCTATCAAGCATGTTTAGGATTTGGTAAACCACTGCTATTGAGCAATGCTCCACTGGAGGGATTAGGGGGGATGCCCCCTTAATCTCACAATGTTTTTTGTTCGCCTCTCCCCCCACCCTACACACACACAGAATGCCAAACTGGCAAGAGAAACCGGTCACTGTGACATCATTGGAATAATAATCTGTTTTGGAAATGGGAACAATGAGTGAGGTAATAAAATTTGCAGATGACATAAAATTATGCAAAGTTGTTAAATCACATGTGGGCTGAGAGAATTAACTAAATAACAATATGTGGTATGGATGCAAATCAAAATTCAAAATCGTGAACAAATCCTCAGGGTTTTTTGCCTAAGATGAAGACAGGACATTTTTTTGTCCGTTTAGCTTGTAGAGACTTTTCATATAGTCTCCAAGCTCTTTGAGGCTTTTTCCCTGACTGTTGTTATTTCATATTTTGTGGCTGAGAGAATTAGCCATTTCATCCTAATCTCTGGTTTCTTTTAACCAATCCCAGTGCCCAACAGGACATTGCCTCCTGTTTATAACTGCCGCAAATAAATACCATTTTGAAAAAATACATTTGATGGACCTTCATCTGTGAGAGAACACTCTTTAGCAAACAGCAATCAAGTTTATCTTCATCATTGAATATAATCATTGGTCGTAGTCAGTGCTTTTTTTGTAGGAAAAAAGGTACTGGTATTCATTATGGTTGGGGTCACCATCTAGGGCTCTGCCCCTATGGTAGCCACACCCATAGTAGCCACACTCCTTACACCAGCCATGGCGCATATAAACAGGTATCATTGAAAATACTATACCGGTATAGGAGAAAAAATAATTTGTGATTTTTTTTCATTATAAACAATTTTTGTAAGCTGTTACAGCTCCAGTATACCCAGTGCAAAATAAGACAGCAGATGTAAATTCTCAAATTGGACATATTCCAAACACTAAAATGAAAAAAATGATATTTTCTTCCTTTGTTGTCTGGTGACTTTGTTTTTCTGATCATGTTGGTCCCAATCTCTGATTCTGCTGCTCTCTATCTGTTCCTTTAACTCCATTTCCAGGGCTTCCTTTCCATTTATTTCTTTACTTTCCTCCTTTCTTCTTCATTTCTTGCCCTACATCCATAGGTAAAAGCTGGGTCCTCCGTGGACCTGACTGGAAGAGGTATAGAGTGGATCCAACTTTTGCCTATTTTCTCCATCCATGTGCAGTTTTTCTCCTTTATTCCCTTTCCTGTCAGTATGCATCTCCTTCCTCTTTCTTCCCTCTCCTCCATCCATATGCATCTCCTTCCTCTCTCTTCCCTTTCATCCATCTATGTCCAGCTTTTTTCCTCTCCCGCTCCATCCATATCCAGCATTTCTCCTCTCTCCTCTCCTCCATCCATGTTCATCTCACTTCCTCTCTCTTCCCTCCCCTCCATCCATGTCCAGCATTTCAACTCTCTACCCTCCCCTCCATCCGTGTCCAGAATTTCTTCTCTCTACCCTAAATCCATGTGCATCTACTTCCTCTGTCTTCCCTCCTCTCCATCCAAGTTTATTTATTTATTTGCATTTGTATCCCACATTTTCCCACCTATTTGCGGGCTCAGTGTGGCTTACAATACATTGTAAATAATGGAAGTACAATTGGTTGCAGTACAATAATGGGTTACATTGTGAAGAGTTATATAAGACAGAGTAAATACAGGATATTATTAGGGGATGGAACAGTGGAATATAACAGTGGTGAGTTGAGAGGGGGACAAAGCAGTATCGAGGGAATAGGGAGGTCTGACAATTTTATCTGTGGGTAGGGTTTAGGAGTGGTGAGCGCGGGAGAAGAGATTTCAGAGAGTGTATTGGTGCGTGTCTATGAGATTGTATGGGCTTCATGTGTTTTGATCCTTGCCGTAGATTTTCTCGAAGAGATAAGTCTTTAGTAGTTTGCGGAAGTCGGTCAGTTCGTAGGTCGTTTTCAGGCTGCATGGTAGTGTATTCCAGAATTGTGTGCTCATGTATGTGAAAGTCGATCCGTGCAGTGCTTTGTATTTTATGCCTTTGCACTTAGGGAAATGGAGATTGAGGCAGGTTCGAGACAATCTTTTAGCGTTTCTGGGTGGCAGGTCAATTAGGTCGGACATGTATGCAGGGGCTTCACTGTGAATGATTTTGTGGACTAAGGTGCATACTTTGAAAGTGATGCATTTCTCCTCTCTCCCTTCCCCTCCATTCATGCGCATCTCCTTCCTCTGTCTTTCTTTCCCTCCAACATTCCTCCTCTATTCCCTTCCCTCCACTCCATCCATGTCCAGAATTTCTGCCTCTCTCTCCTGCCCTCTCCTACATCCATGTGCATCTCCTTCCTTTCTTCTCTCTCCTCCATCCATGTCCAGCATTTCTCCTGCCCTCCCCTCCATCCATCCATGTCCAGCAACTCTCCTCTCTCCCCTGCCCTGCCCTCCCCTCCCATCCATGTCCAGCAATTCTCCTGTGCCGTCCCCTCACCATCCATGTCCAGTGATTTCTCCTCTCTCCCCTGCCCTCCACTCCCATCCATGTTCAATGATTATCCTCTGCCCTCCCCTCCATGTCTAGCGATTTTCCTTTGCCCCCTATCCTCCCCTCCAATCCATGTCGTGACTCGCCCCAGCCGCCACCTGCCCCCATTTTCATCCCCTGAGTTCCAGTTCCAACCCCAGCCCCACCTGCCCGCCCTCAGCTCCCCGATAGCCCTCCTTTCTGTTTCTTCCGCCCTGCATTTAAGTCTTTTATTTTACCTCAAGTTGCAGCAGTGGCAGTGAAAGCAGCAGAGCAGGCTCGCCTCCAGCCTTCCCTTCCCTCTCTGTGTCCCTCCCTTGCGTAAACAGGAATTACATCAGAAGAAGGCAGGACACTGAGAGGGAAGGCTGAAGGCGAGCCTGCTCTGCTGCTTTCATTACCTCCGCCACCGCTGCAACTTGAGGTAAAATAAAAAATTTAAATGCAGGGCAGCAGGAAGAAAAGGAGGGCTATTGGGAAGTTGAGGTGGCTCTGGGAAAAAAGTTGCTGTACGCCGTACTGGCATGTACTGGCACAAAAAAAGCACTGGCCCTAATTCTCATAAACATTATAGGGGTCCTTTTACTAAGCTGCTATAGGAATATAATCGGTGTCATTTAGCGCATGTTAATCATTAGCACGCACTAAATCCATTAGCGCACTTAGTAAAAGGACCCCTTAATTTCTTAAATTTTATACTTATTCTTATTTTCAGTAACTTAGTATTTTGTTTTTTTTATACAATTTTCATTTTTTTTATTTAACAACTAATCTCTTTCTTTCAAGCATATGCTTATAAATTAACTGAGAAAATGTGTGTGTGCCAAAGAGTAGGTGTAAATACAAGCACATTGTTTTCCTGGGGTACTGTGCTTAGAAAATTTGGCAAGTCTGCACACAGGAACATATGTGAACTTTTTCCTCGTGTGTGCAGTTATAAAATTACCCCCTGAATGTATACATAAGTTGGAAAGGATCCTGTGTTATTTCTGGGCAATCACATTAGTTCAGGGACAGATCTGATTGTTGCTACTTTTTTTTGTTTACTCACATTGACCTGATGGGCAAGAGGAAAGATTTGGTTAAGATAAGCTCCCTGGGTCTTCACAGCAACTAATGCAACAGACATCCAGAGTATTTGCCATTGGTAACTGTGTCTTTGCTGTAGGAAGATCTTGTTGCTGTATAGAGTGGTTTTGTGGATTGAGATGGGGGGGGGGGGGGGGTTTCTGAGCTCCAACAGTCCTGTGGTCCCTTCTCCTCCAGGAATAGTGAAGTCATTGCCGGTGAACATGGGAAAAATGCCAGAGTTCAAGGTGTGTTTGATGATGGTGGTGGAGGAAGCACCCCAGATGCTTCTTCTCAAGATTGATACCCAAGTTCATGTGCCCATGTGGAGACAAAGCCAGCCATGGACAGCTAATAACCACTGTAAAGATGGTTTCTGCAGAGGCACAGAAGTGTGTGTGTGTGTGTGTGTGAGGGGGGAGGGAGTCCTCTACTGGGAAGGAGTTCTAATTCTTTGGAGGTAGCTAATGCTATTGTGGGACTTAAATCAACTTATTGGACCTCTTATTATTCATTTTGACAGTTTATGGCCTGCCATAGCTAGTACCGCCTAGGACTAATGGATAGTGCGGTTTACAAATGTTTCAAATAAATAAATACTAGGAAGAGAAGCAGACCATATTACTACTACTAAACTACTATTTAACATTTCTAGAGTGCTACTAGGGTTACGCAGCGCTGTACAATTCAACATAGAAGGACAGTCCCTGCTCAAAGAGCTTACAATCTAAAGGACAAATGTACAGTCAGTCAAGTAGGGGCAGTCAAATTGGGGCAGTCTAAATTTCCTGAAATGTACAGTGGTGGAAATAAGTATTTGATCCCTTGCTGATTTTGTAAGTTTGCCCACTGACAAAGACATGAGCAGCCCATAATTGAAGGGTAGGTTATTGGTAACAGTGAGAGATAGCACATCACAAATTAAATCCGGAAAATCACATTGTGGAAAGTATATGAATTTATTTGCATTCTGCAGAGGGAAATAAGTATTTGATCCCCCACCAACCAGTAAGAGATCTGGCCCCTACAGACCAGGTAGATGCTCCAAATCAACTCGTTACCTGCATGACAGACAGCTGTCGGCAATGGTCACCTGTATGAAAGACACCTGTCCACAGACTCAGTGAATCAGTCAGACTCTAACCTCTACAAAATGGCCAAGAGCAAGGAGCTGTCTAAGGATGTCAGGGACAAGATCATACACCTGCACAAGGCTGGAATGGGCTACAAAACCATCAGTAAGACGCTGGGCGAGAAGGAGACAACTGTTGGTGCCATAGTAAGAAAATGGAAGAAGTACAAAATGACTGTCAATCGACAAAGATCTGGGGCTCCACGCAAAATCTCACCTCGTGGGGTATCCTTGATCATGAGGAAGGTTAGAAATCAGCCTACAACTACAAGGGGGGAACTTGTCAATGATCTCAAGGCAGCTGGGACCACTGTCACCACGAAAACCATTGGTAACACATTACGACATAACGGATTGCAATCCTGCAGTGCCCGCAAGGTCCCCCTGCTCCGGAAGGCACATGTGACGGCCCGTCTGAAGTTTGCCAGTGAACACCTGGATGATGCCGAGAGTGATTGGGAGAAGGTGCTGTGGTCAGATGAGACAAAAATTGAGCTCTTTGGCATGAACTCAACTCGCCGTGTTTGGAGGAAGAGAAATGCTGCCTATGACCCAAAGAACACCGTCCCCACTGTCAAGCATGGAGGTGGAAATGTTATGTTTTGGGGGTGTTTCTCTGCTAAGGGCACAGGACTACTTCACCGCATCAATGGGAGAATGGATGGGGCCATGTACCGTACAATTCTGAGTGACAACCTCCTTCCCTCCGCCAGGGCCTTAAAAATGGGTCGTGGCTGGGTCTTCCAGCACGACAATGACCCAAAACATACAGCCAAGGCAACAAAGGAGTGGCTCAGGAAGAAGCACATTAGGGTCATGGAGTGGCCTAGCCAGTCACCAGACCTTAATCCCATTGAAAACTTATGGAGGGAGCTGAAGCTGCGAGTTGCCAAGCGACAGCCCAGAACTCTTAATGATTTAGAGATGATCTGCAAAGAGGAGTGGACCAAAATTCCTCCTGACATGTGTGCAAACCTCATCATCAACTACAGAAGACGTCTGACCGCTGTGCTTGCCAACAAGGGTTTTGCCACCAAGTATTAGGTCTTGTTTGCCAGAGGGATTAAATACTTATTTCCCTCTGCAGAATGCAAATAAATTCATATACTTTCCACAATGTGATTTTCCGGATTTAATTTGTGATGTGCTATCTCTCACTGTTACCAATAACCTACCCTTCAATTATGGGCTGCTCATGTCTTTGTCAGTGGGCAAACTTACAAAATCAGCAAGGGATCAAATACTTATTTCCACCACTGTATAAAGGTTAGGTGCCGAAGGCATATAGAAAGCATTGTTCCCCACTTTCAACTCACAGGTCTAAACAAGGTTGCCTGTAGGCTATATGTTTGTAGATATAAATATACAGCTGACTCTCAGTTATTGTTCATCATTGATGTAGCAATATTGCTTCAAAAAGTGCTTGTGTAATACTTCAATGAGGCATGTAGAAGAAGGTGGTTAAGAAAGCTTTCTTTAATTTGATTTTGTAACTCAAGTGAAGTTTGGGGCTTGTGAAAGCCACATCTTAGTAACACTAGAAACTGATATTGTCTATTTATTTGCAGAAGAAATGCATAATAGACATGGCGCTCATTTTCAAAGCAAATGGGAGTCAAAAAAGGGCCAGATAGATTTTTTTTCTGGTGAATCTACCCAAATCACCATAATCAAACACAAGCTCAGAAAATGTTCAAGCGTGTGAACCACACAAAAGAAGACATTTGGAGAAGGGGCGTGCCAGGGTTTTGTCAAGGGCGGTGTTATAGGATGAACGTATTCTAGTGATAACGGATAGCAGAGCGACGTCCTGGGGTGGAAATGAAAAAGTCCCAATTTAGAGCTGCTATAAAAGGAAACAGATGAAGCCACAACCTGTCTTTGGACCCATTTGTGCTTTTGCTGAGTTGGAGAGTGGAGAGGTGAAGGAGAGTTAGAAAGTGGTTTGTTTACTGTCCTTGTCTGCCCCAGTGTGAAACCTTTGTCACCCCCCCTCCGCACACACACATTTTTCCTGCCTTGTCTCTCCTCTATCTTACCTCCTAAACCCCTTCACAACACCTGCTAGCCCCTGCCCACACCCATCCCTTGCTATCAAGCCTCTTTTCCCCTTTGCTCTGTGCCTTGCCCAAACAAACACCTCCCTTTCTACCCCATACCTGCTTCTACTCTTTCTCTCCTTATGCCTACATGCTGTACCTCTATATTTATCCACTCTCAGTTTGTCAGTGTGCTGTGTATTGGTGCTGAGTGAGTGAGTGAGTGCTGTGTACTGGTGGTGGGTCAGTGTCTCAGTAGGTGGTGCTGAGCTCTGCAGTAGGTGGAGGTGTGCACATAAATAATGGGGTTAGTAGGTTGCACCTGTGGTGGTGGGACACCTGCAGAAGAAGCATGGATCTGCTGAATGCTCTTGGCTGGAGGCTTTGCTGGATGTGGCTGAGAGTCTGGAGGGGAGGGCTAGGAGGAGATATCCCTACTGGAGAGTTTTCAGGCCCAGGACCCAGTTCCTGGACCTCAGTGACCAGGCGTGCCTTACCGCACCACTTTGATAGGGCTGCTATACAGCACCTCTGTCAGTAGCTAGGGCCTTACCTCCAGGACAGGACATGCAGGAATAATCTTGTGCCAATGCACTTAAGGTTATAGCCTCCCTTGCCTTTCTTACCACTGTTATATTTTAGTCAGTGCTCATAGTCACTGCAGGCCACAATCAGCCCGCCATTTTACTAAATGTCTAGTCCAGTTCCTTGATGCCTTCCTCACCCACACCTCCTTCCCCAGCACTGTCCAGGCCCATCAGAATAGCATCACCCTGTTCTACTCCATAGACTACTTCCCCTTAATCATAGAGGTCATCAACTACACACACAAGTGGCCATCAGAACCTCCTCCCCCCCCCCCCCCCCGGCATAGGAGGACACCTATAGGAATAGGAAATTCTATCACTCCATGAACATGCAGATCATATGTGATACGCAGGAGGAGAAGGTGGATGTGTGTGCTTGGTACCAAGGGTCCTGCCATGATGCATATATACTACAGCACTCAGGAATCAATGCTTTGACAAAGGGAAATCATTGGCAGCTGGCTCCTAGGTAAGCAGCACAGGGATTTCCTCCCCTGGTGTCTCCTTCCCCCACCCTCCAAAGCTGACCAGATCTTGCTACACACATCCATGTCTGTGACATTTGCTCCAGAGGCTACCCCCAGCAAACCTGGCTCATGATCCCCATTGTACACCCCCAAAATGAAGCAGAGAAACGCTACAATAGAGCCCATAAGACCACAGGTTCGATCATAGAAAGGAACTTTGGCCATCAAAAGAATCACTTTCGATGCCTCAACTGTTTGGGGGGGAGGAGCTCCTCTACACCCTACAGAAGGTTACCAAAATCTTCATGGCATGCTGCATGCTGCACAATTTTTCCCAGCAAAGAAGACAGCCCCTACCAGAGTCAACACAGTAGAAGCAACAGCAGGCAGTACCGGACCAAGAGGAAAAGGACCTTCCTTCTCCCCCACCAACTCCCCACATCAGCTGGGGGTGCAAGCATGACAAACGCTCATACAGACACATTTTCAATGACAGTGAGTGCTACATTTATTTCCCAGCCAATTGAGACAAATCCACCAGCACTCCCTCCCCGCTTGCGGTTAAACGTGGAGAAAACAGAGATTTTTGTTTGTCTCTTCGGAGATACCCATAGAGCTTCCTTCAACCATTTCTTTAACTCGTGTTTCCATCTCAATGTCTGATACAGTGAAAAATTTAGGAGTCCTGCTGGATACCTTGTTGACATTTAAACCTCAAATTCAAGCAGTAGTTAGAAATTCCTACTATCAATTATGACTGCTGAGCAAGCTTAAGCCTTTGCTACTTAGGACTGATTTTTGAAAGGTGGTGCAGGCCATGATCTTCAGTGTTTTGGACTACTGGAATATTGTGTATTTGGGCCTATCATAGTCTTGTTTGCAGGCATTGCAGATGGTCCAGAACTTGGTGGCTCACTTAGTGACTGGCCTTGCGCAGTTTGATCAAATATCATTTATATATCAGCAACTGCACTGGTTGCCTGTGGCACAGCGCATTCAGTTCAAATTGTTGTTGTTGCTGGTTCATCAGGGTTTATGACTCTCCCTGCTATGTTCATCATTATATTTATTTATTTTTATTTTGTTACATTTGTACACTGCGCTTTCCCACTCATGGCAGGCTCAAAGCGGCTTACATGGGGCAATGGAGGATTAAGTGACTTGCCCAGAATCACAAGGAGCTGCCTGTGCCTGAAGTGGGAATCGAACTCAGTTCCCCAGGACCAAAGTCCACCACCCTAACCACTAGGCCACTCCTCCACTCCAGGGCATTGATCTCAGCAAATACTGGTATGCTTGTTATACCAGATCTGATCTAAGGTGTTTGTGTTTGCTATTTACAAGGGTGGTACTTTCTCTGTGGCTGGTCCTTAAGCATGGAATAAATTGCTTTTTTCTTTGAAAATTCAACAGAACACTGCATCATTTAAGCAAATGTTGAAATGTCACTTGCTAGACCATCTTGTTGATTAATGATGCTTTGAGCGTTCTGCTGCTGCTGAATTTATTCTGAATCACTGTTATTGTATTGATTAGTGGTCTGTATTCTTGTATTTTTATTATTATTGTGTATGTTGTGTTGTTACCTGCCTTGGATATAAGGCGGGATACAAATAAACATAAACATCAATATAAACATTAGTTCCATGGTTCTTAAACAACAAAATGTTGGTTTTGCTTGTATTGATATTTATAATGATGTGAGAATGTTGCTGTGGAAATATTTACCTCTTCACCTAGCCAGGAGACAGCTGTTTGTGCCTGGGATACATCCCTCCTGCCTGGAAAGCTGTGGGGAATGGAGTAGTTGGGCTGACATGTGGGCAACATCTGCTACACGGGGGGGGGGGGGGGGGGGGGGGGGGGGGGGGGGGATGGTGTGTTTCTGAGGCTTCTCTGCAGCCATGACTTTGACATCCCACCACTTGTGCTTGCAGGCCTCCACCTCTGTTCATACCATGGAAGATTGCAACCAGTTTGTGGACTCTTGCCAGGCACTTGTTCTGCTTGGTATAGATGCAGCAGCCTTGTCACTCATGTTCTGCAGACCCTGAGGGTGGTGCTGGCAGGTTGCTGTCCTCCCTGACACCAGATGTGGGGGAGGGGCCTGCTGGGTAGGCAGGATGGTGGTCTGGCCATTGGGGTTAGCCTGCATGTCCCTCTGGAGAGCCACAAACTGCAGCAACATGTTGTGCCAAGCCTTATGGGAAACTCACTGCATCTCCTGCAGCACTTACAGGCAGCTCTCATGTACCTTTGTTGCCCCTGCTTTGGGGTGATCTAGGGCCTACCATCTCTGACACCCCCATCTGTCATTTATAGTGGGACTCTCTTCTGCGGGCCCCCTCTGCTGCACTATTTCCCTGCCTCATGGTATGCAGAACACAGAGCAAACTCCTGTCAGTGCATGGGCAAAGACTACTGCTTGCTGAGTCATACCAGACCTTTGCCTTGTGCTAGACAACAGACCTTTCAGTTCTTTTCCTTTGCTCTAATTCTCTTTTGACCTATCCCTCTATTTATAAGTGCAAGCCTGCATATCCTATATAATAAAACACACCTCCAGCATTCTGAAGCTGACTGCATGGCTGAGGCATTCCTGCTCTCTGTATCCATCTCCTGAATTGACATTACGTACTTCCGGGTTCGTCACAAGCAGAAGTGACCAACCACACGAGGTTTCTCAGCTTCAGAATGTTGGAGGTGCATTCTATTAAATAGGATTGGTCAGTTCCTTGAAGCACAGCCAGAGCTCAGTGTCCTGCACAGTAACGCTCAGACACCAGAGAGAGAGGGGGGGGGCCTGTCACACACACACTCTCTCTCACACACTCTCTCTCTCACAATCAATGTCTTTCTCTCTCTCATGCTCACACACTGTGTCTCACACACTCTATGTCTCACACTGTTTCACATTCACTCTCTATGTGCCACATAGTCACTCACACACTCTCTTGGTCTCATACACTCAGTCTCACAGAGAGTCTGTGTCTCACACACACACACTCTCTCTGGCACACACTGTATCTATGTGAAACACACTCTCTCTCTCTCACACTGTGTCTCATATACGCACTTGCACACACTCTCATTCTCACACACACACTCTCTCTCTCACAGACACACTCGCACCCAGACTCACTCTCTCTCTCTCACACACACACACACTCACACATTCATTCTCTCTCTCACACACACAGTCACTCTCACATACACTCTCTCAAACATACACACTCCGAGGAAAACCTTGCTAGCGCCCGTTTCATTTGTGTCAGAAACGGGCCTTTTTTACTAGTATGTTTATATGTTGATATGTAGATATATAAGAATACATCTGAATGTAGTTATAAAGCCCACAGTCAGAGCTGGTGTGGGGGAGACAGACTGCAGTGCAGAGAGCAAATTCTAGTCATGGCACTGACACTGAACTCATGCTGGTTTTGTAACTACCATGTGGTTAGTGCGAGCAACACACCTTGACATAGATCTGCTATTCTGCTGGCTACAATATGTGGGTAGCCTAGCAGGGGGAATGGGGTCAATTTGGTGCTTGTTTGGTCTGGAAAATAGGGTGTAGGACACTTGCAGCAGCTATGTTAGGGGATAGGGTAAGCAGGGCTTTGGGGCTGGCAAGTAACTATCTGCAGTCTAGAATAGCTTCCCTGGGAAGACTGATCCCTCTCTCTGACATAGAGGGTCACAGGTTCAAGACTGGCTGTTGTACCAAGGTTAGAAATGCCAAGGGTCAGAAACATTGCCTGAATATTGTTATGTGGTAGAAAGGATATATTTTGAAAGCAGCAACAAAAGGTGACAGTTGCCAAAAAGCCCATGCTAATTGGCACTTGCCTCTTGCTGACCAGAGAAATGCTTTCACTTAGCAGGATCTGCTTTGCAACAGGAGTTGCTGTCACCCCCTTGAGGTGCTCATTCCAATGCTATCTGGCTATCATATTTGTCAGGGGACACCTATGATGGAGAAGGTTGTTGGGGCTTGGCTGGCTGGAAGGATAGAATGAGTCCTGCATGGTCATGGTGTTCACATGGTTATGTACCAAACTATTTGCTGCATTATAGACCAGATACCTTTAGGCAGCATAGGCCTAGCACAGAAGTTTTCAACCCAATCCTCAGGGCACACCCAGCCAGTCAATGGGGATATCCTGAAAATCACGACTGGCTGAGTGTGCCCCAAGGAATGGATTGAAAACCCCTGGCCTAGCATATGCCCAGATTGTAAGCCCCTCCCCCCTGGGCCCCCAAGGAACTTCTCTGAAAATTATGTCTCAGATAAGTTCCTTAGACTATTTGTTGTAACTGATTGATATTTGACACTGGGTTTCACAGTTTTGGACTTGATTAAAAGGATGTTTTTATGCCTAAGATTATTTTGCGCTGAAGAGGTATTGAGATTTACCAAGGCACTCTGAGGCTTTTCCTCCTTTTCTGACTTTATTGTAAAGCTCTTTGTTTAGCTATTTGTATGGTTATTCTTCACAGTTTCTATTTATATATATATTATAAAGGGTTTATGTGTTTTAACCTAGATTATTCTCTTTGGATGTTTTTAACGTTTGGAAGTTTTTAGATATCTATGATTGCATTCTTGATGAACTTCTTACTCTTGGGTTAACAGTTGTAGTGAAAGCTTCTTCTTAGATCTAGGCCAGAAAATATATACTCTTATATTAATACTCAGTCAGCTAGCAAACTTTAGGCCGAAGATGTATGAGCAGTCTTTGGTTATTATGCCAGTTTCCCTTGCTTGCTTACCAAAAATAGAGTCCTGCGAATAAAACCATTCTTTGGCCAGAGTATAGGAAAGATCTACTCTAGACTCCTCTCAGGAATTCTCCTATCAGCAAGAAAGCAGTGGTAATATCACAACTGCTCAAATGGCAAATATGAAGTGACTGCTGGAATACAAGATGCCATCTGAAAATAAGAAACAGCTTGACAGAACTGTTCACACTTTGTCTGCACAGCTGTGAGATATTAGCTTGATTTTCTAGCTTGAGAGATTAGCTACAGTTTGTCCCTTAAACCATTTCTAAGGCTCATATCTTTAAGCTTATATAAAGTTGAAAGATTTTGTGGGGTCAACAGTTCGATAAAACTAAATTGGGAAAAGAATGGAAAACTCCTATTGCATTCATTCTTAAATTGCATCCAAAGGATAGTGAACACAGTGCATTATGGGGTCAGCTTTAATTAAGCAGTCTAGTGGCAAAGGATGCAGGCTCTTTTGACCCATGTGTTACAAAATTTTAAAGAGATACATAAGAACATAAGAATGGGTATCACTCTGGCCTTTGTCTGCTCAAATGGAAAGCTGAAGAAGTTCAGAACCCAAGTATAATGCAAACTTGAAAGCTGCAGAGAAATCTTTCTACTCTAATTTGATAATGAACTAGGCAAATCCAGCTAAGCATATCTTTTCCCTCATTCAGTCCTCATTCAGTCACGATCTTGTACTCATTCCCTCACCACGTCTTCGGTGGAGACCCTGGCTCAGACTTTTGTCTCTAGAGTTTCTGGCCTTCGAGCAATCTTTCAGCTCTCTGTTTCAATTACAGCAGTAGATGACCCATTCTCTGACAGAGACCATATGACTTTCTCTTCTTCTAGGTGGCATTTGTTTCAGTTGTCTACTCTGTTTTCATTTTCAACGATCTTCTCTAGTTTTCAGCTTACTACATGTCTTTTAGATCCTTTCCCCTTTCATTGGATTAACCATTCAGCCCATGTCTTGCTCCCTCTGGTCTTCTTGATGGTCAGTCAGAGCATCCTTGAGGGATCTGTTCTCACTCTGGAAGAAAGTAGTTATTTGCCCTATTCTAAAAAGCCCTTCTTTGGACTTATTGGTCCCCTATAACTATCAACCAGTTTCAAATTTGCCATTCTTTCCCAAACGTTTTGTCAATTTTTAGCTCATGTGGAAGCTGGCTCTGTTTTTGATCCTCACCTTAAACTGCATTTTTGAATGAAGTCCATTATGAGCTTCATTCAGGCTGAGTAGCATTTACTATCACACTCGAACTTTCAGCTGCCTTTGAGTTAGTAGACTATTCCTTTCTTCTAAGTGGGTTGTATTTTGTACCCCTGGACATTTTAACAGGGTGGATTAGAGTTCCTTGGAGTAACAGAAGTCAGCTATTGGTGGGATTGGAAGGGTGGGTATTTCAGCTGCTTATTATTATTATTGTTTTCTATTTGTGATTTATAGACAACTGTTGTACAGAATATTGTTCCTTTTATACTTTAATAAAAATATTTACATATAAAATCATGTGTTTGAGGCTTGTGCAGCTGAGGACAGAGCCCGTGGGGATCGGGCAGGGATGGGGACAGAACCTGTGGGGATGGGGTGGGGACAAGGACAGTGCCCATGGGGATAAGGTCAAACTCTCTCCCTGTGTCATTCTCTAGTATAAATAACAGTATTTTAAAAGTTACACATGTTATCCAAAGATTCTTGACTTTCTGCCTTACAAAACATTTGGTCAGATGAGACACCCTTTGGATTATCTGATTCTCTAAGGTTAATAGGCCTCAGCCTTTTCATCTATTTTACAGACTTTGTTTTTTGTTTCCCATAAAGCGTTATGCCCCCCCCCCCCCCCCATGAAACAACACAAAGCAAATGCGCACCTTTCCAATAATATGTTGGTCATATTCACAAAATATAGGTATCTTAGAACACATGGGTTTTTTGTCCTAGTTCAGCAATGTACTGGAAGAAGGTCTGAACAGAATAGCTATGATCACTAACATTTACTTTCCAATAATTGCGCATCTAACTTTGCGCCTTGCCCATGCTCCGTCCAGATTCCACCTAAGTGGGAAAATAATTACTATGTTAGATCAATGCATATGTACAGAATCATGCATCAGCAGTAGTTAGCATTTATGAACGTATATCCCATTATGCTAATGAATTACACACATAATTGGTGTGCAAGACTTAATGTATACTTTATAGCAGCGTTTCCCAACCGCTGGTCCACTGACCAGAACCGGTCCACAAAATGTTTTGCCAGTTTGCCTCCTCCATCATCCCACTTGTCTTCCACTCTCACCGCCACTGCAGCTGCTTCCAAAGACCAGCAGTGGCGGCAAAAGAACATAAAAGAGCTGCAGGGCTGCCGGTCCCACCCTCCTCCAACCCAGAAGCAGAGAGTGAGAGTAGCAACATCAACAACCGTGTGTACTACTACTACTTAACATTTCTAGAGCGCTACTAGGGTTACGCAGCGCTGTACAAGTTAACAAAGAAGGACGGTCCCTGCTCAAAGGAGCTTACAATCTAAAAGAACGAAATGTCAAGTTGGGGCAGTCTAGATTTCCTGGGTAGAGGTGTAATGGTTAGGTGCCGAAGGCGACATTGAAGAGGTGGGCTTTGAGCAATGATTTGAAGATGGGCAGGGAGGGGGCCTGGCGTATGGGATCAGGGAGTCCGTTCCACGCATGGGGTGAGGCGAGGCAGAAAGGGCGGAGCCTGGAGTTGGCGGTGGTGGAGAAGGGTACTGAAAGGAGGGATTTGTCCTGAGAGCGGAGGTTACGGGTAGGAACGTAAGGGGAGATGAGGGTTGAGAGGTAAGGAGGGGCTGTAGATCAAGTGCATAGAGGATACAGCTCTGTGGCTGGTCCCAGGAAGCAGCAACCACTGGAGTACGGAGGGAGCAAAGGTGAGGGAAACAGACAGTGCCATGGGAGGGGGGAGGGGAGAGGAGAGAAAAAACAGTGATTGGAAAGAAGGGGAGAAAGAGAAGGTGCATGGATGGAACTGAGGAGTGGACAGAGGAAAGATGATGGATGTAAATTTGGAAGAATATCCTCCAGGGTTGGCATGATGTAATGATTTTGACAGAGAGGCTGATTGAGTGGTTTCAGGTCTATATATATTCTGATCTTCTCATTAGGTTTTCTGACCACCAGCAGTGCTGATATCCACTCAGCTAGTTCCTGCATCTTAACCAGAATCCTGTGATCCTCTCATTTTTGTAACTCTGCTTTAATTTTCTATCTGATAATGACTGGCAGTTGTCACAAAGACATCTGGACTGGTTGGACAGTAGGGTCTACTTCTAAGTGAAACTACCCAATGACAAGATCCAGAAACTTGTCCACTTAATGTTTGTTTCAGTAGTGCCAGGGTGAACACATGGGGGCCCTGTTTACTAAGCTGTGCTAGAGGCACGCTAGCATTTTTAGCATGTGCTAAGCATTAGCATGCTCTAACTGTGTAGATGCCCATAAAATTCCTATGCCCTCCCCCAAGTCCCTCTCTTCCCATCCATCTCTCACTCTCCCTACCATGAATCTGACATCTCTCCCTTCCATTACCCCATCCTCAAGTCTTCCATCTTCTCTCCCATCCCTATTCCCTCCCTGAGTCCAACTTCTCTCCTTCTCTCTCCCTTCCATGTCTACCCCAGGTCTGACATTTCTCCCTTCCTCACTTCTTTCTAGTACCCTGAACCCAACATCTTTCACACTCTCTTGACCCATCCTCCTCACTTCAACCCCACTCAGCAGGCCAGCATCTCCCCTCTTCCTCCCTCAACCCTCTTCTCCTGAGTCTACCTTTAATTTGTTTTAAAACTCACCAGGTGGTGGCAGCAATTCATAGGCACTGACCTGCCACCGGCCCGACATCTTTTATCTCTACTGCTGCCCACCCCAGTGGAAGCAGGAAGTTACTCAGAGAGGGTGGGCTACTGAAATAAAAAGAGAATGTTAGGCCAGTGGCAGGGCAGTGCATGTGAATCGCTGCCATTGCCCAGCAACATTTGATGCAAATCCAGGGAAGAGGGTTGAAAGAGGGAGGAAGGAAAAGGGAAGGTACCTGTCTGGAGGGCTGGCGCATGCACATGGCATGGAGACAGGGAATGGATGGGAAGGGATTGCAAAGGGAAGGAAGATGTCGGAAGAGGAGTGCGGCAGAGTGCTGGCTGGCGGCAAGATGTCGTTCCCTTATAGTGCTACTTGAGGCTGTTGCTTCAGTTGATCTCATTATAGGGCCACCCCTGCTCATTTGCATGGCATATTGTGATGGCATCATTTAGGATTACAAGAAACAGCAAGGTAAACGATCCTCAAACTCCAAAGTGGAAATAAACAGAGCAGATCAGTAGAAGATACACAAAAACTTTAATAATTGCAAAATAGTATATTGCCTGACGCAGGCTGTGTTTCACCCAAGAGGGCTGCATCAGGGGCTACAAAGTAATAAAAAGCAATAAGTAAACAAAATTACAAATATAAAGACATTAAAATTATACAACAGAACAATTAATATAAATTAATATAATAATACCATGACAAGAAAAATGAAATACAATATTGGAACCAACAAGTGTGTACAAAATGTGTACATGTATATAAATCATAGATTAAAATGATACTGAAAACTATGCATAAATAAATCACATATATAGCTACAATGTAAAAATATATAATAAATACCAAATCATATCCATTTAAGCACATAAAAAAGTCTGACAAACGCATTTAAAATATAATAAAGTACCAATGACGCCTAGGTTGGGAGTCAAAGTCTATGAGAGGAACAACCAATAAATAAATAACAATCTACTTAACACAATAAAATAATTTGAATAATTTGTACAATAATATAAATTCAAAAACAATTGTACTTAAAATAGAAACCTAAAAGCCACACAACAATACATATGATGTATAAAATCATGAACAGACATATAAATATATAAAAAATGGATAGTTGTACAAACTGAAAAAGTAAAAGTGAATCAACTAATTATAAACGAATAAAGTGATTAAATTATTGGAGATTGCGTCTGTATGTCACTGTGTCATAATCCCTTTCAGGCACAACGTTTTGCCCCTCAAAACAAGAAAAACAAGCGCAGGGTCGCAGCAGCCTACAGGCATGCGCTGCTGGCTCTGCTGTCCTCTTCCCGCACTGACATCAATTTCTCGTTCTGGGGGCAGAGGACTAGCAGAGCCAACAGCATATGCCTGAAGGCTGCTTCGGTCCCACACTTGTTTTTCTTGTTTTGCTGCAGCTGCAGCTGCTCATCAAGAGAGAAGCAGTGGCAGCGGTGGCATACAGCACTCAGGGGCCCTTTTACCAAGCTGCAGAAAAAAAGAGCCCTGTGCTGGCAGCAGGGGCCATTTTTTCCGTGCGCCAGGGCCCTTTTTACCACAGCAGTTTTAAAAGCCCCCAGCATACATGGCCATGCGATGGGGAGCACTTACCGCCACCCATTGAGGTGGCGATAAGGACTCCCGCACAAACCCCCGGAAATGGCGCGTGCTCAGGGCAGGACTACCACCGGTGGCCGCATTGGGCCAGTGATAGTCCTGAAAGAGCGAGCAGTAAGCCCGCGATGGGCTTACCGCCGTTCTGTAGAAGGGCCCCTCAATTCTTAAGCAAATCTTCTTTCATGTAGTAACTTGTACAAGGAGAAAGTAACTTAGTTTGTTGCTTGCATCTGCTATCACTCTCAACCAGCATGCCCTGCACTTAGGGGAACTGGAAGAGCTGAGAGCAATAGCAGGTGGTGGATGATAGATGTAGAGGTTGTAAAGGTAAATTGTAGAGAAGAAACAGTAAAGGCAGTACAGGGTTACCAGTAAAGGATTATTAGTAAAAATAAAAATACTTGATGGAATTACACAGATTTTTGGAGGCATGCACAACTTGATAGGTCATGGCGCTGCTGTCATCATGCGATATAATGTGTACCCTGGTATGACAGTCTCCCATTGGTAATCTTCTTTCCACCTGGTCTCAGAGATGCCTATTATCTTTTCATTTAGTACAATATATTCTAACTCACCCATCATTTTTTTTAGGTTTCTAGCATTTGTATACAGATATTTCAAACATTATTTTTTATTCCTGTTAACTGTGATAATTTGCAATCTTTCAAGTCTATCTGCTCTTTACATAAAGGCACCTGGTCTACTATGGCCACTATTGCAACCTCACTATCAGGATGCTCTATTTTCCCTGCTTTGAGGATATCCTTCAAAGATATCTTGTTCCAAACCATGCATTTTTGAGCGACTGTCAGCCTTTCTCCAGTTTCTAGTTTAAGAACTGCTCTATTTCCTTTTAAATGTTAATGCCTGCAGCCTGGTTCTACCCTTTTAAAATGGAGCCCATCCCTCTGGAATAGGGTCCTACTTCCCCAAAATGTTGCCCAGTTACTGCTCGATTTTCTCAATCACACAATGAGACTCCAGAGCTCTATCTCTTGGGTCCTATACATAGAATGGAAGTATTTAAATGTCTCATTCATATCTCCCTCTTCTTCCTTTCCTCCAAAATATACATATTGAGAGGTCTTTAAGTTTATCCCATATACTTCATGAGGAAGACCACTTGCCATTTAGTCACCACCCTCTGAACTGATATCTTTTTGAAAGTGTGGTCTTCATAATTGTACACAGTACTATAGTTTGAATGAGGTCTTACCAGAGACTTATACAGAGAAACTATCACCTCCTTTTTGTCTTACTGGTCATTTCTATCCTTATGCACCCAAAAGTCCTCCTGGCTTTTACCATCACCTTTTTCTGCCTGTTTGGTCAACTTGAGACCATCAGATACAATCACCCCCAATTCTGACTCTTCTTTCATGCATAGAGTTCTTCACCCAATATCCTGTACTGCTCCCTTTGGTGTTTGCAGCCCAAATGCATAACACACTGCATTTTTTTAGCATTAAATCTTCATGCTTCACTAGACCCATGTACCTGAATGTACATTGATTTGATAGCCATCAGGTTTGCAGGTGATGTGTAAGAAATTAAAATAAAATGAAATCCCTCCTCATGTTATCCACACCATTCAGGGTGTCTACTCTAAAAGAAACACAAACATAGGGACCCCTTTTACTAAGCTACGTAGGCACCTACATGTGCCCCTTGTGCGCCAATACAGAATTACCACTCAGCTACTGCATGGCCTGGACGGTAATTTCATTTTTTACGCGCGTCCACTACATGCGCTGGAAAATATATATTTTATTTTCCAGCGCACGGCACTAACCAGGTGCTAATCAGCATTGTACATGCACTGATGATTACTGCCCGGTTAATGCATGAGACCTTACCGCTAAGTGAATGGGTGGCGGTAAGGTCTCAGGCCCAAAATGGACATGTGCCAATTTTCATTTGGCTGCACGTCCATTTTCAACCAAAAAAAGAAGGCCTATTTTACTGGTGTGCTGAAAATTGGATCTGTGTGCATCCAAAACATGCGCCTATACAAACAAAGGCTTTTTTTCAGCGTATCTTACTAAAAGGACCCCATAGTCTTAGCCTCTGTTTGAAAGGAAACAAGAAGAGTAAAACAATCCCTCTCTTACCTCCAGGTGTAAAAGACATGATTACCTCCATGTATCCTAACTTGTGTCCCTATTCGGAGCAGTAAGAGCAGGAAGTGTACACGTGTGAGTAAAGTCCTCTGAAGGCAGATCTGCCATGGAGAGGACAGCTGTCAGTAAAAGATGAAGAAGAATGTTTAGTTTGAAAAAAAAAAGTGTTGTTAATATTTTGTCACATTTTGGTCTCATATACAAGCACTATCTTCTGCACAGCATCTTGCAAAGCCCATTTGTGTTTTATTTCCCACTTTAATAATCAGTTTGCAGTTGTTGTTTTTGGCTTCTTGCCCTCAGTTCATGCTGATATCACACCTCTCCCATGTTCACTGCTGTTTCCCCATCAGGGACCAATATACCTGGCGGTTTTGTATTCTGGACAAGAAATATTGAGGGTTATGCACATTGCAATGCATTCTGAGGCTCAGAGCCACACTGCTCTTAAATGCCTCATTATATGCTGATTAGCATACAGTTCACTTCTGTTTGTCCTCATGTGCAGCCTCTGCTCGGTGTTTACATGATCATCCCATGTTTTAAGACACCCATTATATTCCTATGGGTGTCTTACCATTTAGGGTCATTTTACTAATCTGCGTTAAAAGGAGGGTCTGCGCTAGCATCAGTGCGTGTTTTTGACGCGTGTTGAGGCCCCCTTTTACCGCAGTGGGTAAAAGGCTGTTTTTTTTCTCAAAAAGAAACGGTCATGCAAGTGAACCCCTTGCCACGCAGCCATTTTGGGGGGGCAGAGCATTTACTGCCACCCATTGAGCTGGCAGTAAGGGCACCTGCGCTAACCCAGCGGTAACCGGTCAGTGTGCAGCACTGTCCGATTACTGCTGGGTAAGCACTGGCGCTACAAAATAGAAGATATTTTTGTACATGCGCTGGGGGTGGGAACTACCGCCGGGCTCCAGCGGTAGTTTCGGATTGGCGCATGACAAGTCCATTGCCGCATGCCACCCCTTTAGTAAAAGGGCCCCTAAATTTGTTAGCGTGCCTTATTAAAAGGACCCCTTAGCTATTTATCCTGCTCAAACACAAGTCCCTGGGCACATTAAAAACCAACAAAGAAAGCATTGCTTACAAGTTGGCAAGCTGCTGATAGTGTATTCATAAAGGCAGTTTTGTCTCTTTCTGGTCCCTCCATATATTGGGATTTGTAGCCTTTGTTTTCCTTTTGAAATATGTAGACTAAAAAGTTCATTTACTTGGATATATAGTAGCTCACACCTTTTCATTGGTAGCTCCAATCAAATCTCATTCAGGTAGAGTTGGTATTTCCCTGGCCCCAGAGGACTAACAGTCTAAGGGGATCTTTTACTGCAGCAGACCCCATAGGAATAAAATGGGACCTGCTGCAGATAACTCAAGCTAACCTTTAGTAAAAGACCCCCTAAGGGCATCACTCACTAACTTGTGTTAACACACATTATTAATGCTTATTCTTAGTGAGGCCCATTTACTAGCTAAGCACATAACTTACAGTAATACAGGATACTAAATGATGCCCTAAGCTTGCACCTGAGACAAGAAAGGTTAAAGTGACTTGCTCCATGAAGACCAAGAGATGGATCTGAAAACCTGGTTGTCCCAATTTGCAGCCTGCTGATCTAGTCACCCTGCTACTTGTCCAGGCCATGCTATGGAATCAAGGCCTACAAACAAACAAACAAAAATAAAACCAAACCATGTAATTTGAGACAAAAATATGTTAGGTAATTATCTAAGTTCAATTTTTCCTCAAGGAAAAATAAAAATAGATTGTCTCTAGGCTGAAGATCTGCCCAGTATTCTCAGAGGCTGTGGTAACAAATATTTTTTTTTCTCTGTCCTAGAAAAAATAAAGCTTTTTTTTTTCATTTTTATTTTTTTTCTTAAACTCCAATCAAGACCATTGCAGGTAGGGTCGTCTCCCTTATTCTCATCATAATTGTCCTGAAATCTACCACATAATACAGATGTGACCATCTCTGGGAAAAGGTGACTAAAGTCTCCAAAAACAAAAAAAAAGAGGTTTTAATGAATTCGCTTAGAGAAAACATTTTGAAATACAACAGTCCAAACCCCATTCTTTATATGAAAAAATTAAAAACTTACAGAAGTTCAAATATGTAACTTTTGCAGACTGCTTATGGACCCATGACATGAAAAATTGACCATTCTCAACATTTTGTATCTGAGACTAGTCACTTTTTCCCAGAGATGGTCACATATTTTGACAACACGTCATCTAATTGTTCCTAAAGAAGGAATGTGGATCATTGTAAATCAGATTTAGGGAGTCCTTTTACTAAGGTGCGCTAACAGATTTAGCACTTGCTAATGATTAGCACATACTAAATGATAAGATGCTCATAGGAATATAATGGGCATTGTATCATTTAGCAGATGCTAATCATTAGTGTGTGCTAAATCTTTTAGTGCACCTTATAAAAAGACCCCTGAAACTTTACCAAACCCAATGCAGAACTGGTGAAATTGTGCTGAAACGCACCTTCTGAATAAATGAAAGAAAAGGAAGTGATGAAGACTCATATCAAGAAATGAAAACCAAAATACATCCTTCAGCAAAGCAGCATTGCAGTTCTCTAGGGAAGATAAGTCACTACAATACAATCCATTCACGTGAACTATAGGAGGATGATAGAATATGTGATGTATGAATTTTATGTTGCTTGCATCATTCTTTTCTTGATCTGTATGAGACTGTATAAATTAGAAAACTTAATAAAAATTGTAAAACAAGAATAGCAAAACAGGTAACAGGTTTTCTTCCTGTTTACCTGAGCTATGCTAAATAAGAAATTTGTTATGTTTACTGTTCCCCTTTATAGTGGAAATTATATTCATATGCTGAGTTGTTACGCTGAGCTGTGTGGGTGTCCTCCACTGGCATTCCTACTAGGGGACTGGTACATCAGTGACGATTTTTTAGTCATGAGGGGACAGACAGGTCTCCTTGCCCCTTTTGAGTGGGATCGTAGTGTTCATAATCCAGATGCACTGGCAGAAATGCAGTTTAGAGGATACGTTGCTGGGAAAGCAGGGCAGCAGGATAATCGCAAAGGCACATTTGCTAGCAAAGTGTATATGATGATGATGTGAGAAAGTGCATAGGCAAACCGTAGTTCCCCTTAATGCACATCCTCCCTGGGTAGGGTTACCATACATCCGGATTTCCCTGAATATGTCTTTTTTTTTTCAGGAGGTCTAGGCGTTTTTTTTCCAGCCTGCCTGTTTGTCTGGGTTTCTGGGCAGGTGGGCTGGTAGGCAGGCCTCAGGTGCCCTCCATGAAACGTACCTTAATGTGCCCTGGTGTTCTAGTGAGTGCTTCTTCAGAGCAGGAAAGAACCCAACTCTTTCCTGTCTGCTTCTGCTGACCTGCTCACTGCCACGACTTCAAATGGTGGTCTTGCAAGACTTCCATGGAAGCTGTGCAAGGCCACCATTTGAAGTCTTGGCAGCCATTTTGAAGCAGCAGTAGCAGAGAGCAGGTCAGCGGCAGTGGGCAGGAAAGAGTGAGGTTCTTTATTGCCTCAAAGAACCCACCACTAGACCACTAGGGCGCATAAGGTATGTTTGAGGATGGCACTTTGACTCAGGGCGGGAGGGGAGGTGGATGGATGGATGGATGGATGAAGTCATGTGGGTGGGTCATTGAAGTGTGCATGGGTGGAGGGAGGGAGCTGTAAAAAAGGTAGGTGGAGCTTGGGTGCAGGGAGGCAGGGGGCTCGAACAAAATTGGTAAGGGGGACGTACATGGGGGGAAGGGAAAGGGGAAAATACAGCACATGGACAGAAGGGGATGGACAGGAGAGGAGAGGAGAGGGGGATATACTGCTTATGGATGGGAAGGAAAGAAAAGGGAGATATGCTGCTCATAGATGTTTACATTTTTGGAAATGTATATCTTTTCTAAATTTGAATTTAACAATGTACAGAAGAAAATGCATTTCTGCTACTTTTACCAATATTTTCACTGCTTCTAGAATCTGGCTTTCTTGAGGGGCCAAGGTGACTATGCAGCATGGCACAGTGGGGTGGGGCAGGGGTGGAACTGGGGCTGGAGTGGGGCGCAGCAGCATTTTATTTTTATATGTCTTCTTTTTTGTCGCCACAAATATAGTAACCCTATCCCTGGGCCACTTAACTGGCCCGAAACGTGGAAGCCTAGGCATGGCCCAGATCTGGGAGAATAAATCTTCTGAGCATGGGAGAATCAGAGATGCACTGTTGGAAGCTGAAGGAAGACTTCTCTGCCTTGCCAATGGTGACTGAAGATAGACTTTGTTCTCTGCCAGTGGTAAATCAGGGGAGCCTCAAAAGCTGGTCAGTCATAGCTGGAGTGTTGCTGAGAAGGAGTTTGAGTACTACAGCCTGCAAGGTAAAACAGGCCTTTATAAGCCACATTGAGCCTGCAAATAGGTGGGAAAATGTGGGGTACAAATGCAACAAATAAATAAATATACAAGAAGCAGAGACTGCTAGAGAAGTGGCAGAAATTGCTTGAATCTGTTTTTATGTCTGTCAGGCCTGTTAGAGACCAGGCCTTTGTGATGGTTACATTTAAGGATTCCTTATGATGAACTGACTTGCCTGTCTGAGAAAAAAGCAGGCTTATGATATAGAGTGAACCCAACTGCATGAACAAAAGCATAATAAAGACTTCTCTTCTAGTTTAAACTGTCTGCTGCCTGTAAATGTGAGGGGCCCACGCCTGCTGCCAAATGAGTCCTGAAAAAAAGTATTCACATTGCAGCCACCATGACATTTTTGCTTTACAGTGTTTAAAGGCATACACATACTTCAGCTCATTAAGAGCCCAACATTTGAATCTAAAACCCAGTGGCTGTGTGACTTTAAATTGGTTTGTTTCACACAGGCTTAAGCATGTATTACCTTTACTGTTAGGTGGCTTACTGAACATTTCCTGCCTGTAGGTTAATTCAGAGTAAAATGTGAAAGAAAAACTTAGGGGATAATTCTATAAGGAGCCGCCTACATGTAGCCAACAAAAATGCATGCAAATGTCAGTCTTCATCATGTACTAGCATTTCTTGACAATACACATGTAAATGACCATTTTCCAGCAATGTATTATTCTGCAAGTACATGCCAATATTCAATAGCTTATACTTTGCAGGTGGGTGTTCATATGGGTGGAGTTTGGGCTTAGCACAGGTGCGACCTCACCTTGAGTAATTTATTTATTTTATTTTAAAAACTTATACCCTGCTTACATTCGATGCGTCTGCCAATAAAAACATATATATTAAAAACAAAAACTGTACACCACCTTGTGTGAATTTCTTTATAAAGGTGGTTAATAAATCCCAATAAATCAATCAATAAATAAATAAAAGTAGCATAAAACTACGAACAAAACATCAGGTAACACTGCTGGCACATCATCTTAACTGTTCCACATCTTTCTCTCCTGAAACTATCCACCAAAATACGCCTGAACAAAAAAATCATTGGGCCCTTTTACTAAGCTACAGTAAGTACTAAGGTGTGCTTACTGCATGTGAAAAATCACTACCGCGGGCCGTGCTGGAGGCGTGTTTGGGGGCAAGAGTAGGCATTCCCAGTGCTAAATGGTTAGTACAGCTGTATCACTGTGTGCTAACCAATAAGCCTGCGGTAAGCTCGGGAGCTCTTCTAGCCTAAAAAATAGGTGTCAGTAAGGGTTCCCATGCTAATGGCCACGTGCTAATTGAGAAAGTATTGCATCACATTAGTAGAGAAAATAGGAATTGCAGCCTTTTCACAGCCAAGCTAAAAGTGGCTTCAGCGTGTGGGAAACCTACTTGCTAATCATAGCGCAGGCCACTTTTTAATAAAGCTTATTAAAATGGGACTTGATATACTGCCTTTCTGAGGTTTTTGCAACTACATTCAAAGTGGTTTACATATATTCAGATATTTATTTTGTACCAGGGGCAATGGAGGGTTAAGTGATTTGCCCAGAGTCACAAGGAGCTGCAGTGGGACTCAAACTCAGTTCCCCAGGATCAAAGTCCACTGTGCTAACTACTAGGCTACTCTTCCACACCTGTGTTTTTATTAATTTCTTAAACTGCAAAACAATTGCACACAGACATAACTGACCAGGCAAAGCGTTCCACATTAATCTAGGTATGAGCATTTATACAAGCTCTACGACTGTAGTATGTAATAGTGCCTAAAATAAAGGCATAATTTTGATCTTTTACGGTAGTATTCTATAAAGAAATGTAAGTGTCTACATTTCCTTATAGAATAGGTTCCAAACAGGTGCATTCTTGGCATCTATAAAAAGACTCCCCTTTCGAAATGATTTTCATAGATAGCAATTCCATAAAGGTCACCCAAATTTGAACGCTAGCATACATCATACTGAGCATTAATTCTATAACAGCATCTCGGTGTCCAGATTCCCTTATAGAAAGAAAATGTAGGCATTTGCGCTCCAACATTCTTTCTAGGATTGATCACAGGATGACCATTAATCTTTCTAAGATGAACCCCTTTTGCGGGCAATAGAATAGGCCTCTAGGGACAGATCTAATAACTGTCCGCGATATTCCGCCTTAAGCCTACATATGGCAATCTATTTTTGCAGATAAGATTTGCAGTTTAGAGGTCATTATTGATTCTGCTATTACTATAGAGGGTAAGGTGAATGTGGTGATTTAGAAAAGCTTTTTAGTGTAAGATCATTGAGACAACTTTGACCATATCTAGCTCATCCAGATCTACAGAAAGTTATACAGGCAGTTATCCCATACCACATGGATTACTGCAAAATTGTTTGGGATATTTGGGATATTTTCAAATGAGCCAAACTACTTCTGCCAAGTTAATTACAGGTAGTAAAAGATAGGCCAGGCTACTCCCCTGCTTCTTGCCCTGCCTTAGTTACCCATTAGACATAGAATGGTAGTGACCTTTCTTATTTGGGACCTTAATCGTGGCAGTACTGTCCCCTTAGGAATTTCAGTTCACAGCTAGATAATCGTTTAAAGCCTCTCTGTCATCGAAGGATTTGAATCTATTGAGGTTTAAGCGTAGATTAGAAGAAAATTATTTAAGCTTTCAGAAGAAACTCGAAATATGGATTTTTAAGCTTTGAGTACAAGGTTCTTGACTATCCTGCTTATAATCGAACGAAAAAAACGCCCAAGAGTCGACCTAAATCGGGAGATGGACGTTAATCTCACAAAAACGAGTAAATCCATATAATCGAAAGCAATGTTTCAGTGCGCCCGTGTCGCTCGTACGTGGACGTAAAAACGCCCAAATAAGAGGCGTGTCGGGGGCGTGTTAGGGGCGGTGATACGACGTGGACGGGTACAATGTATAACGAATAGCGAAATGGCTCTGGTTGAGCGGGAAGATGGGCGTAATATGATGGACCCGAAATAAAAGCGACCAGAGCAAGGGGGAAAGCGTCTTTAGACCCATTAGCGATTGTGTGTAGTTGGAGAGTGGCGATATTGTTGGTGGAAGAGCTGAAGTGGTGGTTGCAGAGAGAAAGCCGAGCGTGTTGAGTACCTGTGACGGTCGTCTGTGTGCCCTGCCTCTTTTTGTGTCTTACCCTTTCACCGTTGTTCCTTACTCCTACTCCTTTGCTCCATCGCCCCCTTCCCCTCCCCCTATCCCTCCCCATTCACTCTTCCCACGTGTATACTCTATTCCCTGACCTCCGTTTGTCTCTGTGTGCCTGTACTGTTTGGCGAGTGAGTGGCCAGAGGGCGTGGTGGCTGGAAGTGACAGATCTGTGTGTGTTGCTGTTTGTTTGACTACTAGTCCTAATACTTGCACTGGTGGTGGGGATATGGATGCACTTAATGCACTTGTGGCATGCATGCTACACGAAGAGGCCACCCACCGCAGGAGGTATTCACGGCCCCGAGTGTTTAGGCCCCGCACCACCTTCCTACAACTCACTGACCAGCAGTGTCTAACAAGTTTCAGGTTTGATAGGGCCACCATTCGTCAGCTGTGTGAGCAGCTGACACCCCTCCTTCAGCCCCAGACACGTAGGAATAACCCCATCCCTGCCCACCTCAAAATCACTTCCGCTCTCTCTGTCCTGGCCACTGGCAGTTTTCAATCCGTATTAGCTGCTAACACAGGCCTCACCCAGGCTTCTATTTCACACTGTCTCACCCAGTTCCTGGATGCCTTCATGACTCACACCTCACACTACATCACTTTCCCCACCACCCCCCAGGCCCTGCACAACAACATGGCCGCCTTCTATGCTGTTGCTAGATTCCCCTCGGTCATCGGTGTGATAGACTGCACACACGTAGCCCTCAGACCCCCCCGGGCACACGAAGCCACCTACAGAAATAGGAAGGCATTTCATTCTATGAACATGCAAGTTGTATGTGATGCCCAGGGGGAGATATTAGACGTGTGTGCCAGGTACCCCGGCTCCAGCCACGATGCCTACATCCTACAGCACTCGGGCATCTTCCGCAGGTTCGAGCGAGGGGAGTTCATTGGTGGATGGCTACTAGGTAAGTGCAACATGCATGTACCACCCATACTAGACCTCCTCCACTGGGCAACCCTCCGCCCTGGCTTCCTCCACCACAACCCACTATCCAAATCCCCCCGCCCCCCCCTGTACCTGCTCCAAGCGATACACACTCATCTATCTCATTCTGCTTTTCTGCAAAGGTGACCGAGGCTACCCGCAGAGGACATGGCTTATGACCCCCCTGATCCACCCACAACCAGGGCCAGAAGAAACCTACAACAGGAAACATCGCAGCACCCGGGGGATCATTGAGCGCACCTTTGGTTTATTGAAAAACCGCTTCCGCTGTCTGGACCGGTCTGGAGGAGAGCTGCTCTACAGTCCAGAAAAGGTGGCCAAGATCTTTGTGGCGTGCTGTATGTTACACAATTTGGCCCAGCGCAGAGGACAGCCTCTCCCAGAGGAGCCACAGCCACCACCAGAAGAGGCCCCAGATGAGCTGGAAGAGGAGCCCCCTCCACCCCCAGCCCACAGAGCAGAGCTCAATGCCTACCAGCTTGGCGTAAGAGCAAGACAAAGACTCATTGAAACAAGTTTTAGGTGAATGTAAGTGAACATTTATTTTGTACATACAGTGCATATGTGTTTGGTCACCACCACCACCACCACCCCCCTCCCACACCCACCCCCCTCCCACCAACCCTCACCCTACAGCATGTCCCATCATTTTCCCCTTCCCTTCCCCCGTCCCCTCCTACCCCTCCCACGCCCTTCCTTTGCAGCTGGTGCTGCATGGGAAGTCTCTTCTGAGCTGCTGCTCCCAGTGTCCTCCTCCCTATCCCCACGGCAGCCTGTGGCTTCGGCTGCACCATGGAAATCGGGCCACCTTCTTGCTTCTGTGGTCTGGCCACAGGACCCAGAATGGGAGCAGATTGCGCGGGTGCTGCAGGAGTGGGTGCGGAGGCTGAGGAGCGCAATGCCCACCTCTTAGCTGGTGGTTGCTGGTGGTCAGTGGAGGAAGATGTTGATGGCAGGGGCTGCTCCAGCAGCACGGGGGCTGGAGTAGGCGCGGTGCCCTGAGGGCGCAGGTGTTGGATGCTCTGCTCCAGCCGTCTCAGTTGCTGGAGCACCTCCTGGTGGCCTTCACGGTGCGCCTGGGGGAGTTCCTGGTGTGCTCGCTGCTGTGCCTCCAGTGCTTGGCGCTGCAGCTCCAGTTTCTGCTGGCGGTACTCCTCCAAGCGCACGTTGTGGCGGAGTAGCTCCGTGGCCAGCCGCAGGAGTTGCCTCCTTTGGCCGGATGGCCTCTGGCGGGGAGCTGGGCCCTCCTCCTCCTCAACAAAGTCCTCTGGTGCTGGAGGTGCGGCCTCTGCTGGTGCAGGTGGTGGTGGTGGTGGTGGTGGCAGAGGCTGGACAGCTGGTGCAGGTGGTGGTGGTGGTGGCAGAGGCTGGACAGCTGGTGCAGGTGGTGGTGGTGGTGGCAGAGGCTGGACAGCTGGTGGTGGTAGAGGCTGGACAGCTGGTGCAGGTGGTGGTGGACGCGGAGGATGCACAGCTGGTGCAGGTGGTGGAGGCTGGACTGCTGGTGCTGCAGGCTGTGGAGGTTGAGGCTGGACGGATGGTGTAGGGCATTGGCCTTGCAGGCCACTAGGGCCAGCCTCCTCTGAGTCTTCACCTGTATAGCACAAGAGTGAGGAATAGTGTTGGTGCAAATAACCCACTTTTGTCTTTCAGCATTCATATACATTGGTATGTCCCCCAACCTGATGACCCAGCAAAGAGATGGTGAGGAGGAATGGAATTGACACGGGTACAAAAGAGAGAGGCCCGCAGGCAGCTGGGTAGAGGTGGTGGATGAGCAGCCAAGAGAAGGACACCACTCACAACGTTGTGCTCAAGCTGTTAGTTGTATAATTGTTAAATTGAACAACATTGCAGCATGTGTTGTGTTACTACTGACTTGCTAAACTGCATAGGACTGCTTTATGACCCCCATTACAGGCTCCTTCAGTTGAATGCATGTGGCCCACACTGAGTAGAGCACAGAGGTCACAGGAGGAACTAGGCACAGTTTGGTAATGGGAAAATAGGAGGGAGTAGTAGGGAAGGACGGCCCCCAGAGTTCTGCCACAGTAGTAACCTACACACACCCATAGGAGCCAACTGGAAAGTAGTATTGGGGGTGCTAAGCCCAGTGACCAACACTCCTCCCTGCACAGCTACATGATCTTTCCTCAATATTGGGGGTGCTCACACACACACACAGCACCCACCCTGTCTGCTTGCTCCTATAATACACATGACCACTACCACTACTCAAATAGAGCTTACAATTAATTCTATACATATGGGCACACAGGACAAGTAAGAGGAAACCCAATGACAACGGTAGGGATAGGGAGTAAGGGTAGAGAGCTAGTGAGTAGGGGTTACCAGGTCACAACAGCATCATAAAGGTGGCCTGTTAATATACAGAAAGACAGCCAGAGATACTCCCCCCCCACCCCCACCTACCTCCCTCCTCCTGCCCCCCACTCCTCACCTCCCTCCCCCTCACCCCAACTTCTATAACACAAGTGTACTGCAGCACAACAGATACCCCAACTGCATAATGAAACACCTACCTGAGTCCTCAGCCTGGCCCGAGGTGTCCATGGAGCCAATCCCGTGGATGCCCTCCTGGGGTAGGAGGGAGTACACCATCAGCTCCATGGGTGTAAGGTTGGCAGTGTCATTGCCTGGGGGATTGGCCCCTGCCTTCCTCCGAACATCCCTCCTCAGCTTCCGCCACTTCCTCTTGCAGTCCTCCACGTCTCTCCCAGCATGGAAGACAGCATTCAGGCTGTCCCGTACTGCCTCCCATTCCCGCTGCTTTACTGTTGCTGCCAGCCTCTGCCCTGTGGGAGCAAACAGACTCCGGTGCCGCTGTACAATTTCTTGTACCAGGAGCTCCACCTCTGCCTCGAGAAAATTACCCTTCCGGGTCGGCGGCATGCGTGGTGGCATTGTACCAATGGGGTTTTCGAAAATACGGAGTGGGCGTTTATATAGGCGCCAAGAACGCCCATTGAGACGGGGGAATAGGCGTTTCTGATTTGGGCGCTACTTTTTCAATTATACACATAATTCCTAAGCGTGCCCAGCTCAGATAGCGATTAGGAACACATGGTTTCGATTATGAGTAGATAAGTATGGGCGTCTCCACCTGCCTTCCCTTTCTTCATTGCCATTTTACCTGCCATTTCCTGCACTGAGACCTTGCCGGTTGTTCGTAATAATCATTTACAGGGTTTTACCCTCACTTAGCATGCTTGGGTACACCTGTGTATTTAGGGGGGGGGGGGGAAATTATTGTTGGCCCTCAGCCACCACACCTTCCGTTTCCTCTCTTCCACATCGCCTGATGCTCCCTTCCTTTCTCCCATTCTCTCTGCCTGGTTGTAGCAGGCAGTGTGTGGGGGCCACGAATTTGCTACACTCACCCCAAATCAAGCACCCCTCGGTAAGGGTCATTTCAATCAGGGAGATGTGCAGCTAATGTTCCAGAAGATAAAAGGCGCACTACACAGTCTTGAAACAGACGTTCATGGTAAGCTCTCGTTTGTCTGCCACCCACCTCTTCTCTTTGTGCTCATAGTCAAGGAGTGTGCATTCACTGTATGTATGTAGTCTGGAGTCAGATGTTAGGTAGCTCTGTTTTCACCAGGTTCCTGTGCACTGTACTGTGGGGTTGGCAGGTCCTCAGTGGTGTGGGCCAGCTGTTGGAGGTGCTGTATTGGTTCCCGGTAGCTTCCATCTTCCTCGTTTATGTGGTGTACCCCAGTCCCCATTTATGAAGTGGCCACCCATTCTCAAGGTCCATAGGCGGGGGAGGGGAGAATGATTAATGCAATGGATGTGTATAGCACTTTATGCAACACCTTCCTAAATTGCTCCATAGGTAGTAGGGTAGGGAACATGCACATTACATTGTTTTTAATCGGTAGCCTGGACAAAATAATCGAGGTGGCTACAGGTAGTGCCACTGAGGCCTATGACGTGGTGGTGAGGGAAAGGGGTGTGTGTACAGGTACCAACCCAAAGTAACTGGTGGTGGATAAAGCCTGGTGGCTGCTGTGGCCTAGTGGTTAGAGCACCAGCCTTATAATCATAAGGTTGCTGGTTCAAATCCCACCTAAGGCAAGTCACTTCAGAGACAAAGTTGGACACAAACCCAGAATACTTGAATGTAACACACCTTGGTTCACTACTGGAGAAAGTGTGATCACACCTGCAAATAATGAGCACCATTTTTATTTGTGCCCTTCCCTAACACAAGTATTACATTGCAACTGTGATGAAGTAACCATCCATCTATTGGGTTTCCCATTGTTTCCCTTTTGCTCCTCAGCATTATATACCATAGCTGATGTATTCAATGTGAAAATATGAGCCAGCTGTTTGTAGGTCCTTCTTGGGCCCCCCCCCCCCCCCCACCCCACCAATGTGGCTTGTGGGTAAAGATATGTGTCCATCAGACAGCAAACACTGTGTATGTGGTACCTGGAGTTATGTGGAAGTGTGTACCTGGCAGATCACACGTGGTACAATATTCATCTCTTATTGATGGCACTCTGTATTGTGGGTCAGTATGGTGGAGGGGAGGGAGGAAGGGAGAGAGAGATGCTGGCTGGCCATTTTTATTCATGAACACAAATATCCAGCCAGCCTCCCCGGCCCAACCCCCCTGCACATATATAGCCATGCAGGTTGGAATGAACAGGTGGCGTTCTGTCTGGCCAACATTCTCAGACATACATCACCTTCTCATTCACACAGCACATTTAATGCTATGCATATTGCTGCCTCCTTCCTCTCAACTCAACAGCACCATTTGGTGATATGTAATGCACAAGGGAGACAAACACACACACACACACCCTGATAGTTATATTACAACAAACATTTATTTCCCCCCCCCCCACCCCCACCCCTACAAAATAACCCCAACAATGCCCTCCTCCCCCCCACAACTCCCCACACACCCCAACATTTCCCTCCCCCCACACACACAACCCCAACAATTCCCTCCCTCCCCCCACACACACAACCCCAACAATTCCCTCCCTCCCCCCACACACACAACCCCAACAATTCCCTCCCTCCACCCACACACACAACCCCAACAATTCCCTCCCTCCACCCACACACACAACCCCAACATTTCCCTCCCTCCCCCCCCACACACAACCCCAACAGGCCCCCCCTATTTAAATTAAGGGCGGCCACGCCCTCTTAGTAAGGCCCTCTGTAGCAGGGCAATGAGCAGCCCCAGCAGTACCCTTAGTGGGCCCTGGAGCTGCTCATTGCCCTGCCGTAGGGCTGTCACCTCCTGCAGCAGCTGTTGCTGGCCAACTAGAAGTTGCTGCTGGCCAACTATAAGTTGGTGCTGGCCATCTACCAGCTGCTGCAGGAGGCGCACTACCGTAGCCGGGCCAAAGGCTGGAGGTGGCCCAGGGGACACGGAAGATGGCCCAGGGGATGGAGGTGGGCCAGGGGACACAGAAGCTGGCCCAGGGGATGGAGGTGGGCCAGGGGACACAGAAGCTGGCCCAGGGGATGGAGGTGGGCCAGGCGATGGCGCTGCAGGTGGGGAGGGAGAGCCCTCATAAGGAGCTGCAGGTGGGGAGGGGTCCTCAGGAATGTCTATGATGAGGACTCCCTCCTCCGAGTCCGAGTCCTCCTCTTCTCCCTGGTGGGCCGCCTCCTGGCCTGGCTGCTGCTCCTCCTCCTCCTCCATGTGCCCCTCCTCCTGCTCCTCCTGCTCCTCCTGCTCCTCCTCCTCCTCCTCCTCCTCCTGGAGGTGGTGGCCCTCCTCATCTTCCCGCTCGGCTTCCTGCTGGTGGAGCCCTGTGTATGTAAAAGGAGTGTGATTGAGATCAGTGCATACAACATGGCTTGCATAGTGCAGTAGCTGGGTGGCGTGAGGCAGGGGATGGGGCAGGGTGTGGTAAGGCGTAGCCTATGCCCATGGGGAATGAGCTGCATCAGATGACATGACACAGAACCCTGGACCCTCCTCTGATACACACCACGCAGGACATGTTGCCATACCAAATTCATTGCTGACCAGCATGTTTGCATTGTGAGATGCAACGAGGGGTTGATGGGCAGTTGTTGTAGGAGTTATTGGGGGGGGGGGGGCAGTGGGAAGGGTGTTGAGCACAATTCTTTTATGTGAGTTAGGCCATAACATGCAGTAAAAGTAGGGCCTCAGGCAACTGTACCAGGACACACTAATCAGCCACCACAGTAAGGGGAATAGTAAAGTGTGGCATATCATCTCATTCATCTCGGGGGGATGGTCGGACGTTGCAAGCACGCTCATGGGAGAACCCCTGCAACCTGCATCCTTGATCTGGGACAGATATGGTATTACTAGGTGGCTATTAGGCACATGGGAAGTGATATTGTACAACACATTTGCTTTATTCATGAAATGTATGTAGTAATCTGTACAGGTGTCCTGTTTTTGAATACTTACGGCGAGCCCTGAGGTGCCTTCGCACCGCCCGGATGACGTCGGGCCTCTCCCGCCTCACCCTGCGGAACCGCCTCCGCAGGGACTCGAGGTCCCGGTGGACTCCAAAGCGTCTGTAAGATATAAGTTTGGAGAGCAGGGGTCAGGGGTGTTGGTCCTTTTTGTCCTCTGCACACATTCATTTGCTATTCACATACCAGAGAGAGAGGGTCTACAGTGTTGGGGGGGGGGGGCACCTCCATTGGTAGTGAATCATAGGAGCCACCTTTTTTCCATTTTGGGGGGTGGAACCCCCAGTGGAGATGACCCCTCCCTCCATACATATTTGATATTGGGGGTGGGGTGGTGAAGCACCCACAGCAGCCACCGAGTTGGTTCCTATGCAGATGATGCCAGAGAGGTGGGCATGAGGCCAGACAGTACCGTTTGTATACATTATAATGTATGCTTGTTAAACTACTTTATATGTGTTATCATGACCATGTTATAAAGTATGGTATAGGTTTCATTGGTCTCATGCTTCCACTATTCGGAGGCTCCAAAGAGGGGTTGGAAAATGTGGCCTTCACATAACTAACGAAATTGTCACATAACACTAATAGAATAGTCACATACCTAACCTAACGAAATACATTCTTGTAGGGATGTGGGAATGGTGGTCGTTTCAATAACATACAAATTATTGGTGATTGTGCATGTTCCTATATTACTCATGATCCTTGCATGGACACTCCAGTTACTGCTGGTAACATTGATGACGGAGCTGTTATATGTGTAGGTACAGGAGGGGAGGGGGGTTGGGCCATAACCTTACCTCTCTAACCTTTCCCGGATGCGGGACCAGGCTCGCATGGCCTGCAGCCTGGGGGGCAGGTGATGGTGCTGAATGAAGAGCCTGTGCCGGTGCCTTACACACAGCCGCACCAGCATCAGGCTCTCCTCCTGCCCGAAGTTGGGTTCCCTTCGTTGTGCCATTTTTCCACGTGTTGGAAAAGAAGTGCCTTATATAGACGACCTTGCGTGAGGGACGTCGTTTCATGCACAGCTCCATATATGGATGACCATTCCATATATGGCCCCTATCAGCACGTGGACGCCCTCGTAAGCATAGACGTCTTTGACGTGCACATGCCTGCAGGAGTGTGAAACGTGGCTTCTATAGATGAGTATGACGCACCCCACCCGACCCTTTTCACATATACACAATATACATTTACTGCATGTTCAGTAGGTGTACAGTGCATGCAGATCCGCACATTCAGATGGGCACATATGATGAATGTATGGGTGGAGCAGCATGATATGTCTGTAGTTGACACATATATGCGTTCGTCATATATTTCCGTACCTGGATGGCCTGAACAACATGTACTGTACTTGCGATACACCTATGTACATTATTTTACACACCACGTGATTTGGTCGTTTGCACCTGCAATAGTCGACCGTGTTAGGGCGCCCAATTTAGTCACGCTTATGCGCTCGTCATTTGATTGTTTTCTTACAGGGATAATCGATTATCGAAAACCGCCCACACTATTTTTCCATTATACAGGTCTATTTTTGGACGTTATCGTAAGAACGCCCTAATTTGTACTTGGACGATCTTTCCATTTTGCCCCTCTATATATACACATTGCTGGGTGTGCTCAGCTTAAAAACAATATACTTGAGGGTTTTACTATTGTATTATTTTAAGTTAGGGTTGTTTTAGTCTTTCTATTTTAAATGTAAACCACCTTGAACCAGTTAACTGGAAGAAATGGTATCAAATATCATGTTAGCTTTATATTCCCCCTTTAACATTTTAATGATACCTCTTTGCTATATTCATGCTTTCTGTTCACAATTAGGTAGTGGATTTTGTGACTAAAAATAATCACCTCATAAACCAGTCTTGGCTAGAACCTCTCACCCAGCTGCTTTTATTCCCTGCTTCTGTTGGGTACTTTAAGATGTGGGTTAGATGAAACCCAGTGCAATTGAAAGCTTCCCCACAAACTCATGAATTTAGCAAATTTGGTTACAACATATTGCTTTTCTTTTTCCGACCGAAACCATGATTGATTGAAACCCCTTATCTTGTAAACATACAAAGCTAAATTAGAGAAAAGGTCATCATGTCAGTAAACAGTGTTCTAGCTTTGCTTTAAAGGAAGAAAATATACATTTATGTGTAAAGTTAAATCAAGGTGTGTCATCATCAGATTTCTTGTACCATCTTCCTAGTGTTTTGTCTTATCGCTTCTTTTATACAGATTATATATTCATGTAGGAGACCTTGCTAATATATTTTCATTTATGCATGTTAGAGAAAAGTCAAAGCTTTGATACATGTTGTGATGAGGCATCAGATCACTTGAACAGGCCTAATCAAAGAACAAGCCTTTTCTAATGAATAGCTGCTTCTTTGCCCCACCAAAGAATTTCCCCAAGCCAATCTCAATATATTGTCACATACCAACTGCATAAAATGGGTCCATTCATCCTTTTGACCTGGAAACCTAAACTCAGAAATTCACATAACACCAAGAGAGGTACAACATTAGCAAGAGTACTGGGGTTCTCTTAACATCTTTATGAGGGAGTGAGTGGTATAGCAGCAAGTGTCCCTAGGAGTACTCCCTCATTGAAGATGAAGGTTAGCCACATTCTGGCAGGTGGTGCTAGTCTTCTGAGGCTGAGTCAGAGGGGCAGGCTTAAACCAGGCTGGGGTCAAAAGCTCCCTGGCAAAACAGGAGAGAGAGAGAGGCTTCAGATGTCTTCAAGAGAGAGAGACCCAAGTGTAGAGGCTTCCAGGAGGAAGGCTCTGAGGCAAGAAGACTCCTGTCTAAGCTGAGCCATAGTACCTGAGGAGAGGACCAGGAAAGTAGTGTGGCTCAAGTTTAAGGCTTCAGAGATTTTGTGGGAAGACTGGCAAGGTAGGAGACACCTTGAATTACATTCTGAAAGTACTTGCTTTTGGTGTATGTCCAGAGGAAATCTAGGAAGGGTTAATGGACATTATATTGGGCTAGGATGGAAGCCAGCCCTAAATAGAGAGTGCTGACAGTGATATATGAGGAACCAGAGAGAAATAAAGAGACTGTACTGTGCTGGACAAAAGCCTGTGAAGTAACATGGACAGAGGCGTAGCTAGGTGGTGTGCAAGGGGAGCAGCTGCTCCTCCAAATGGATTTTGGAACAATCAGAGTGTGAAATTTCCCTTACCACTACTGGTTGTGATTTTAGAAGCGGTAGGCACCATGCACACTGTAAATCAGCATACACTTACAACCAGTGATTTTATAACAGGTGTTATACATAATGACTGGGGTCAATTTTGCCTAAAGTTAGGAGCTGATACTGCCCTAAATTTATATGTTCAAATACCAATTATTTAACAAGCCAATTATTGACTCTAATTACCTTGTTATTCAATTAAATTGCACATGCAAATTGGGCATGTGCCCACATTTGCATGCATAATTTTTAGCGGCTTTTATAGATTAGGGTGTAAGCCCCCAATTCTATTTATAGTGCTCAAAATTGTGTATGCAGTTTATTTGCTTAGGGGTCATTTTACCTAGCTGCAGTAAAAAGGGCCCTGTGAATGCGTTGGGGGCCATTTTTACTGTGCGCCAGGGCCCTTTTTACCACAGCATTAAACTTTTGAATCCATTGTTTCTGAGGTTTGTCCAGCCTTCCTCCATTCCCACGTCCTTGTGTATTGTAAGATTATTCTTACCATGTGGCCATGCGAGGGGGGGGGGGGGGGAAGCACTTACTGCCACCCAATGCCAATGTATACTTCAAAGAATTTTGCCATCAATATTTACATCTTCTTCAAATCAGGCATATTTGTGAACTGACTTCTTGCAGTTTGAGCTTAACTGCTTAATTGACTCTCTCTCTGTGTATGTAAACAAATATACACCAGAGTCTGTAACGCCTCTTCGGTACTATGTAAGCCACATTGAGCCTACAAATAGGTGGGAAAATGTGGGATATAAATGTAACAAATAAATAAATATATATATATTAATCCGCAAACAAATCTTTTCCGGAGATGGGAAGGCGGTAGAACGAGAGGACATGAAATGAGGTTGAAGGGGGGCAGCCTCAGGAAAGATGTCAGGAAGTATTTTTTCACGGAGAGGGTGGTGGATGCTTGGAACGGAATTCAAACATGCGTGGGATATGCATAAAGGAATCCTGTGCAGAAGGAATGGATCCTCAGAAGCTTAGCCGAAATTGGGTGCCGGAGCAGGTGGGGGGAAGAGGGGTTGGTGGTTGGGAGGCGAGGATAGTGGAGGGCAGACTTATACGGTCTGTGCCAAAGCCGGTGATGGGAGGTGGAACTGGTGGTTGGGAGGCGGGAAGTACTGCTGCGCAGACTTGTACGGTCTGTGCCCTGAATAAAGCAGGTACAAATCAAGGTAAGGTTTACACATATGTTTGTCTTGTTGGGCAGACTGGATGGACCGTGCAGGTCTTTTTCTGCCGTCATCTACTATGTATATGTTACTATGGATACCCTGACGCTCATCATGAGATCTCAGCACAGAAGCAGAACTGGCATGAAGCCAGGGAACAGATTCTGGAATAAGACTACAAATCAGGAATGAAGGGTCACAGTAAGGAACTGAAGCACCAGGCAAAGCTAGAGTGGAGTTGACCAAGCTCTGCAGGCAAAGATTGGGTATATATAAATTAGTGGAGGAGTGGCCTAGTGGTTAGGGTGGTGGACTTTGGTCCTGAGGAACTGAGTCCAATTCCCACTTCAGACACAGGCAGCTCCTTGTGACTCTGGGCAAGTCACTTAACTCTCCATTGCCCCATGTAAGCCGCATTGAGCCTGCCATGAGTGGGAAAGCACAGGGTACAAATGTAATAAAAATATATTGACTTTTATGTGGGCATTTTTTCTGGCGTACTTTGTGCTGACACGAGCAGACAAGATTTTAGTATTGATGCTTTATTTATTATCCATATTTATAAACATCTTGTTGGCTTCATAAGAACCCCTGAGGAAGGCTTGGGAGCTGAAACACGGCCTATGTTGGGTTCAGTTTGTCGACATAATAAATGTTTCCTTGATCATCTTGAAGATTGTGGTTGGCTTCTTCCACCTTTGGGGATATACTGCCACCCATAGATAGGAGATCAGAGGTTCGCCCCGCATATGTCAAATATGGATTCTGTATGGTAGTCTGGGGTGATAAAATTAAACTTACTTTTTATGTGGGATATCTGGTGATTCTATCTTCAGAATCTTCAGTTTCATCAAGGATAGATACTTATTTCCAGTTTTGTTCCTTTACATCTAGGGACTTGAGCTGCAGAACTGTAAGTCCATAGATACAATGGGACAAAATCAGGAGTGGTTCAATCTGTTCATGATGAAATTGAATTATAGAGAAGGTGTTAATATTAGATAGTACCTATTAAAAATATACTTCTTTTCCTCAGAATATGATTCTAACTACATATCATCTCAAAATATTTGACAATTATAATCAAATTGCCACCAAATTCCAATTTTCCAGAAAAGGACAAATTGTTTCATATTGATGGCCTCATTTTTGTTTGTGTATATGAAAATTGTTACTCATGATTGTGATTTATAGCTACAGTTCATCAGCAGCTCTCTGCTGGCCCTATAGTAAAAGAGGTCAGGGAAGAGAATATGATTTCATCTGTATTTTTCTATCGTTATGGGAAAAGAAATATTATTTAGCATATTCCTGTTCCATGCTGCCTCCGAGAGACTAGAACAGTTTGCACTGCTACAGTTTCACTGTATCCTTCAGTATTTCTGAAGTATTATACGAGTCAAATAAGGCTGACTGGGAGCTTCTAATGAGCTGCTACATCACCACTCACCACATTAGGGAGAAAAATAGCAGCTGGACCACTGCTAAGCATACAAAGAAATGTATGCCCTCAGAAGCAAATGAAGTTAAATTAAGGTTTTAATGCACAAAAGCACTGATCAGACTGGCTGTGTCATGTCAACGCATCCCTAAACAGAATAAAGCCCTGTCATGAAACAAGAGCTCAGCAGAAAACTTGCAGCAGGGCTGAAACTTCCAGGAAAGGTAACAGAGATGAAACAGGAGGAGTAGCCAGCCTTGCCAACTTATAGCCTTGTACTTAGCCACTTTTTCCAAATCCTTGCACCAGGAGGCTCGATCTGGACCTTCATAGATATCAACAAATCAGAGCACAAGTTTATGATTAGTGTGCATAATTGAATGTGCAGATTATGAATTACCTATAGTTATGTGCATAATTTAATTGATGTCCAGAGAGAATCCACTTACGTGGAGAACTCAGTAGATCCCACGGGGCGTACAGTGAGAATGCGAAAGGTGGGAGTGTAAGCCAGGCTATCCAAAGACTGAAACCAGGGTAAACTTAAAATATATGACGTTTAATAGTTTAAAACAAATAATAATAAAACAATTGTACATAGAAAATGACTAGACATAACGTTATGTTTCGGCCGGATGGCCTACATCAGGAGTCTGGTCACTGGGGTAAACAATGATTAGAGATTATTAATGGGTATAATCACAAATTCTCCAAGGACAAGCAGGCTGCTTGTTCTCACTGATGGGTGACGTCCACGGCAGCCCCTCCAATCAGAACACTTTCTAGCAAAGTCCTTTGCTAGTCCTCGCGCGCCGATGCGCACCGCGCATGCGCGGCCGTCTTCCCGCCCGAACCGGCTTGTGCCGGCCAGTCTTCTTTTGTCCGCACTCGGTACGGTCGTGTTTCGCTGTTTGCGCCCCAAAGTTGACCTCGCGCATCGTTTATCGACTTCGTTCTAAAAAAAAAAAAAAAAAAAAGGTGTCGGAAGGAGACCTTTATGGTTTTCTCCCTTCCCGTACTTCTAGTTTTGCCCCGGTAAGTTTTCTTTCGTCGTCGGGGTAGGCCCTATTTAGGCCTTGGTCGAAGTTTTTTCTTCCCTTATTTTTGTGGTGCCATTTTTGCCATTTCGAGTTTTGATCTCGCCGGCGCGATTTTTCCGCCCATGACATCGAAGTCTTCCAGCGGCTTCAAGAAGTGCACCCAGTGCGCCCGGGTAATCTCGCTCACTGACAGGCACGCGTCGTGTCTTCAGTGTCTGGGGGCTGGGCACCGCCCGCAGGCCTGTAGTCTGTGTTCTCTTTTGCAGAAGCGGACTCAGGTAGCGAGATTAGCCCAGTGGAACATTTTGTTCTCGGGCTCTTCGTTGGCATCGGCACCGGGAGTATCGATTGCTTCGACGTCGTCGGCGCCTGGACCTTCATCTTCACCCCCGATTGCATCGAGTGCATCGAGGCATCGGCCCTCTGCATTGGGGTGACATCGGAAGGCTGCGTCGGCGTCGGTGGTATCGAGACCTCCTCGTCTGCTGATGTCGTCAGACGGTGGTGCTTCGTCTGGAGTGCAGGTGAGGGCTGTCCATTCCCCTGCTGGTGGTGGTGAGCCTTCGGGTGGGTCTCCCCCCATCCTGAGGGCTCCTGCGGTACAGCCCCCCCGAGACCGACCTCCTTCGGCCTCGGCCCCAAGGAAGAGACGGCTGGATTCTACGTCCTCCTCGTCGGTCCCGGGAAGCTTCGGTGACATGCTTCGTCCCAAGAAGTCGAAGAAGCATCGTCACCGGTCCCCTTCCCGTGTCGGCACCGAGAGCTCTGGGTCGCCGAGGGAGTCGGCACCCAGTAGGCATTGGCACCGAGAGGACCGCTCGCCCTCTGTTCAAGAGGTGTCGATGCGCTCCCCTTTGGACAGCCTGGAACAGCCTCCATGCCCGGAACAGACTCTGACATCGACGCCTGCATCGGCTTCCATGCCTTTTTCCACAGCCGCTCTGAACGAGAGTCTCCGGGCCGTTCTCCCAGAGATCCTGGGAGAGCTGTTGCGCCCTACCCCTCCGGTACCGGGGGTGCTTGCGCCACCGGTACCGTCGAGCGAGGTGCCGGCTGGCCCATTGCCTGAGGTGAGGTCTCCGACATCGGTGCCGCGTGCGGTACCGACTGCGGTAGCCTCCCAGGAAGGCTCCCCGACTACGTCGGCGGAGGGAGCTTCACCGGTGTGGGCGAGGGAGTCTATCTCTCGACACCCCCACCGTGGCCATGGTTCCACGGAGTCGAGCCAGGCACGGTTGCAGACACAGGTCCGTGAACTTGTGTCTGACACCGATGGTGAGGCCTCGTGGGAAGAGGAAGAAGACATCAGATATTTCTCTGACGAGGAGTCTGAGGGTCTTCCTTCTGATCCCACTCCCTCTCCTGAAAGGCAGCTTTCTCCTCCCGAGAGCCTGTCTTTCGCTTCCTTTGTCCGGGAGATGTCTACGGCCATCCCCTTCCCGGTGGTTGTGGAGGACGAGCCCAGGGCTGAAATGTTTGAGCTCCTGGACTATCCTTCTCCACCTAAGGAAGCATCCACAGTACCCATGCATCATGTCCTCAAAAAGACATTGCTGGCGAACTGGACCAAGCCTTTAACTAATCCCCACATCCCCAAGAAGATTGAGTCCCAGTACCGAATCCATGGGGACCCAGAGCTGATGCGCACTCAGTTGCCTCACGACTCTGGAGTTGTGGATTTGGCCCTAAAGAAGGCCAAGAGTTCTAGGGAGCATGCTTCGGCACCCCCGGGCAAGGACTCTAGAACCTTGGACTCCTTTGGGAGGAAGGCCTACCATTCTTCTATGCTTGTGGCCAAAATTCAATCGTACCAGCTCTACACGAGCATACATATGCGGAACAATGTGCGGCAGTTGGCGGGCTTGGTGGACAAGCTCCCCCCCTGAGCAAGCCAAGCCATTTCAGGAGGTGGTCAGGCAGCTGAAGGCGTGCAGAAAATTCCTGGCCAGAGGGGTGTATGACACCTTTGATGTTGCGTCCAGGGCCGCTGCTCAAGGTGTGGTGATGCGCAGACTCTCATGGCTGCGTGCCTCCGACCTGGAGAATAGAATCCAGCAGCGGATTGCGGACTCGCCTTGCCGTGCGGATAATATTTTTGGTGAAAAAGTAGAGCAGGTGGTAGAGCAGCTCCACCAGCGGGACACCGCTTTCGACAAGTTCTCCCGCCGGCAGCCTTCAGCCTCTACCTCTACAGGTAGAAGATTTTTTGGGGGAAGGAAGACTGTTCCCTACTCTTCTGGTAAGCGTAGGTACAATCCTCCTTCTCGACAGCCTGCGGCCCAGGCTAAGCCCCAGCGCGCTCGCTCTCGTCAGCAGCGTGCGACTCAGCAAGGCCCCACAGCTCCCCAGCAAAAGCAAGGGACGAGCTTTTGACTGGCTCCAGCAGAGCATAGCCGACATCCAAGTGTCAGTGCCAGGCGACCTGCCAGTCAGAGGGAGGTTGAAAGCTTTTCACCAAAGGTGGCCTCTCATAACCTCCGATCAGTGGGTTCTCCAAATAGTCCGGCAAGGATACACCCTCAATTTGGCATCAAAACCTCCAAATTGTCCACCGGGAGCTCAGTCTTACAGCTTCCAACACAAGCAGGTACTTGCAGAGGAACTCTCCGCCCTTCTCAGCGCCAATGCGGTCGAGCCCGTGCCATCCGGGCAAGAAGGGCTGGGATTCTATTCCAGGTACTTCCTTGTGGAAAAGAAAACAGGGGGGATGCGTCCCATCCTAGACCTAAGGGCCCTGAACAAATATCTGGTCAAAGAAAAGTTCAGGATGCTTTCCCTGGGCACCCTTCTCCCCATGATTCAGGAAAACGACTGGCTATGCTCTCTGGACTTGAAGGACGCCTACACACACATCCTGATAATGCCAGCTCACAGACAGTATCTACGATTTCAGCTGGGCACACGTCACTTCCAGTACTGTGTGCTACCCTTTGGGCTCGCCTCTGCGCCCAGAGTGTTCACAAAGTGCTTGGCTGTAGTAGCAGCGGCACTTCGCAGACTGGGGGTACACGTGTTCCCATATCTCGATGATTGGCTGGTGAAGAACACATCCGAGGCAGGAGCTTTACAGTCCATGCAGATGACTATTCGCCTCCTGGAGCTACTGGGGTTTGTGATAAATTATCCAAAGTCCCACCTTCTCCCAGTGCAGAAACTCGAATTCATAGGAGCTCTGCTGGATTCTCGGACGGCTCGCGCCTACCTCCCAGAGACGAGAGCCAACAACTTGTTGTCCCTCGTCTCGCGGGTGCGGGCGTCCCAGCAGATCACAGCTCGGCAGATGTTGAGATTGCTGGGCCACATGGCCTCCACAGTTCATGTGACTCCCATGGCCCGCCTTCACATGAGATCTGCTCAATGGACCCTAGCTTCCCAGTGGTTTCAGGCTGCTGGGGATCTAGAAGACGTGATCCACCTGTCCACGAGTTTTCTCAAATCCCTGTATTGGTGGACGATTTGGTCCAATTTGACTATGGGACGTCCTTTCCAAATTCCTCAGCCACAAAAAGTGCTCACTATGGATGCGTCTCTCCTGGGGTGGGGAGCTCATGTCGATGGGCTTCACACCCAAGGAAGCTGGTCCCTCCAGGAACGCGATCTGCAGATCAATCTTCTGGAGTTGCGAGCGGTCTGGAACGCTCTGAAGGCTTTCAGAGATCGGCTGTCCCACCAAATTATCCAAATTCAGACAGACAACCAGGTTGCCATGTATTACATCAACAAGCAGGGGGGCACCGGATCTTGCCCCCTGTGTCAGGAAGCCGTCAGCATGTGGCTCTGGGCTCGCCGTCACGGCATGGTGCTCCAAGCCACATATCTGGCAGGCGTAAACAACAGTCTGGCCGACAGGTTGAGCAGGATTATGCAACCTCACGAGTGGTCGCTCAGTTCCCGTGTACTGCGACAGATCTTCCAGGTGTGGGGCACCCCCTTGGTAGATCTCTTCGCATCTCGAGCCAACCACAAAGTCCCTCAGTTCTGTTCCAGGCTTCAGGCCCACGGCAGACTGGCATCGGATGCCTTCCTCCTGGACTGGGGGGAGGGTCTGCTGTATGCTTATCCTCCCATACCTCTGGTGGGGAAGACTTTGTTGAAACTCAAGCAAGACCGAGGCACCATGATTCTGATTGCTCCCTTTTGGCCGCGTCAGATCTGGTTCCCTCTTCTTCTGGAGTTGTCCTCCAAAGAACCGTGGAGATTGGACTGTTTTCCGACCCTCATCACACAGGACGAAGGGGCGCTTCTGCATCCCAACCTCCGGTCCCTGGCTCTCACGGCCTGGATGTTGAGAGCGTAGACTTTGCCTCTTTGGGTCTGTCAGAGGGTGTCTCCCGCATCTTGCTTGCTTCCAGGAAAGATTCCACTAAGAGGAGTTACTTCTTTCTATGGAGGAGGTTTGCCATCTGGTGTGACAGCAAGGCCCTAGATCCTCGCTCTTGTCCTACACAGACCCTGCTTGAATACCTTCTGCACTTGTCTGAGTCTGGTCTCAAGACCAACTCTGTAAGGGTTCACCTTAGTGCAATCAGTGCATACCATTACCGTGTGGAAGGTAAGCCGATCTCAGGACAGCCTTTAGTTGTTCGCTTCATGAGAGGTTTGCTTTTGTCAAAGCCCCCTGTCAAGCCTCCTACAGTGTCATGGGATCTCAATGTCGTTCTCACCCAGCTGATGAAACCTCCTTTTGAGCCACTGAATTCCTGCCATCTGAAGTACTTGACCTGGAAGGTCATTTTCTTGGTGGCAGTTACTTCAGCTCGTAGAGTCAGTGAGCTTCAGGCCCTGGTAGCCCAGGCCCCTTACACCAAATTTTATCATAACAGAGTAGTCCTCCGCACTCACCCTAAGTTCTTGCCAAAGGTTGTGTCGGAGTTCCATCTGAACCAGTCAATTGTCTTGCCAACATTCTTTCCCCGTCCTCATTCCTGCCCCGCTGAACGTCAGCTGCACACATTGGACTGCAAAAGAGCATTGGCCTTCTATCTGGAGCGGACACAGCCCAACAGACAGTCCGCCCAATTGTTTGTTTCTTTTGATCCCAACAGGAGGGGAGTGGCTGTGGGGAAACGCACCATATCCAATTGGCTAGCAGATTGCATTTCCTTCACTTACGCCCAGGCTGGGCTGGCTCTTGAGGGTCATGTCACGGCTCATAATGTTAGAGCCATGGCAGCGTCGGTAGCCCACTTGAAGTCAGCCACTATTGAAGAGATTTGCAAAGCTGTGACGTGGTCATCTGTCCACACATTCACATCTCATTACTGCCTGCATCAGGATACCCGACGCGATAGTCGGTTCGGGCAGTCAGTGCTTCAGAATCTGTTCGGGGTTTAGAATCCAACTCCACCCCCCTAGGCCCATGTTTTATTCTGTTCCAGGCTGCACTCTCAGTTAGTTGGTAAATTTTTTAGGTCAATCTCAGTTATGTCCTCGCCGTTGCGAGGCCCAATTGACCATGGTTGTTGTTTTGAGTGAGCCTGAAGGCTAGGGATACCCCATCAGTGAGAACAAGCAGCCTGCTTGTCCTCGGAGAAAGCGAATGCTACATACCTGTAGAAGGTATTCTCCGAGGACAGCAGGCTGATTGTTCTCACAAACCCGCCCGCCTCCCCTTTGGAGTTGTGTCTTCCCTTCTCTTTGTCTTGCTACATATGAGACTGGCCGGCACGAGCCGGTTCGGGCGGGAAGACGGCCGCGCATGCGCGGTGTGCATCGGCGCGCGAGTACTAGCAAAGGACTTTGCTAGAAAGTGTTCCGATTGGAGGGGCTGCCGTGGACGTCACCCATCAGTGAGAACAATCAGCCTGCTGTCCTCGGAGAATACCTTCTACAGGTATGTAGCATTCGCTATCTCAAAACTCAAGAAAACCCAATCGAAAAATCTGCGGACGGGATCTACAAAAAAAGGAGGTCTTGAAAAAGACCGTTACGTAATTGATCCGTCTGCCGCTGCGTACTACACCAACGATAAGAAAATGCAGCGGCAGATGGATCAATTATGTAACGGTCTTTTTCAAGACCTCCTTTTTTTGTAGATCCCCTCCGCAGATTTTTCGATTGGTTTTTCTTGAGTTTTGAGATTTTGTGATTATACCCATTGATAATCTCTAATCATTGTTTACCCCAGTGACCAGACTCCTGATGTAGGCCATCTGGCCGAAACATAACGTTATGTTGAGTCATTCTCTATGTACAATTGTTTTATTATTATTTGTTTTAAACTATTAAACGTCATATATTTTAAGTTTACCCTGGTTTCAGTCTTTGGATAGCCTGGCTTACACTCCCACCTTTCGCATTCTCATAACTTAATTGACAAATTAACTGCTAATTGACACTAACAACCTGATGGTCCTCCCTGACTGGTGGCAGCCTAGGTTATGCCGTAACACGTTGCAGATGTCAATTAACACAAAAGTGTCAATGTTCCATTCCCTGGACAATGCTACAGTGAGGAAGCCAGTCCCCCAAGTATGTACAGACTTCCTACAGTACATCACAGGCCCTAATGTGAGCTACATACCCAATTGGCAGGTCACTTCTGTTTATTTATTTATTTATTATTACATTTATATCCCATATTTTCCCACTGATCGCAGGCTCAAAGTGGCTTACAAAATCTGTAGTGCAAGCTACAGTACAAGAAAAAAAAAACAATTATACAAATTGAGAATAAGACATAAAATAACAATTAAACATCAAAAGGCAAGAGATATTAACAGGTAATTATTGACCTTGGATCTGAATTTATAGTAATAGTTAATTCAAGTTAAGTTAAACCTGGGGAATAAGCCTTCTTAAACAATACTTATTTCAATAATTTTCGGAAGTTAAGGTAGTTCTGGGTAGATTTTACTTGTTTGGGTAGAGCATTCCATAATTGAGTGCCTATGTATGTAAAGTTGGTGGTGTAAATTGATTTGTATTTAAGGCCATTACAGTCTGGGTAGTGTAAATTCAGATATGATCTTGAGGTACTGACTCTGTTTCTGGGTGGTAAGTCAACTAATTTGAGCATATATTCCGGGACTTCACCGAAGATTATCCTGTGAATTAGTGTGCATATTTTAAAGGCTACTCATTCTCTAATGGGGAGCCAGTGCAGAATTTCTCGAAGTGGTTTTGCATATATTTTTTTTTTTTGCACTTCACAGGAATTTAGTATTATTAAAGTACTTTGCAGTTTATACTAAGAGAGATTGTTGTGTTTTGATGTTGATACTCTCTTGTCCTTTTGTTTATGTATCATTGTGATTATTTTTGAGAAAAAAACAGTAACAGAATTCAAAAAGGCGTGGGATGAACACAGAGAAGCTCTAATTAGAAAATGAATGGTATAAAAAAACAAATGGTTGTATGTGTGTTTGCATGTCAAGTGGTGCTTAGATGGTGACTCTGGCTGTGAAGTACTAAGGCCAGTGCTGGACAAGCTTGTACAGTCTGGGTCCCATATATTGCAAACCAGTTTAGGGTGGACTGGAGGGAGCTTCGAAGTTAACTGTAGTAATTTGGAATGTGAGAACAGAGCTGGGCAAACTTTTACGGTCTGCGTCCTGCAAATAATAAGATGGATTTGGATAGGCTAGAGTGGGCTTTCGACGGTAACTTCGGTAGTCGGAACCTAAGAACAGAGCCGAGCAGACTTCTATGGTCTATGTCCCAGAAATGCCAAAGAAAGGCAGTGATCAAGTATTTTATATCATATTTATTGTTGGTATAATCATGACTTGATAATGAGTGTGACTGTTGGGCAGACTGGATGGACCATTCAGGTCTTTATCTGTCGTCAATTACTATGTTACAATGTTGCTATGTAAGCTGATATTCAACTTGGCAAGCAAAATATCATGGTTTACCAAGTCAAATGCAGCTGAGTCCAATGGCATAATAAATGTCTGATGTCTCTTATCCAACAGTAATCTAAGTTCTGATAAAGGTCCAGCCAACACTGTCTCTATACTAAAAGTGGAATGAAATCCTGATTGCATAGAGTTTAGCATTTGGAAGTAATCCTGGTACTTTTGGAATTACCCTTGCAGCTGAAGAGACATTGAGGCAGATGCAGCAACCAAACGTAAAAAAATCAAAATCGTTAAAGTCCCTAACGATTTTTAAAAAACGAGGAATGCACCAAAAAAAAAAGTCACACATGCTCAGATCGGTATTCAAACGTACAATGTATCAAAGAATCACAATACACATCGGTAATCGGCCCCTAAATCATGCGCAGAGCAGCCAAGCGTTTTGCTGGCTGCTCTGCGCATGCTGCAAACGTAAAAACAAACAAAAAAAAAAGCCACAACACATACACGTGGCTACCCGGTCAGCAAAATCCAAAAACAAAGGATCGGGAGGGGGCAAGGGCGCTCATCAGGAGCGTCCTGTATGGACGGCCTTGCCCCCCCCCCCCCCCCCGCTGCTCCCCACTTTCCGCCGCTCCCCCCCCCCCCCGAAAAAGCAAAATGCTAGCTGGCTGCCCCGGTCCCCCTCCCTTCCTGTTCCTGTGTTCTGCAGAGCTAACTCCGCCTCACGTCATTCTTTCGCACCGTGCCCTGCCCCCGCTGCCCCCCCTGAGGTCGACTACGCCGCTCCCCCCCTCCACCGAGACCCCCCTCCCTATTAACGACCCGAGCAGCGCCTCTCACCTCTTTCAGAAGCGCTGCACGGGCAGGAAGATCTATTGTGTTGGTTGTAGAGTCTCCATGACGTCTCTTCTTCCCTGGCCCAGGCCCCGCCTCCTTCTGACGTAGGTTACTTATGTCAGAAGGAGGCGGGGCCTAGGCCAGGGAAGAAGAGACGTCATGGAGACTCTACAACCAACACAATAGATCTTCCTGCCCGTGCAGCGCTTCTGAAAGAGGTGAGAGGCGCTGCTCGGGTCGTTAATAGGGAGGGGGGTCTCGGTGGAGGGGGGAGCGGCGTAGTCGACCTCAGGGGGGGCAGCGGGGGCGGGGCACGGGGCGAAAGAATGATGGGAGGCGGAGTTAGCTCTGCAGAACACAGGAACAGGAAGGGAGGGGGACTGGGGCAGCTAGCATTTTGCTTTTTCGGGGGGGGGAGCGGCGGAAAGTGGGGAGCAGCGGGGGGGGGGGCAAGGCCATCCATACAGGACGCTCCTGATGAGCGCCCTTGCCCCCTCCTGATCCTTTTTTTATTTTTTTTATTTGATGTGTTTTCTGACGTCCTTTGGACCAATCACAGCGCTTTTAGCTCTGCTAATGCGCTGGGATTGGCTCAAAGTTTGTTTATTTTTTCACTTAATGATTTTTCCTGGCACAGAGCTGTCCTAACGAGAGGTCCAGACCTCTCGTTAGATTTCCTGCCTTTTTCCTGCGTAAATGCAATCGGAAAAGGTTAGTGCATGTCGTTTCAATGGGGTTTTCACACTAATTGCTCATCTCCATTCCGTTTTCGTTAGCTGCTGGCTTCCTCGGTAAAAGCCCTTTGATGCATGCAACGGATCAAATTTTCCTCGTTGGAGGGTCATTAAAGGCTCATTTAGCTTTAGTGCATCTGCCTCATTGTGACTTGCAAATCACACATTGTTTATGAAACCCTGGCATCTTGTCAAGGTGACTCCTTCAGTGTGGTGCCAGTGAGACAATCAGTTGGCTCTTGAAGCCACAATATTTGGGGTAAACAAAGTTATGTGTGTGTGTGTCACCCCCAAAACCAGAACGTACATCTTCAGCACAGCTGCAGTCTTGCTATATTGATAAAATAATAAACCCACCAACTCCCAATAATATAAAATAAATTAAACCTAAAAAAAAACAATCTCTGCTATAAAATATTATAATAAAATGAGTCATTTTATATGTCAAACTAATCCCAAATCTCAGAAAGACAAGGTCAAATCTCACTCAAGTCTCATGAAGAGGGATCACTAAGGGGCACATTCTGTCACTTAGGCATGCCCCATTGTCAAGACACCTGAGGTGTGACACCTCAGGACTGATGGCTCCTTTAATTCCTGTGGCAGGTGATGTCATCAAACTGCACTAGAAGCCATTAGCATGGGAGCAAGGGCAGGCTTCAGCCCACCTAACAGGGGCAAGGACAGCCAATAAGAAAAATCCCACAAGGCATAGGGAACTGGAACATGTATTCAGGAAAAGCCTATTACAGAGTACTGCAGGAATACCAACATTTATAGTCCAAATGCACTTCCTGCATTTCTTAAAGGCACAAGCAATGTAAACTGTTACAGGCAATGCAACCTGGTATAATAATGTCCAACATATACATATAACAAAATAAACAACCTGCCTCCATGAATATAGGAGCAGAACAAACACATACTGTAGAACTTTCTTAAACCTTGTTCTGCTTTGGATGCTTTCTGTGTTTGATGCTTTGTGGCAACAAATCAACAATATTTTTTTTCTTTTGTATCTTTAACTGCTTTGAGGTTTATTGTTTAAAAATGTTTTTGGCATCTGTGTACCTTTACTCAGTATGTTGATTGGCTTGCATTATATCCTTATTTCTCTATGCTTTTGTATTTTCTTCATGAAATTAATAAAAAAAGAATGAATCAAAAAGGTTCCCCCAAAATTTGTTAATAGCATAGATTTGGCATGTACCTTGCAGATATTTTATGCTAGTGGATGTTTATGAAGACAAAGGAGAGGAGAGGGGCAACAAATTTCAAATGAATGTATTTCAATTTAAGAGTAGGCAATGGAGAATCTAACTTAAAAAATGACCAGTTCTACTATTTAGGGGCTATTACACACAACCCCTCACATAAAAACTTTAGCTAGAGATTCCAAGGTAAGCTATAAATGGAATAAAAAATAACAGCCTCTACAGAGTCACTCACATGCTTAGGGCTCACTGTTGTTGTCTGTTTACTAGAGATGTGCATCCAGCAGCACACATTCAGTTTGTTAGCAGTCTTTATAAAATTTCATGTGTACTAAATCAATTTAATGCTATTAAGTTGATTTGCATATGTTAAAGGTTCTAATGCGCATTACATTTTTTGTATTAACACATGTGTGAGATGGGGGGGGGGGGGGTCGGATTGGGGTGGCATCCTAGAAATAAGCTGCAAACAAGAGCTCCTGAGTTCCTGCCTTTTTATTTATTGTCCTGCGTCTCAATCTTACCTCTATTATGGGGAAAAGGAAGGGGAGAATCAGTGCATTGCCACTCCCTGCTTTAGGATCTCCCCATTTGAGATTGTTCACCCTTACAAAGCTCTTGTGCAAAACACCCCAGAGCGTCACCAGGAAGTATTGCTGCTTCAGTTGAGGGGGCGGGAAACCTTTTGGCCTTTAGCCCAGAAATTTCATTGCAGAGGAAGGGGCATAGGAAGCTAACACTAATGCCCCCCCCCCCTCCAAAAGCTGCAGTGACTGGAAGAGAGCGCTGGGGCAGAAAGACAGAAAGGTCTGGCCATCTCAAGAGTCTCCTCTCAGGAAACCAGTACAGGAGGAGGTAAGATTGTTTTCCCTCCCCTCAGGACTGTTGTTGCAGGAGGAGGAGGAGTCTCCCTTATGTTCAGATGGGGAAGAAAGTGTCAGACAGCTGTGAAGATGTCACTCTCTGCCCCCCTTTCCCCCCCAGGAAGAGGAGGAAGAAGGGGTCTTCAGCATCCAAATAAGGAGAAAGAAGAACAAAGAAGAATGAAGGCAAGAAATAAGCACTTGAAGCCCCATGCCTGCTGCAGAGGAAGGTATGGAGGATGTGGGCCCACATGCAAAATATCAAAGGATGTCCACATGTAAGAGAGGAGAGCACATGGAGTGAAAAAGGAGCTAGGCACAGGACATAAAGAGACCTCCTCCCCCCATCAATCAGTTTATACACAGAGTAGATGGAGAGACTCTGAGAGAGAGAAAGAGCAGAAGCAGTATAAGAGGAGCTGAGCTGTTGCAGGAAGCTATCCTAACCATCCTGAGAGAAGTAAAGAACTCTGAGCTGAAGGAAGGGTTGAAATGGAGCAGCAAGAGAAGCTGTGACTGGAGGAAAGACTCTGGAAAGAGACCCAAAAGCTGCAAAAGCAGGAAGGCCAGCTTGAGAAGTACTCGGAGCCTGCCAAGTGTCCCACGGCTGTGGAGCTGGAAGACGGGCTGCAGACTGCAGGTACTCAGGAGAGAGAGGTATACAAGCAGCCAGTGAAGAAAGACTAGCTGGAATGAGACCCAGAGAGACTGTGGAGACTAACAGGCTGCCCAGAAACCAGCAAAGATCCCTGAAGAGAAGCAGATGGCTAGGGAAGAGAAGCAGATGGCTAGGGCTGTAAGTAAAATAGTCTCCAGTTAGATGGAAAATTGAATTTTATTTTCAGTGTAATATCAGTCCAGAACAGTGTACACACCCAGAGTAAACATATTTCCGTGTGAAAGGCCTGACACCCCTGTGGTCAGCCAGCTAGAATAGAGAGGTTTTTATTTGCCTTTGATAGCTGTAATGAGGGACAGGAGGACATTGCAGCCCATGGTACAGGGCAGGATCCTCACATGTAGAAGCCTTACAGTCCAAGATACCTGTGCTTCATTAGAGAGCAAACTATAAGGCACCCAGTGGTGAGTCTGTTTCATATATCTGTACATATACCGGCTAGCGTACTTTTCATAACTGAGCTCAGTTGCAAGGTTTAATAGGTTAAACTCAAGGGGTGCCTCAGGTACATACCAAGGAGCCATTAAGCCCTTAACATGTGGTTAGTGCACGCCCTTCTTGCAAAAACTACACTGGCTACCAGTATCTTACAGGGCTAAATTTAAAACTCTATATTTGATTTTCAAGGTCCTCGGTCAAAATGGGCCAGAGTACTTAAAGAATAAGAGCCCTGTAAACACCTCTGAGATCTCTAAGGTTTTCTCAAGGATCATCACTATCTGTACACTCATCCAAAGAAATTGTATGATGTAATACCCACCAGCGAGCCTTCTCAGGAGTAGCCTCCACGCACTGAAATTTAGTCCCAGAGGGGCTACGTCTAACTCAAGACTACCTCTACTTCAGGAAGCAGGTGAAAGCCTGGCTCTTCTCCCAAACCTTTAATAATAAGAATGGCATGTTTGACATAACATCTAAATTTGATTTTGGATGTTTTACGGAAAAAGTCCAAAAATTCAGTAGTGAACATGGCAAAAACAGAAAAACATCTATCTTTTTGTTTCAAAAATAGCCATTTGCTAGACGTTATTGTGCTACGTGCATCTATGTTTTTGGACCATTAAAAAACAAGTCCAAGTGAAAAATGTACAAAATCAAGCCATTGGAATGTAGGAGGAGCCAGTGTTCTTAGAAGACTGGCCACACAGACATCCCAGAAGAGGACCCCTAAGGAATACTTAAGTGGACTTCACATAAAAGGTCCCAGGCACACATCTCACAGTTACCACCTTATATTGTTTTGGAGATCCCTCCAAAACTCACCAAATAACCAAATACTGTACTCATAAGTACAAAAGTATTGCCATACTGGGAAAGACCAAAGGTCCATCGAGCCCAGCATCCTGTTTCCAACAGTGGCCAATCCAGGTCACAGATACCCGGCAAGATCCCAAAAATGTACAAAACATTTTATACTGCTTATCCCAGAAATAGTGGATTTTCCCCAAGTCCATTTAATAACAGTCTATGGACTTTTCCTTTAGGAAGCCATCCAAACCTTTTAAACTCCGCTAAGCTAACCGCCTTTACCACATTCTCTGGCAACGAATTCCAGAGTTTAATTACATGTTGAGTGAAGAAAAATGTTCTACGATTCGTTTTAAATTTACTACATTGTAGCTTCATCGCATGCCCCCTAGTCCTAGTATTCTTGGAAAGCGTGAACAGACACTTCACATCTACCCGTTCAACTCCACTCATTATTTTATAGACCTCTATCATATCTCCCCTCAGCCGCCTTTTCTCCAAGCTGTACACTACTACAACAGCCCTTATGGCTACAGGTATCACTTATATATGGGTATAGTAGGTTTTTGGTGGGTTTAGTAGGGCTCACACTTTCCACCACAAGTGTAACAGTTAGCGATGGACATGACTCCCTTTCTCTACAGTGCACTACACGGATTAGTTGGCTACTCCAGGGACCTACTTGCTGCTCTAATAGGACTGGCCATAACATCTGAAGCTGTCATAGAGGCTGGTGTGTACTGTTTCTTTCACATCTTTGGGGGGGGGGGGTGGGAGGGAGTCAGTGACCACTAGGAGACTAAAGGGGGGGGGTCATCCTTAATCCCTGCAGTAGTCATCTGGTCAATGAGAGCATCTTTTTCTTAGTCATGATAAAAACAGGTCTAGACCAAAACATCTACAGTAAATTGTAGCCCTGGATGTTTTGGGGTTTTTTGTTCCCTTATGGCAGAAAAACGTTCAAGTTTTGTGAATGCCCAAATTCCATCCCAACACACCCCAGACACACCCCTTTGAGATTTGGATGCATTGCAGATGAACTGCACAGAGAAACGTCTTAAAATGTCTTTTGAAAATGGTGATTTGGACATTTTATTTATTTATTTGTTAATTATGGACATTTATACCCAACATTTTCCCATACAATTTCGAGTTCAATGTGGCTAACAAGCTAAAAAGAAGTCATTACAAAATATGAAACAAAATACATAAACCCACACATATCAATAAGGAAAGAATCATAAGTATATAAAGAATTCAATAATAAAGCATAATGGGGAGAATGGAAGAGGGAGATTAGGCACCAGGATCAATTGACAGAAATTTTTTGAAAAGGAAAGATTTCAAAAACTTGTGAAAAACTAAATAATCATGTTGGGTTGTTATATTTTTGGCAAGGAATTCCACCATTTAGTACCTTGGTATGAATAAGTAGCTAAATATATAAATTTATGAACTACTTTCTTACAGATAGGAAAATGAAGATGCAGGTAGCCTCTTGCACCAAAGATTGAATTGTGAGAAGGCAAAGTAACAAGAGGCAACATGTAATCATGGGAAATACCTTACAAAATCTGAAATATGAGAGCACAGAGTTTGAATGCAATCCTGGCCCTAATGGGAAGCCAATGCAAATGTATCAGCAAAGGAGTAGCCCTAACAAAGTGTGGCACATCCATGTCAAGTCTAAGTCTAGCCGCAGTATTTTGGACAGTTTGCAGTTTCCGTAAGATGCATTCTTTACACCCTGCATAGATAGAATTACAATCATCAAATTGGGTCAAAAGAAGAGATTGGACAAGTAATCTGAAAATATCAATTGAATAAAGGGCCTAATGTGTTTCAGCTTCCAAAATAATTTAAAACATTTAGGAGCCCTTTTACAAAGGTGCGGGAGGGCCTATGCGTGTACAGCGAGCGCCAAATCGACACTACCGCCTGGCTAGCACGTGAGCTGGGTGGTAATTCTGAAAATGGTGCATGACAAATCCCACAGTAGAAAATAATTTTCTAATTTCTACCACAGACCGCTTACCCGGCGATAAACAGCAGTTGGCACGCGCTGCATGCTTACCATGTGGGTAGCGTGTGAGTCCTTACTGCTAGGTCAGTGGGTGACGGTAAGGGCTCAGGCTGAAAATGGACAAGTGCTGGTTTCAATTTTTATGTATGCCCCTTAAAAAAGCCCTTTCTCTTACATGTGGTAAAAAATGGCCTAGCGCACGCCCAAAAGATGCGCTCGCACTACCGAAAGCCACTTTTCACCATAGCTTAATAAAAGTACCCCTTAGGGCCCAGTTTACTAAGGTGCAGTAGCATTTTTAGCGTGAGCTAAACATTAGCACACTCTAATGCTAGAGACACCCAAGGGTGTCTCTAGTGTTAGAACACACTAATTTTTAGCATGCACTAAAAACACTAGCTTGCCTACAGTGAGGCTTAGTAAACAGGGCCCTTAGTAACCACCGAGGACAGTTGAGATTCAAAGGTTAAGTGCCAATCAACAACAACCCCTAAAATTTTAAAGTGGACTCCAGGATAAGGAATACCGTCAATGCTAAAATTGCTGCAGGGATCATGGTCGAACAGATTAGTTATTACCAAAAATTTAGTCTTCTCCCGATTTAATTTTAGCCTGAATTCAGAGGCCTAGGATTTCATTAAATCAAGGCCAGTTTTAATCCTATATAAAATTTCCTGGATGTCCCCTCGAAAAGGGATGTAAATAGTGACATCATCCACGTACATAAAATGATGGAATCCCATTGACTCGTCTTCCCCCTAGCGGAGCCATCATGACATTAAACAATATTGGAGATAGGGGTGAGCTTTGCGGCACACCACAATTTGGAGACCAAGGCAATGATAATGCGCCTGACATTTTTACTCTGTAAGACCTAGACTTTGGCAAGTAACATGTCCAAATGCTGCTTTGTGCCACTTGATGGACGTTTTTATGTTTCAAAAATGAGCCCCATAGTGTGACTGACTATACACCTCTCTGTACCACCTCATCCTTCACTAGCTTGCTACACATACTGTAACTTAGGTCACTTTATAATATCTTGTTTAACTGTATAAAGAACTTGCCTTGAGTTTAGCCACCCATCTATTTATCCCAACTGACTCTGTACCATGCTTCTCGTCCCCATCTATATATCTGCACTTGGTCCCTCAGCTATATGGTAAGCAGTATTATAGAAAATCTTTAGTATCATATCTATGTTAGTTGAATGTTCTAATGCATGCTGATTAGATGATTCATTAGTATTATGCTGACATTGCATTATATTTCTGCTGTTGGAATTTCAGTGCAGTTAAATGTATACATAGGAGCCACTGAATTTTTTTTTTTTACAGGCAGAGTGCGCCCCCCCCCCCCCCCCCATACCTTAAAATCCTGTCTGCTGCAGTCTTCACCTGGGCAGTGGCAGTGCCACTAATAAGCTGCCTGCAACCTACACCAGGACTTCTTCCCTGGACAGTCCCACCCCTCAGTCCCCCTGTACTGTGCAAATATAAAGAGATGCAAATTTCAAAAACTAACATTTCAATCACTATACTATAGGTTAACAAATACAAATAAAACAAAAAATGGAAAATATGATATCATTTTATTGGACTAAATACATTTTTCAATTAGCTTTCAAAGGCCAAAACCTCTTTCCTCAGGTCAGGACAGTATACTGCTGTTATGGTATTCTGTTCTGATACGAGAAAGGAGGTTTTGGTCTCCAAAAATTAGTCAAAAATGTATTACAATTAGTCCAATAAAGATATCACCTTACTTCCATTTTCTGTATTTATTAACATAGCTACCACACTACTTTATCCTAAACTAAAAATAAAATTAATTTTTTCCTACCTTTGTGGTCTGGCCGTTTACTGTTTCTAATTGTGTTGGTCCCATCTCTTCTTTTTTCTTTCCTTGATTTTAACTCTCCCCCCTTTCCATCCAGCATCTACCCCCTCTCTCTCCCCTTTCCATCCAGCATCTGCCTCCTCTCTTCCCCCTTTCCATCCAGCATCTGCTCCCTCTCTTCCCTCTTTCCATCCAGCATCTATTTTCTCCATCAATGTGTAGTTTTTCTCCTCTTTTCCCTTTCCCTCATCTCTGTCAGTATGCATCTCCTTCCTCTTTCTTCACGCCCCTCCATCCATATGCATCTCCTTCCTCTCTCTTCCCTCTCCTCCATCCATGTCCAGCATTTTTCCTCTCTCTCCACCCCTCCATCCATGTTTATCTCACTTCTCTCTTCCCTCCCTTCCATCCATGTCCAGCATTTCTCCTCTCTTCCCTCTCTTCCATCCATGTCCAACATTTCTCCTCTCTCCCCTCCATCCATGTGCATCTCCTTCCTCTGTTTTCCCTCCCCTCCATCCATACCCAGCATTTCTCCTCTCTCCCCTCCATCTATGTGCATCCTGTCTTCTCTCCCCTCCATCCATGAGAGGGAAGGGGAAGGCTGAAGGCGAGCCTGCTCTGCTCTGCTTCTTTCTCTGCCGTCACGACTTCAGTCAGGTAAAATGAGTTTTAAGCGCTGGCTGGGTGGCAGGAAGGCAAGGAGGGATGTTGAGGGAGAAGATGGCACGGAGGTCAGGCTGGGGACATTGGAACTGGAACTTCGGACGCGCCTTTGGATGACTGACAGGTTTCAAAATATTGGGGGTGCTCGAGCACCCACAGCACCCAAGGAGTCAGGGCCTATGAACGCATATATTTTTTATACTGTTTCATGGTAGTCCTATTATTAGGGTTTTTTTATTTGCTGTTCTTAAGTTTACCTCATTTATTGTATTTATGTTTATATTTGGTCATTGTTACTATTGTTATACTGTTAACAAAATTGTGAGTTTTATGTTAAACTGCACCTGCTGTACACCATCTTAGGTGAATCTCTTCATAAAGGCAGTTAATAAATCCCAATATATAAATATATAAAAATGCTTAATTTGTAATAAAGCAGTTCCCAAATCTGCTTCTGGAATAACTGCAAATTATGACAGTAAAATAACATATAAAATAGAGTGCCAAATGTCAACTTTCAAAACCAACATTTACTAGAAACATTAACTAGTATCCAACATGCTCTATGAGCTACAAAATAGGAAGATGGTTCTATGGCAGCAGAGAAAGGGGGAAAGGGCATAGGCGCCCCGTATAAGAGGCTTGGGGAGGCTAAGCCTCCCCAGCCCAATCGTCGACTTCCGCTTGTGGTGCAGCCCACCCTCCCACCCTGCAAATTTTCATCTTTTATTTCCGTGGCAGCAACGTCAATGAAGAAAAAGACTACAGGCTCGCCGCCAGCTTCTCCCTTCTCTCTGCACACAGTGTCCCGCTCTCGCGGAAACAGGAAATGCATCACCGCAGAAGGCGGGACACTGTGTGCAGAGAGAAGGGAGAAGCTGGCGGCGAGCCTGTAGTCTTTTTCTTCATTGGCCACGGAGCGTATGGAGGTAAGCTCCGCCCCCTTTAGCCTCCCCAAACAGTTGGGCTACCGACCGTCTATAGGAAAGGGAAATGTAACATTTTTGCAACTACATTCGGAATGGTTTACATATATTCAGGTACTTATTTTTGTACTAGGGGCAATGGAGGGTTAAGTGATTTGCCCAGAGTCACACGGAACTGCAGTGGGAATTAAACTCAGTTCCCTAGGATCAAAGTTCACTGCACTAACCACTAGGCTACTCCTCCACACACACAGGAAGATTGACTAGATTTGGTTTATTTTGACTATGGGGGACTAAATCTCCACATACCCCAAGGCCTCAAAATTTGGCAGTAAATGGATTTAGAAAGGGTTTTATTAAACACCTTTGACCTTCTAACCGTAAGCTCTACACTAAAGTACAATATGCATTTAGGGGCCCTCTTACTAAGCTGCAGTAAAAAGGGGCCCCTGAACTAATGGCGATGGTAGTTTTTGCTGCACACAGCCATGCGGTAAGTTTGCACTTGCTACACGGTCATTTCCAGGGGGAGCACTTACTGCCACCCATTGAGGTGGCGGTCAGGGCTCCCGTGCTAACCCACTGCAAAAATATTTTTTTAATATTCCCGCTAGTGCTGGAAATGGTGCTTGCTAGAGATGGAACTATCACTGGCACCTTTGTTGGACCAGCGGTAGTGCCAGGTTGCCATACAGCAAGCCCATTGCCACATGGCAATCCTTTAGTCAAAGGGCCCCTTAATAAGTAGGGTAGGTTTTCAAACCTGTTTCTTTTGAAGTTTAGAGTACTGTGTATATTAGTACTGGTAGAGTTTTGAGGGAGAAGAGTCATTGCTCTCTGACCACTAGAGGTCACCTTCAAACTTACATCAAGGGGTTTATCCTTGTACAACGGCAAGATGCTAGTTAAAGAAACCCAAGTCCCACAATTTATACTGAGATGAGTTGTATGAAGTGGGTTTACAAAATCAGAACTGGAATAAACTAAAATAATTCAATTTTGCTAACTTCTCACATTCCCTCTATGAAGTCAAGCTTTCAACATTTTGTTTCAGCAGCAGAAACAGAATAATGTTCACCGGGAATTTTAATATTTTAAAGTTTGCTGAGATTCATTAGCTGATGTTTGAAAATTTGGATGATTTGAAACACTTGCGTGTGGTTTGTTGTTGATACACTATATCATGTGTTGCCTTGTATTGTTGTCCTGGAGTTTTGTGCAACAATAGATTTTTAATGTAGATCTTTAAGGGCAATATTCAAACATTTTGACAGCATATCCACAAATTTACCCATATGAAAAACAAATTACTGAGGGGAGAGTAGGCAGAGTAGATGGGGAAGAAAATCACATGCCACTATTTCATTTTGAAAGCAGTGTATGCACATCATCCTTTTCAAGTGAAACTTGACAATGGAGTTTCCCTTTGAAAACATGACTGTGGGTCCTGCAAACTCCATGGATGTTTTGATTTTTATCCCTATTATGGTGAGCTCTGAGTTACTCAAATGCATGGCTTACTTTTTTTTTCAGTTCATCCGTTTCCCAGAGGCAGTATCTCCAAATGCATTTGTTTTGGACATGCCATGACAGTAATGCCCCTCATTCCATGGTGTGTGGCGTATGATTTAAGTCTCTCAGATACTCACCATAGTACTTGCATTGTGCCAAAGAGTTTATAAGATGTAATATGTAGAGATAACCTATGCAAGTGTGCTTGAAAATTCTTTTTAATCAAACCTCTGTCTCCCATACAATGGAAAATATGTCTATATCATTCTGCCATTTTTTTGTTTGGGTCTCTGTATTTATTAGTATTTACGAATCTTCTTCCTTTCCACCTAATTCACAGAATATTCTCTTGGAACAGACACCTATATTTGTAAACCTTTCTGCTTTTGGAACAAGGGGCAATAAATGAAGTCCAAAATCAACATAAACATAACTCCCTTTCAGTATTGGCCCACATGAATTCATATATCTACTGAGCAGGCAAGATAACTGAATAAATTAGCCTGATTACCTGTAGCCAGATGCTCAACCACATTTGTCTGGATAAAACTACATCTGAATGTTTGGCTAAATTTGACTGCCTAGATTTAGTGCAGCTGGGTTCCTTATTATTTATTTAGATTTTGCTCACATCTTTTTCAGTAGTAGCTCAAGGTGAGTTACATTCAGGTACACTGGATATTTCTCTGTCCCAGGAGGGCTCACAATCTAAGTTAGTACTTGAGGCAATGGAGAGTTAAGTGACTTGTCCAAGATCACAAGGAGCAGCTGTGGGATTTGAAGCAGCTACCTCTGGATTGCAAGACTTATGCTCTAACCACTAGGCCACTCCACCATTCCTTAAGTAAACTTACCCTCCTGTTTACAAAGCCACATGGTAATGCAGACAGCCTAATTGGGCTGTCTGCATTACCATGCGGCTTTGTAAACAGAGAGGGGTTAGGAGCCCTTTTACAAAGCTGCACTAAAAAGTGGCCTGTGCTATTTTTAGCACATGGGTTTCCCCGCGTGCTGAGGCCACTTTTAGCGTGGCTGTAAAATGGCTGCAATTTCTATTTTTACATTACTGGCTATGTGCTAATTTCCCAAATAGTGTGTTGCCAATTAGCACATACGTCTTTGCCACCATCTATTTATAGGTGGTATGGGCGCCCATGCTAACTCCACGCTAATAGGGCAGTGCACGGCGATTTGCCCGCACTACCTGATTAGCACAGGGCACGCCTATTCTCCGCCTTGTGCTAAAAAATAAAAAAAACCTATTTTTTCAGTGCATGGGTATTGTGTGCCAATTCCAAAACTATTGAGGGATGCCTGAGCATGTCCCATGTTAGTGCCTTTTTAACCTACAGTAAAGACGTATTAGTGCTTACCGCAGCTTTGTAAAAAGGCCCCTTAGCTGCTTAGTGCTGAAAACTATAACTAACAGACTGAGCTCAAATTAAACATACATTAAAAAACAGCTATCCATCATTCTGACTCCTACAGTCATTCATCTCCTTGCCCCAGAACCCTCCAAAATATCTAGGGCCAGATGCACTAAACTTAACGAGCCAGCAACGTGGTTTTTAAACTGGTTCTAGCCAGTTTAGCATGCAAGTAGTAAACCGAGACATGCACGAAAGGGTTCTCCGAGCCATTTTCCTGTCACGGTAACAGCTAACGAAAATGGAATGCAAATGAGCTAATTACTATTATAATGTGAATGCAATGTGATGCACTGTGAAAAACCTAACGGGAGGTCTGCACCTCTCATTGGGGCTGCTGTGAGCAGGACCCATGCAGAGGAGGACGCCCATCACAAAAATCGGAAGAAAAAAAACCGTCCAAGTGCTTCTCAGGGACGTCCCTTCAAGTGCCTAACTCTTGGACGTCCTTCACAAAAAAAAAAAAGTCCCTGACGAACACTTTCTTCAGATTTTGTGATGGACGTCCTTCTCTTGGACGTGTTTTTCTTACGTGCCCGAAATGACCACCGCCGGAGAGAATCGTGGATCAGGATGTGCGAGGACGCCCAAATCAAAACTATTTGAACGTCCCTTTCGATTATGCTCCTCCAGGTCTCTCTCAGCCAATCACAGTGTGTTTAGCTGACACCAGTGACAGCTAAACGCGCTGTGATTGGCTGAGAGAGACCTGGAGGGGCATAATTGAAAGAGACGTCCAAATAGTTTTGATTTGGATGTCCTCGCATGTCCCGATCCATGATTCTCTCCGGCATGGTCATTTCGGGCATGTAAGAAAAACACATCCAAGATAAGGACGCCCATCACAAAATCTGAAGGGAAAAACATCCAAGTGCTCATCAGGGATGTCCTTTTTTTTTTGAGTGAAGTACGTGTATGAAGCTGTCTTTGGCATGTGCAGAGCAGCCAGCATAACAATTGGCTGCTCTGCGCATGCTCAGCTGGCTGACTGGCTTCTCCTCCTTAGGAAGGAAATCACGTGCAAATGAGCTAACAGCAAGCAGCTCATTTACATGCGATTTCCTTCATGCATGCCCGTTTTTTACCAATTCGCTAAGAGATCGGTAAGGGAAGGGAAGGGCTCATTCCGTGGAGTTAGTTCATCTGGCTCCTAGAATGAACCAGCAGGATGAACGGCTTCACCTTCCCACCAGCTAGGTTTCCCTTGTTGCTCTGTCAATGATGCTCAGACAAAGAAAACAAGGAGGAGGGAAAAAAAAATGATGCTCAGACTACACAAGTGTAAAGGAAGAATCTAAAAAGGATCAATGCTTTTAAACATTTTCAGGGCTTGTCTGAAGCTGGTTTCTGAGCTATACTTTTTAAACTGCATCCTGATACTAGACCAGTGACAGTGAGCTCACCCAGTGGAAAGTAAGCACTGAGAATGTATCTCCAAATCAATACAGCTAATAAAGTAGGCCTATATTTTTATATTAACTGCAAACTCTGAGTATGCTGACCAGGGTCTAACCTGAGAGCCCTCTTAGCTATATGTACCATTTACTGCAAATACTAATTAGTTTATGGACTAAAGTATGGAGGCATGAATCACCTTGTAATGTTCATTCATAGCAGCAGAAGCCCTCAAGGAAGGTTTTGCAGTGAGCAGTGGCGTAGCCAGAAGTCAATTTTTGGGTGGGCCAACAGGTTGGATGGGTGGGCACTAGACAGTGGTGTGCTGGTAAATGTTTAACAACAGGCTCTCTCCCCGGTCCACCTCTGCACCCCCCCCCCCCCCCCCGTCCACCTGTGCACCTCCCCTCAAAATTGCAGAGCTGGCTATAGCCGGGGAGAGAGCCTGGAGGGGGGGGGGGGGGGCAATGCATTACTCTCTCCAGGAAAAAAAATTAAATGATCCCAGGTTCCAATTTAATTCATGTTTAATGTGGGATAAAATGCCATAAATAAGTAAATAAATATAAACTTTTAATGTTGAGCACCTGATTATCAAAGTGGACATATTCCAAACACTATAATGAAAATAAAATGATTTTTTTCTACCTTTGTTGTCTGGTGACTTTTTCTGATCATGCTGGCCCAGTATCCGATTCTGCTGCTATCTGTCCTCTTAACTCCGTTTCCAGGGCTTCCTTTCCATTTATTTCTTTACTTTCCTCCTTTCTTCTTCATTTCTTGCTCTATATCCATAAGTAAAAGCTGGGTCCTCCGCAGACTTGACTGTCCAGTGGATCCAGCTTCTGCCTATTTTCTTCATCCATGTGCAGTTTTTCTCCTCTCTTCCTTTTCCCTCAACTCATCTCCTTCCTCACTCTTCCATCCCCTCCATCCATGTCCAGCATTTCTTCTCTCTCCCTTCCCTCTCTTCCATCCATGTCCAGCAACCCTCCTCTCCCCTGTCCTTCCCTCCATCCATGTCCAGCAACCCTCCTCTCCCCTGTCCTTCCCTCCATCCATGTCCAGCAACCCTCCTCTCCCCTGCCCTCCCCTTCATACACCCATGTCCAGCAACCTTCCTATCTCCTCTTTCCTCCGCTCCATCCACGCATGTCCAGCAACTCTCCTCTCCCCTCCAGCCATCCATACCTAGCAATTCTTTTCTCTCCCCTGCCCCCCTCCATTCATCCATACCCAGCAATTCTCCTCTCTGCCCTGTCCCTATCAGCTATACCCAGCAATTCTGTTCTTGCCCCTGCCCCCTCTATCCATCTATACCATACCCAGCAATTCTCCTCTCTGCCCTGCCCCTATCCAGCCATACCAGCAATTCTGTTCTTGCCCTTGCCCCCCTCTATCCATCTATACCATACCCAGCAATTCTCTTTTCTCCCCTGTCCCCTCCCTCCAGCCATCAGCGATTCTCCTCTCGCCCCTCCCGCTCCCATCCATGTCCTGCGATTCCACCTGCCCGCCCAGAGCCCTCTTCTCCCCCCCCAAAAAATTTACAGTGCAGGCTGAGCTCCGTTCCCGCATCTGCCTCCCTCACTCTCACGGCAGCACTTCCCAAACACTGCCCACCGCCGCCACGATCGCAGGATCTACCTCCCTCCATCTCAGCACTCAGCAGCAGCGGTAGCGAATCATACACGCTGCCTCCTTCTAACCCGGAAGCGTCTCCTCTGCCGCTTCCAGGTTAGAAGGAGGCAGCGTGTATGATTCGCTACCGCTGCTGCTGAGTGCTGAGACGGAGAGAGGTAAATCCTGCAATCGTGGCGGCGGTGGGCAGCGTTTGGGAAGTGCTGCCGTGAGAGTGAGGGAGGCAGATGCGGGAACGGAGCTCAGCCTGCTCCCTCAGCTCCACTGCCTCCACTGCTGGGTGGGCCTGAACCAAAACTGGGTGGGCCTGGGCCCACCCAGGCCCACCCGTGGCTACGCCCCTGGCAGTGAGAGACACTGGTGAGGAGTATATCCTTTCTGGTCCAAGAAAACAGGTAGGCAGGTGACTCACAAAATCCAGCACAGGATAAAAAAGAAGCAAATCGCCAAAAATTCTTACTTAAAAAGATTACTTTATTCTCCACAAAAATTTAAAATGCATTAAGGCTATTTTTACCGCTGGGGTAAAATGGTAGAATTTCCTATTTTCTGTATTACTGACCACGTGCTAATTTTGCCACTAAAACAAATTAACACATAAGTCCTGACTGACTCCCATTCTGCAGGGCTCACTCGCTAATCGTGCGCTAATTGGTTAGCACGCAGCAATGTAGCTGTGCTAACCAGTTAGTGTAGAACATGCCCACTTTCTGCTCTATTTTTTAGCGTGTGCGTAGTATGTGCACATCTCAAAATTACCATGGGACACAGTCCACTCTGCGGTATGCCATTTTTTGTTGTAGTAAGCAAGCACATCCACTTCTTCAGGGGAAGTCCTCAATTGGTCTCATACTCAGTGACACCGTTCTCCTGAAATAGTCTCCCGTTGGGATAGTCCGTTAATAAGACAAGTCTATTTCAGTCTCTCAGTTGCTCGTCTTGTGAAACCATATGAATAATGGTGAAAAATGCAGATGCAGATGTTGACCAGACCTGCTAGATTTGTTCAGAATTGTAAGAAAAACATCAAAAAATAAAAATAATAAAGATACTAAAAGAGAACACAAATACAAAAAAAAAATAGACATATATTGGATTTGGAGGGTTTCTTGGGTGAGCCAATGATTGAGTATAGCTGAGCCAAGAAAGTTGGTTTCAGCAACAAATGAGGCTCTTTTTCCTCCTGTCTAGAGATATGAATGGTTAGTTACAGTGATTTACTCTGAATTGTTGATATGCTTCCTGAACATACTAGCAAGCTGGGATTGATCACTATTCTTCAGTTCTGAGTGGAAACTTTATGTTAGTGATCTTTTTCTTTATTGGAGATTTGATATTGCTATATAAGAACGTAAGCATTGCCATACTGGGATAGACCAAAGGTCCATCAAGTCCAGTATCCTGTTTCCAACAGTGACCAATCCAGGTTACAATTACCTGGCAAGATCCCAAATCAGTAAAATAGATTTTATGCAGCTTATCCTAGAAATAAGCAGTGGATTTTCCCCAAATCCATCTTAATACTGACTTTTGAACTTTTCTTTTAGGAACTTATCCAAACCTTTTTTAAACCCTGCTAAGCTAATGGTTTTTACCACATTCTCTGGTGACAAATTCCAGGGTTTAATTATACATTGAATGAAGAAATATTTTCTCTGATTTGTTTTAAATTTACTACTTAACAGCTTCATTGTGTGCCCCCCTAGTCTTAGTATTTTTAAAAAGAGCAAACATACAATTCACGTGCACATGGGCGTAGTTTGGGGGGATGAGGGGGCATTGCTCTCCCAAACGCAGGGCTGGTGCAACGCTGCAGGCAGCTCTCCCTCCGACCCACCCTCAGCTCTCAGCTCCCCGACCAACAGCCCTCCTCTCCGTCCCCCCCCCCCCAACACGTTTAACCTTTTATTTTCAGTGGCAATGATGGCAGTGAAGGAGAAAGCACTGCGGGCTTGCCTCCAGCTTCTCCCTTCCCTCAGACAGTGTCCCGCCCTCACGAAAATAGGAAATGCATCATCGCAGAAGGCGGGACACTGTGTGAGGGAAGGGAGAAGCTGGAGGTGAGCCTGCAGTGCTTTCTTCTTCACTGCCGTCTCTGCCACTGAAAATAAAAATGTTAAATGCGCCGGGGGGGGGGGGGGGGGTAAAGAATGGAGAGGAGGGCTGTCGCGGAGCTGAGGGAGGGCAGGGAAAATCGCTGGACATGGATGGGAGGGGAGGGCAGGGGAGAAAAGAGATCACTGGACATGGAGAGGAGAGGAGGGGATAGCAGGGGGAAAGAAGAGATCGCTGGACATGGAGAGGAGAGGAGGGTAGGGGAGAGAAGAGATAGCTGGACATGGATAGGATGGCAGGGGGAGAGAATAGATCACTGGACATGGAGGGGAGAGGAGGGCAGGGGGAGAGAAGAGATCGCTGGACATGGAGAGGTAGGGAGGGCAGGGGGAAGAGAAGAGATCACTGGACATGGAGAGGAGGGAGGGCAGGGAGAGAGAAGAGATCACTGGACAGGAGAGGAGGGGATGGCAGGGGAGAGAGGAGAATTGCTGGACATGGATGGATGGAGGGGAGGGCAGGAGAGAGAGAGAGAGGAGAATTGCTGGACATGGATGGATAAATGGGGGCAGGGAAGAGAGGTATTTTGCTGGATATGGGTGGATGGAGAGGTGGGCAGGGGAGAATGGAGAGTTGCTGGACATGGATGGATGGAGGGGAGGACAGGAGAGAGAGAGGAGAATTGCTGGACATGGATGGATAAATGGGGGCAGGGGAGAGAGGAAATTTGCTGGATATGGATGGATGGAGGAGAGAGCAGGGGAGAATGGAAAATTGTTGGACATGGATGGATGGAGGGCAATGGAGAGGAGAATTGCTGGACATGGATGGATAAATGGGGGCAGGGGAGAGAGGAATTTTGCTGGATATGGGTGGATGGAGGAGAGGGCAGTGGAGAATGGACAGTTGCTGGACATGGATGGATGGAGGGGAGGTCAGTTGAGAGAGGAGAATTGCTGGACATGGATGGATGGATGAATGGGGCCAGAGGAGAGAGGAAATTTGCTGGATATGGGTGGATGGAGGAGATGGCAAGGGAGAATGGAGAGTTAATGGACATGGCTGGATGGAGGGGAGGGAAGTCAGGAAGGAGATGCACATGGATGGAGGGGAGGAAAGATAGGAGAAATGCTGGACATGGATGGAGTGGAGGGCAGTTAAGAGAGGAGAAATGTTGGACAAGGATGGAGGGAAGGAAAGACAAAGGAAGGAGATGCACACGGACGGATTGGAAGGGAGAAAGGAGAAATGCTGGACATGGATGGAGGGGAGAGAAGACAGAGGAAGTAGATGCACATGGATGGATGGAGGGGAGGGGAGTGAGGAGAAATGCTGGATATGGATGGAGGAGAAACTGCTGAATTTAAGGGCTGGATCGGAACACTTTGAGGGCAGATACTGAAACTCGAAGGATAGGGACAGGGCTACAGATGGTAGACAGGACTCATAAGGATACAGGAGGATGGTGGATATGGTGAAAAAATATCAAATGGAAAGAAGACACTGCACAAAACAGAAGACACTGAGGCCAAAGCAAATAGAAAAACTAAATGCTCAGACAACAAAGGTAGAAAAAAGTATGTTATTCAGAATGTATTAATTGGAATATGTCAGCTTTTGAAAAATTGCATCTGTGATATTTTGCATGTAAGTTTTAATTTTTCTAGTATTGCTGCATGCTGAGTCTGACTTCTTCAGGTAACTTTCCAGTTCAGTATTTTGCCTTCATATTTTTTTATTTCTAGTTCCTTGTGTCATATCTGTTGTGTCATGTGTTTTTCATGTGTGATCAAGGTGCAGTATTCTGCTAGTGTGTAGTATTTGCAGCCCTTTTTGTTTTCACTAGGTAGTGTACTGGTGTTTTAAAGCCAGTGTAATTACAGTGCTGCCTTTCCACACCCAAATCTCCACATTTAGGTCGACCTTAGAGATGGTCGTCCCTAGAGATGGTCATCCCTGATTTTCGGTGATAATGGAAACCGAGGACGCCCATCTCAGAAATGACCAAATCCAAGCTATTTGGTTGTGGGAGGAGCCAGCATTCGTAGTGCACTGGTCCCCCTCACATGCCGAGACACCAACCGGGCACCCTAGGGGGCACTGCAGTGGACTTCAGAAATTGCCCTCAGGTGCATAGCTCCCTTGTGTGCTGAGCCCCCCAAAACCTGCTCCCCACAACTGTACACCACTACCATAGCCCTTATGAGTGAAGGGGGGCACCTATATGTGGGTACTGTGGGTTTCTGGTGGGTTTTGAAGGGCTCACATTTACCACCACAAGTGTAACAGGTAGGGGGGATGGGCCTGGGTCCGCCTGTCTGAAGTGCACTGCACCCAGTAAAACTGCTCCAGCAACCTGCATACTGCTGTCATGAAGCTGGGTATGATATTTGAGGCTGGCATAGAGGCTGGAAAAAATATTTTTTTAAATTTTTTGACGGTGGGAGGGGGTTAGTGACCACTGGGGGGAGTAAGGGGAGATCATCCCTGATTCCCTCCGGTGGTCATCTGGTCATTTAGGGCACATTTTTGTGGCTTGGTCATAAGAAAAAAAGGACCAGGTAAAGTCGTCCAAGTGTTCATCAGGTACACCCTTCTTTTTTCCAGTCCCGCCTTCGCTACGCCTCCAACATGCCCCCGTGAACTTTGGTCATCCCCGTGATGGAAAGCAGTTCAGGATGCCCAAAATCGGCTTTCGATTATGCCGATTTGGGCAACCCTGTGAGAAGGATACCCATCTGGTGATTTGTGTCGAAAGATGGGCGTCTTTCTCTTTCGAAAATAAGCCTGTTAGAGACGGAGGAAACAGTTTATTATGATGAGGCCCAAGGTGCTGTACTTAGGAGCCACTTTCTTTTTGAGGTATCCCTGCAAGTGTAGTCAGATTTCAGTCATGTAAATACCATATATATTTTTTGAACTGTCTTATCTTATTTATTTATTTGTAGTTTATACCCCGCTCTTTCCCGCTCAATAGCAGGTTCAGTGCAGCTTACAAAGCATGCATACAAGGTATTACAGAGATAACACAATGTATGGTCACATAGTATATAGCACAAAGTATGGTTACAAAATATGTAACACAGTGTATGGATACAAAGTATGAGAGAGATAACAAGTTGTGTAGTGAATGATAGGATGAAGAAATGGGGGCAGGATAGAGGTATGGTTAATGTTAGTGGTGTTTGTAAATTAAGTTATCTTACTGCCTTTCTAGCAACTAAACAGATTGCTATTTCATCATAAGTTCAGGAGAAACGGTAATGATATTGTCCAGTTTAATATAATTGTCTGAGATAGTATAGGACTTTTCCTAATTAATTATTTGCCTATTATATTTTCAACCTCCTAAATTTTAATCTTGGATCCCAAACTGGTGGACTTGAGGAACCAATATGCTTAGATTTATCTTATTTGTATTTTGTTCTTGCTTTTTCTTGGCATATTGTATTACTTTGCAGTACAAGTGTTGTAATGCTTGTTGTAAAATTAAAAAATTCATAAATAAATAAAAAAAGAGAGAGAGAGAATTTAAACCTCCAGATGCAGCACTGATGAAGTTAGCCATCATTGGCTAGGTTCTGTATATGACGCCTGAAAATTCCACACGGGAAAAAAAAATACACCTAGGCGTATTCTGTATAGTACACCTAAATTCTATAGAATAGGCTTAAATTTCCATGCAGTATATAGAATAACACTGAGCAAGTCTCCACACGACTAAATGTAGTCGTGGCCATTCATGCCATATTTTACTTGGTGTAAATGCTGATGCCAAAATTAGGTGCAGAGCAGGTGTATTCTATACCAATGTGCATAGATTTTAGAAACACCCATGGCCACGCCCCCTTTTCAACTATGCGACTTAGAATTTAGGCACACAATGTTACAGAATATGCTTAGCGAGTTGTGCGCACGTAAATCGAAATTAATGCCATTTAGTGCTGATAATTGCTAGTTAACATCCAATTAATAAAACAGACTAGTTACATGCATTGTTATAGAATATGCTTGGATTTCCATGCAGAAACTGAGGCACAATGTATAAAATCTAGCCCCATATACATATATGTCTCCTTACACATGCTAGGTCACAAACATTCATGCTCACCATAAGCTGCTACCTCAGAACTCCACAATCACATCTTATTACACACATTCTATAATATTTCAATAGCACGCGTGGGGTTCCCCACCTTGAGCAATCTTCCAAATGCAGTGTTGTATAATAACTAAGGACTCCTTTTACAAAGCCGCGCTAGTGATTCTGGCAAATGCGATGAAGCCCATAGGAACTGAATGGGCTTCATCACATTTGCTGTGTCAGAACCACTAACGCAGCTTTGTAAAAGGAGCCCTAAGTAAATGTAACTAATTACTGTCCTTAAGTTTTATCACTTTTACTTGTAAAGAAATACAGGATAGCTTTTGTTACTTTTATTTTTACTGAAGTAATAATTTTGCCAATTTTTACATAGAAACATGACGGCAGATAAGGGCCAAGTGGCCCATCCAGTCTGCCCTTCCTCAGTAACCACTAACTCCTCCTTTTCTTAAGGGATCCCACATGTCTGTCCCACACTTTCTTTATTTCTAACAAAGTCTTCCTCTCCATGACCTCCACTGGGAGGCCATTCCACACATCCACCACCCTTTCCATGAAAGAGTATTTTCTTAGATTCCTCCTACACCAATTTCCTCTTAACTTCATCCTATGCCCTCTCATTCCAGAGTTTTCCTTCATTTGAAAAAGGCTCACCTCCTGTACATTAACATCACAGAAGTATTTAAATGTCTCATCGTATCCCCTTTTAAAAGATAGGAGGTTTTTCAGCCAGTGATGAATGATACAGGCTCCCTTAAGTTGAACAGCTGATCAACAAAGGAGTTCCCCATCATTACTTCAGGCTTTTCCTCCTTTAAAGAGAACCCACTAGTACCAGTCACTGATTTGAATGAACTCTATCAGACTGAACAATCCACTTCCTGATAGATTGTAAGCTCTTTGAGCAGGGACTGTCTTTCTTCTATGTTTGTGCAGCGCTGCGTATGCCTTGTAGCGCTATAAAAATGCTAAATAGTAGTAGTAGTAGTAGTGCAGTTGCTGAACATCTTTTTAGTTGTGCTGGATTAATGACTCACAAGCGCACTCACATGAGTGACAATCATTTTCAAAAATTAGTTTTACTAAAAGCAAAATGGATTGAACTGTAGAGCAATAAAGGCTTTGGGATAAAACCATTAACAATAGTTACATTCATTGTAGTTGCAGTACTTTTACTTTTTACTCAAAAAGTATTATATTTGGCAATAACTTTTCAATATACTTTTGCTTTAATTTAAGTGTTAAAATATACATTACTTTTACTTGAGTACTTTGACCTAATACTTTGAACAACACTGCCCACATGTCCTCCCTTCCTGAATTATACATCTGTCTGCCTCCCTTGCACCAGACCATACTACTACTACTACTATTTAACATTTCTAAAGCACTACTAGGGTTACGCAGCGCTGTACAATTTAACATAGAAGGACAGTCCCTGCTCAAAGAGCTTACAATCTAATAGACAAATGTACCACTAGCAGATGTGAAAAATCCTACCCAAAGTCAGTTCTTTGCAGTGTAAGAACATATAGCCCTATGATGGGGTTAAACAATACAAAAATCAGGGCACATCCAGGCCATGCCTTTAATCAAATTTTCTAGTGATCTAATCAATAAAATTGATTATATTTGAGGCATAGCTAGGAGTATGAAAACTATGCCAATATCCATATTTTCCAGGCTGCTTGCAGGTTTATGAGTATGACCTACAAGCTCATATTCAAAGGGAAATGGCTTGTGGAGTTCCCTTTGGCAAATCCAGCAGTGAGCTGTGAGTGCAACGTAAGGATTGGAAATTACATGGAATGATTTCATGATGAAATCACTACATGCACATTCTTCCTAGGTTCTAATCCTGCCCCTTGTTCCCCATGGCTAAAACTAGATATGAAACAGTGCATGTATTTTGACCAGCACTGAGGTGGGGTAATTTTAAATGCCATTTTTAGACATGCCAGTATGAGTTTGCACATTACATAGTAACATAGTAGATGACAGTAGAAAAAGACCTGCACGGTCCACCCAGTCTGCCCAACAAGATAAACTCACATGTGCCATTTTTTGTGTATACCTTACCTTGATTTGTACCTGTCTTTTTCAGGGCACAGACCGTGTAAGTCTGCCCAGCACTATCCCCGCCTCCCAACCACCAGCCCCGCCTCCCACCACCGGCTCTGGCACAGACCGTATAAGTCTGCCCAGCACTATCCCCACCTCCCAACCACCAGCCCTGCCTCCCACCACCGGCTAAGCTTTCCCCGTGTTGATCTTTCAGCATACAGTATCAGGCGACCCTCGGGGGGAGGAATGCTGGCTTCGGCCTAACCCCTAGTAAGCCTTTCCTCAGCTGAGAGGTGCCCAGCTCTACCACCGGCTGCCTTTCAGCCTCTTTCTTCCGTCCATTTTGCCTTCCCCATTCCACATAAATACCTCTCGCCTTCGACGCCTTCGTGGCCACACCTCTCCTACTCTCCTCCGCTCTCTTTTACTCCTTCTCTTACTCTCAGCCGGTGACATCAATCCCAATCCTGGCCCCCCTCACCAACTATTATCCCAACTCTACAGATCTCACCGCGACCTCTCTAACCTCATCTCTATTTCTCTACTCCCCTCTTCTTCTCTGCCCTTCTCTTGCGCCCTATGGAATGCCCACTCTATCTGTAACAAACTCGCCTATATCCAGGACCTCTTTATCTCGCGTCACCTCCATCTGCTCGCCATAACAGAAACCTGGCTCTGCCCTGATGACTCTGCTTCAGTCGCAGCCCTGTGCCATGGCAGTTATCTATTTTCACATACTCCTCGCCCTGCTGGCCGTGGGGGCGGTGTTGGACTATTTCTCTCTCCCTCCTCCAGATTTCAACCCCTTCTTCCACCTCAATCTCACTGTTTTTCCTCCTTTGAAGTCCACTCTATCCGCCTTTTCTCTCCTCTGCCTCTTCGAATAGCGGTCATTTATCGTCCCCCTGATAAGTCCCTTTCATCCTTTCTCAGTGACTTTGACGCCTGGCTTGCCTTCTTCCATGATCCTTCCTCCCCCTCTCTCATCCTTGGTGACTTTAATATTCCTGCTAATGATCCTTCCAACTCTTATATTTCCAAGTTATTCGCTTTAACGTCCTCCTTTAATCTCCAACTATGCTCCATCTCCCCCACTCATCAAAATGGTCACTGTCTTGATCTAATCTTCTCCTCCAACTGTTCACCCTCTAGTTTCCTTTGATCTTCCCTCCTCTGATCACCATCTTATAACTTTCACACTTAAATCTCCTCCCTCCCAGTCCCGACCTATCTTATCTAATTTATCTAGGAATCTTCACGATATTGACCCTTCATCTCTATCCTCCCATGTTTCAAACCTCCTCTCTACTGTGGCACCATCCACGTCTGTCAACGAGGCTGTTTCTTCTTACAACAATACTCTATCCTCTGCCTTAGACACTCTTGCACCTTTGATGACCCGCCCTGTAAGGCGTACAAAACCCCAACTTGGCTGACTTCTAATATCCGCTACCTACGTTCCTGTACCCGCTCCGCCGAATGCCTCTAGTGGAAATCTCGGGCCCTTGCTGATTTCTTACACTTTAAGTTCATGCTGACCTCCTTCCAATCTGCTCTTTTACGTGCCAAAATAGATTATTATATCCAACTGACCAACTCTCTTGGCTCTAATCCTCGACTTCTCTTCACCACATTGAACTCTCTCCTCAAGGTGCCCCCTCCCCCAACTCCCCCTTCATTATCTCCTCAGACCCTTGCTGAATTCTTTCACAACAAGGTTCAAAAGATAAACCTTGCTTTCTCTACCTCATCACCTCTCCCTCCACTAGTCCGTTCCCCTCTCTCTCCTTCCCCTCATTCCCTTTCCTCCTTTCCTGAAGTTACTATTGAGGAAACTACACTTCTCCTTTCTTCCTCAAAATGTACCACCTGTTCCTCTGATCCCATTCCCACCCACCTTCTTAATGCCATCTCTCCTGCTCTTATTCCTTTTATCTGTCACATTCTCAACCTCTCACTTTCCACTGTGACTGTCCCTGCTGCCTTTAAACATGCTGTGGTCACACCTCTCCTTAAGAAGCCTTCACTCGACCCTACTTGTCCCTCTAATTACCGACCCATCTCCCTCCTTCCTTTTCTCTCCAAATTACTCGAGCGTGCTGTTCACCGCCGCTGCCTTGATTTTCTCTCCTCACATGCTATTCTTGACCCACTACAATCTGGTTTTCGCCCTCTCCACTCAACTGAAACTGCGCTTACTAAAGTCTCCAATGACCTATTACTGGCTAAATCCAGAGGTCAATATTCCATCCTCATTTTTCTTGATCTTTCCGCTGCTTTTGACACTGTCGATCACAGCATACTTCTCGATACCCTGTCCTCACTTGGATTCCAGGGCTCTGTCCTTTCCTGGTTCTCTTCCTACTTCTCCCTCCACACCTTTAATGTTCACTCTGGTGGATCCTCTTCTACTTCTATCCCTCTGCCTGTTGACGTACCTCAGGGTTCTGTTCTTGGTCCCCTCCTCTTTTCTATCTACACTTCTTCCCTTGGTTCATTAATCTCATCCCATGGCTTTTCCTACCATCTCTATGCTGATGACTCCCAAATCTACCTTTCTACCCCTGATATCTCACCTTGCATCCAAACCAAAGTTTCAGCCTGCTTGTCTGACATTGCTGTCTGGATGTCTCAACGCCACCTGAAATTAAATATGACCAAAACTGAGCTTCTCATTTTCCCCCCCAAACCCACCTCCCCGCTCCCCCCATTTTCTATTTCTGTTGATGGCTCTCTCATTCTCCCTGTCTCCTCAGCTCGAAACCTTGGGGTCATCTCTCTCCTTCTCTGCTCATATCCAGCAGATTGCCAAGACCTGTCGTTTCTTTCTTTACAACATCCGTAAAATCCGCCCCTTTCTTTCTGAACACTCTACCAAAACCCTCATCCACACCCTTGTCACCTCTCGTTTAGACTACTGCAATCTGTTTCTTGCTGGCCTCCCACTTAGTCACCTCTCCCCTCTCCAGTCGGTTCAAAACTCTGCTGTCCGTCTCGTCTTCCACCAGGGTCGATTTACTCATACTACCCCTCTCCTCAAGACCCTTCACTGGCTCCCTATCCGTTTTCGCATCCTGTTCAAACTTCTTCTACTAACCTATAAATGAACTCACTCTGCTGCTCCCCAGTATCTCTCCACACTCGTCCTTCCCTACACCCCTTCCCGTGCACTCCGCTCCATGGATAAATCCTTCTTATCTGTTCCCTTCTCCACTACTGCCAACTCCAGACTTCGCGCCTTCTGTCTCGCTGCACCCTACGCCTGGAATAAACTTCCTGAGCCCCTAAGTCTTGCCCCATTCTTGGCCACCTTTAAATCTAGACTGAAAGCCCACCTCTTTAACATTGCTTTTGACTCGTAACAACTTGTAACCACTCACCTCCACCTACCCTCCTCTCTTCCTTCCCGTTCACATTAATTGATTTGATTTGCTTACTTTATTTATTTTTTGTCTATTAGATTGTAAGCTCTTTGAGCAGGGACTGTCTTTCTTCTATGTTTGTGCAGCGCTGCGTACGCCTTGTAGCGCTATAGAAATGCTAAATAGTAGTAGTAGTATCTTTTGCCTGCAAATCATTAATTTCTAACTGAATCAATTAATTACACTCTCATGTGTTAATTTCATAAGGAGTATGAAATAAGCAAATTATTATACATTGCTGTACAATGGCAAATATATCTTGAAATTCATATTTTAATAATTTCAATGGCATCACAAAAGTGCTTCCTAGGAAAATTAAATTTGTCACATTCTTCGATAGGATTCCACAGCAGTGAACATGTGGAACATTATTTTTACTTAACTGCTTTTTAAAAAGGAGTAGTTTTGCTTCATAAGATCGTACATTAAAAAAACAACAGTTCATTTCCTAGTTTCCACTTCTCTCGAAGCTTATGATACCCAAATAGTCAAAGAATGAAATCATATAACCAAACAAGATCAGAGATTTCTGACACTGGTTTATGCTTTTCTTATATAAAAAAAAAATCTTGATTTCTTCACATAATTCAAAAGACTCCTTTTAAATCTTTTCTATGGTCAAATCAGCATATTTTACTTTGATATAAGACATCAACAAAATAGGTTTCAGTGTCCACAAGATCATGTTGAAATTAACAATGAAATTAACAAACATTCAATGCAATTCTTGGTAGAAACTATTTTCATGAGAATTGAAGGCTGGCATTCACTGACACGGTGGCTGTGGAAGAATGATGCATTATATTTTTATGTTTAAACTCATTTTTATTGAAGGCACAGCAAAAATACAGAGAAGAATACAAACTTTGAACAGCAAGTCAAAACTCTTGTGCACCCAACTCTTCCCCTTCCCTCCCCTCCCCCTCCTTCACCCCAGGTCAAAAATTTCAATGTAGTTCCTTTAACAAAAAGAGGCTTTAAAATGTTCAAATCCCTACTCCATGCCAGTGGTGTTAGTGTGGCCCAAAAGGGATCCCAAACCATTTCAAATCGCTTTCCCTGTTTAAAGTCCATAAATCAGATACAGTAAGTCTTTCATTATGCAGCAATTGTATCATTAAAGATCTCCAGTGGTGCAACGCTAGCCGCTGACTAGTCATCCACAATATCAAAATACTTTTCTTCACCATCAGCACTGCTCACCACAGGTACTGATGTAATCTCTTAGTTTTGCCTAGACTGCATGATGAGGTGATACATTCTTTAAATTAGTCACCTTACTTTCTAACTCTTCTTACTCTCTTACCTATCTATATGTTCCATCTTTGCTTTACCCTTCACTATCAATTAAAATGTTCTATTACGTATTGTGTTGATATTGTTAATAGTATAACATTTTCTATAACAACCTATTCCCAAGGGTTAACGTATGTAATGACCCGGACCTCCAATGCTACAATATATTTATTTATCAAACTGACCTCAATACCTCCACCCCTGGTCTAACACCTATTGGTGAAACAGAACCTTTATGTAAAGGATACCAGGGATTCTGTGGGGTTATTTCTTATCATAGGTCATAATTTAATTAATATTCAAAAATTCTACTCATGTGTTTTTTACCAATATAAAAAAACTGCTTTGTTTGCATTGGCTGACCTGAATCAACACATACTCTCACATCTTACATAAAAGTATCCTAACTACAATGTATAAACGGAGACCCCTTATCCCAATACCTTCATTTTCTATTTTTCATTTTTCAAATTTGTCCACATTTTCCTTCCGTCCCAGAACTAATTGCACTTAACTGAATTATATTCAATCTTCTCCAGCCGGCTGGTGCCTACTCATGGGCCCATGAGGTTTGTGGCAGTGCTTTCTCTGGTATGTGGATCCCTTCGTAACTCCGTAAAAGATTGATGGTTTCATACAAGAGAAACACGAATCTGCAAGACACTCTTTGTAGATCAGACGTGTGGACGGTGGGACATACAATTACAGGCATCCACAAGAAATGTGGTAGGTGTAGTGTCTGTCCAAACATTTTAGAAGGATCAATTCTAGAATGGGAGCATGGGCAACAAACGATTAAAGTGAGAGGCCAATCTAACTGCGAGACAGAGAATGTAGTGTATGCAAGCAGATGCCCATGCAGCAAGATCTATATAGGACATACTTCAAGAAAATTTAAAACACGCATAATAGAACATAAACATGGAATAGTGCACAAAAAATCGGAAGCACCTATGGCACAACATTGTGCAGAAGAGGGCCATTCTTTTGAACAAATGCAGTTTATTGTGTTGGAAGTGATTAGTAAGGGTAAGAGAGGGGGGGACATTAAACAACAACTTTGGCAGCGGGAACAATGGCTGATTTATCAGTTTAAAACAACTATGCCCAGAGGATTGAATAAGAACGTAGAATGGAAGGCGTTCTACTAGGTGGCCCCTTTAAATAAAAGAAACAAGGGGATTGGAAGACGTTCCTGTGGGCGTCATATAAAAAACCGCGGCCATCTTGTGCATTGTAACATCAGAATTGAAAGTAAGAAATTTAAGAATAAAAAGTTCCTGAAGCAGTGATGAATATCGCGAAACAAGACGTGCTTGTCGGAATAGAATACTAAGATGCAATACTGAAATATTGAACAAAGAAAAACGAAGGAACGGAGTTGGAAAATTAAAGTTGAAATATACAACGAAAAAAAGAACGGAGTTACGAAGGGATCCACATACCGGAGAAAGCACTGCCACAAACCTCACGGGCCCATGAGTAGGCACCAGCCGGCTGGAGAAGATTGAATATAATTCAGTTAAGTGCAATTAGTTCTGGGACGGAAGGAAAATGTGGACAAATTTGAAAAATGAAAAATAGAAAATGAAGGTATTGGGATAAGGGGTCTCCGTTTATACATTGTAGTTAGGATACTTTTATGTAAGATGTGAGAGTATGTGTTGATTCAGGTCAGCCAATGCAAACAAAGCAGTTTTTTTATATTGGTAAAAAAACACATGAGTAGAATTTTTGAATATTAATTAAATTATGACCTATGATAAGAAATAACCCCACAGAATCCCTGGTATCCTTTACATAAAGGTTCTGTTTCACCAATAGGTGTTAGACCAGGGGTGGAGGTATTGAGGTCAGTTTGATAAATAAATATATTGTAGCATTGGAGGTCCGGGTCATTACATACGTTAACCCTTGGGAATAGGTTGTTATAGAAAATAGTAAACCAAGGTACCCAATTAAAGGAATAATAGTATAACATGCCATACTTTGTATTGTTACTTGAATATTATTACTGCTATAATTGCCTATTGCTCATGTTTGATTTATTCTTACTGTACAACCGCCTTGAGTGAATTCCTTCAAAAAGGCAGTAAATAAATCCTAATAAATAAATAAAATAAGTATAACTGAAGGAGGAACTTGTACTGAAGGAAATTGGACTTGGGGAAAATATTTCTGGGATACGCAGCATAAAATGTTTTGTACTTTTTAGGGGATCTTGCCAGGTATTTGTGACCTGGATTGACCACTGTTGGAAACAGGATGCTGGGCTTGATGGACCTTTGGTCTGTCCCAGTATTGCAATACTTATGTACTGTAATTTCCAGTGTTACTTTTGTAATTTATTGTAAACCGGCCATGATCTGTTAAGGCCAGGAGGCATATCAAATTTTATTAAACTAAATTAATTAGGCATCCAGAGGGAGGTAGGATCCTATTCTGTAAAGGAAAGAAGGCCTCTACTTTTCATCATAGAATACTAGACTGAGTACCAATGCACCTAAAATCTAGGCACTCATATTTACACCAGCATTTGAGTTGATGAAAGTGTCTAAGTTACACGCAGAATACTATGTGTAACTTGCAGTATTCTGCAAGTTCTGAATAAGTGGGAGTCCTGCCTTTGTCCTGCCTATGCTCCACCCCTGTGTTCACCCCCCTTGCAAATACATGGTACATAAATTAAGCACAAATTTATGGAATAGTACAAAGGTGCCATTCAACTACTTATGCACATATGTCTGCACATACACCTGTAAACGCTAGTATAAATGTGGACACCTGGATTACAGAATTGCACCATTATTGCCCCCATTACTCTGCCTTTTACCTCTAAAGCAAGAGGATAGAGGTATTATTTAATGCCAGACTACTTGAAAATTTCCTAGCAGGTGTGTGAGCTGTTACTTTCAAATGTGACCTGCTGAGCAAAAAGTTACCAAACATGGGGTTGCAAATAACAGAGAGAAAGGCTATACAGTTTGGAGGGATAAATTTGGGCAATTTTGGGCAATTTTCATTTTTGAAATTTGATCACCGTCTATACAAAACATGGTTAAAATTTTATCCGTATCGTCCTATGGATTACAGAGATACAGCTTTTTAAGTTTGCTATTTTTCAAATGCATTGCTCCAAAAAATGTACTTTTTTATTGATAAACATTTCTTATTTTTAAAAGACGTAATTAGTCCATTCTGAGGCTGAAATTTGGCAGGGGTATGTAGTTGATATCCTTCTATCTTTATCAGTCACTTATCCCAATTTTGGCACCTTTTCACTCAGCAGGTAACAAATAATATACATACCGTACTTTGGAAATCAGACTCTTTTTGTGCCTGCCTCTTTCTACTCTTCCTCCTCCCCGTTCCTTTCAGAACTTTTTCAAGTCCTCTCCCACAGGACCACTGATTAAATCATTATGAGGTAGCTGGGTAAATGGGCCAGGCTGTAAGTTTCCTAATTAGCTCTGTATAGATGTGCACTCCATAGGACAAATCAAGAGAAGTGAGCAGAAAGTCTTTAATTGTCCCGTATGGCATCTTTCTTAAAATTAATATTTGAACAAAAATAAAACAATATTTCATTAAGGAATAAATGGGAGAAAAAACATTATGACAGCACAGAAAAGATTCTATTTTTATTAGTTTTTTTTATGACCAAGCTTGTTAACAATATTCTAGTACCCATCTGATGCCCGCTTACGTATGGATTTTAGACTAAAAGCTCTTTTTCTGCCAACTTCCTTCACAAGCACTTATCTCGACATCCTCATTAGATGGTTTTTTTCCTCTTTTCTCTTTGCGAGGTCTGGCCATGCCCTTGGTACTTTCCTTTGTTCTGCATTGTAAAAGGAATGGCTTTAAAGAGGATCTCTCTCCATGAGTTCCAACTTTTTTTTTTTTGTAATTAGCCTGATTTGAGAACTAGAAAACCAGAAGACTAGAAAGAAATACAAAAACTGTTGAACAAAAGAGAAAGATGTTCTTTACTCCAGCCATATGCTGTGCAGCTCCAGCACATCCCCTCGTATGGCTCCTTTTTGCTGTTTTGATCTGACTTACAAGGCAGCTGCTTGGATATAAAGAAATGGGAACAGGTCAAAATTTCATAGTGAAGGAACAGCATCACTGGTTTTCCTATTTATAGAAGAACAAAAGCATTTTTTTAATTGTATCACCCAAAAATTGTGAGGCATTCAATAGACATTGGAGCCTTGAATTAAGCCAAATGCAAAATATTGTGACCAACAATATTATGGAAAATATATCTACCATGAAAGACCTGTTATAGTTCATATATAATGAAATAGCTTATCTGACAGTTTTGTATGACATTTGATTACTAGGGATAGGCAGACGTAAATGACAGAGGAAATGTCAACAATGTATTTCCTGTTGCTTACAAATGAAAATGGGCAGGTTTTTGCACACCAGCAACTGGGTTAGCAATGACAGGAGGCTACTCCGTGATCCAAGGTCCTTACCTCCAGGCCTACCTGGATCCCTGGTGGTCTAGTGGGGGTCTTTTGCCCATTTGCTCCTACCCATGGCCACACCCACATCCAATATGGTGGCCATGGCCTTTCACCACAGTCTCTCAGTATCACTAGGAACCATGGTTGTACCACAAGGCTATGGTGAAAGGCTGTGGCTGCCATATTGAATATAGCTGCGGCCATGAGCAGGAGTGAACGGGCATTGTTCCTGCCCCAATGGACATCTGCTAGACCATCGTGGATTCAGATATACCTGGGGGAGGGGGCAATGAGCAGTAGGTGGTGGTCATGGGGAAGGTGTAGGGATTATCTGTTCTTGGTGACAAGGGGGAGGAGGGCCCCAGGAAGAGGGCCCTGAAAATTTTCATTTTGTGTCTTGTCCTGTAACAACAAAAGGAGGAGAACCCCAAAACAAAACTAACATTCCCCTAAATGACACAGGAAATGACATGAAACAAAATTTTTCTGGCTGCTTAACCCTACTCATTAGAGATCCAACCACTGCATTTAAGGAATATATGCAATACCAATTCAGGAGCCTTTCCAAGTGCCAGTTAGGACTGACTACATTTGGGTAGAATAGGTATAAACGTTACCAAGCATCAACATTTATACTTTTCTACATACTATCAGGCTTATTTTCGAAAGAGAAGGGCACCAAACTTTCGACACAAATCGCAAGATGGGCTTCCTTCTCACAGGGTCACCCAAATCGGCATAATCGAAAGCTGATTTTGGATGTCCTCAACTGCTTTCCATCGCGGAGACGACCAAAGTTCACGGGGGCGTGTCAGAAGCGTAGCGAAGGCAGGACTGGGGCGTGCCTAACACATGGGCATCCTCGACCCATAATGGAAAAAAGAAGGGCGTCCCTGACGAACACTTGGACGACTTTACCTGGTCCTATTTTTCTTACGACCAAGCCACAAAAATGTGCCCTAAATGACCAGATGACCACCAAATCGGGGATGGCCTCCCCTTACTCCCTTAGTGGTCACTAACCTCCACCCGCCCTCAAAAACAATTTTTTTAAAATATTTTTCCAGCCTCTATGCCAGCCTCAAATATCATACCCAGCTCCTTGACAGAAGTATGCTGGTCACTGGAGCAGTTTTAGTGGCTGCAGTGCACTTCAGGCAGGCAGACCTAGGCCCATCCCTCCCCTACCTGTTACACTTGTGGTGGTAAATGTGAGCCCTTCAAAACCCACCACAAACCTACTGTACCCACATGTAGGTGCCTCCCTTAACCCATAACGGTTATGGTAGTGGTGTAGAGTTGTGGGGAGTGGGCTTTGGGGGGCTCAGCACACAAGGTAAGGGAACTATGCATCTGGCAGCAATTTCTGAAGTCCACTGCAGTGCCCCCTAGGGTGCCCGGTTGTTGTCTTGGCATGTCAGGGGGATGGGTTTCCGCCCCCCTTCGCCAGGACGTGCTGTGAGGAAAACTTGGGCGCCCCTTTCGATTATGCCCCTCCACATGTCTCTGTCTGCCTGCAGAGCTGTAGTCCCCTGCTAAATTTGCATCTCATAATAACTTGGGGGGGGGGGGGGGAGGAGGTAATTTATAACTGCTACATTAGCAAAAGCTCTCCACATTTGCTGTGCTTTGGGTCTTAGACAGATCTTCAGGGTCAAAGTACGTCCATACTTTTACTTTAAATTTTACACCAGGAAAACTATAAGCACAAATTTACACCTGTTATTTGCTTCACATTATTGTTCCATAAAAAACTATACCCATACCTTTGAATTTCTAAAATGTAATGGAATTACTGCAAGCCCCTCCCAGCCCTGCCATTGGGAATGCCTCTGCTTTCTGTGAATGAAATTATATGCAATCAAACTCCTTCCACATATTTTTAACCAAGAACAATTTTATAGAAGGCCATTTGTGTAGGTAAAGCCTCATCTTTGAAATGACCCTATTTATGCCAGAGCAGTTACTCTGTTTTCTTGTCCTCAGCTTTAGGCCCCCATTTACTACACTGTGCTGAAGTAGCACATTACTGTGCAAAAGTTTATTGTGTGACACACTAACCTGTGATACTATTAGTAGGCTGGTGAATTCTACACTAAATTTATTTTTACATTGCAGCAGCCAGGAATATAGCAGGCCTCAAAACGGACAGAAAAATTGGCTCCCCAGCCCCAAATCCCTATGTGTGCCCCCTCCCTTGCTGGATCTATCCCACCTCCTACACCTGATCCTCAACCTTTACACACCTGTAGGGGTCTTTCACTAAAGCTTAGCTTGAGTTATCTGTAGCAGGGCCCATAGGGATAAAATGGGTCCTGCTGCAGATAACTCGAGCTAAGTTTTAGTAAAAGACCCTCTCTAATACCTCCTCTAACTGTTCTCTCATGAATCCAATCATTTAAATGTAAGAACACCCCCCACCATCACCAAATCCCCTGCACCTCTCACTCTCCTGATTCCTTTTTACGACATTTCAGGTTCCCTTAGAAGTGTAAGGCAGATCATTCTAGCTCTGTTTGTGCGCAGACATATCCAACATAATAGATGCTGTTTTGGGGGTAAGAATCTTCTTGACATCAAGTGCTGGTTATTAATATTGCAATTGGGACTTTGGGAACTAGTGTCTTACGCAGCCATTCACAGCGTGTCACAGGTGCCCCCACCACCACCATCACAGCCCCGTACTGCGGAATACGGCCAGTGCGTAAAGCTGTCAACTTCGACATCAGATGAATATAGTCCAGTTTCCGCAACACTGACCGCAGTTCCGGAAGTGTAGGTTGCTTCCATGCTGCCGCCAGCACCAATTTGGCGGCCACGAATAGTTGTACGGCAAAACGGTGTATGGCATTAGGAATTCCTGTAGGTCTAAAATGGAGTAAGCAGTAGTCCATTCTCATCTGGTAGTTCGCTCCTGTAACTTCACCCAGAAACTTCAGTATCTCCCCCCAGTACTCCTGCGCATGCTTGCATGCCCACCACACATGAGTCATATCCCCCACTACTCCACATTGCCTCCAACACAGAGCTGACCCTGTTTTAAACATTTTAACCAAGCGATGGGGAGTATAGTACCAGCTATATAATATTTTATGACCGTTTTCAGTTAAGGCACTAGACACCGAGACTGCTAGCAGAGATCTAAGTGCCACTTTCCACTGAGGCTTTGTGTAGGTTTCCCCCATGGCCTTCTCCCACCTTGATAGGTATCGCTCCACTGGGTTAGCATGTAGAAGTAGTGCCCTATATATTCTTGAGATGCTACCCCTTCCTCCTCCCTTCATCAGCCCCTCCTCCAATTTAGTTTCTGGTATTTAAACGTGTTTTTTATGGTGGGAGGGGGTTAGTGATCACTGGGGGAGTAAGGGGAGGTCATCCCCGATTCCCTCCGGTGGTCATCTGGTCAGTTCAGGCACCTTTTTGAGGCTTGATTATGAACAAAAAGGGACCAAGTAAAGTCGGCCAAGTGCTCATCAGGGACGCCCTTCTTTTTTCTATTATCGGCCGAGGACAACCATCTCCTAATCACGCCTCAGTCCCGCCTTCGCTACCCTGTCAACACGCCCCGTGAACTTTGGTCATCCCCGCGACGGAAAGCAGTTGAGGTTGTCAAAAAATCGGCTTTTGATTATGCCGATTTGGACGACCTTGCGAGAAGGACGCCCATCTCCCGATTTGTGTCAAAAGATGGGCGTCCTTCTCTTTCGAAAATAAGCGTGATAGTAAAAATTGTTTTAGGTATATTAAAAGCAGGAAACCAGCAAAAGAATTGGTTGGACCGCTGGATGACCGAGGAGTAAAAGGGGCAATCAGGGAAGACAAAGCCGTAGCGGAGAGATTAAATGAATTCTTTGCTTCGGTCTTCACCGAGGAAGATTTGGGTGGGATACCGGTGCCGGAAATGGTATTCGAAGCTGACGAGTCGGAGAAACTTAATGAATTCTCTGTAAACCTGGAGGATGTGATGGGCCAGTTCTACAAACTGAAGAGTAGCAAATCTCCTGGACCGGATGGTATTCATCCCAGAGTACTGATTGAACTGAAAAATGAGTTTGCAGAGCTATTGTTAGAAATATGTAATTTATCCTTAAAATCAAGCGTGGTACCGGAAGATTGGAGGATGGCCAATGTAACGCCGATTTTAAAAAAAGGTTCCAGAGGAGATCCAGGAAATTATAGACCGGTGAGTCTGATGTCGGTGCTGGGTAAAATGGTAGAGACTATTATTAAGAACAAAATTACAGAGCATATTCAAAAGCATGTATTAATGAGACAAAGTCAACATGGATTTAGTGAAGGGAAATCTTGCCTCACCAATCTACTACATTTCTTTGAAGGGGTAACCAAACATGTGGATAAAGGTGAGCCGGTTGATATTGTGTATCTGGATTTTCAGAAGGCGTTTGATAAAGTACCTCATGAAAGACTCCAGAGGAAATTGGAGAGTCATGGGACAGGAGGTAGTGTTCTATTGTGGATTAAAAACTGGTTAAAAGATAGAAAACAGAGAGTAGGGTTAAATGGTCAGTATTCTCAATGGAGAAGGGTAGTTAGTGGGGTTCCCCAGGTGTCTGTTCTGGGACCGCTGCTTTTTCACATATTTATAAATGACCTAGAGATGGGAGTAACTAGTGAGGTAATTAAATTTGCTAATGGCACAAAGAGGGGCATAATCGAACGGGGCGCCCATGTTTTCCTGGGGCCGTCCTCGCAGGATGGCTCTGCGAAGGGGCAGGGAAACCCGTACTATCGAAACAAGATGAGCGTCCATCTTTCCTTTCGATAATACGGTCGGGGACGCCCAAATCAGCAAATTTAGGTCGACCTTAGAGATGGTCGTCCCGAGGACTTTCTGATTTTCGGTGATAATGGAAAGCAAGGAAGCCCATCTCAGAAATGACCAAATCTAAGACATTTGGTCGTGGGAGGAGCCAGCATTCGTAGTGCACTGGTCCCACTAACTGAACGGAAAAAGCCCTTCCCTTACCGATCCCTTAGCGATTCAGAAAGGAATGGGCATGCATGAAGGAATTCAAATGCAAATGAGCTGCTCGCTGTTAGCTCATTTGCACATAATTTCCTTCCTAAGGAGGGGAAGCCAGTGCAGAGCAGACAAGCGTTATGCATGGCTACTCTGTGCATGACAAAGATGGCTTCATACATGCAGACAAGCTGCGTGTATAATAGCTGTCTACAACCTTAGAAAAATACAAGTCCATGTGAAAACGTCCAAGTGCTCGTCAGGGATGGGTTTTTTTTTTAAAGAGTATGGGTGAAGGATGTCCTTCGCTATTACGTCCAGAATGTAGATGTTTATGTGGAAGGATGTCCATGCCTTTGCTATGCCTCTGACACCCCCTTTATTTATTTGGATTTTGGATTACAAGTAGCAGTAGTGGGACTGAAACTGGCCATCTCTGGCTTGCAAGACCAGTGCTCTAACCACTAGGCCCCTCTGCCCCGGGGGAAGTGGGGGGCAGTTGAGGACATCCAAAATGTTTGAAAGAAGGACGTCCACGCCTTCGTTATGCCTCGGCTGACACACACATACCTCCCCCATCCCAGGGACCTGCACACTGCCCCCCTCACAGGGACGGCCAAATTTAAGAGAGGGGAGTGGCGAGGAGTGGAGTGGCAGAGTGGCCTACTGGTTAGAACACTGGTCATGCAGTCCAGAGATTGCTGGTTCAAATCCCACTGCTACTACTTCTGATCCAAAATCCAAATAAATAAAGGGGGCGTTGGAGGCATAGCAAAGGCATGGATGTCCTTCTCACAGAAACATCCACATTTTGGATGTCCTCAACTGCCGTCACAGGGACAGAGGCATAGCGAAGGACATCCTTCACCCATACTCTAAAAAAAAAACAAAACATTTTTTAAAGTTGTTTTTTTCGGGGTGGGAGGTGGTTAGTGACCACTGGGGGAGTCAGGGGTGGTCATCCCCAATTCCCTCCAGTGGTCATCTGGTCATTTAGGGCACATTTTTGTGGCTTGGTCATTAAAAAAAAGGACCAAGTAAATTCGGCCAAGTGTTCGTCAGGGACGCCCTTCTTTTTTCCATTATCGCTTGAGGATGCCCATCTGTTAGGCACGCCTCAGTCCCGCCTTCGCTATGCCTCCGAACACTCCCGGGAACTTTGGTCATCCCCGCGATGGGAAGCAGTTGGGGACGCCCAAAATCGGCTTTCGATTATGCCGATTTAGGCGACCCTGAGAGAAGGACGCCCATCTCCCGATTTGTGTCGAAAGATGGGCGCCCTTCTTTTTCGAAAATAAGCCTGATAGTTATTCAAAGTCGTTAAATCGCGGGAGGATTGTGAAAAATTACAAGAGGACCTTATGAGACTGGGAGACTGGGTGTCTAAATGGCAGATGATGTTTAATGTGAGCAAGTGCAAAGTGATGCATATGGGAAAGAGGAACCCGAATTATAGCTACGTCATGCAAGGTTCCACGTTAGGAGTCAAAGACCAAGAAAGGGACCTAGGGGTCGTCATTGATGATACGTTGAAACCTTCTGCTCAGTGTGCTGCTGCGGCTAAGAAAGCGAATAGAATGTTAGGTATTATTAGGAAAGGAATGGAAAACAAAAATGAGGATGTTATAATGCCTTTGTATCGCTCCATGGTGCGACCGCACCTCGAATATTGTGTTCATTTCTAGTCGCCACATCTCAAAAAAGATATAGTGGAATTAGAAAAGGTGCAGAGAAGGGCGACAAAAATGATAAAGGGGATGGGACAACTTCCCTATGAGGAAAGGCTAAAGTGGCTAACTTACTTAGGGCTCTTCAGCTTGGAGAAAAGGTGGCTGAGGGGAGATAAGATAGAGGTCTATAAAATAATGAGTGGAGTTGAACAGGTAGATGTGAAGTGTCTGTTTACACTTTGCAAAAATAATAGGACTAGGGGGCATGCGATGAAGCTACAATGTAGTAAATTTAAAACGAACGGAGAAAATGTTTCTTCACTCATCGTGTAATTAAACTCTGGAATTCATTGCCAGAGAATGTGATAAAGGTGGTTAGCTTAGCGGAGTTTTAAAAAGGTTTGGACGGCTTCCTAAAGGAAAAGTCCATAGGCCGTTATTGAATGGACTTGGGGAAAATCCACTATTTCTGGGATAAGCAATATAAAATATTTTGTACTTTTTTGGGATCTTGCCAGGTATATTGTGACCTGGATTGAACATTGTTGCAAAGAGGATGTGGCTTGATGGACCTTTGGTCTTTCCCAGGATGGCAATACTAATGTACTTATGTATTTATATTTCATCTTTTACCAAGATAAAATGTATAAATTATATAATAAAATATATAAAAACGATTACAATATCAATAATAACACTAACCCCTTAACATAACCATAAAGCACACAGCATAGAATACTATCCAAATTAACATCTGCTAATCTCAATTCACATCTGCTTAACTTAAAATCACACTTGACTAAAACAAATTCACATCTACTGCTTATACCCCTTGATATGTTTTTGAAATTAAAAATACTTTCAGCTGTTTCTTAAAATGTATCTGTGAGCAATCTAAGGTTATTTGGAATCTGATTCCATTCACTTGGGTCTGCAATTGAAAATGCACAGCATGTATTCTCTTCATAATATGATCTTGCCTAACCAATGCTAATGTATGCTAGTATTCTATCATGACGTCCTGGCTCATTGATGCCATTATAGAATTGGCACTGAGTACATGGTATCGACGTGCCTAACTGAAGGCATCCAGTTATATAACTCTAGCATCCTGTTGCTTTTTTGGCCGCTACCACTGCACACTGGGCAGAAGGTTTCAATATATTATCTACAACAACACCTAGATCTTTTTCTTGGGTGCTGACCCCCCCCCCCCCCCCCCCCCCCCAAGGTAGACCCTAGCATCAGGTAACTATGATTTGGATTATTTTTCCCAATGTACATCATTTTGCATTTGTTCACATTAAATTTTATCTACCATTTCAATGCCCAGTCTTCCAATTTCCTAAGGTCTTCCTGCAACTTTTCACAGTCTGCATATGCTTTAACAACCTTGAATAGTTTTGAATCATCTGCAAATTTAATCACCTCACTTGTTGTTCCGATTTCCAGATCATTTATAAATATGTTAAATAGTACAGATCTTTGGGGAACTCCACTATTTGCTCTCCTCCATTGAGAAAAATGTCCATTTAACCCTACCCTCTGTTTTCTGTCCAATAACCAATTCCTAATCCAAACAGAACATTTCCTCCTATCCTATGAAGAGATGCCGAACCATGCAAGGGTGGGAGGAGAAGGAAAGAGGAAGAGGTGTTGAACTGAGAGAAGGATGGAAGGAAGGAAGTGTAAGGAGAAGAGAGAGAGGGAGAGAGACAATGGAAGATGGCTTGCCAAAATTAGATTGTAAGCTCTGTCAAGTGTACAGCGCTACGTACGTCTAGTAGCACTATAGAAATGATAAGTAGTAGTAAGGCATGTTGGACTCAGAGGGAGGGAGGGAGGGAAGAAAGAGAGAAAGAGATAATGGACCTGGGGGGTGGAGAGGGTGGAAGAAAGGAAGAAAGACAGAGAGGTGTTGGACCCTGGAGGGTGGATGGGAGAAGCAGAAGAGAGAGAGCGAGAAAGAAATAATGAACATGGGGGTAAAGGGGAGGGAGGGGAGAAATGCTGGACAATGGGAAGGGGGTTCCTTGGGGGCCTAGGTCCTCCACTTTAGGCTCACGCCTCCTCCAAAGCTGCAGCACCTGTTCAATGGCTGATGGGGTAACCGAAGCCCTGTCAAACAAGAATATGCACTGTCCAAATCGCCCCTTCCTCCTCGTACTGTCAATGAAGTGAAGAATTCAGCAGCAGTGTGCTTCCAGTCGCTGACACTGGCATTCCTCAAGGTCATCTTCTGTTAATGCAGAAATTTTTAGTCTGATATCCCAAAGCTTTCTCAAAATCTTTGGTGACCTTGAACCTTCAAGAGCCCTATCTATCAAGGACACTTCTGCACACAGTGATTTTATTATTCCTTCAATCCATTTTTTCTTTTCCTTCTCGACCGGTGTCATTGTTGGAAGAATTCTGTCAGTAATAAGTTTTGCTGCACAGTAATGTATTATGTTTATCACTGTAATGCCATTAAATGGGACTTATGCACGTAAATGCAGGTGGGGTATCTGCACCTAAAATTTACATCATGCCCGAAAAAGGGGATGCAGAAATGGGAGGGTCATAGGCATTTTATGGCGGATCGGGGGGGGAGGTTGATTTACATGTAATTATAGAATAACTGCTCCTCATGTAAATTTAGATATAGGCATTTGCACCACATTTTTATTGGTGAAAATGAAGGCACCTAAATTTACATGAACCTCTCCGCTTATGTGTTAATTCTATAAATCACGCTGAAGTTTAGATGTAGCATATAGAATACCACTTAAGTGTGTGTGTGTGGGGGGGGGGAGGGGGGTGACACTGATTTTTCAGGTGTCATATATAGAATCTAGCCCTATGTAATAGTGTACACTATTTGCAAAGAGAGTGCATTCTTTCCTGGTAGTGCAGGTATGTGCGAACCATCGCACATACATGAATTAGTGTGCATATGTGTGCACTCTCAGGAAAGAGTGTGCATTCTTTCGAAAAGAAGGTACACTATGGAAAAAGAAAGGCATAGTGCCCCCAAAACAAAAATGAAGGCTAAACAAAACAAAACAAATAATGCTACAAATAATTTGGGAAATAAACAAAACAAAAATTTTTAGGCTGCCCACTCACATTTTTGAGTACCTTTATATGATAACCACATTATATAGCATCTTTACCAAATCTCAGAAAGGTGATACTACAACTGAAGTATGGTTGGAAAGAAAAGAGAGAATATCTACTGGCCACAGTCACCCAGGATAAAAAGGTGCCCATGTTTACTTGTACTTTAGGATTAAATATGGTGGTAACAGCAGGAAATAAATCACAGAAGTTAATTTTTTTTGTTACATTTGCACCCCACGCTTTCCCACTCATGGCAGGCTCAATGTGGCTTACATGGGGCAATGGAGGGTTAAGTGACTTGCCCAGAGTCACAAGGAGCTGCCTGTGCCTGAAGTGGGAACTGAACTCAGTTCCTCAGGATCAAAGTCCACCACCCTAACCACTAGGCCACTCCTCCACTAATGAAAAGGTTAAGAGGATTAGCAACAATAACATGGACTTTTGCAGATAAAGAAGAGCTCATTTACTGTTACCTGTATGCTACATGTCCTATATTTCAACCAAGGTGGCATACCAAGATATTTTGCCAAAAGCTGGACAAAAGAAAAATACTGCCACAGGAAAAACTGCAAAAAAAGCAACTGAGGCAAATTTAATATCCATAATTTCATAAATAATAAAAAGTACATGTGATAACATCTTAACACAATTGAGAGCCTCTGTAGAAAACAAATGGAGAGGGAAAGAGGAGGCCAGGTTGGGAGCATCAGAAGAAAGGTATATACTGAAAAAGAAACGGGATCCTCACAAGAAATAGGCTGGTACAGTGAGAAACAAAAAGGGCTTGAAAAACATCAGAAGAAAGGCTGAAGCATAAAAAGAAGGAAGGGATCCAGAAAGCAGCACAAATTGAGGGGCTGATACAGAGAGAGAATGAATAGACATCTGGGCAAAAGAGGAGTCTTTGAAAGGAGTAATAAAAAGAAGGATTAGGTAGCAATAGAGAGAGGAGATCCAGAATCAAGAGAGTATGATAAATGAAAAAAAGCTAAGATGTCAATTGAAGAGGAAGAAGAAAGACCCAGAGGTAGAGGAATTAATGATTAAACTCTTAACCTATTTGGATATAAAGAGTATAATAAATAAGATGAATAAGATCATAACCTGTATAAAAAGACAACCTATTAATATCACAGAAATAAATCAAATACAATACTGTACAGCAAACACTATTACTAGGAAAATTTTACCAAAAGGTTAAAAGGGCAGAAGAAGAAGAGAAAAATAATTCTTCCATGGAAAACACACTTTGAAGGAAAAATATCATTATGAGCATAGATGAGTATTGCATTCTCTCTAATAATCGCCCCCCCCCCCCCCCCCCCCCCACTTCAAGGCCGGAAAACCCTTTAATTTGAGTCTAACTAATTTTTGTTCCCCCAGTAATCACCCATCCATAACCTTGAGAAGAGGTAAGAAATGTCTGGTCATTGTGGGCAGGTAGAGGGCAGAGGAGAGAAATGCCTTGGTACCCCTTCAGTCCTTTTTGGCCACGGCTGTGTCAAGTAGCTCTCCTCACAGCACCTCAGGTTTATTTGTTTTTTTTCCTCTGCTGATTGCTTCCTCTTCAGTCCATCACTCCTCTCCTCAACCCTAAGCAGAGGACACTGCAGGAAAGAAAAAAACAAATAATCTTTTGGTCATTCTTTGTTAGTTGCACAGGGTAGCAGTGAATCAGTGAACAAACACAGTGCAGGTAAACAGAAAGGAAAAAAGAAGCACTGTTCTTCAAAGCCCCTTCAGCCAGCTGTAGTAAATAAACCCACAGTGATCCTGCTGTCAGTAATACTACTGTGAAGTCAGCCTCTAAAGCTTCCCTAAAACACAAAACTCCCCCTCTCCTTTCAGGAGGGAATCCCTCTCCCACATAGCAGAAATTCAGTCAGGATAAAAATATAGACATGCCATTCCTTAGTCCAGTAGGGCAATTTACCGTTGTTTTTCTTGCTCAAAATGATGCAAATTTAACGTTAACACAACTCCTCAAGTGCTTTGTCCAAGATAGCCCAGCAATTTTACAAGTTTCATAGACTGCTCCATCTCCACAGTAACAATCTGTTCTCACACAGCAAACCCACATACAAATGATGCTGTCTGGTCTCAGCCTCAATCCCCTCTTTCTCCAGTTATTTAGCTTAAATAATGAAAAAGCATGGTTAGAATATGATAAATAACAACAAAATTGTTTCACTCATTTACTTCAATAATTAAGCATTGTTGTCAGCAGTCTTTGTCTTGTGTAACCAATTTCAGGGTTCACAAAAATTGAAGTGTCTCCAATAATAGCCCACCCTAGACTTTAGAAAACCCACTGTTTCTAATAATAGCCCGGGCAATTATTAGAGAGAATACAGTATCTAAAAAGATCAAGATCACCAAAAATAATTAAAATGGAAACATGCTACATTAATAGAAAACCGTAAATGTGCCAATAATAAATTAAAAACAGCAGCTGAAGCTCAAAAGCTGCAGATATATGAAGAAAACAGAAAAGAGAAATATAAAAAAAAACACTGTTCAGAAGGAACGCATAACAGTTCTGCAGGGAACTGGGAAACAGCATAAGTACAGTGAAAATATGAACAACTAAAGCTGAAACAGAAACATTCTGTAGAAACTTATACAAGGACCCTGTAGAGCAGAGATTCCCAATCTGTGGGTTATAACCTCAAATAGGGTCAAAAAACTCATGTTTGGAGTTGTGACCTAGATGGGGTCTCCGTAGGACATCACTATCCTGCACCACCCAAGGGTCATGTGCTGCCTATGACTGTGCAGCTTGGGGCCATGGCCATAAAAGATTGGTGAGCCCAGAAGCAGAATGGCTAGCCTGTATATAAGATAATTTTGGAAAGTCAGATATCAAAGTTATTGAATGTCCTAGTAATAGGTGACTTCAATATGCCAGATGTTGATTGGTGTGTCCCAGCTGCGGGGTCGTCTAGAAGCAAAGAGATCTTAGATTCCCTACAGGAAGAATAGTTCTAGCAGTGGGTGACGGAACCGATGCGGGATGGAGCTGTTCAAGACCTGGTGCTTACGAATGGAGAGTACATTTCTGACATCAAGGTGGCGGACCATTTGGCATCTAGTGATCATCATATGGTATGGTTCAATATTACAACAGAAGAGAGGGCTCAATCGAGATTGAAGGTCCTGGATTTCAAAGGAACTAACTTTGCCGAGATGGGGGAATTTCTCAAGGAACAGTTAGCGGGATGGGAACAGCTGAAGGATGTAGAATAGCAATGGACAAGACTGAAAGGAGCTATATTAAAGGCAACTAACCTTTATGTTAGAAAATCACATAAAAGTAAGAGGAAAAGAAGACCTCTCTGGTACTCGAATGTAGTAGCTGAAAAGATAAGGGAAAGGAGGCTAGTCTTTGCATGTTATAAGATGACTCAGAAAGATGAAGACAGGAGAAAATACCTAAATAAGTGAAGAGAAGCTGGAAAAGCTATCAGGAAAGCAAAGCGGCAAATGGAGGAAAAGATAGCTAATACGGTAAAATTGGGGGACAAGACCTTTTTCAGATATGTAAGTGATAAGAGGAAGTGCCATAATAGCATTGCGAGGCTCAAAGCTGAGGGAGAGAAATATGTGGAAGATGATAAGGATAAAGTTGACCTGCTTAACGATTATTTTAGCTCTGTGTTCATGAATGAAAGACCGGGGGTAGGGCTGCAGAAAACAAAGTCTATAGGGGATGGATGGATGGTAGACCAAGACCTGGTTACGGAGGACAGTGTTCATGAGGAGCTTGCCAAACTAAAAGTAGACAGAGCAATGAGGCCTGACGGGATACACCCGAGGGTGCTTAAGGAACTCGGAGAAGTTCTGTCGGCTCTGCTGACGGACCTCTTCAATGCTTCCTTAAAAACTGGAGTGGTCCCGGTGGACTGGAGAAGGGCGGATGTGGTTCCTTTGCACAAGAGTTGGAGGAGGATGGGAATTACAGACCTATCAGTCTGACCTCGGTGGTGAGTAAGCTAATGCAAATACTTCTAAAGAGGAGGATTGTGAGATTTGTTGAACTACATGGAATGCGGGACCCGAGGCAGCATGGCTTCACTAGTGGCAGGTCGTGTCAGACGAATCTGACTGTCTTCTTCGACTGGGTGACCAAACAGTTGGATGTGGGAGGGGCGCTTGATGTGGTATACTTGGATTTCAGCAAAGCCTTTGACATGGTTCCGCATAGGTGACTGATAAATAAATCAAGTGCCCTCGGTATGGGACATAGAGTAACTGATTGGGTTAAAAATTGGTTGAATGGTAGGAGGCAGAGGGTAGTGGTAAATGGAGCTTGCTCTGAAGAAAAGGATGTCATCAGTGGAGTACCGCAGGGATCGTTCCTAGGGCCGGCTCTTTTTAACGTCTTTGTGAGCGATATTGCAGAAGGGCTGTCTGGTAAGGTTTGCCTCTTTGCAGATGATACTAAACTCTGCAACAGGGTGGACACCCTGGAGGGTGTGAATGACGTGAGGAAGGACCTAGTGAAGCTAGAGGAATGGACTGATATTTGGCAACTAAGGTTTAATCCCCAAAAATGCAGGGTCATGCACTTGGGTCGCAAAAATCAGAGGGAACAGTACAGTATATGGGGTGAAGTGCTTCAGAGTGCGAAGGAAGAGCGAGACTTGGGGGTGATTGTGTCTGATGACCTTAAAGCTTTCAAACAGGTAGAAAAAGCAACGGCCAAATCCAGAAGGATGCTTGGGTGTATAAAGAGAGGCATGACCAGCAGGAAAAAGGAGGTGATAGTGCCGTTGTGTAAGTCTCTGGTGAGGCCCCATTTGGACTACTGCGTGCAGTTCTGGAGACCGCACCTACGGAAAGATATAAACAGGATGGAGTCGGTCCAGAGGGCGGCTACAAAATTAGTAAGTGGTCTTGAATGCAAAAATTCTAGGGATAGGCTTATGAACCTCAACATGTATACGCTGGAAGAGAGGAGGGAGACAGGAGACATGATAGAAATGTTTAAATATCTCAAGGGTACAGGAAGAGAGCCTTTTCCAAATGAAGGAGAGCTCTGGAATGAGGGGGCATATGACAAAGTTAAGAGATACTAGGCTTAGGAGTAACCTAAGGAAGTATTATTTCACAGAAAGGGTGGTGGAGGCATGGAATGGCCTCCCGGTGGAGGTGGTGGAGTTGAGGACTGTTTCAGAATTTCAAAAAGGCATGGGACAAGCATGTGGGGTCACCTAGGAACAGGTAGAATTGGGGGTTACAGAGGATGGGCAGACTGGATGGGTCATTTGGCCTTTATCTGCCATCATGTTTCAATGTTTCTAAAAACAAATTAGTTGGGTAACAGGTCATAAACAACCCTAAACTGGAAGAGTCCCCATATGGATGGAACGATCAGTGTTTGGCTGAAACGGTTTAATATCACTCCAGCAAGATCTGGCAAATTGGTGTTGTCAGGCAGCCAGACTTAACACCAGAGTGGCTAATAACATACAGAAGACTTCCAAAGGGAGATCCAAGCAATATTCCCAATTACAGATCTATAACTTGTCAATCTATATTTTATAAGCAATTCACTATAATAGATACCAATAGACTATATTATCATATTGACTCTGATAACATCATAATAATAGAGCAGAAGGATAATAAGAAGGGAGCATATGGAACCAAAGTTGAATAAAGCAATTGTGGCCAAGGCTATGTAAAGAAGAAATCCCAGTACAGCATAGAGAATTATTTTTGTCTTTTTATTTAGGTTTTTATAGGTTATGAATGTTTTTATTTGATTAAATTCAAATCTATTCTAGAATGATATGACACTGCCTGTGATGTGGGGAGAGAAAGGATTTTGTTGAGAAAAAGGAGGGGGAGCTTTTTTGGGAGGAATGAGAAGATTCAGACAACTATACCAGTGATTACAGGCCAAGGGAGATACAGAGGCTGACATAACAGAAAGTGGAGAGGCAAAAGATTGCAAGAGAGATGTTTATTAAATATTCCTCTAACTGAAACTTCAGAAGAAGTTATCTCAATCCAGGTGTGCTATTTTAATGCTTATTCAGCTTGTAATAAGGTGGATGTTATTAGAGATTTGGTTGGAGATACGCAATATGAAATAACATTCACTACGGAAAAGTAGTTTAAAGATTATTATGAACCTAGACTTAAAGTGATCTGGCTACCTGGAAAGGTCATCACAAGAAATGTGCGACCAATGTGGTCACACATGGTGAAATGGAGGTGGGACACCAAAACTTCACCCCATCCATTGACTTCCTGCTTGTACAGCTTCTCCAATTGCTCTTCCTATGCGCCTCTAAGTGCACCCACCCATCTGATTGATGCTCTGGCACCCTGGTAGTCTAGAGTAGGTGGGTAGCAGCAATCCCTACTCACTGTTGCTTGTGCTAGTTCTTGATACAAAATGGCAACCATGACCTCTAGTGGTAGTCTGAATACTTTATTCAAGCATCCAATAGATTTGATAAAAAAGAAGATGGAGTAGTAGTCATATTTAATATGTTTCTATGTATTAAAAATTGGACAAGGCTTATTGGGAGAGATTTGGAATCTCTTCAACTAAAATTAATGTGGCAGGGTGAGTATATTGAGTTGGGATAGTCGATTCTTTATAATCCTCCAAGGGAATTGGTCTACAATGGTGGAGGATATTTATATTTTGATAACCCAACACATGTTACAATTCCAAAATATAGTTATTGTGGGAGATTTTAACATTCACCTGGATGAGGTCACTCTAATCTGGAGGTATCATCTTACTTTTCATGGAGAATTTAGGTTTGAGGATGGTTGAAAAGGATTCAATGCATGTTAAAGAACATCATGTAGATGATGTTTTTTTGTTCCAGTGACACATGTGGGGATCTTATTGTGGAATTTGGTCACCACTTAATAGAATTTACAATGAAAATTTGATTAAAAGAGAAAGTACCTAGGAAGTTGACTAAAGGCAAAATTGAGGTAATTAAGTTCTAGGCGAATGTGATGAAAAAATAAGCCACCATATTAGACCACTGGAATTTGGTTACAGAATAAGCCCTAGATACAGTCACACAAATAAGATCAAGACATAGTAAAACTCCTTGGTATTCAAGTAAGATACAGGAGGTTAAGAGAAAATGCCGACGGTTAGAAAGAATATGGCAGAAGAATAGACTGAATTGGTGTCAGCAAGTCAAGATTTTTTTTAGTCAGATGATTAGAGATGGAAAGAGATTAAACTGTTCGTGAATAATAGAAAGTAATACTGAAACTAAAGAGCTATTCAAAGTGGTAACACACATTTCAGGAAAGATTGGTCCAAGTGGGACAAGAGAATTAGAAACAAGCAACTAACCATTTTACCTCTTTTCAGGAAATTTAGACTGCCCCAATTTGATTGACCGCACATTTTGTCCATTAGATTGTAAGCTCCTTTGAGCAGGGACTGTCCTTCATTGTTAAACTGTACAGCGCTGCGTAACCCTAGTAGCGCTTTAGAAGTGTTAAGTAGTAGTAGTTGTTATTTTTTTAACTCTTTATAATCACCATCAACACTTAGCACAAATATATATCCATACAACAAATAATCCAAGTAAAAAAATCATACACTGTTCTGTATGGACAAAAACATTAATTCTAGTAATGGTGAATTTTACTATCATATTTATTTTCTGCCTATCCAAAAGCAAACCTCCAGGCAGTTCTTCTGCCTCAGGTTGACAATTTTGCAAATTTCTTTCAACAGAAAATAAGTCAATTAAGTTTATCTATTAAAAGTAATTTGCACTTACATCAGGTTGACTCAGAATTAGAGATAGAAGATTATTTATTTTTGAGGGATGACAGTGGGTCTTGGGTTGCCTTCTCCTGGGTGTCCTTTTTTTAAATATATATTGCACTACATACTGTCAGGACAATGATTAAGATGTTTGCTAATGAAATTCATCCCATGAACCCTTGTCCAGGATTGTTATTAACGAATATTCCAGAATCTTTATTAGTTTGGCTTGCCAAATGAGTAAAACGTTCTTTACAGGAATGTTCTTATCCAGTACAATTAGGTCAAATCATTTTGACCCCAGTGCCTAAAGGAAATATGGCAGATTTGAGACAATCTATGAATTATCATCCAGTAGCAAATATTCCAGTACTGGCAAAGTTGGTAGAAGCAACTGTACCTACATAATTGCAAGACCTCTTGTTAAATTATGAAATATTATATTCTATAGCCTACATAGCACTGGCACTGTAGTGGTGACAATAATCTCTAAATTAAGAATAATGATGGATAGAGACCAGCAGGCACTTCTGATATAATTAGACATCAGTGGCCTTTGATCTAGTTCCTATATTAAATGAGCACTTTGGCAAGATAGTTTTTAACACCTTAGGCATGAGTCAGGGAGTACCACAAGAATCCTTATTATACCTGATCCGTTTTAAATGCTCTGTGTTACATTTATGCAGAGATATGCATCTGATATTCTCATGTAAGAATTTACTTAAGAAAACTATATCAATTTATGACAGAAACCTTTGGATGCTGAGAAATGGTTTAAAGTTGAATCCAGATAAGACTAATATTTTATGGATTGGGGGTAATATTCTGGATCGCCCATGGAGACCTATATAGGGCTTACAGTAAAAAAGATTTTTTGGGTATTAAGAGTTATACACCAAATTAGACCATTCCGAAAGACAGACTATCTAATTGTTTCAAGCAACAATCCTACTTCAAGATTACTGTAATCATAGGCAGTCGGTGGCCCAACTATTTGGGGAGGCTAAAGGGGGCGGGGTTAGGGGTGGGGCCAGGGGTGGAGCTTAAATCCATAATTGTCTGATAACACGCAGAAAAAATAAATAAATAAAAATAAAAGTCACAATTAATACCTTTTATTAAATTTAGATATCAGATATGTATCATATGTCAAAGAATAAAGTGGTTGCTCAAAGCATATTCTAACCACAATCGCTCAACTGCAAAACACTATGCATAACTTTGTCCAAAAACACTCAGAACCTTACTGTACCATAAATATTACACTGGGCAGACCTAATACACCAATATACCACCCATACGGAAAATGCAGACTGTCAACAATATGAAACAAGGGATCATATCATCACAATTCTCATGTAGACAAAACACCCTAATTCATGTTTAATGTGGGATAAAATGCCATAAATAAGTAAATAAATAAATATAAACTTTTAATGTTGAACACCTGATTCTCAAAGTGGACATATTCCAAACACTATAATGAAAATAAAATGATCTTTTCTACCTTTGTTGTCTGGTGACTTTTTCTGATCATGCTGGCCCCGTATCCATTCTGCTGCTATCTGTCCTCAGTGTAGGTCAGGAAGTCATCCTCGTTAAATATCTCCCTGGCAACCCAGGACACCTCCAGCCAACCCCCCCCCCCCCCCCCTGCTTTCCCAGCAGTAAGGTAAACAAACCATAAACCAATTTCTACAATTGCTAGAGGGCTTTTACTGCAGCTCCTGCTGTAAGGATAGAGGTAAATCAACAATTTAATCCTCCACAGCTGATCCATTCTGCTGCAGCAGGGGGGAGGCTTAGCCTCTCCAAGCCTCTTATACCGGACGCCTATGACTGTAATATGGTTTTGTTGGGTGTGCTGTTTAAATCAATAAATAAACTGCAGATATAAAATGCTGCAACTAAACTGATTTATAATGGAACAAAATCGGACCAAGCCTCATCACTTTTGAAATGTTTACACTGGCTCCCAGTGAAAAGAAGGGTTTCTTTTACATTGATGCTGATAGTTTCTTTAACATTTTGAATGGGCTGGATCCATCATATTTGACTCATCTTGTTTCCTTATCTCAATTGGATATTTCTCTCAAATTACCTTCCCTAAATGATTACCATTTATGTGAACAAAGAATGAGATCATCAGAGAGCATGACCTTTACATATGGACATCTCTTTCATCAGAGATAAAACAGCAGGAACCTTTTTTCTAAGGTTGTTTAATCAAGCATTTTAATTTAATGAGAATATATTGTAGGGAGTTTCAGATATTACAGTACCTGGGTTAGAAATAATAAGAAATTGGGCATTAGAGTGGGTTAGGATAGGCGTGACAATAATTGAGGTTGTATTAATGATGTGACAGTCATGGTTTGTAAGACTACTGTAATAGATGATAAATATTGTATTCCACTCTGGGCTTTCAGGTTGAGGTGGATATAGATTTTCAAATTAAATTAAATTATTATAAGAACACCTTTGATAGCATCCCACATTCTTGAATAATAAATTGCCTTGAAATGCACAAAATAAACCCTGGATTGATCAAGCATATCAGGTTCAACATAAATATGTGACACCATCTGAACATGCAAAATAGAGAGCTTGTCATTCCTAATATCAAGATCCAGCGAGGAATATTTCAGGAAGATTCCCTTTTACCACTTTTGTTCTGCATGGCACTTAACTCACTAAGTATTATCATTAATTCTTTGGGCTATGGGTATAGCCGTAATCCTAAATATGGCAACAATCCAGAAGTTATATCACACTTTCTGTTTGTAAATTACCTGAAACTCTAGAGTTCCAGTGACCAACAATTAGCAGAACAACTTCAATTAATGAAATTCTTCTCAGATGACAACAAGATGACTTTGATCTGTATAACTGTACTAAGGCAACTTTCCTTAGAGGAAAATTGAGCAAAACTGAAAAACATCTCTTTGATGACTGTGAGATAATGGAACTTAAAACAGGAAGTTATATATAAATATCTAGGAGTAGAGGAAGGAGCAACAATCGAGCTACATCACAGAAAGATCAGTGAATAATATTGTAGGAGACTAACAGCCTTATTTTCGAAAGTGATGGGTGCCTAGATTTCAACCCAAATCAGGAGATAGGTGCCCATCTCGCAAAGGTGCCCAAATTGGTATAATCGAAAGCCGATTTTGGGCGTCTTCAACTGCACTCCGTCGCGGCAACGAACAAAGTTGATGGGGGCGTGTCGGAGGTGTAGTGAAGGCGGGACTGGGGCGTGTTTATCAGCCGAGCAGAGATGGCCGCCCTCGGCCGATAATCGAAAAAAGAAAGGCGTTTTTAGCACGAAATTGGGTCATTTTTTTTACCCTTTTTTTCACGAACAAGTCCCATAAAAGTGCCCTAAATGACCGGATGACCACCCCTGACTCCCCCAGTAGTCACTAATCCCCTCCCACCATAAAAAAACAACTTTAACAACTTTTTTTCCAGCCTGTATGCCAGCCTCAAATGCTATACCCAGCTCCATCACAGCAGTATGTAGGTCCCTGGAGCAGTTGCTAGTGGGTGCAGTGAACTTCACCCAGGTGGACCCAGGCCCATCCCCCCCCTACCTGTTACACTTGTGATGGTAAATGGGAGCCCTCCAAACCGCCCCCAAAACCCACTGTACCCACATGTAGGTGCCCCCCTTCAGTCATAAGGGCTATGGTAATGGTGTACAGGTGTGGGCAGTGGGTTTTGGGTGGGATTTGAGGGGCTCAGCACCCAAAGGAAGGGAGCTATGGACTTGGGAGGTATTTTACTTTTTTTTTTTTACTTGTTACAAGTGCCCCCTAGGGTGCCCGGTTGGTGTCCTGGCATGAGAGAGAGACCAGTGCACTACGAATCCTGGCCCCTCCCATGACCCAATGCCTTGGATTTGTTCATTTTTGAGCTGGGCGCCTTCGTTTTCCATTATCGCTGAAAAACGAAACCGCCCAGCTCAAATACGCACATATCCGCTGCATTTGCCCGGCACAAACCGTATTATCGAAAAAAAAGATGGGCGCCCATTTTTTTCGAAAATACGGTCTGTCCCGCCCCTTCACGTACCTGTTGTCGGACATAGACGCCCATGGAGATTATGCCCCTCTAAAACTGATAATGCAGAATGCATTAACATCATAGAATAAGATACAAGCCATTTTTCATCTGGCAATACTCACACTCTCATACAGCTTTGGAGATTATAGACTGACCTCTTAAAGATCTCTTTGATACAATGCAAATACAATGGCAAGCATTAGCAATAAATTTGAAAGACTGAGATCATACTCAGCTTAGGAGTGAGGTTTATTACTATCATGGTATGCACAAAACTAACTCAGTTGGAGATACTGCCCCCGAGATAAATCTTTTTTGATTGTGTTAATTTGCAGCAGCAAAAGCATATCACTGTATGTCAAGAAGATGTAATAAATTAAATTGACACACTCACGCGAAACAAATTGCCAAGACTGAGTGGTACTCACCCCAGAGACCTGAAGGAACTCAAACATGAAATTGCTAACCTGTTACTAGTAATCTGAACCTATCATTTAAAACTGCATGATACCTAAGGTTTGGAGATTAGCCACCATAACATCAGTTTTTAAAAAGGATTCCAAGTACAATCCAGGAAGCTATAGACTGGTGAGCCTGATAACAGTACTAGACAAAATATTTGAAACTATATTAAAAAAAAAAACCAAAGTTACTGCCTATATAGATAGACACCACTTAATGGGAATGAGTGCACATGAGTTCAGAAAGGCAAGTCTCATCTAACCAATTTATTGGATCTTTTTGAAGATGTAAACAAATAAGTAGATAACAATGAGCCGGCTGATTTAAAAGCCCGTTTTATGTAGCAAGTTGAGATTGTAATTGAGACATCAGGCTGGGATGTGCTCAATTCTGGCAGTATTTACCAAAGGCTCCTCATGAGAGACTTCTTACAAAATTAGAATGCCTTTTTGTAGATTGCAAAAGACAGGAAACATTTTGGAACTAAATGCGTGTCTATTCACATAGAAAAGTATCCATAATGGAGTAGCCCAGGGGGTCTGTGCTGCTTAGCATTTTGATACATGATTTGGAGATAGGAATGATGAGTGAGGTGAGCACATCTGTAGATGGCACAGAAGAACATAGGTGTTGCTATACTGGCAGAAGATTGCAATGATTTATATAGAAGTATCTTGTTAAGACTAGAAGACTGGGCATCTAAATGAGAGAAATTTAATATGGACAAGTATAAAGTGTCTTTCCTGCATCGGCAGTGGATTACAATTGTAGCAGAAGCCTTGCTTTCATTCTCTTTGAGCTTAATATTCGTATATCTATATATCACAAGACTCCTGAAGAAGGCATCTGTAGCGCCGAAACACGGCTGTGTTGAGTCGAGTGTATATTTAAATAAAGAGATTGTTCCTAACCTACGTCGCCTACTAGTGTTGTTCAAGAGCCTACTCCTCCTACTCCCCCTTTCCTCAGTGGAAAATATGTTGAAATTTTCAGTCCAGTGCACTGTGCTGCTAAAAAGGCAAATTTAATGATAGGGATTATATGAAAAGGGATGGAGAGCAAAATTGAGAATATCATTATGCTTCTCCATAGGTTCGTTGTATGATTCTATAAAGGTAACAAGTACCAGTAACAGGATTTCAACACACCATCTCTGAATGTTAAATCAACTGTTTTAACCACTAGGCTACCTCACCTGCTACACAGCCCCATCTCTCAGGCGTCTGTATTGATACATTAGGAGGGAAGCGTGTGCATGTCAAAGTATAAGATTGCCATTGCTATATATGTTCTGATCTAGAAATAATATCACAGAAGCCACCACAGCAGCTTTCTTGCCCATGCCATGAGGCAAATAGACAGACATCAGCATGGCTATCTTCACTGTGGCATATTTTTTATTTTATTTATGTTACATTTGTACCTCGCGCTTTCCCACTCATGGCAGGCTCAATGCGGTAGGCAACGGAGGGTTAAGTGACTTGCCCAGAGTCACAAGGAGCTGCCTGTGCCAGGAATTGAACTCAGTTCCTCAGGACCAAAGTCCACCACCCTAACCACTAGGCCACTCCTCCACTCCATATGAAGGTGGGCAGCAGGATCTCCAGCCCCCTAATCCCCCTCGCACCCCCCCAACCTAGTGGTCTAATGGCCCTCTTCCCCGCCCCCATACCTTTGTTGGAGAATGGCGGTAATATATTCCCTCCTCTTCCTGCAGTGCTGCCTTGAAAATGATGGTGCCCTGGGATGCACTGGGCAGGACTTCACACCATATAAGGGATCTCTGGCCCCCATGAACTTGTGTCGGGGGACGGGGGACCTGGAAGTCCAATGGACTTCCAGCTCCCGTGTTGCTGGCTTGGGGTGGGGGGTTGGGGTTCCTGCTCCTGGGGGCAGCTGTATTGGGGGGAATGGGGGGCCTGCTAGCATGCAAATGCATGCTGGACAGGGCTCACTGTTTCTCCCCAATGGTCTGCTCCAAGCTGGCATAAGGTTTGCCGTGGACACTGTGCCAATGTTTGGTGCGCTGCTCACTGATCATTCGGGAGGAATATGTTTGGCATGTATTTGAATGCTACTTGCACTAAGAGCCCTGTTTAGCATGCATTTGTATGCTACTTGCGGTCAGAGCCCATGAGCGCATTGTTTCACATGCTCGGGGGCTCTGATCATGTGGCGATAGTAAATGCAGGCGCTAGTATGGCACAAATAGCATCTAGCACCTATGTTTGCTTCTGATCATTGGCCCATATGTCTTGTACCTGTACTGGACCCAGCAGGTAGACCAAAGGGTAACAATATCCATACCCTCTTAGGCCCACATGCGTAGGTTCTCTATGGAATAACCATAGTGGGAATGTGCACTCTGCACAGACCACAAGATCCAAAGCCTGAGCCCACAGACAATAATCTCAGAGCAATCTGGTCAGGACCTCTATGCCAAAACATGCTACAGAAGGTTGTCTCAGAGGCATCTCAAAGAAAAGCTCCAACAGAGATGGGTCTGTGGTACAAAGAAAAATATGTACTGATAGAAGTTGGTTCAGTTGCTGCAGTGAGACTTGAATCTGGTTCGGGAGCTTATGAGGCAGCAGTGCTAACCACTAGGCTACAGCAGTAAGCTGATCGCCAAGCTTTTCATGGAAAAATCACAAGAGCACTGCATAGTTAGGTAGTCCATATCTCTGTGAAGCACCAAAGAGATGCTGTGTCCAGGAGCAGGATCTCACTGTATAGCATGACAAGACACTTTCTAAGTCCGACCCAAATGACATGTAAGCAAACTTGAGCACTGTTTATAGTGGCTGCAAAATCGGCACTGAATGCTTCCCTATAAATGACACCATTTATAGATTAGCGTGGAAATCTGGGATCCATGCTGAACTTTTAGGCATGAGGATTTACACCAGCTCAACTCTGGTGCAAATCTTCATGCCTTAAATTAGGTGAGGATCACCCCAAATTCGTTAATACTGCATATATCATGAATAGAATGGAAGGAATAAATATGGAACTGTGGTTTAACCATTTAAACAACACAAAAACAAAAGGATGCTCCATGAAACTAATGACAGGTAGATTGAAAACAAACCATAGGTCTTTTCTTTTTTTTAAATCTTCATACAGCATATAATCAAGCAACAGAATTAGTTGCAAGAGGATGTGGTTAACATATCAAGGTTCAAAAAAGGTTTGGACAAGTTACTAGAGGGAAAATCCATAGAAATTAGTCAGGTAGCCTTGGGAAATCTATTTCTTATCTCTAGAAATGAGCTATGAGAAATAGATCTACATTTTGGGATATGCTGAATACCTGCGATCTTGACTAGCTCAGCATCAGACAAAACGCGGGCTGAATGGACCTTGATCTAACAGGATGGATTTTCTTATGTTCTTAAATCCCAAGGTTATAACTTCCAGAAAGGAGATGTTGCCCAACTGAAGAATAAAAAGCTGGCATTGTAATGCAGTGTGGTATTAGATTTCTCTTCAGAATTCATCAGCACAAGGTTCCTACAAACCTTGAACATGCCTACGGTTTCCCTCCTACAACTATATCACCTGATAGCTATATCTGACTGCATGTAGCAGAACAAAAGCTGCCCTAATTCTTGACTGAAGAGCCTCTTCCATTCCAACAATTATCTCATTCCATGTATGCCTATTTAGTATCATTCTTGTTAGGGAAAGTGTACTCCAACCTTTCAACAAGCTCTGAGATCTAATTAAGGGTTACCAAGTGGCACTAACATATCAAAACTGGTTGCTCAAATCCTGGCTTTATCCTACTTCCTTGTAAGCCTAGTTTTCTTAGGCAAATAAAGAGGCAGAAACACAGATCACGACAGTACAATAAACCCAGGCCTGAATTAGCAAATCCTGATAATCTGAAGCCAGTTGGCAACTATAGTTTATCAGTGGTGACTGTTTCTGTTATACAGAAAGCTGCTAGCCCTACTCACATACTATTGCTTCTTATCCACAGGTGATGCAGGATATGGAAGTCAACCCTGGCTTCTCACTCTTCTAGAACATCTGGAGATACAGTGAGGTATATATGTCCATTCACTCTGTCATTGAGCTTGTTTTTAGAGGTAGCCTTGGATGTCCGGAAAACATAAGTGGTGCCTTACAGTAGTACTTCCTAAGCATCTCCTAGAGGCAGGCATAGATAGCCAGTCAGGTTTTCATGGTTTCCAGAATACCGCCACCAGACTCATATTTGGAAAAACTAAATATGAAAGTGCAAAACCCCTCAATCACAACCTACTTCTTGACACACTGTCCTCCTTTGGGTTCCAGGGCTCTGTCCTCTCCTGGTTCTCCTCTTATCTCTCCCATCGTACCTTCAGAGTACACTCTCATGGCTCATCCTCCTCCCCTATCCCGCTCTCTGTTGGAGTTCCCCAGGGTTCTGTCCTTGGGCCCCTTCTTTTTTCAATCTACACCTCTTCCTTAGGCTCCCTAATCTCTTCTCATGGTTTCCATTATCATCTTTATGCTGACGACACCCAGCTTTATCTCTCCACACCAGAAATCACTGCGGAAACCCAGGCCAAAGTACTGGCCTGCTTATCCGACATTGCTGCCTGGATGTCTAACCGTCACCTGAAACTAAACATGGCCAAGACGGAACTTATTGTGTTCCCCCCCAAACCCACTTCTCCTCTCCCTTCACTCTCTATCTCAATTGATAACACCCTCATCGTCCCCGTCTCATCTGCCCGCAACCTTGGTGTCATCTTCGACTCCTCCCTCTCCTTCTCTGCGCATATCCAGCAGATAGCCAAGACCTGTCGCATCTTCCTCTATAACATTAGCAAAATTCGCCCCCTCCTCTCCGAGCACACCACTCGAACTCTCATCCACTCTCTCATTACCTCTTGCCTTGACTACTGCAACCTACTCCTCACCGGCCTCCCACTTAGCCATCTATCCCCCCTTCAGTCCATCCAGAACTCGGCCGCATGTCTTATCTTCCGCCTCAACCGATATACTCATATCACCCCTCTCCTCAAGTCACTTCACTGGCTTCCGATCAGATACCGCATACAGTTCAAGCTTCTCCTACTCACCTACAAATGCACTCGATCTGCAGCCCCTCCTTACCTCTCTACTCTCATCTCCCCTTATGTCCCTACCCGCAACCTCCGCTCTCTAGACAAATCCCTCCTTTCAGTACTCTTCTCCACCACCGCCAACTCTAGGCTTCGCCCTTTCTGCCTCGCTTCACCCCATGCTTGGAACAAACTCCCTGAGCCCATACGCCGGGCCCCCTCCCTACCCATCTTCAAATCATTGTTCAAAGCCCACCTCTTCAATGTCGCCTTCGGCACCTAATCACTACACCTCTTCTCAGGAAATCTTAACTACCCCAACTTGACATTTCGTCCTTTAGATTGTAAGCTCTTCTGAGCAGGGACTGTCCTTATTTGTTAATTTGTACAGCGCTGCATAACCCTAGTAGCGCTATAGAAATGTTAAGTAGTAGTAGTAGTAGTAGTAGTAAGAGAGAAACTCCACTGGCTCCCACTTAAGGACCGCATCGCGTTCAAGATCTGCACGATTGTACACAAAATTATTCACGCAGACGTCCCAACCTACATGCTAAACCTCGTGGACCTGCCTCCCAGAAACGCCAAAGATCATCCCACAAATTTCTCAATCTGCACTTCCCCAGCTGTAAAGGACTAAAATACAAGCTGATACATGCCACTAACTTCTCATACATGAGCACGCAGTTGTGGAATGCACTACCTACTGCCTTGAAAGCTATTGACGAAACAACCAACTTTCGCAAAGCTCTGAAGACATATCTCTTCAACAAAGCCTACAAAGAGAACCCATAGCCTTACTAAATTACCTTGCCAACCTACCCAGTTATGAAAGTCTACTTTCTATACTTACCTGACTCACACTGTTCCTCTTTCCTCTCCCTTACTTAATCTTTGTACATCACTAATTGTATCTCATATCCTGGAATGACAATGCCATAACAGGACTCTGTAAGCCACATTGAGCCTGCAAATAGGTGGAAAAATGTGGGATACAAATGCAATAAATAAATAAATAAATAAATAAATAAATAAATAAATAAATAAAATAAAAATATTGTAGCACCCCCTAGTGGCTATTGTCAGTATTATATCAAATGAGGTTTTGTACAAGTGATCTTAAATAGTCATGTTAGCCAAATGGTGCTTCTCTGAGTGAGGTACCTTATTAAAGTCAGGTACAATTAATTTTTTTGTTTATTTTTTAGCTGATGTTATAGACTCACTTGAGATGGTGAGTGTGAGAAGAAATTTACAATTTCATTGTATTGGTATTTATAAATTTTATTGTACAAGAATATAAAATATAGGTAAAAATATAGTAAATGTTCACAGTAAAGTTTATAGCAATAACACTTGGAACATGAACTGTCAAGATACAGCAACAATCACATTAATTAAAGCCTTCAGTTCCATGTTTCCAATCAAAATTCAACATTGATAACACTTTATCAAAAACACAACTTTCAGTTAAATTCCTATATAATATGAAAGCCACTTTAGCTTCCCTTTCTTTGACTGAAACTCCTCCTTAAAAATATGTTTTTTTGTCTTATAGGGGTTTCCTTTTCTGGGATCTCCAGATTTAACTAATCAAGGTAAACATCAAAATTGGTTCTTATGTTTGAGAACTCAAATAGGATTATTTAATTTTTGTTCAGAGTGCACCCTGAGGTTATAGGTTTAAGCGCAAGTCAATCACTTATCTTTCTGTTTATCTTCTGGGTATTTGTTTTTTTGGTACATTTGTACCCCGCGCTTTCCCACTCATGGCAGGCTCAATGCGGTGGGCAATGGAGGGTTAAGTGACTTGCCCAGAGTCACAAGGAGCTGCCTGTGCCGGGAATCGAACTCAGTTCCTTAGTTCTTCCAAATGACCAACTTAAGTTGGTCAGCTTATAGGACTGAAACTAGATCCTGAACTCTGATGGGTGTGTCCTCTTATTCTTCCTTCTTTCTTCTTCCTACTAATCTGTCAATAAATCAAAATGACAACACATTATCTTTCTATTTTATGTATAAATATATTTATGCTAGTGTTCCTGCTTACTTCTGGAACCTAAACTTTGTGAGCCCAATATTCAGCGCAAGTTAACCAGCCAGGAACAGCTTCCAACTGGTTAACTCACTTCTTGGTGGATAAAGTAATTTTCAGTGGCATTTAACCGGTTATCACTGCTGAAAATGCCTGGTTAGTGCCAAAAATAAAGCTGGACATGTTGAGGGTTTTCTGGGGATGTGACCAGTTAAGTCCCGATATTCGGAACTTAACCAGCCAGGCTTAGCAGCCAAATAAGGCTGCATAAAAAGCAGGCCTATCTTTGCCTGCTAAGTCATGAATATCAACTTAACTGATCATGAGCTAGCTGGCAATGAAAAACCTGGATATTCAATACTAGTCACTGGAAGTGGGTTGAAGACCAGCAGCGGGCAGTCAAAGTGCTGCCCGCCACTGGCTAAATATCAAGGGGGTATATTGCAAGTCTACCTAACAAACAAAAGGATAATTGAGACACCCAGTCTAACCTCTTCCCTACTGTTCCTCTGTTCCTCTTCTCAAATTCACTTTCTCTCCTACTCAGGTCTCCTCACTTTAATATGCCTGTTAAGTTATATTTATATATGACTGTGGGAGGAAGTTATCAATATGGGCTATCATTAAGATGTTTACTGTTAACCCCAGATATTAGTAAAAAAGGCTTGCTTGCATAAATGGGACCTGTGCTAAAATATCATGAGTTAGTGATAAAATAACATGCTTTAATGGTAGCCTACATTGAAAACTATGCCCCTGCATAACTTCTCTATTTATAGGTAATAAATGATAGAACAGTGGTAAGCAGAGTGGCACCAAATCTAGCTCACTGAATCATAACAGTTGCTTTAGTTTAAATAACACTAGTAAAAAAGCCCCGTTTCTGATGCAAATAAAACGGGGGCTAGCAATGTTTTCTTCTGTGTGCATGTGGGAGTGTGTGTGTCCCTGCCCTCTGGCCTCTCTCCCCTCCCCCCTTTGAGTCCTTCACTGTTACAGAGCCAGCGATTTGATTTCGTGCTCTGCTGTTTTCCTTCACTGACTGTGTTACAGAGAGGGCGGGGCAGACACTCATAGGGAAACCGGATATCTCGCCCCCTTCACACTTCCGGCTGGAGGCTTCATAGAACGTTGGTGTTGCTTTTTATATAGAGAGATATGGCTTTTAGTCAAATTCCAGTGCAAACACAGTTTTGGTTCTATCAATTATTTTATATGCCTGTTCTTGATTTTCCTCTCAGAAGCTTATCAATCAGGAAATACTTCACATTCAGTCTCACTTCAGCACAAAGCGTAATATAACGCTTTCCTTACAGAGTTAAAGTAGATCAATGTCTCCCAGATAAAAGTTACTTATTTCATTATATTTATTTTAAATAAGTTTAAGCTGCTTTAGATGACAGTGTCACAGCTTGTCAGTCACACACACAAAGCTTCCAAATTACCACTGGCGCTCCGCCCCGCCGAGTGCACTTCGTCACTAGGAGCTGCGTCGGCTCCGTTGGTTCGCTGCTCTCTCTGCCCCGGAACAGGAAGTAACCTGTTCCGGGGCAGAGAGAGCAGGTAACCAGCGGTGCCGACACCCCCCCAGTGGTGGGCACCTGGGGTGGACCGCCCCACCGCCCCCCCCCCTTCCTACGCCACTGTCTCTGTATCAACCTTTTCTTCAATTTAAGTATAATGCCAATTTATAACCAGGCAAAGGACAGCTGTAAATTTTCTAGGCTTACATAAATCCAACCAGTGAGGATTTTCTCTGAAGTATACCTGGTACTTTTTGGATTCTCTCTCCTTTATGAAGCAGTTTCCACAAACCCTCTTTCTATCTCTTTTCACAGTCAGACACACTGTTACTATTTCTTCTAGGACTAACACACTACTCTGAAGCATACTTTCAGCTCTCAGGAATATAATCCTACTTGAGGGAAATTCAGACACATTCCCTTCCATCCCCAAAGTTCAACTCATATCCTCAAAAAATGTCTCTTACATTCTCTACAAACCCTTACCCCCAGCCAGCACTTCCATGCCTTGGCAATCAGTCAATTAGAGAGCCCTTTGCCTGATCTCAGGCCTATGAACAAGTTTCTGTTTGCTCTGCACACATGCCAAAGCACAAATTCTAAACACTGCACTTAAGTACAGTTTTAGAATCATGAGGGTTTTTTTTTCTGTGCTAACAATTCTCAACATTAGCTTCACATGCCACATACATGCACACTCTGCTTTGATTGAGTTTCTGATTTTTATATTATTCAGCTTGCCCCTTCACCACAACTTTTTGATATATGTAACCTCACTGACACTCTACTGCCCACAAAGCCAGTTTATTTTTTTTTCCAACTGGATTCTATAATAGTCTCCTTCTTCTGCAGCAATGAAACTGGAGACACAGGATACTTATTAAATTATTTTTTCAAACTATCCACAATATCTGCCGGATTCTATATATTGAACCTTAATTTCCTCACGGAAGTCGAAACATATTCTTTAATAATGCACTTAACTTAATTGGTTAACTAGCTAATCAGCGAAGTCAATTGAATGTTAACAAGCAATTATCTGCACTAATTGGCATTAAGATTTATGTGCTCAACTCGCTAAGCGTATTCTGTAACGTGGTGCGCGTAAATTCAAAGTCACATAGTTGAAAAGGAGACGTGGCCAGTAGGCAGAACCTGACAAATCCATTCGCATTGTTATAGAATACACCCACTCTGTACCTAATTTAGGCGTAGGAATTTATGCCAAGTAAAACATGGCATAAATGGCCACAACTAAATTTGGTCACATGGAGAGGCACTCGGCTTATTCTATATACCATGCATTAGGCATACTTTAGAGAATACACCTAGTAGAATTTTCAGGCGCCATATATAGAATCTAGCCCTATAGGTGAGATATTTGTATACATTGGATTCCCACTGTGTGAAAATATATCTCATGCATGTTCATTGTGGCAAACCTGAAAACCCAGTTGGCTAAGTCAGCCTCTAGGAGAGAGTGGCAAACATTACTTTACAGTACCAGCCAAAAAATGCTTCTGAGATATTACTTGTCTGCTACATACTCCACAATCTTGCTACCAGCTCTCTGTGTCCAGTAAATTTTAATCCAGATTTTAAGAGGATGCTTGATGCTCATCTGCATTACAGATGGACAGTTGTTTCAAACGAATGTTGTTCACTGGTAATAGTGCACTATTTGTACATAGTGCTTGCTTTTCTTGAAGAGTGCACGCTATGGGGGGAATTCAATAAATGGCACCCAAAGTTAAATGCTGGGATGATTAGAGCATTCTGGGTGGAAAGACTTTTACAAAGTACTGGCTTAGCGCTCATTTCATGCTTAACTTTGGTTGTGAACATTTATCCTTGCCAAAAGCTAGTATAAATTCTCGCACCCAACTAATGGCAGTTATGCACACAAATACAAGTATCCTATAACATCACAACTAATTTCTGGGAACACTCCTGACCCGCCTATGCCCCTCCCATGACCACACCCCCTTTGGAGTTGAACACTGAGAAATTTAGGCACTCATGATATAGAATAGGGCATGGGGAAGATCCATGTTTAACTCCTAATTACTGCCAATTAAATGCTTGTTAATGCCAAGAATTGATTAGGGTCTGCCAATTAAGTCCATGTTAACACCAATGATTGATTAAAGCCTGCGCCCAAATTTGCATGCCTAACTTTGGATGACCTATACAGAATCCAGCAGTATATGCACATAGCATGCACTCTTTCATGATGGTGCATGCATGTATGCACATGCACAATGGTTGATGCATTCCGAATGACTCATGCATGCATACCCTATTGAAAAAGAGCACACACTATGTGCATATAGGGCTAGATTCAGTAAATGGCACCCAAAACTCAATTCTATCTTATAATGGGCACTCAAAGATGGGCACCCGTTATAGAATAGTATTGAGTGCTGATTTGGCACCCAATTTTTGGCACCAGGACTTCAGTGGCGTAGCTACGTGGGGCCATGGGGGCCTGGGCCCTCGTAAATTTGGCCCTGGACCCCCCTGCCAACGACCCTCTCGACCCCCCTCCCACCGCTAACCCGCTGTCGCCTACCTTTCCTGGCGGGGGACCCCAACCCCCGCCAGCTGCGATCCTCTTCTTCCGGCGCAAGGCTTTGTTCTGTTTCTGAGTCCGTGCAGAACGTCAGACTCAGAAACAGAACACAGCCTTGCACCGGAAAAGGATCTTGGCTGGCGGGGGTTGGGGTCCCGCCAGCAAAGGTAGGCGACGGCGGCGGCGGGTTGGCGATGGGAGGTGGGATCGAGAGTGTTGTCAGCAGGGGGGGTGGTCAAAGTTGTTGTTGGTGGTGGCGGCGGCGTTCGGCAATGGTGGGGGGGTCAGCAGCGCCAGGGGGGGCTAAAATGTGCCCCCTCACCTCGGGCTCTGGACCCTCCTCCCGTCGAAGTCTGGCTACGCCCTTGCAGGAGTTATGCCTGCTGAAACCAGGTGTAATTCCTCGTGTCCAATTTGGGTGCACATCCCCACTATTCTATTATACTATGCGCAAATTTCAGGAATGCCCCTGACTTGCCCATGGACCTCCCATGGCCACACCCCTTTTTGTTATAGAATAGCACATAGTAAGATACGCACCCAAATCCAAATTAGTGCCAATTAGCACCCAATTATTGGCACAAATTAGCTTGCTAGTTGAGCACCCATCTTGGATCAGTGCCCAAAAATTATATATAGAATCCAGGACATAGTGTTCACTGCTTAAGAAAATCAAGTACTATGTGCAAATAGTGTGCACTCTTTATGACATTCGCTATCAAACCAAAAAAAGAAAAGAAAATTAACATTTTCTGGGTGTCCATCCCTACTCTGCATGTGTTTAACAGACTACTGAACATGGGGGTCAGTTCCACAGTAAGCTGATTTACTAATACACTGCTTGTAAATATTGCATGTGCTCTTGTCAGTGAAATAATTGCCTGGAGAGAAAGGGGTGTGACAATTGGCACTTCTCTAGCTTTCCTATCTGATTCTTTTGCAGGATGCTTCAATCCTGTCACTCCCTGCCCTTGCCCTGTCCTGACTCCTGCCCATCTGTGGCAAACTATCTTTGCTGAGGGCTACTTGGCAGATAAAGACCAGATCAGGTAAGGGAAATGCAAGTTATGATCTCCTGCTATGCTGCCTCATCTGCCTAGCATTCTTTCCATTTAGTCATGAGACTTCAATGCTGCCAAGTGATTGGTAGATGCGGGGAAGTTACCATGGTTCCCTAGAGGGCAGAGGGCAATACACAGAGTTGTTATAATGGGTACTATGGCTGCATTAACACACCAAAACTGAATCTTCCAATTTCAGACACCCTAAAAATTCTAGGAGTCACCATTGATCGACACCTAACACTTGAGAGTCACGCGAAAAACACAACCATGAAGATGTTCCACTCAATGTGGAAATTAAAAAGAGTAAGACCTTTCTTCCCCAGGAAAGTCTTCCATAACCTGGTACAATCAATGGTACTCAGCCATTTAGACTACTGCAACGCACTCTATGCTGGCTGCAAAGAACAAATAATCAAGAAACTTCAGACAGCCCAGAACACAGCAGCTAGACTCATATTCGGTAAAACAAAATATGAAAGTGCTAAATCCCTACAAGAGAAGCTACATTGGCTCCCTCTTAAAGAATGCATCACGTTCAAAATATGTACCCTAGTTCACAAAATCATTCACGGAGATGCCCCAGCCTACATGTCAGACCTGATAGACTTACCACCCAGGAATGCTAAAAAATCATCCCGCACATTCCTCAATCTTCAGTTCCCCAACTGCAAAGGTCTAAAATATAAATTAATGCATACGTCAACCTTCTCCTACTTGAGCACACAATTCTGGAGCGCGCTACCGCGCAACTTAAAAACGATCTACGAACTAACTAATTTCCGCAAACTACTGAAGACACATCTCTTTAACAAGGCATTTCATAAAGAGCAACAAATGTGAACCCCTCCACTTATATCCAGAATTGTCTCATAACATTTGCTTGTTATACTAATATCATGCTTTTTCACTACCATGTTACCCAAGATCCTTCTGTAATACTAAATGTTTATTTCTTATACTTCTCCACCATTCATGATGTATTGTAAGCCACATTGAGCCTGCAAAGAGGTGGGAAAATGTGGGATACAAATGCAATAAATAAATACTGGAACTGTCTTTCACCAGCTGCACGGCATGCATGTGCCATACGTCTTCATTGTATAATTACACTGGGATACACACAAAGATTAGAATCACTAGGCTTTTCTGTCATTCATTGATTTGTGAGGGAAAGGATCCCCAAGAGAGGATCCTGGTTCAATTTCATGGTCGCCATGAAATTAGTATCAGTGTTACTGCTTATGAGGTTCCAAGTACTGAGTAGGTTAACTAGATGATTAAATATTATCCCAGGTCAGAGCCTACTTTTTATTTAGGGTATAGACTACAAAGTAGCAACTCCTCTGGAAAGAATAGCAATGACTCTCATATCGTCTTCCCCCCCCCTCCCCCAGAAACCTCAATAGCTTCAAGTGCTATTGCAATGATTTGGGATATTATTGCTGTCCATATACTAACTTTTTGTGCTCTTGTTCATTCTTTTTATAGTCTTGTACATCAAATTGCTGTCAAGCATCACTCTTTCAGATGAGTGCATGTACTCTGTACAAATCCAGCAATCTGATTGATTAGAGGTGTGCACGGATAGGGGGGATGAAGGGGCAGGGGCATATAAAGCAGAGAAGGAAGCATAAGAACACAAGTACATAAGCATTGCCATTCTGGGACAGGCTGAAGGTCCATCAAGCCCAGTATCCTGTTTCCAACAGTGGCCAATCCAGGTCACAAGTACCTGGCAAGATCCCAAAATAGTGCAATACATTTTAGGCTGCTTATCCTAGAAATAAGCAACAGATTTTTCCAAGTGCATCTTAATAATGGCTTATGGACTTTTCTTTTAGGAAGATATTGAAACCTTTTTTAAACCCAGCTAAGCTAACTGCTTTTACCACATTCTCTAGCAACAAATTCCAGAGGTTAATTACATGATGAGTGAAGAAATATTTTCTCTGATTTCTTTTACATTTACTACTTTGTAGCTTCATTGTATGCCCCCTAGTCCTAGTATTTTTGGAAAGAGTAAACAAGAGATTCACATCTACCCGTTCCACTCCACTCATTATTTTATATACCTCTATCATATCTCCCCTCAGCCATCTTAGTTGAAGAGCCCTACCTCTTCAACCTCTTTCCTCATAGGGAAGTCATCCCATTCCCATTATCATTTTCATCACCTTTCTCTGTACCTGTTCCACTTTATCCAGTTCTCTTTTCCAGTTCCACTATATCTTTTTTGAGATGCAATGATCAGAATTGCACACAGTATTCAAGATGCAATCGCATCATGGAGTGAAACAATGGCATTATAACAACCTCATTTTTGTTTTCCATTTCTTTCCTAATAATATTTGACATTCTATTTGCTTTCTTCACCGCTGCTGCACATTGAGCAGAGGGTTTCAACGTATCGTCAGTGATGACACCTAGATCCTTTTCCTGGTCGGTGACTCCTCATATGGAACCTTGCATCACGTAGCTATAGTTCAGGTTCCTCTTTCCCACATGCATCACTTTGCACTTGCTCACATTAAATGTCATCTGCTATTTGGATGCTCAGTCTCCCAGTCTCATAAGGTCCTCTTGCAATTTTTCACAATCCTCTTGCGATTTAACAACTTTGAATAACTTTAATGTGGTCAGCAAATTTAATTACCTCACTAGCTATTCCCACATCTAAATGATTTATAAATATGTTAAAAAGCAGCGGTCCCAGTACAGACCCCTGCAGGAGAACCGTTTCACACACTGTAAGTATTGTGAATGAGTTAGCTGGCAGTGGTAATGTAAATCTGTAACTACACTGGCATTTGTACCTTTCAAAAAACAAGAATGAAAGGCCTACAGAATGCTCTTTTGGATTCTGTCCCTGTAAAACTATCATGCTTTACACTAGAAATATTAATTTTAGCACATTTTGACCGTTAGCATGCCTTAAAACTTTTAGTGCATGTAAAACTGGTTTAACATGAACTAAACTACGAATTAACACTTGTGAAATTGATTTGCACATCTTAAAAAAGTTCTAACATGTTAAACTTTTTTTTATTAACAAGAATGTGTGAAACAAATCGAAAAAAGATAGTTAAAAATCAGAAAAAAAGGCCAAATGAAGCTAAAATGAACAAAAACATTTTTCCTTGTGTGCATGCCTACTTTACACCGTAACACATGGTTAATATTTACCAAAAAAACATACCTGTAATAGCTACAAATAAGCAGTGGGACTGGGTTTTACTCAGTCCTCCATGGACTCAGGAGGAGACAGCAGGATAGCTGTAGACAACAAGCCAGGGCAAATCCTTTCAGATGTATTAAAAGCAGTGGATCCAGAAGAAGAATGCTTGAAGATCTGGATCCCTAACGAAAAACAAATTGCAAAATTCCACAAGTGCAGATGACAAAAATTGCTATTTTCAGACAAGCTGACAGGTCCTTTTCTGTAAGGAAACTGAAAATACTCTGGACTGTGTAATGAAAGTCTGAGTACATGCTTCAGTGACATATGACTTCTGAACGGCTGATCTTAGTAGACCCTTTACTAGCACTGATAGCAGTGCTGCAAGGTTCATAGGCATCCCTATACTACACCAAGACCAATAATCAAAAGCACTTATGCGGTTTGTGGTACTGGTGACCGTACAAATGCTTAAAAAAAAAAAGTATACTCCTATTTATAACTCTGGCTATTTTAATAGCCAGAGCTAAATGTTTTAAAAAGAAGCATGGCTTTGAGTGAAGTGAGGATATGCAATAAAGCCTTTGAATGTATAAATTAAATGTATAAGACCTAACAAGTAAATAGCAGGTTTTTTTTAATAAGTTATCAATTTAAAGCTCTTTGTGAATTTTCAGCAACTTTGAATGGATAACTTGCCTGTTCAAATTGATATGGCAGCCTCTTTGCTAAAAAATTGATCCAGCATCTTTAGAGTTAGAGAAAAGCAAGGTATGGGAAAGGAAAACAAATAGTCCTCTATCAATATCCATCCAAGAAGGGGTTCCTATGTCCTGTGTCAGGGCAGTAGTCTGTCTCAGAAAGACATAATGGGGTCCTCACCACCACCCAATGGAATAATATTCAGGAACTCCATTCTTCTGGAGTTAGGGACAGGGATCCCAGTCGTACTGGCAGCAAACCATAGAAGAGGAAGACTTGCTAGTGGACATGGAGAGCCTGGGGAACCTATAATAACAACAAACAATGGGTCAAGGCAAGAAAGAGCCCATCCAAACCCCATAAATTCACTACAAACATTGTAGGAACTGTGCAAATATTTTTATTGGCTCAAGAAGTTTACGCATGCATACAAACTTAGGGCCCTGATTACTAAGCCGCGTTATAGTCTCTGTGTCAGAACATAGGAATCTATTACTGCAGTACACTTATGACTACCCTCTTTATAATTCTCTGGTATTTTTTTTCTTTGACAACTAAGGTACGTTAGCATTTTTAACGCAGCTACAATTAGCACGCACGCTAACCGTGTAGGTGCCTATAGCGATATTGTAGGCATGAACACAGTTAACGTGCATACATGGTTAACGCATGTTAAAAACACTAATGCACCTATTCTAAAGAACAAAGTTATAGAGCATGTACATAAGCATGGATTAATGAGACAAAGCCAACATGGATTTATTCAAGGGAAATTTTGCCTCACCAATCTACTATATTTCTTTCAGGGAGTGAATAAACATGTGGATATAGGTGAGCTGGTCGATACTGTGTATCTGAATTTTCAACAGGCATTTGACAAAGTACCCGTTGAAAGACTTCCGAGGAAATTAGAAAGTCATGGGATAGGAGGTAATGTCCTATTGTGGATTAAAAAATTATTATAAGATAGAAAATAGAGAATACAGTTAAATTGTCAGTATTCTCAATAGAGAAGGGTTGATAGCGGCGTTCTCCAGGGGTCTGTGCTGGGACCTCTGCTTTTTAACATATTTATAAATTATCTGGAGATGGGAATAACTAGTGAGGTAATTAAGGGCCTATTTTGCTAAACCACAGTAGCGATTCCCAAGTGGCAAATGTGATGCAGTCTATTTAAAATTAATGGACTCACAGTGCATTTGCAGTGCCAGGAATCACTAGTGTGGTTTAATAAAAGAAGCCCTAAATTTGTTGATGACACAAAGTTATTCAAAGTTCTTAAAATTGCAGGAGGACTGTGAAAAATTGCAAGAGGACCTTATGAGACTGGGAGAGCAGGCGTCCAAATGGCAGATGATATTTAATGTGAGCAAGTGTGAAACAGGAACCCCCAACTATGGCTATATGATGCAAGGTTCCACATTAGGAGTCACTGCCCAGGAAAAAGATCTAGTGTCATCATTGATGATGCATTGAAACCCTCTGCTCGGTGTGCAGCAGCATCTAAGAAAGCAAATAGAATGTTAGGAATTATTTAGATTTACATTTGTTATTTATAATCCACCCTTATCCAGGGCAGAACACAATATATCATGCATAAAAATATACATACACTTAACATCTACAACAACAATCAATAGCATACAAAGCAATGATATCAGCCAGCATAGTTCCAAAATACCACCAGGCAGGTACAGGACAGTCCTCTTCAACTAGGCACATAATAGGCCAGGCACAAAAGGAATGTAAAAGAAAAATAAGAATATTATAATACCATTGTATCGCTCCATGGTTTGACTGCACATCAAATACTGTATGAAATTCTGGTCACCACACCTCAAAAAAGATATAACAAAATTAGAAAAGGTACAGAGAAGGGCAACAAAAATAATAAAGGGGATGGGATGACATCCCTATGAGGAAATGCTAAAGTGGCTAGGGCTCTTCAGCTTATAGAAGAGACAGCTGAGGGTAAATATGATAGAGGTCTATAAAATACTGAGTGGATTGGAATGGGTAGACGTGAATCTCCTATTTACTCTTTCCAAAAATACAAGGACTAGGGGACATGCAATGAAGCTACTAAGTAGTAAATTTAAAAACTGGAGAAAATATTTCTTCACTCATTGTGCAATTGAACTCTAGAATTTGTTGCAAGAGGATATGGTAAAAGCAGTTATCTTAGCAGGGTTTAAAAAAGGTCTGGATAATTTCCTAAAAGAAAAGTCCATATGCCATTATTATGATGGATGGGAAAATCCACTGTTTATTTCTAGGATAAGCAGCATAAAATCGGTTTTACTGTTCTGGGATCTTGCCAGGTACTTGTGACCTGGATTGGCCACTGTTGGAAACAGGATACTGAGCTTGATGGACCTTTGTTCTGTCCCAGTATGGCAACACCTATGTTCATATCCTCTGAATACACTAGCCAAAGTTGTTTAAATTGGTCAGTGTATAATTATTTAAAACTTCAAGGGCCAAAATGATTATTAGCCTGAGGTGCTCTCTCCTTCATAATCAATCTACGATGAAAAGTGACAAGTTAATAATGACTCCAAGGTACCAAATTCAGGCACAGGCAGCTCCTTGTGACTCTGGGCAAGTCACTTAACCCTCCATTGCCCCATGTAAGCCGCATTGAGCCTGCCATGAGTGGGAAAGTGTGGGGTACAAATGTAACAAAAAAAAGTGATAACCATAGAATCCTTATCCTCTACAAACCAGTAGCGTAGCCACAGGTGGGCCTGGGTGGGCCAGGGCCCACCCACTTAGGGCTCAGGCCCATCCAACAGTAGCACATGGTAATGAAAATGCTGCTCTCCACAATACTGGCACCTTCGCATGCTCAGTTTTCAGCGCATGCCTGCTGCAGACTACCAAGGTGGAGACTGGAGAGAAGCATTTTCCCACCAGCTGAGATATTTTTTTGATGTGGGGGTGGGAGAGAGAAAACATTTGGTGCCTACCCACTTCTTGCCTAGGCCCACCCAAAATCTGCTGTCTGGCTACGCCCCTGCTACAAACTAAACTGTTCCTGCACTACAAGAGGTGCAAAACATGACCTTTCTTATGAGTTGGCTGAGAAATCAATAGATGATAACCAGCACCAGGTATCAGAGTCATGAAATCATCAATATCCACAGACCACAGGGTGATATTGATCCTTAAAGTCTCCTGATAAAATAGTCTAGAAATATCAACTATTCTACTAGAGATAACAATAAATGAATTGCCATTCTAGGAAGATGGTAGACCAAACAAATATTAAATGATTGTCCTGTTGCCTGTTGCTGTGTGCCAACTCTTTAGTAAAAGGGTCCCTAAATGTATCATTTTCCACTTTGTCCTTTAAATTATTCCTTGATCCAATTCATTTAGATGGGAGCTAAAAAAAAACCTCTCAATCTATGTTATGAGGGAAGGGTTAAGGATCAATGTCGTTCTGTGGTCTGTGGCTACTGATGATTTCATGACTCAGATACCTGCTGCTGGTTACCATCAGTTGATTTCTCAGCCGACACACAAGAAAGATCATTAAACCACATAGTTGTATGGATAGTAGCTGAATGTGTTCAGCTATCTCTAGGATTAGGCTGAATGCCTATGTTGCACATTGGCACCATCTAGATAGTGCCAGGGCAGTTTGTAAGAATCTTCATTAATGCTATCTGGATAGTGTCGCTGAAATTGATATACAGGGGTTTAACTAGGCAATTCTATGAAATACGTGTTCACATTTCCATGAAACAGCAGCAGGGCGGCAGCAGCAGTGGTGGCCATGGCAGGGAGGTATTGGGTGGGAGTGGGGATAGCCGGGTCCTGGTGTGCCAGTGGTATTGGGGGTGTCCAGTGGGTGGGGGAGAGAGGGTTTGGGTGTTGGGTGGGGCTGAAAAAAAGACTAACACTGGATGGAAGGGGGAGGGTGTGATTGTAAGTGAGGGTAGGGTGGAAGAGTGGGGATATGGGGATTAGGTGGGGTGATAGTGGGACATATAAATTGAGCAGGAATAAGGAGGACCCCAGGTACAGGGTGACTGGGTGATGGGGAAGGACAGACGATGGATGGAGAATGGAGTGGGGAGGGGGAACAGATGCTGGATGGAAGGGAGAAGAGATGGGACAGATGCTGGATGGCGGGGGAAGGGAGGACAGATGCTGGATGAGGAGAGAGGGGCAGATGTCAGATGGAAAGAGGGAGAGGAGGGACAGACACTGGATGAGGGACAGAGAAGGGACATATGCCAGATGGAAATGGGGAGAGGAGGGACAGACACTGGATGAAGGGGAGAGAGGAGATAGAAGCTGGATGGAAGGGGGAGAGAGGATACAGATGTTGGATGGAACTGGGGAGAGAGAGGGGCCTGAGTGAATGGAAGTGAAGAGAGGGGCTAGATGCTGGATGGAGGAGGGAGAAAAAGAGGAGAGACTCTGGATAGAAGTGAAGAGAGAGAAGGGTCAGATGCTGGATGGAAAGGGGGAAGAGAGGAGGCAGATGCTGGATGGAGAGGGGGAAGAGAGGAGGCAGACAGTGGATGGAAAGGGGAAGGAGAGGGGGCAGATGCTGGATGGAAAGGGGGGAGAGAGAGGGATAGACACTGGCGAGAGTTAAGAAGAGTTCGAGGAAAGAAGAAACAAGAGACTGGGATCAACACAATTAGAAAAAAGTAAACAGCCAGACAACAAAGGTAGGAAAAATTAATTTTATTTTTAGTTTAGTATAAAGTAGTGTGGTAGCTTTGTTAATAAAGAAAATGGAAATAAGATGATATCTTTATTGGACTAATTTTAATACATTTTTGTTAATGTTTGGAGACCCAACCCTCCTATCTCATGTCAGAACAGAATACCTTAATAGCAGTCTACTGTCCTGACCTGAGGAAAGAGGTTTTGGCCTCTGAAAGCTAACTGGAAAATATATTTGATCCAATAAATTGGTATCATCATATTTTCCATTTTTTTGTTTTATGTGTATTTGTTAGCCTCTAGTATAGTGATTGAAATATGTCAGTTTTTGAAATTTGCATCTGCGGGTGGGGGAGTATCAGCAGCGCAGTGGGTAGGAAAGAACTGGGATGGTGGGGGTGTTGGCTGCGGCGGTAGGGGGGCGTCAGGCAGTGGCCAGCTGGGGGGCCCAGACCACTCTCAGTCTGCCCCTGGTGTGAAGTTATAGAATATGGCCCTCTGCGCCTAAATCTAAGTGCCAAGATATATGCCATGTTTTCATTGGTGTAAATGGATGTGCATTGCCTTAGATGCTGCAATATCAACTAAGCGTATTCTATGTACCACACCTAAATCAAGGTACTGCTTATAGAATATGCTAAGGTAAAAATGTTTTCTGCATGGATTTTTTTTTAGGCGTCTTATATAGAATCCCCCCCTCCTTTGGTGGCTGCCATCAAATATATAAATTCCTTTGAATATTAGTCTGTAATATGTTTACTTGACTTTTGAAGTTGCCACAAAAATTAAAACATTATATTATAGGAGATTTCTTATGGTAGCAATACCTGATAGGGAGGGAAGATCCCTAGACCTTATTATTAGTTCCCAGAAGGTCAATATTTGTTAAAATGCGCTCTCCATTACCATTTCAGCTGCATTATTATACTTCTTATGCCAAGGTATTTTTTATAACACTTAACACTGTGTAGGTTAGCCAAGTCTCCCTAGTTAGGAGAAGCACCCTTAATGTCATCAGTAAGGGGTCCTTTTACTAAGCTGTGGTAAAAGGGGGGTGTCTGCGCTAGTGCCAGATTGTGTTTTTGATTTGCACTGAGGACACCCCCTTTTACCGCAGCGGGTAAAAGGTTGTCTTTTCTTTCTCAAAAAGAGATGGCCGTGTGGTATGTGAACCACTTGCCGAGTGGCTATTTCATGGAGAGCACATACTGCCACCCATTGAGGTGGCGGTAAGGGCTCCCACTGTAACCCGGCGGTAACCTGCCCAATTACCACCGGGCAGACTGGATGGACCCTGCGGGTCTTTCTCTGCCATCATCTACTATGTTACTATCCTGCTTATTTTTGAAGAAGAAGGGCGGCCATCTTTGACACAAATCGGGAGATGGCTGCCCTTTATCCTAAGGGCGGCCAAATCGGCATAATCAAAAGCCAATTTTGGCTGGCCTCAACTGCTTTCCATCGCAGGGCCGGCCAAAGTTCAAGGGGGTGTGTTGGCAGTGTACCGATGACGGGACGGGTGGAGGTTAAGAGATGGCCATCCTCGGCCGATAATGGAAAAAAGAAGGGCAGGCCTGACGAGCATTTGGCTGACTTTACTTGGTCCCTTTTTGTTCACGACCAAGCCTTGAAAAGGTGCCCGAACTGACAAGATGACCACCGGAGGGAATCAGGGATCACCTCCCCTTACTCCACCAGTGGTCACCAACCCCCTCCCACCCCCCAAAAAAATTTAAAAACATTTTTTGCCAGCCTCTATGCCAGCCTCAAATGTCATACCCATCACAGCACTATGCAGGTCCCTGGAGCAGTTTTTAGTGGGTACTGCAGTGCACTTCAGGCAGGTGTACCCAGGCCCATCCCCCCCCCCCCCCCACCTGTTACACTTGTGGTGGTAAATGGGAGCCCTTCAAAACCCACCAGAAACCCACTGTACCCACATGTAGGTGCCCCCCTTTACCCTTGAAGGCCTATGGTACTGTTGTATAGTTGTGGGGAGTGGGTTTTGGGGAGGTGGGGGGCTCAGCACCCAAGGCAAGGGAGCTATGCACCTGGGAGCAATTTGTGAAGTCCACTGCAGTGCCCCCTAGGGTGCCCGGTTTGTGTCCTGGCATGTAAGGGGGGATCAGTGCACTAGGAATGCTGGCTCCTCCCATGACCAAATAGCTTGGATTTGGTCATTTTTGAGATGGCCGGAACGGTTTCCATTATCGGCGAAAATCGAGGCCGGCCATCACTAAGTCCGGCGATCTCACCATTTCAGTCAACCTAAATGTTAAGATTTGGCCGGCCCCGACTGTATTATCGAAAAGAAAGATGGATGCCCATCTTGTTCGATAATACGGTTGGCTCAGCCCCTTCCTGGGGCCGACCCCAGAGAAGGGCGCCCCGGTTCTATTATGCCCCTCCACGTTACTATCCTGCTTATTTTCGAAGGAGAAGGGCGCCCATCTTCCGACACAAATTGCTTTCCGTTGTGGGGACGACCAAAGTTCAAGAGGGCGTGTCGGCAGTATACCGAAGGCAGGATGGGGGTGTGGTTAACAGATGGGCGTCCTCGGCCGATAATGGAAAAAAGAAGGGTGACCCTCAAGAGCATTTGGCCGAATTTACTTGGTCCATTTTTTTTCACGACCAAGCATCAAAAAGGTGCCCGAACTGACCAGATGACCACTGGAGGGAATTGGGGATGACCTCCCCTAACTTCCCCAGTGGTCACTAACCACCTCCCACCCTGAAAAAAACAACTTCAAAAACTTTTGTCTTTTTTTTTTAGAGTATGTCCTTCGCTATGCCTCCGTCCCTGCGACGGCATTTGAGGACGTCCAAAATGTGGATGTTTCTGTGAGAAGGACATCTATGCCTTTGCTACGCCTCCGACACCCTCTTTATTTATTTATTTGGATTTTGGATCACAAGTAGCAGTAGCAGGATTTGAATTGGCCACCTCTGACTTGTAAGACCAGTGCTCTACCCACTAGGCCACTCCACCACTACCTTGCAATTTCGCCATCTCTGTGGGGGAGGGGGGACAGTATGCAGGTCCCTGGGGGGGGAGGTATGTGTGTGTCAGCGGAGGCATAACAAAGGTGTGGAAGTCCTTCTTTCAAACATTTTGGACGTCCTCAACTGCCCCCCACAGGGATGGCCAAATTTCAAGGTGGTGGAGTAGAGCAGAGGAGTGACAGAGTGGCTTAGTGGTTAGAGCCCTAGTCTTGCAATCTAGAGGTGGCTGGTTCAAATCCCACTACTGCTACTTGTGATCCAAAATCCAAATAAATAAAGAGGGTGTCAGAGGCATAGCAAAGGCATGGACATCCTTCTCACAGAAACATCCACATTCTGGATGTTGCTTCCCAATTGTGTGCAAATGAGCTAACAGCAAGCTGCTCATTTGCATGCAATTTCCTTCATGCATGCTCATTCCCTTTGGGATCAGTAAGGGAAGGGCTTTTTCCATTCAGTTAGTGGGACCAGTGCACTACGAATGCTGGCTCCTCCCAAGACCAAATGGCTTGGATTTCGTCATTTCTGAGATGGGCGTCCTCGCTTTCCATTATCGCCGAAAACTGGGGACGACCATCTCTAAGGTCAACCTAAATTTCATGACTTGGGCGTCCCCGACCATATTATCGAAATGAAAGATGGACGTCCATCTTGTTTCGATAATACAGGTTGCCCCGTATTTTTGTAGCGCCAGGCGTGGTGCGCACTGAGGGTGGGAACTACCGCTGGGCTCCTGTGGTAGCCCAGTGGTATTTCCAGATTGGCACTCACCAACCCTTCAGTAAAAGGAACCCTAAATGTATCATTTTCCACTTTCTCCCTTGATCCAATGCATTTAGGTGGGAGCTAAAAACACTTCCCCCTTGTCTGCTCCAAGTCTTCCTCTAACAGTTTTCATACTTTTCATAAAGAGTTAGCGGTCTATTTTCGAGAGGAGCTTTCTTGCTAGCATCTCATTGCACATTATAAAAAAAAAAAAAGAGAGAAACCAGCAAGTGCTGTATACAAGACTGTTCTTTCATTACAAGTGAAATGAGCTTTCCACATATAGCACATCTGCAGACAGTTTCACAGAAAGTGCTGCTGTTCACTTTACACAATATTTTGTTTGGGCTAGTGCTTGCATTTTAGATTTATAAAATATTATGTTGATTATCAACTATAGGGAACATTTTGGCCGGCGAACAGACTCTGCTCTGTGAAATTTTGCAAAGCTAATGACCAGAACTTGCCACCTCATCACAAATGACTAATCAAACCAACAGTTCCATAAAGCCAGCATCACACCAGTTTCTTATCTGCATTTGACTGTATTCTGCTGCTTCTATCCTGAATACAATTTTATACTGAACCGCCACTGCAGTTTCATACTATAAAACCCATTTGTTTGTATTTACACTTTTATTGATGATTAAAAGCCACTTGTAAGGCTTTTTGTTTGGGCTTTTGTCCTAATTTTGGATGATGGTTTTAATTTGTTTTAGATATCCAATTTAATAAAAATCTTTTAAAGCATTGACATTAAGAGGTCCTTTTACTAAGCTGTGGTAAGCACTAATGCATGCTTATCGCAGCTAAAAATACCTTACAATGGGGCATGCTCAGGTGTCACAAGGTAGTTTTGGGATTGGTGTGCGTTATCCACATACTAAATACTAAAATGTATTTTTTAACACTGGAGGTGGGTCTGGGTGTGGAGAGTGAGCGTGTTTTGTACTAATCCTTTCGTGTAGCTACATTGCCGTGTGCCCTTACCACCTACAAGATAGGTGGCAGTAGGGAAAATTAGCATGCGACCATTAGTGCTAGAAAAGAGATGGATGAGGAGAGATATGACTGAGGTCTACAAAAGCCTGAGTGGAACCAGTAGAAGTAAATCGATTTTTTACTCATTCCAAAAGTACAAAGACTAAAGGGACACACGAGGAATTTACATGGAAATACTTTTAAAACAAATAGGAGGAAATATTTTTTTCACTCAATGAATAGTTAAGCTCTGGAACTCTTTGTCGGAGGATGTGGTAACAGCGTAGCGTATCTGGGTTTAAAAAAGGTTTGGACAAATTCCCTGAAAAATAGTCCATAGTCTGCTAGTGAGTCAGAAAAGGGGAAGCAACTGCTTGCCCTGGGATTTGTAGTATGGAGTGCTGCCACGATTTGGGTTTCTGCCAGGTACTTGTGACCTGGCTTGACCACTATTTGTAAAACAGGATATTGGGCTAGATGGACCATTGGTCTGACCCAGTATGGCTACTCTTTTGTTCCTATATAAAAAAAAAAGTGGCCATTTTATCTCTGTGGAAAAATGGCCTTTGTGTGTCGGAATGACCTGCATAAGGGCGTACTAAGGCCACTTTTTACTGCAGCTTAGTCAAAGGGCCCCTAATTTCTAGGTTAACGTTAAATTGATTTATGACTGCTAACAAAACAAGGGGCCTTTTTACTAAGCTCTGTTAGGCATGAATGCACAACTATGGCCTAACTAGGGGCCTCAGGTGGCACTCTTCAGGAGCGACATCTCCCTGGCATTACCCAGCAGCAGCAGCGATTCTCATACGCTGCCCTGCCCCTGGCACCCACCTCTTCCCTTTACTGTGGTCACCTCTCTGGTGTAACTTCCTAGGAAAAGGCGGGTGCTGGCGGCAGTGCAATGCTATAAAAGGGCTGGTTAAAGGAAGGTAGGCAGCATCTCAGCCCGGGGGGGGGGGGGGGGGGGACGGCATCCTAGCTCTGCCTCAGGCGGCATCTTGCCTTGGGCTGCTCCTGGGCCTAACAGATGACACACTAAAGAATGCCAGGTGCACAGTATTTATGTATTTATTTGTAAAACAATTTTGAAGGGTGTTTCCGGGGCAGAGAACAGATGAAGTGTGGACATGGAAGTGGTAACCAGTTAACGTGTACACATTAGCTACCAGAGGGCCCTTTTTCCTGTAGCTTAGTAAAAGGACCCCTTTATGTGGGATTAAGACTAGCTATTGTTAAATATCTCCAATTTATACCAAACAGTGTTGCTAAGCTGTTATTTGGTGCCAGTAGCAGAGACCATGTTATATCTCTCCTTAAAAAGCTACACTGGATCCCAGTCACCCAGCTTATCATAAGAACTTAGTGGTTACATATTGGGTTCTCAGCCATAATCTTCCTTTGTATCTGACTTCTTTTCTTATCCCAAATTCTCCCTCGCATCGGTTAAGATCATCGCAGCATAATCCTCTTCAGATTCCTTCAGCACTGCTCATTTGGCTTGAAGTAATTTACTGTTCTGCTTTCTGGGCACTTGCTCCTTCTTTATGGAATTCCACGTAGTTTAGAACAGGATCTTCCGACATACAGCCTGAGAAATACATACATGAGAAATGGATGTCCATGTGCTGGTAATGTCCAGCATGAACACCCATTTTACAAATTTGAATGTCCAAATTATGAATGGGGAAAACAAGGGAAATCCAACAGTGAGCTGAGACCTACAGTACCTGAAAGTACACTGTTTCCATAGACTTTAAGGTTTCAGGTTTCTTATACATTCAGGTACATTAGGGTTTTTTTTTCTGTCCCAGGAGGATCACAATTAAAAAAAAAAAAAGATCATAAAAAGATGAAGTGGATTTGAGCTTGGATCCCCTAGTTCAAAGTCTACTGCACTAACCATTAACGTACTCCTCAATTTTTCATGGGGATCAATTAAGAAAGTAAATTAAAAAAATTTAGGACCCTTTTACTAAGCCACACAAACAAATACGCAGGTCCAACATGCGCCAATTTAGAACTATGCCCGGCTACCATGTGGCCCGGGTGGTAATTCCATTTTTTACATGCTTCTGATACACATGCCAGAAAATATTTTTTATTTTCCAATGCACGGCACTAACTAGGCTGTAAACGGCATTGTACGCTCAGTGTACGGCAGTGTTACCACCCAGTTAACTCATGAGACCTTACTGCTAAGTCAATGGGTGGCGGTAAGATCTCAGACCTAAAATGGACGAGCGTCAATTTTTATTTTGCTGCACATCCATTTCCGGCCCCCCAAAAAGGCCTGTTTTACAGGAGCGCTGAAAAATGGATCTGTGCACGTTCAAAACACGCGCCTACATTAGGGCAGGCCATTTTTCAGCACACCTTAATAAAAGGACCCCTTAGTAAAGCCCCATATCTATTGCTAGTGGGAATGGGGGATGGGGAGGAGCAGAAGGAATCCCTTCAAACTCCAGTAAACAATCTCTGCAAAAAGCAAACAGACCTAAAGAGAAAATATGTTGTAAAGTAATTGAAATAGAAACTGAAATACAAAATATCAGAGATACACATTTCTTAAAGCTGACATGACAATTAATAAATTGAAAATAAAATACATTTTTCTACCTTTGTTCTCTGTGCATTGTTTTGGTTCCAGTGTCTTTTTTTCTGCTTTTCTCTGTTTTTCCTTAACCAAGGCCTTCTGTCCTTTTGACATTTCATCTCTCTCATGTCTACTATCCATCTTTGATCTGTGTCCTGTCCAGAATCTCCCCTGTGTCTCTGTCTCTATCCCTCCCCCCATGTTAAGCATTTCCCATCTAAGTTTCCCTATGCCCCCCCCCCCCCCCCCCGTTTTCATAGTTTCTCCTCTGTGTCCTTATCTTACTCTGTCCAGCATCCCCTCTGTGTCCCTATCCCTCCCCTTATGCCCAGCATCACCCTTCTTTCCCTCAGGCATCATCATCATCTTCAAGATTGGTGCATCATGCAATACCCCAGGCAGAACCAGTCTTCCATATAAATAAATTTCTCTCATATATGGCAGACTGGCTCCATCCACTGTATCCCAGGATGCATTGCATGGGGCAGAGCACTGCCATTTTGAAGATGACCATACCTGAGGCAGGAGTGAGTGGGCGGGCATCGCTGCTGCCTCATTTAAGGTACTGGGGTCTGGGGAGCCTGGACAAGGGGATCAGGAGTTAGGAGGTGCCACTAGACATCAGGGAGGTTTTCTCAAGTTAGGTCAGGTCTGGGTGTGGGGGGGAGGGCACTAGACACCAGGGACTTTTTGTGGAATTGGGGAGGGTCACTAGACTACCAGAGCACTTTTTTTCAATATCGGAGGAAAGAGGAAGTTGGGTCGGGTCAGGTCAGGAAAGAGTTATTAAGCTACCAGGATATTATTTTGTAATATTGGGGAAAGGGGGGGTCATGTTGAGAGGGGGGACATTGTAGAAAACAATCCGGGGTTGGGTGGTTGAGTTGTAGTGAGAGAGGGGGTGCGGCAAGATACCCACTCCTCTCAACCAACCCTTCTATGAGGCCTTGAACCTGGTATACAGTTTCTCATGCACAACGTACAGGAAAAAAACTTTTTTTTTTTTTATTTTGTAGCTGCAGAATCTATAATGATGGTATTTCCATGCATTTTAAAGCAGTCTGTGATAAGGTTTCCATATGAGTTAACACCCATGCTGAAAGCCTTTCTGCACTTTTCAGCCAATGTAACCTGTGGTTTATGGCAAAATTAGAGAGAAAATCTCTTGGTAGTTGTGTATGAAGGTTCATAGCAGCAGACCTCAGTCCCCATCCTGACTGAACCGGAAGAACAAACAAGAAGGAGAAAACTGATTTGTCAAAACAAAAGCAGTTTTATGTAAAAAAAAAAAAAAAATTAATCTCTGTCATCTTCTCTATTACCTGGCACTTTTGGGGGCATTCCAGGGGTGGACTCAGCACTTGGCCATTTAAGTGCCAATAATCAGAACTTAACCGGCTAAGGTAACCACATAAATTGGACTGTATTAATGCCACTCTTATCTTTATTCTGGCTAAGTGCTGGTTATTTATTTATTTATTTGTTACATTTGTACCCCACATTTTCCCACCTATTTGCAGGCTCAATGTGGCTTACATAATACCGTAAAGGCGTTTGCCAAGTCAGGTAGAGAACAAATACAAGTTTATATTGTGGTCGAATAAGGTTGGTGTGTTTCAGGCACCATGAGGGTCGAAGGGAGGGAAGGTTGTATATTGTCCAGTACGATCATTGGTTTTGCTGTGTTGCCGGGTGTGGGGATTTATGTTGGGTCGGTAGGGTAAGCCTTTTTGAACAGGTTGGTTTTTAGTGATTTCCTGAAGTTTAGGTGGTCATGGATTGTTTTCACAGCTTTTGGGAGTGCGTTCCATAGTTGTGCGCTTATATAGGAGAAGCTAGATGCATAGGTTGTTTTGTATTTGAGTCCTTTGCAATTTGGGTAATGGAGGTTTAGGTATGTTCGTGATGATCCGGTTCTGTTTCTGGTTGGTAGGTCTATAAGGTCTGTCATGTGTCCTGGGACAATGCTGTAGATGATTTTGTGGGCCAGGGTGCAGATTTTTGAAGATGATCCGTTCTTTGATTGGGAGCCAGTGCAGCTTTTCTCGGAGGGGTTTGGCACTCAATGTAGCTGGCTCCACAAACCCAGAAACTGAATGGCAAAGTCCAGACATGGTATGGCATTGAATTTCCAGTCATAACGCCAGTGGTGGTCAGCAAAATGCTGAGCACCGCAGGCTGAATATCCACCCCCATATTGTCTATCCAGCCTGCCCACCTATACCATTCACTAATATCTTCCTAGGTGCTTGTCCCATGCTTTCTTGAATTTGGATATAGACTTGGTCTCCACCACCTCCACTTAAAGATGCTAGAAAACCAAATCTCACCGACTCGTATTGTCCTCAAGTTGCATACAAATAGCACCATCTGAAGGTTAAGAGAAAAGAAAACATTTCAAATGCTGTTTCAGAATAAAACGTGCAATACTTTTTTTGATTCATGGAAACAGGTCTTTCGGCTGCTGGCAGAATTTCCAAACCAGCTGCTAGTTGTACATTTCCCAAAGATCCTTACTTGTGTTATAGTTCCAGTAAGCTTGCAAGTAGTATTCACTGCACTTAACACCTGGTTTGTTAATGAATGGCCCAAGCTGAAGCCAATTACTGCTTATTAATTGCTTAAAGCAGCTATTCCATGGATTTTAGACGCCGGACAGCCCTCCTGTGTTTGCAAATCTTATCAATGAATGCCTATTGCTCCTCGGCACCATCCCATGCCCAAATGCAACATTTGTAACTTAAGCAATTAGCGGAAAGGCTGTTCTTTTGAAACTTTGGGTATCTTTAAGCAGTCATTTTATTTATTTATTTATTGTGCTTGTAATTAATGCTAAATACATACTGCCCTACACAGATTTTTCAAGCTGTTCTGAGAAATAATGCAGTGCGAAATCTGTAATTCAGTGCACCAAGCACATTTGTGCACAAGCTTTTATAAATTGGACTTGCGGTCAAAAGAAGCAATTAGCACTCTGTTAGTATGCAATGACGTACTAATCTCTACAGCCCCCAAAAGCAATTGTCTGTTTTGTTTTGCCTTTCCCGTGCAAAATTTGTGCGGTGAATATACAATGGTTCCACTCTGTTGTGCAGTGAATTGACCAGTTTGTTCTATAGTTAGGAAAATCTGTTTGGAAAAGGACAGCAATATTCGTGAGTAAAGCCCAATGTAATATGAAACTTAAGATTCTGCAACGTTTGCAGGGCATCGCCCTAGCCTGAAAATAGAATTCTTTATGTTTAAAAAAAAAGTATTTTTATTATTATGTCATATTTGTACACGTGAGAAAGAGACTCAGGTTCTGGCTTAGTTTCTCTAATGGAGCCGTGATAATCAAATTTCTCAGGGTCTACTGCACACCTGTAGGTTGTAAGGTCCAGTAAATAAGATATAATTGGAAAAGCAGAGGCATTACTAACCTAACCACTAACCACTGCTAGCCTACCACAGAGCAGTGCACAAATCTTGTTCTCAGCTGAACAAGCTGCTTACAAGCCAATCAGGTGGCATCACAAACAATTCAGACAGCTACACCTTACTAGACATTAACCACAACCTGTGCAAACACTGGTTCTCAAACAATGCATGCCTCATTGTGGGAAAGAGACTGAGGGACCTGCATGTCCCTGTGGGTCACACTTGAGTTTGCAAAAAGGTTAATAAAACAATAAACATCCTTTAGCGACAAAGAAATGTTTCCAGTTGTTATAGGCAAGTACTCTGTATTTGTTATCTGTCTTGTTAGCACTCAGCACCCTAAACAAACAAATGGCAATAACAATAACGGCACCAAGATCTTCATTGACTCAAATTATTTTTGACATGTAGAGAGACAAATATTCAAGGTCTGATGAAATATTGCTTGCAAAATACTGATGGCTCCAGTGAACACAGGTAGTTGGGATGGATATGCCGAGTACCTGCGTAATGCATTTGCTGTATTTATTGCATGTTGCAAACGGTATAAATGAGAGTTTGGAAATAGCTTCAATTGCATTATGGAACTAATGCTATGGCAGTGGCATAACTCTCAGGGCCAGATGCACTAAACTAAACGTGCCTTTAACAACCCTTTAACGAATAACTTTTTAACCGTGGCATGCATTAAAGGCCATTTTCCGACAACAGTAGCAGCAAACGAAAACGGAATGCAGATGAGCAAATTGTGTAGAAACCCTATTGAAATGAGATGCACTAAAGTTTTTCGCCTGCCCTAGCGCTGGAAAACGACCGGAAAGCTAACGAGAGGTCTGGACCTCTTGTTGGGGCTGCCCGGCTAAAACTGAAATGTAAAAACAAAAAAAAAACCACGAAGGGGGCAAAAACGCGCATCAGGAGCCTTTATTGACGCCCAAGGTCGCCACTGCTCCCCGCTCCCCCTGCATTAAAAAAAAAGGAAAAAAAGGATCGGGAGGGGGCAAAACTTTATGGACGGCCTTGCCCCCCTCCCCCCCCCCCCCCCGCCCTGCCTGAGGTCGCCACTGCTCCCCGCTCCCCCTGCATTAGAAAAAAGGATCGGGAGGGGGCAAAGGCGCTCGTCAGGAGTGTTCTTTATGGACGGCCTTCCCCCCCCCCCCCCCCCCCGCCTGAGGTCGCTGCTGCTCCCCGCTTCCCCCTGCATAAAAATCAAAACTTTAGCAGCCCCGGTCCCCCTCCTTTTCTCTCTTCCTTTCTCTCTTTCTCCCCAGCTCCGCCTCCCGCCATCCTCCGCCCCCGTGCCCCGCCGCCGCCCCTGAGGTCGTCGCCGCCGCTCCCCCCCTCCGTCTTACTGGGCCCGCGCAGCGCCTCTCACCTCTGTGTGAAGGCGCTGCACGGGCAAGAACAGCTGATTGCCTCTTCGCCAGTCTTCGGACGTCTCTCCTTTCCTCCTGGGCCCGCCCTCGTCTGACGTAAGTAACCTACGTTTGTGGCATGCGCAGAGCAGCCAGCATAACGCTTGGCTGCTCTGCGCATGCTTTACTGGCCAATTACCAACGTTTTTAACGAAGGGTTAGTGAATGCAAGTGAGCTGCAACGAACAGCTCATTTGCATTCCCTATCCTTCGTGCATAGCCGTTCCGTACCAATTCGTTATGGAATTCTGTACAGAATGGCTCTAACGAGGCCTTTTGTGCATCTTGGCCTCAGTCAAGAGCGAGGTTTCCCTTTGCACCATCTGCAGTGGGTGTGGTGTGAAACACTTTCTATAGCTTCCTAACAGCTCTTACTAAAGGGCTAAGGGATTCTGTGGAGCTGGTGCATTTAGAATCAGGCCCTTGTTTGACAGGTACTGTGGGCAGGCATTCCACTGTGGCAGCTTCATGGTTGTTGGTTTGTAGGAGGCTGTTCATGTTGACACTTCCAACCATAATAGGCTTTTTGGATATGCCTGACTATACTGGTCTCTGGAATTCAGGGAGCATGGAGATGCAGGTCTACTTGTGTAATTACATTCTTATAGCTACCTGATGCTAGGGTCCACCTTAAGGGTCAGCACCCAACAAAAAGATGTAGGTGTCATTGTAAACAATATGCTGAAATCTTCTGCCCAGTGTGTGGCAGTGACCAAAACATCAAACAGGATCCTAGCAATTATTAGGAAAGGGATGCAAAATAAGACCAAGACTATTATAATGCCTCTGTATCGCTCCATTGTGCAACCTTACCTTTATTTATATTATTTATTTTTTTCATTGTATTTTTTTTTGTTAGTTTCTATATGTTGTTTTTATTAAATAAGTTTTTCCTTGACATATGTATTTGATTTTTAATATATGATATGTATGCATATATTTTTAGAACATCATTGTGATCCCTGAGGCAGGCGTTTGATTACGCTGAAACACGGACCGTGTCGGGTCCTTTTGTCCAAGTGGTGAATAAAGCATCTTTTAAGTACTATTTCCTGCATTGGAGTGTATGTTGGCCATCCTCTACTCTTGTTTGTTTGCAACCTTACCTTGAGCATTGCATTCAATTCTGGTCGCCATATCTCAAAAAAGATATAGCGGAATTAGAAAAGGTCCAAAGAAGAGCGACCAAGATGATAAAGGGGATGGAACTCCTCTCATATGAGGAAACGCCAAAAAGGTTTAGGCTCTTCAGCTTAGAAAAGAGATGGCTGATGGTGGATATGATTGAGGTCTACAAGATCCTGAGTGGTTTAGAATGGGTTAAAGTAAATCGATTTTTCACTCTTTCAAAAAGTACAAAGACCAGGGGAAACTCAAAGAAATTACATGGAAATACTTTTAAAACAAATAGAAGGAAATATTTTTCACTCTGGATCTCGTTGCTGGAGGATGTGGTAATGGTGGTTAGCATAGCTGGGTTTCAAAAAGGTTTGGATAAGTTCTTGGAGGAAAAGTTCATAGTCTGTTATTGAGATAGACATGGGGAAGCCACTGCTTGTCCTGGGATTGGTAGCATGGAATGTTGCTACCATTTAGGTTTCTGCCAGGTATTTGTGACCTGGGTTGGCCACTGTTGGAAGCAGGATACTGGGCTAGATGGACCATTGGTCTGACCCAGTATGGCATTCTTATGCTCCTGTGGTAAATGGAGCAATATTACCTTCCCTCGAACTGTGCCTTGTGCCCGTGTGGATACCTTCTGAGAGGTCAATGCCCTAGTTGTGTGGTGTGAGCATGCATTTCCTGTCCTATACTGACATGAGAAGCATCCTGTTGCAGGTTTTGATGCGCCTACAGCTGTTATATACCTTCTTCCTCCACTAGCTGCTGTATTACCTGCCATAGAACTTCAGGGTGGATTCTCTAGATGGCCTGGCAGCGTTTTTTCAGTGCTTCTGTGTCCAGAGAATGTTGAACCATGAAGAGCAGGAGAGAAGATAGCACATATTTAATAAAGCTAGGATGTCATTTGCAAAAAAAATGTTGTTGACCAATAAAAGTGCACACTTTTCATTTTGTTATTTTTTCACTATCTCCCAAATATGGCGCATTAAGTTGTGCGCACTAATTAGGCCACATGGCCATATTGCGTGCACAACTTAATTGAATAACAAGCCAATGAACGCCGATAATTGATACTTAACAACCAATTAGTGGCACAAATTGGTTTAATTAGAATTTACGCACCCAACTTTCTAGGCATATTCTATAATGCAGTGCGCCAAGTTGAAAAGGGGGTGTGGCCATGGACATGGAATAGGCGGGTTGTGGGTATTTCAAAAAACTATGCGCACTATTGTAGAATACACCCAATGTGCACCTAACTTAGGGGCAGGTATTTAGGCCTCGTTTTAGGTGGCCTAAATGGGTACACCTAAATTTGAGGTGCAATAACAGCACGTAACTTTAGGTTTATGGTTCTTCCTCCCCACGTATACATTCTGAGCTTTTGTGGTGAGAAGTAAGGTTTGTCTCCACTTTTGGTTGTTTTGGTTTATTGTATATGCCACAGCATGTATTTTGAGTTGAGTGGCACAGGTGTGTGTGGCCTGCCTATGTTATTGAAATGATATATACAGCATAGGGATCTAGATTTTAACTAGCAACATTTAACAAAGTAAACAGTACTACTTGTCACATCTTACACTCATGTTTCACTTAGCACTAATTATAATAGCACTCTGAAAATTCAGCCCATTGCTAACTTTTTAGAATGTGAAAGTCAACTGTACATACGTTAATTTCAGAGGCGTAGCTAGGTGGGTTGCCAAGGGAGCGGCCGCTCCCCCAAGCGGACTTTCGACGGCGATGGCGCCTATTTTTGACGCAATCTGTCACACTTAAAATATGCACCGGTGCAGTCAGCAGTCCACTCTCCGCTCCCCCCGCGCCTTCAACCCGGCTATGCTTCTGGTTAATTTGTAGATTAGCACACGTTAAACTAGATTTGTGTGTAATTTTTTTGAATGCACAGTGCATGTGGGTAGAGGGAGACAGATAACAAAGAGTAAATGCAGAGAAACTGTAGATTGCGGAAGAGAATGAAGCAGTGGTGTATCTATGGGTGGGCCTGGGTGGGCACAGGCCAACCCATTCTTGCCTCAGGCCCACCCAGTCCAGTGGCCCTCAAAGCACCTCATTGGTGGTGTCTCACTCCTCTTTCTCCCTCTCTCTCACGGCAGCTACCCTTCTCTCTCTGAACCCCCCCCCCCCCTCCCCATCTTCCTTTGAGTCATTGCCAACAGCGATTCCTGTAAGCAATCTGCACCAGCACTTAAGGCTTCCTTCTACTGCATTCCACCCTTGATGATGTCACTTCCTGTTTCTTCACTGGCGGGGAGTTGGGGACGCGGTAGAGGGAAGCTTGCAGGGCTGGCGCAGGTTGCATGAATCGCTACCAGTGACAGCTTGGAGGTAGACCAAGGAGGGAGAGAAGAGCAGATGCCGGGGGGGGGGGGGGGGGGAGAGGAAGAGATACCAGGTGTGGGGGGGGGGGGAGATGATGATAGCAGGGGTAGAGGGAAAGTTTTTTAAATAACTGTATGTATGCATGTATGGGAATGAGGATGGGGATGAGGTGGGGGTGAGAAGGGCCCATCCGAGTTAACTTGGGGCCTACCCAAAATGGCAGGTCTGGCTATGCTCCTGGAATGAAGTGGATAAATACGGTCCAGTACTAAAAAAGCTTTTGAAATGTGAAAAATAGAAAAATGCAAACTTTTTTTTTCCTCAGGAAACAAGCTCTTGAACTTCTGCACCTTGCCTTTTTGATGACCTTTACCTTAGCAATGTCTCCCATTCTCACTGCTTGACAGAAACATACAAACACACACTACTACACCAAAGCAACATCACATTCCTGCCTGTTCACTTCCAATTAAACGAAGGTGAGAAAATTAGATAGCATTAGGCCTATTAACACATTTGTTGGTGTGTAATGGAGAGACTCATGGTCTTGTATTTTGCTTTGGGCTGATACAGATCCTGGCCAATCGCAAAAAACGCTTAGGTCCCACAGCCAATACTAGCTTTCAGCAGAAGAGGGAGACACCCAGGCTTGTCAGCTGTTATCCTAACATTCGAATTTCTCCGTATGATGTTCTGCAATCAATACGCATCATTTGGTGGTTTCTGCAATAACTGGCAAAGAAAATAATTTGCTGTGAGCGTCTCCTGTGTGCAGGCAGTATGGATTTCACTTCAGAGTGGGATAGCAGAGAAAAAGCTCAAGGCTTTTTACTAAGAAATTTTTGTTTCTAGGCATCTTTTTTAAACATTGGAGGATGAAGTGCTTTTGCAGGTAGTGTGAAGAGACTGTACTAGAGACATGCATTTGTTTGAACGCATCCAATTAAAAAAAATTTAGTGATTTAACATACATTAACAGTTTGAGATCTTCTGAAGGTAATTTGTTAGAGGTTTCTTCCTTTAGGGGCCCTTTTACTAAGCTGCTTAGGTGCCTACACGTGCCCAACACAAGCCAAATTAGAGTACCACCCGGTTACTGCGTGGCCCTTGCAGGAACTGCAATTTTGGTTCACGTACACTACGCACGTCTGAAAAATGTTTTTTATTTTCTGGCACGTGGCAGCTCTGCGCGTCAACTGGCATTTGATGCGTGTAGACCATTACCACCCGGTTACCGTGTGAGACCTTAGCGCTAGGTCAATGGCTTGCGCTAAGGTCTCAGACCCAAAATGGACGCACGGCAATTTTCATTTTGCTGCAAGTCCATTTTCGGCAAAAATGTTTTAAAAGCATTTTTTGTAGGAGCACCAACAAATAGTTCTGCACATGCCCAAAACATGCTCAAACCAGGTGTTACTATTTTATGAGGCTCGGAGTATTTTCAATGCTACCTGCCAAGAAATCTTCTACATTAACCAGCCCAGAGAAAAAGGAACATTTTTAGCAGAAGGGATTTCTTTCCTTCAAACCCCCTATAAAAAATATCCCCCCAGCATCACACCCCCCACCCCCCTCCAGGCCACCGCCTTCCTGATGTTCTTCTACTTTTCACAATAACAATGATGGTTCATCAACCACCCCTCCCCCGCTCCCGCCCACTTTTCTAGAATGAGCACTTCCTGTTCTGAAGGAATCCCCTTTCTTTGCTGACAGTCCTTGTTGCTGGCATAGCTGCCAGACTGTGCCATTGACAATTCAACTGGACTTCAAAGCAGGAAAGTTTTACAGTGCCTCCTGTCAATGAGGAAAGGGGGCAACTCTGTAACAGGGTTGAAGGAGTGGGTGTTTCTAGTACCCCCCCCCCCCCCCCCAAGATAGATCAGTACTGACTGACGGGGAGCATGAGGGAATTGGGGGAAAGAAATCCCGTTAACCAAATCTTTCATTTTTGGCCAATTAGTATAGGGGATTTTTCAGTGCTAACATCTACATTACTACTGAAGCCATGCTATTCAAGGACAGTTTTGGAATGACTCGATAAAATGTATTGTATAGCACATCATAGTCCTAATATGAACAAAAATTTATATTGAGGGTTATCTTATCCAGGAAACGAGCAGCAAAAATGATAGAGGCTGTGATGCTTTACAGACTTTATAATCAGGTACTGACTATATCCTAATTCTATAAAGGGTGCTTTGAGATGTGCGTTCAAATTTGGGCATGCATTCAAATTGCACGCACATCTTAATTGAATAGGGGAAAGGGAAAAAGAATGTGACTTGATATACTGCCTTTTTGTGGTTACACTCAAAGCGGTTCACATATTTTAAACAAGTACTTATTTTGTACCTGGGGCAATAGATCGTTAAGGGGTCCTTTAATTATCTGTGGTAAAAAGTGGCCTGCGGTAGTGTGGGTGCGTGTGTTTGGCGTTTGCTGGGCCATTTTTTTACTGCGTCTGGGAAAAAGGGTGTTTTTTAATGGGCCGGGAAATAGGCCTGCGCTAAAGTTAAAACGAGCGTGTGCCTATTTACGGTCTGAGCAATTACCACCACCCATTAATCTAATGGTAAAAGCCCACGCGCTACACATGTGGTAACCATTCGGCATGCGCCAACTGCTGATTACTACCAGAAACGCCACGCACGGTAAAAAAATAAAAAATAATTTCTACTGCAGGAATAAGCATGTGCCAATCCGAAATTACCACCAGGGGGCATGCTAGCCTGGCAGTACTCTCATTTTGGTGCACGCTGCATGCACGTAGGCCCTACCTCACCTTAGTAAAAGAGCCCCTAAGTGACTTGTCCAGAGCGGCAGTGGGAATCAAACTCAGTTCCCTAGGTTCTCAGGCCGCTGCATTAACCACTAAGCTACTCCACCAATTAGTCAATTACTGCCAGTAATTGGCTTTTTAACAAGTTATTATTGGAGCTAATTGGAGTCAATTAAGATGCACGTGCATTAATATTAGGTGCGTGATCCATGCCTACATTTTATGCACGTCTTGAAAAAGAGGAAGCAGAACTGGGAGGGTCATGGATGGTTTGGGGTAGATCACGGACATGGTTTTTTGGTTGCATGCACAGTTATAGAATAAGGGAGCTCCATGCCTGAATTTAGGTGCGGGCATTTGCACCACATTTTCGTTGGTGCAATGAATGCACCTAAATTTAAACTGTAACCCCCCGGGAATTAAGTGCTATTCTAGCACGGCTTATAGAATAGTGCTCAGCATTTTTCTCCTTTCGGTGCTGATTTGTTTTGGCACCATTTCTAGAATCTAGCCCTTTGTGAGTAACTTTATGTGCATATTGAGCATGCAATTTTATAAAAGCCTGGTTGGGCACTTAAAGCACTATTTTACCTGCATAGAAATGCTTTTGAAAATTACTTTCAATATGTATGCTTCTGAGAGGGAGCACAATATTTTTCTAGTTGACGCCTACCCTCCAGGGGCAGCCCAAGGCAATCTGCCACCTGAAGCAGGGATGAGATGCTGAACCCACCTCCACCCGCGCCCAGTATGGCATCTCCCCCCTTCTCTCCTCAACTTTCTTTCCCACATTTAGCTTATTTTTCTTTTCCAAAAGGCTGCAAAGATTCCCATAGGCTACCCTGCTGCGGTGCCACCTGCACCAGCCTCTTCGCTGTACTGCATCATGCCTCTGAGGAAACAGGAAGTTACATCAAGAGGCAAGCCAAAGTAGGGAGAAGAGGCTGGTGCTATGGCAGGGCAGCCTATGTGAATCGCTGAAGCTACCGCTGCCTTTTGGAAAAGAAAAAATAAGGTAAATGTGAGGAAGAGGGTTGAGGAAGGAAGGAGAGAGTGCCACTCCTGGAGAGTGTCGCCTGAGGGCCCCGCCTCAGTCGGCGTAATGGTACCCACATCTAGGTGCCCCCCTTCACCTGTAAGGGCTATGGTAGTGGTGTACAGTAATGGGTAGTCGGTTTTGAGGGTTTTGGGGGGCTCAGCACACAAGGTAAGGGAGCTATGTACCTGGGAGCAATTTATGAAGTCCACTGCAGTGCCCCCTAGGGTGCCCGGTTGGTGTCCTGGCATGTCAGGAGGACCAATGCACTATGAATGCTGGCTCCTCCCATGACCAAAAGGCTTGGATTTGGTCATTTCTGAGATGGGCATCCTTGGGTTCCATTATCGCCGGAAATCAGAAACGACCAAGTCTAGGGACGACCATCTCTAAGGATGACCTAAATTTCAGGATTTGGGCATCCCCAACTGTATTATCGAAACGAAAGATGGACGTCCATCTTATTTCGATAATACGGGTTTCCACGCCCCTTCGCCGGGATGTTTTGCGAGGACATCCTCAGCAAAACTTGGGCGTCCCTTTCAATTATGCCCCTCATAGTAGCCTAGTAGATGACAGAAGATGGTCCATCCAGTCTGCCCAATAAGATAAACTCTTATAAGTTTAACATACTATAAGGTATGATGTGATACTACATATGTATACTTGTTGATTTGTCCTTGCCATTTTCAGGACACAGATCGTAAAAGTCTGCCCAGGACTGGCCTTGTTCTAGCTAACTCTGTCCAGCAATGATCAGGACATGTACTGCAGCAGGACATGTTTATCCACTCCTACCCTAGCTGAGATAATAATTAACCACCCTACCCCTCTACCCACCCACCCCTAGAGTGACATGTCTAATATTGTTGCAGGAATTGGGATAGGAATTTGTGATGCTTCAGGAGTCAGACAGCACACACCAGAATGAGAGAGAAATCTTCTTTATTTGCCAGCAAACAAAGCAGGACATCAGTTCTAGCTCTCTTCTCCTCTCTTAGCTCTTTGTGTCTTTCTCTCAGCTCTCTGTGTCTTTGTCTCAGCTGCTTCTCTTCTTATGCTGTCTCTCCTGTTGTCTTCCAGCTTTCTTCCTTTCTTCTGAGCTCCTTCTGACGTAAACTGCTTCTGCTCCTACTTAAATAGGGTCCTAAGCCCTCCTCCTAGCCTAGCCCCCTTTACTCCCAATTGGTTTAAGGAATAGATTGGTCACCTTGCCTCAACCAATCATTACTTTTGAAATATCAGTTACATAGGTTTGGTATTCCTCAAACTGACCCAGTCCTACACTTAGCTTATAATTAATCAAGGAGACGAGAGCTAACTAGCCCTGACCTCGTTCACCTATCAGCTTATATATTAAACCAGCCAGAACTGCAGATAAGTCTAACCATATGTTGATCTCCTCAACTGCAGTCTTAAACAGCAGACAAAGAGTAATACAGAATTTAACAGACATTCTACATTTAACTACACAGAGTAAACATATTCTAAATATCAAAAACTTGTAAATACTAATCTATTGCCTCTCTCTAAACAGTATTTCTTCTAAGCATTTTAAACTAATCCTAAACAAACAGCCTGCTATATACCGGCTCATAATAGAATACATGTGTTTGCTTAGCAATCCATCCCTCACAAGGTTGAAAGAAATTCCTGTGTCTGACCTTTCTAACCCAGCCCAGCAAATGTAAATAACTTAAACCAGATAACATTCCTTCACTTGCTAGCAGAACTGAGAATTTAAAATAATATCTGAGCACCTTTAAACAAAATTAACCCTTCATATGATTTCTCAGAATTATTCAATTTCTTTTGCTCACTGCCTCATTCCCCCCTTTGAGACTAAAATCAGCTTATGCAGAGATAAGTCTCACAACTCAGACTCTGGAGATTATAGTGGTCCTAACTAGGAATAGACTTATGAACCACCATTACCCTACTTGTTAAGGTCCGACGGCATACTGCCGAAGCACATGAGGCCAGGAAACAAAACAAAAACCCTGCTAAAACTAAAACTATTAGGGAAATGAACAAGGGACGTATCCAGGAGGTCAATGACCACCAAGTATAATCCTGGCTCCAAGGACCTGAACTCGAAAAGTAGGGAGGTATAAGAGCTGGGAGTTGCACAGGGACAGGAACAGCTGGAACATCTGTGGTATAAGGAGAAAATCGGGAACACACAATACAAGGGGAAGTAATCTTTGCCTGGCTAATTAGTTCCTGGACAGAGTGTAACCAAAGGTTGGAGCGAGTTGGGGTATTAGGAACAAGGAGGCAAGGAGTAGAAAACAACAAAAGCATCCAAACTACTAACATTTTCTTTCTTCCTAATCTAAAACAAATACAGCAAACTAATTAAGCAGTAATATTTCAACAGTCTGTGCTAATCACAGATTACTCTCATATAGTGTTCTCAGTCTTTGAGTTCTTATACCAGTTGGGATAGACCCTCAACTGATAAGGATCAAGCTTTCAAATTCCAAGAAAGCCAGAATCAGGCAAGAAAGAGTCTCAGTATGAAGCCGAAGTTCAGCCGCTCCTGCAGTATGCAGTTGACCCTTCTTTTCAGCTAGTAGATTCTTTGGTTCGGGTCAAGCGCAACTTCAATGGCTCCGCTGGATCTCTTTCTGCTCTCCACTGTTTAGGCTCCGTCTGATCCGTGCTGGGCTCAGTCTGGTCAGCAGACTTAATTCGAGACCAATGGACCCATGGAGTTATCCCTGCGACCTTCACAGCTGTAGGGGTAGAAAGCAAAACAGTAAAAGGTCCTTTCCATCGGGGCCCCAAAGGCTGGAGCCTCCAGTCTTTCACCCAAACTCTATCCCCTGGCAGGAAGGAATGTACCTGAGCCTGGAAGGGGACAGGGTTTATTTCTCTCACATAAGACTGAAGCTCAGAAATTATCTTACCCAGGAGGGCTACCTGCTCCTGCACCTGGGCAGACCCTAAAATCCCTATGTCTCCCTTAATTCCCTGTAAAATGGCTGGGGGCTTCCCATACACAATTTCAAAGGGAGAGAGGGCTGTTCCTTTAGTTGGAGTGCATCGGAGACGGAAAAGGGCTAGTGGCAGTGCCTGTGGCCATTTCAATTGGGTTTCCTGACAAATCTTTGCTAGGCTATTTTTCAAGGTTCTGTTTGCTCGCTCAACCTGCCCTGAACTCTGGGGACGATAGGCACAATGCAATTTCCAGGTAATGCGCAAAGCGCGGGACAGGGCCTGAAGTGTAGCTTCAACAAAGGCGGGACCATTATCTGAACCTATGGCAAGAGGCAGTCCATACCTGGGGATGACATCCCTAAGGAGGGCTCGAGCTACTTCTGTGGCTTTCTCAGTGACTGTAGGATATGCTTCCACCCACCCAGAAAAGGTACAGACCATGACTAAGAGGTATCGGAACCTACCACTCCTGGGCATTTCTGTGAAGTCTATAACTAGGGACTCAAAGGGTGTTAGTCCTCTAAACTGAACTCCTGGTGGAATACGGGGTCCCTGACGAGCATTATTCTGGGCACAGAGAGTACATCGGGCAGAGGCAGTGGCAACCAGACTATCCAATCCTTCCAGCACCACTACTCGACTGAGTAGGCGGGCTAGTGCTGTTTTCCCTAAGTGTGATAGGTCATGAGCTTGAGACACTACAGGCCAAGCTAGGTGGCGTGGCACCAGAACTCTGGTATCAGGAAGATGTAACCAGCCATCAGGTCTCCTTACTGCACCTTCTTCTTGAGCCCATTTCTCTTCCACTTGGGTATATATAGGCGTCCATTCTTGCAGTCGGATTTGGAACAGGGGGGTCACAGTACTTGCTGGGGGTCCTCGAGCAGCTTCCTTGGCCACCCGATCAGCATGACGGTTCCCTCGGGCCACTGGAGTATCTATTCTTTGGTGTCCCCTGCAATGAATGACAGCTACCTTCTTAGGGGCCCACACAGCCTCTAGCAACTGAAGTATTTCAGGTCCATACTTAACAGGTTGGCCTGCAGCATTTATGAGTCCCTTTTCCTTATACAAAGCTCCATGAGCATGTAGAGTTGTGAAGGCATATTTGGAATCAGTATAAATGTTGGTTACCAGTCCTGCTGCTAACTCCAGAGCTCGTATGAGGGCCACAAGTTCTGCTTTCTGAGCTGAAGTTCCTTGGGGCAGGGCTCTTGCTTCTATCACCTTGTCTTCTGTCACCACAGCATAGCCTGCCAGTCGCTTGGAGTTCTCCACATAACTGCTTCCATCTGTGAAATAAATTACATCTGGGTCCCTCCATGGAACATCTTTAAGATCTGGTCGACTGGAATACACTTCATCCATGGTTTGGATACAGTCATGATCTGGTGGTCCCTCAGATGCTGGCAAAAGAGTGGCGGGATTGAATGTAGCCACTGTTTCCAGGTGTATCCGTGGATTCTCACACAAACTAGCTTGGTACTTAACCATGCGGTTATTTGTAAACCAGTGGTTGCCCTTATACTCCATGAGGGTGAGAACTGCATGGGGGACTTTAACAACCAGTTCTTGCCCCAAGGTCAACTTATCAGCTTCCTGGACCAGTAAGGCTGTTGCTGCAATGGCCCTCATGCAGGCTGGCCATCCTTTAGCCACTCCATCCAGCTGTTTAGACAGGTATGCAACAGGCCTCTGCCAGGATCCCATCATCTGGGTCAGCACACCCAGAGCAACCCCCTGTCTCTCATGGACATACAATGAGAAAGGTTTCTCCACATCAGGAAGGCCTAACGCAGGGGCTTGGAGTAGGGCTTTCTTTATGGCAATGAAGGATTGTTGAGCAGTAGATCCCCATTCAAATGGTTCCTTTTCACCCCCCTTTGTGGCTTGGTATAGGGGTTTCGCCATCAATGCAAAATTTGGAATCCAAATTCTGCAGAATCCGGCTGCTCCCAGAAATTCCCTAACTTCCCTTCTGGACTTGGGTTGGGGAATTGCAGCTACTGCTTGCTTCCTACTAGCATCCAATCTCCGACTTCCCTGGGAAATGCAAAAGCCCAGATACTTCACTTCTGACTGACAAAGTTGGGCCTTTGAGCGTGAGACCTTATAGCCTGCATCCAAGAGTAGCTCCAGCAATTCTCTGGTAGCCTCAAAACACTCTTCCTGAGTCACTGCTGCAATCAGGAGATCATCTACATACTGAAGTAAAACTCGCCTGGAAGGCTCAGATTTAAAAGTCTTAAGGTCTTGTCCTAGGGCTGTCCCAAAAATAGTGGGGGAATTCTTGAACCCCTGTGGCAGGCGGGTCCATGTATACTGAAGCTTCCTTCCTGTTACTGGGTTTTCCCATTGAAAGGCAAAAAGCAATTGACTGGCGGGGGCCACCCGAATACAAAAGAAGGCATCTTTTAAATCTAGTGTTGTGAAATGGGTAGCTCCAGAAGGTATCAATCCTAGCAGGACATATGGATTAGGCACTACAGGGTGTAATGAAATAGTGGATTTGTTAACCACTCGTAAGTCTTGGACTGGCCGGTAATCCTCAGTCCCTGGCTTCTGAACTGGCAATAGTGGCGTATTCCATGGAGACTGGCAAGGTCGAATAATTCCATGGGATAACAGACGATTCAAATGTGCTTGAATCCCTTCCAGAGCCTTTCTGGGAATTGGGTATTGGCGAAGATGGATTGGCCGGGCACTTGGAAGTAAGTCTACATGTACAGGAGGAATATTTCGGGCCAACCCTGGGGAATTATCTTCTGCCCATACCCCACTGACCTGAAAGCTGTCTGCCAGGGGTAGGTCAACTTGGCCCTGCGACTGATGCAGCCGCCATTCTTCTTCAAGAGGGCAACAGAAACTCAGTATACCCTTAGGGCTGGATGTTGGGGGCCGAAAGGAGACTGAAGTCTGGCCATCAGAGTCAAAGGAAATTTGGGCCCTAAGCTTGGACAGCAGGTCTCGACCTAACAAAGGGATTGGACAGTCTGGCATATACAGGAATTCATGAGTGACTATGTGTGAGCCCAATTGGCATCTACGGGTTGTCAGGAAGGGCCTCCGGTTCTGCACCCCCGTGGCACCCACCACTCGGACAGTTTTTCCAGACACAGGCGCTAATCGCTCCGTCACAACAGAATGTTCCGCTCCTGTATCAATCATGAATGGAATTGAGCGGCTCCCTATAGTTAACTTGACCATAGGTTCCTGGGAGCCCAGTTTGTAGGAACCCGGTCTGTCCTATTCGTCCCATTCTGCCATCTCGGCTATCCCGATGATGTCAGATTCAGGAGGCTCATATCTTCCCTCTCGAACTCGGCCTCGGCTTCCTCGATCTCCTGGTCCCCTTCTCAGTCCCTGGCGCCTCTGGGGGCATTCATCTTTCCAGTGCCCTCTTTCCTTACAATAGGCACACTGATCCCTCTCCAATCTTGGTCTGGGATTCTCCCCCCTTGGCCGGGATTGATTGAAGGAATCTCGGAGCCTGGCTGGTGGTCCGGGGTCCCACTTTGGCTTCCCATTAGCTAGAGGTCGACCTCGATTAAGAGTGGAATTAGTAATGGCTGCCGCTAAAAGGTCGGCCTTCTTCTGCATCTTCCGGTCAGCCTCTCGGCGCACCTCCTGATCTCTATTAATGAAAACCTTGGTTGCGATCTCAATTAGCTGGGTGGTATTCATCCCTGCGAATCCCTCCTGACGCTGCAACTTCTTCCGGATATCTGGCATACTCTGGGCCACCAATGCGCTATTCACCATTCTCTGGTTTTCTTGGGCTTCAGGGTCAAATGGGGTGTATGTTCTGTAGGCTTCAATTAGTCGCTCTAGAAAGGCCCCAGGGGATTCAGTTGCCCCTTGGAGAATTTCAGAGACCTTTGCCAGATTAATGGGCCTCTTTATGCCTTTCCTCATACCTTCCAGTAAGTCCCGGCAATAGCCAGACAACAGTTCATAGTGCTGCCCATCATTTGGATCCCAATCTGGAGCTGCGCGAGGAAACCGAGCTCTAACCCATCCCTCTGGGTCCTGTATCCCCCCGGGGACACGCTCTCGCGTGATGGCCTCAGCATTTTGCAAAATCTTCCGCCTCTCCTCAGTTGTGAAGAGGGTCAGGAGAAGTTGTTGACAATCAGTCCAGGTTGGGTTATGGGTGGCCATAATGCTAGTCACTAGGTCCACCACTGCCTGAGGCTTTTCAGTATAAGAGGGATAAATGCGTCTTCCAATTCAGGAGATCGGTGGTTGTGAAGGGTACATACTGATAGGCCTGTGCCTGTATAACCTGACCCTGATTATTAGGATCCGGTCGAGTGGTAGTTACCTGACGAAGTGGCAGAACTCTCGAGGAGGTGGGAATGGAACCTGAGGTAGAGCTAGGAGCTACCCTCCTATCATGCTCAAAGGTAATTGCAGCAGGTCTAACCCATTCAGTGGAGGTGTGTTGAACCCCTGAGGGATGGGGAGGGGTACTCATAGACTGAGAGGTGGTCACAGGTGAATCAGTCCATTGAAAGGGATGCCGGGCCCCTGATGAGTGGGTAGGGGTATTAGAAGGAGAGGCTGGGCTGTCGGGAGTTGAGGAGTCAGGGAGTGGAACCCAAAACGGGTCTTCAGAGGTTAACAGGAGAGGATTTGGCACAGAAGGGTAGAGGCCAGGTGAAAAGTCCAACCTAGGGTGTGGCAGGTTTGGCACAGGAGGGGAAGAACTGTCCGGAGAAGCCTGTGCTGGAGAGGCTTGGGCTGGGTGGCGTGGATCTCTGGGGGCGGCACGGAACCCCAACAATGGGCCATAAGGTGGCGGCTCAAGGTCTGAGGGGTCATCAGAGAGTATGGGTTTCTCAGACAGGGTAGGGGCGGAGGCCACCGATTGGGTGGTAGGCTTCCTAGGGCTCTTTCCCTCTTCTAGTTTAGATTTTCTAATCTTTCTTTGAACACGGCCTAACATGAATTTTACTGGGGATCCCATATAAGTTTTCAACCAAGAGGGAGGGTCAGTCACAAGGCTGTCCCAGGAATCTATATAAGGGAGTTGTTCAGAATATTCTGGTCCTCCTACTACTATGCTGTAGACCTTCCGGATTACTTCAATATCTAAGCTGCCACTAGGGGGCCACCCCACTCCCATAGATGGCCACTCAACTTCACACAAGGTTCTTAAAGTACCTGAGCTTAAAGTCTGTCCATAGTCATTAATTAAAAATCCTTTTTTGAAATTTCTAAGCATACAATCTAGGGGGGTAGCAATTGTTCTAGATGATGTCCCACCCATAATGCTTACAGTTACAACACACAAAGAGGGAAGGAGTTTTTGAGAATGCAGTAAGAGGTCTGCACTCTTCTAACATTCAAGCATCACACATCCCATACAGAAAATCCCACCCAACAATTTCAAATTTCTCAGATACAGATAAGCTCAAGCGTTTTCGCTTCTAGTCCCCGCGACTAGAAGGTACTAGGGCCTTTGCTGAGAATTGATCAGATTCTCCTTCCCTCTTTCTTGAGGGGCTGGTTTACAACTTCCTAGCTAGGATTACAATACAAAATACAGAATACATACCCGGCAAATGTTCTCCAGTCAGTTGGGTGCTGGGATTAATGCAGGATTTATCCCACCGCTGCCACCAAGAATTGTTGCAGGAATTGGGATAGGAATTTGTGATGCTTCAGGAGTCAGACAGCACACACCAGAATGAGAGAGAAATCTTCTTTATTTGCCAGCAAACAAAGCAGGACATCAGTTCTAGCTCTCTTCTCCTCTCTTAGCTCTTTGTGTCTTTCTCTCAGCTCTCTGTGTCTTTGTCTCAGCTGCTTCTCTTCTTATGCTGTCTCTCCTGTTGTCTTCCAGCTTTCTTCCTTTCTTCTGAGCTCCTTCTGACGTAAACTGCTTCTGCTCCTACTTAAATAGGGTCCTAAGCCCTCCTCCTAGCCTAGCCCCCTTTACTCCCAATTGGTTTAAGGAATAGATTGGTCACCTTGCCTCAACCAATCATTACTTTTGAAATATCAGTTACATAGGTTTGGTATTCCTCAAACTGACCCAGTCCTACACTTAGCTTATAATTAATCAAGGAGACGAGAGCTAACTAGCCCTGACCTCGTTCACCTATCAGCTTATATATTAAACCAGCCAGAACTGCAGATAAGTCTAACCATATGTTGATCTCCTCAACTGCAGTCTTAAACAGCAGACAAAGAGTAATACAGAATTTAACAGACATTCTACATTTAACTACACAGAGTAAACATATTCTAAATATCAAAAACTTGTAAATACTAATCTATTGCCTCTCTCTAAACAGTATTTCTTCTAAGCATTTTAAACTAATCCTAAACAAACAGCCTGCTATATACCGGCTCATAATAGAATACATGTGTTTGCTTAGCAATCCATCCCTCACAAGGTTGAAAGAAATTCCTGTGTCTGACCTTTCTAACCCAGCCCAGCAAATGTAAATAACTTAAACCAGATAACATTCCTTCACTTGCTAGCAGAACTGAGAATTTAAAATAATATCTGAGCACCTTTAAACAAAATTAACCCTTCATATGATTTCTCAGAATTATTCAATTTCTTTTGCTCACTGCCTCAATATAACCTCCCTATCAACCCACTCATTACTTTTACCTCACCCATTTCCCATTTCTATTCTTCTATCACCTTCTCCCACTACTCCAACCAGAGTTACACCTAATCACACTGACCACCCTTCAACATCTTCAGTCCTTCTGTGACTGTTCTCTTGTGCTTGACTGCTTAAATATTAAATGCTTTACTTTTTGTCTATTTAGATTGTAAGCTCTTTGAGCAGGGACTGTCTTTCTTCTGTGTTTGTACAGCGCTGCGTACACTTTGTAGCACTCTACAAATGTTAAATAGTAGTAGTAGTAGTAGTATGTGCAACTTTCTTTAAAATTAGTCCCCTTATTTTCTAACTCCTCTTACTCTCTTACCTATCTATATGTTCCATCCTTGCTTATACCCTATGCTGTCTATTAAAATGCTCTATTTGTGTTGACATTGTAAGTAGTATAGTATTGCTCAAACTCAATCTTGATTGTGGGGACCACTGGTTCCAAATCAATTTCTTTATAATCCTACCAGAGGTCCGCTTAATTAAAGCAGTTAATGCAAATACAAGCTGGGAGAATAATAACCTTAGTACAATCTGGCAAGATTATAAAGGAGTAGTATAGTATGCCATACTTTGTATTGTTATTTGAATATTTTTACTGCTGTAACTGTCTATTGCTTATGTTTGATTTATTCTTACAGTACACTGCCTTGAGTGAATTCCTTCAAAAAGGCGGTAATAAATCCAAATAAATAAATAAATAAATAAAATGGCACAGTTTATATACCACTCTGTCAAACATTCTGGGCAGTTTACAACCAATGCATACAAATTAAAAATGAACAAATGCTTCTCAACAAATGCTCTTCCAGCAAAACAAACTAAAAATCACAGGTAACACAAAAATTACTATATGGACCTCAAACCTCCAGTTTTTGACCAAAAAGCCTCCTTAAATAGGAATGTCTTTACATGTTTTCAAAACTGACCATAGTTCTTCAACATACAAATCTGATCTGGAAGCTGATTCCACAGCATTGCTCCTTTTACATAGAAGATCCTCAGTCTGTGGTCCTCCAGACATATGTATTTCACAGATGGTATATCAAGCAACCACAACTTATTTACATAGTAACATAGTAGATGATGGCAGAAAAAGACCTGCACGGTCCATGTAGTCTGCCCAACAAGATAAACTCATATGTGCTACTTCTTGTGTATACCTTACCTTGATTTGTATCTGCCATTTTCAAGACACAGACCGTAGAAGTCTTGCCCAGAACTAGCCCCATTTTCAGGACACAGACCGTAGAAGTCTTGCCCAGAACTAGCCCCACCACCCAAACACCAGCCCCGCCTCCCAATCTCGGCTAAGCTTCTGAGGATCCATTCCTTCTGCACAGGATTCCTTTATGTTTATCCCACGCATGCTTGAATTCCGCTACCATTTTCATCTCCACCACCTCCCGCGGGAGGGCATTCCAAGTATCTACCACTCTCTCTGTGAAAAAATACTTCCTGACATTTTTCTTGAGTCTGCCCCCCTTCACTCTCATATCATGTCCTCTCGTTCTACTGCCCTCCCATCTCCGGAAAAGGTTCGTTTGCGGATTAATACCTTTCAAATATTTGAAGGTCTGTATCATATCACCCCTGTTTCTCCTTTCCTCCAGGGTATACATGTTCAGGTCCGCAAGTCTCTCCTCATACGTCTTGAATGGAGAAATCTTTTTGGACAATAGATTCTTAACAAAGTTGCCAGATTGATAGGTGCCTCATTATTTAAACAGTTATAAATCAATGTCAAGATCTTGAAATGTGAGCGCCATTTAATTGGTAACCAATGAAATTTAATCAAAACAGGAGTGATATGATCAGATTTGTTAGTTCTAGTCACGAACCTCATGAAAGTGTTTTGTGCCGTCTGATGGGGACATACCTTATACCCCTGATCACCCAAAAACAAAGCATTACAATAATCAAATAGCGGGGTAATATAAACAAAAATCGCTGACCTAAAATTATCCTCTGAAAGGAATGCCCTTAATCTACTCAATAGTTTTATCTTTTAAAAAATTTACTTCACCAAAGCTTTAACATGACTTCGGAAAGAAAGAGGAGTCAAGGAGCACTCCAGGGTAGTTCATCTCCTGCTTTAGAAGCCTGCCCAGCACTGGCTTTGTTTCCAAATTACTGGTGTTGCCATCTGATTCCCTAATGTGTCTGTTCCACATGAACCTTATCTTACCACAACATCACTTTGTATTTGTTCATACTGGAGTCGGCGAACGCCTCTCCGGTACTATGTAAGCCACATTGAGCCTGCAAATAGGTGGGAAAATGTGGGATACAAATGTAACAAATAAATAAATAATTACCGCTAAGCTTGTTTGGTTCCATGCCTTTTATACAGGATTCCTTTGTGTTTATCCCACGCATTTTTGAATACTGTTATCATTTTCATCTCCACCTCCCACAAGAGGGCATTCCAGGTATCTACTACCCTGTCCGTGAAAATGTACTGAATCAGCACCCCCCCCCCCCCCCCCCACATCCTCTGTAAAAAGTTTGTTGGTAAATTAATACCTTTCAAATATTTGAATGTCTGTATCATATCACCCCTTTCTCTCTTTTCCTCCAGGGTGTACATGTTCAAGTCCTCAAGGTTCTCCTCCTATGTCTTGTGACATAGCTGTTCTCTATAGCTGTGGAAAGACTCTTACTTAGACTCTAGCCACTTTCTTACCACTATTGAGGCTAAGGAATTTCCCAAAAAATCAGTACCACATACTCATGCTAGTTGTGTTTATAGTTGTTAGGCTCCAAGCATCATCAGATGGGTGTTCTTCAGGGCAAACCTACTGGCTACTCTTAGGAACAGCATTAGATCATGCCCCACATCAAAACTTTGAAGGCTCCTTGTGTCCCGGATAGTTAGTAATCTATTCTTCTCAACATTATGCCTACTATACCAATGAAAAGGCATCCATTCCCTGTTTTTATCAATGCCATTTATTCCTTCATATCAGTGGAACCCTGTCCTTTCAGAAACAAAGGCTGCATAAGATGATCACCACATAAGGAATGGTGTTTTCATTTAGGATTAAAGGGAGATAGGATTGTGCAGAGCATAGTCACAAGCTCCTGACAACATAACCATAGCACTATAGGCAGTTATTTCAAACAGCACTGAAACATTCTCTCCTCAACAAACCAGTTCAAATCTTAAAGAAAACAGAAGAAGGGCAGATGTTATCTAAGCATTTCAAAAAAATGCTGAAAAGAGCCAGAGTTCAGCCTTCCATTTTAAGTCTGCCAATAATGATTCAAGTGATATGAAGACAGCAAAACTTTTGCTTTCAGAGCATAGCTGCAGATGGCTACAAGCCGCAGTGAAAACACTGCTAGTTAAGATGTCTTGGTACCTGGAAGGCATGTGACAGAGCAGTTGCTCTGGCTTGTGCTTGACCTCATATCACTCTGGCAGATTTACTCTTCTCTTGGGAAGACTATAGCAGAAGGAATTCTAAAATATATATCTATATATTGTCAAGGGGACCGGGTTCTGGTGCTATCAATCTTCTTAATCCCCTGACACAAGACCATAAGAAAATTCTTTCTCAGAAGAGTAACAGTTTATTAACCTTTCCTTAACAGAACACAGCCTGAGTTTACACTGGTGAGTTAACCTTAAAGTATTACAGGCAGAATTTTACCACAGATCAATTATAAGCTCTCCTCTAGCCTTGCCTGAGGCCAGCTCTCCCCACATTGAGCCTTAAGATCCCCTCCTTGTTCCCATTAAAGTACCAGGATCTTAGGGTTAACTACAGCCACAGCAATGTCAGAATCAAGAGCTCAGCCAATGTGCTATGGTACAAACTAAGAGCTCTTTACTCTAACTCAGAGACAGTCCATTTTAGTGCTGGTAGTTACTCTCGTAATCCTAGATCCTGAGCCTCCTCGCAATCAGGGTGACTCTTGTCAAACACCCCTATTCAAGTACTCTGTTTAGCTGGCACTTCCTTTCCTTAAACACAACTCAGGCTCTGGTACTTCCTCAGCATTTCTCCTCTTCCCATATGACCAAACATGCTTGTTTAGCAGGCTTTTGGGCAATATGCAAATTAGGCATTTCTCAAGGCCTAGCCCAGTGTTTCCCAAGTCCAGTCCTGGAGAAACTCTTGCCAGTCAGGTTTTCAGGATATCCACAATGAATATGCATGAACTTGATTTGCATAAACTACCTATATGCAAAGGTATTTCATGCATAGTCATTGTGGATATCCTGAAAACCTGACTGGCAAGGGATACTCCAGGACCAGACTTGGGATATACTGGCCTCATGCAAATCAGCCCCCCAGGTGTAACTTCCACCCACCAACTCTGTGATGGTAATTCTCCTTCAAAACAGGTTTTTTTTTTCAGCATTGAACTGAGCCCTTGCTCTGGAAAATAATGGACTCAGTTTAACAGCCTACACTCCTTGGACAGGACAATACTTCACTGTAACCTTAAGGGTCTTGCTCTCCACCCCCAGCTGTTAGTATCAGTTCAACAGAAAGAAAACAAAGTCCATGAATATCAGTACTAAAGGTACCTTCTGGCATCTCTTTTCAAGCTCTCCAGATCTCACTTTTCCAGCAGCAGGCAGTGGCTCCTTCTTTCTTCTCCAGGGCTCCCTTCCCTTCCCTCTGCTTCATCTTGGGGAGTGTTTTTAAAGGTCTCAGGCTCTGAAACTCTCCCTCTGCTTAACTCCCCTATGTGTAGGGACACTGGCCTCCTTCCTTTCCTTAAAAGGGCAATGACCCTCTCCTTCCCTGATAGGTCCCTCAACTGTGACTTCTTAAAGGGAGACTGTCATTCCTTTCACAAGTTCTAGGTTTATCATGGGACAGCTGTATACAGGGCGCCCTCTTGTGGCAAATCTGAGATAGGACACCACCTGTTCCTATCACAATATAGACATAGATATCTCCAAAGAGTCATTTGAAGGTAAAAACACCATAAAATTCTTCATATTAATAATATAACTTGTTAAAACATAGGTTGTTCACATTTTACAAAGCAAACACAAAGGTGAGCCAGTTGATATTATTCATCTGGATTTTCAGAAAGCACTGAAAAAGTACTTCATAAACAACTGCTGAGGAAATTAGAAAGTCATGGGAAAGGAGGCAGGGTCTTATTGTGGATGAAGAACTAGTTAAAAAATAGAAAAGAGAGAGCAGGGTTAAATGGTCAATATTCTCAATGGAGAAGGGTAAACAGTGGAATTCTCTAGGAGTCTGTGCTGGAACTGCTGCTCTTTAACATATTTAGAATAATCTAGAAACAGGAATAATGAGTGAGGTGATTAAACTTGCTAATGAAACAAAGGTGCTCATTTTCAAAGCACATAGACTTACAAAGTTACGTGGAGTGGCATTTTCAATATGCTGAAAACATCAAAAAATCAAGTAATTAAATGATCATTTTCAAACCAGAAAAATGTCTATCATTTTTCTTCGAAAATGACCATTTCCTAGATGTTGTTGTGCTTAGTACATCTATCTTTTTGGACCATTTAGGAAAAGCATTCAAGTGAAAAATGCACAAAATCAAGCCATTGGGAAGTAGGAGAAGGTCACTTTTCCTAGTAAACTGGCCACACAGGCATCCCAGCAGAGCAGTGGGGCACCCTAGGGGGCACTGCAGTAGACTTCACATACAAGGTCGTATGTACACATCACAATGTTACCCCTTATATTGTATGGTGAGCCCTTCAAAACCCACAAAATACCTGGTGTACCCAACTGTAAACCGCTACAATAGCCCTTGTGGCTACATGTGTCACCTATATGTGGGTACAGTAGGTTTTTTGGGGGGGCTGACACTTTCCACCACAAGTGTAATTATGGGATTGTGTCCCCTTCTCTACTAGGCTATTCCAGAAACCTGCTTGCTTCTCTAATAGGACTGGCCATAACATCTGAAGCTATCACAGAGGCTGTTATTTACTGTTTCATTTGCATACTTGTGGCGTGGGACCACTGAAGGAGTGAGGAGGTGTCATTCCTTTTTTCCTGCAGTGGTCATCTGGTCACTTAGGGCACTCTTTTTGTAGCCTATTCATTAATAAAACAGGTCTAGACCAAAACATCCAACTTATAGCCCTGGATGTTTTTGTTTTGTTCCATTATAGCAGAAAAATGTCCATGTGTTAGGCATGAAAACACAGGAGTGGAAGAACACTACGAACCAGGATGGATAAAACAAAGGTAGTTTATTCTTCTTCCCAGTTTGGGAGTTCTATATTTTGGAAGAAGAATAAGCTACCTTTGTTTTATCCATCCTGATACGTGGAGGGGCATAATCGAAGTTTGGCTGAGGATGTCCTCGCAAAACGTCCCGGCGAAGGGGCGGGGAAACCCGTATTATCGAAACAAGATGGACGTCCATCTTTCATTTTGATAATACGGTCGGAGACACTCAAATCTTGACATTTAGGTTGTCATTAGACTTGGTCGTTTCTGTTTTTCGGCGATAATGGAACCCAAGGATGCCCATCTCAGAAACGACCAAATCCAAGCCCTTTGGTCGTGGGAGGAGCCAGCATTTGTAGTGCACTGGTCCCCCTGACATGCCAGGACACCAACCGGGCACCCTACGGGCACTGCAGTGGACTTCATAAATTGCTCCCAGGTACATAGCTCCCTTACCTTGTGTGCTGAGCCCCCCAAAACCCACTACCCACAACTGTACACCACTACCATAGCCCTTACGGGTGAAGGGGGACACCTAGATGTGGGTACAGTGGGTTTGTGGTGGGTTTTGGAGGGCTCACATTTACCACCACAAGTGTAACAGGTGGGAGGGGGCTGGGTCCACCTGTCTGAAGTACACTACACCCTCTAAAACTGCTCCAGGGACCTGCATACTGCTGTGATGGACCTGAGTTTGATATTTGAGGCTGGCATAGAGGCTGGCACAAAATATTTTGAAAGATTTTTTTGAGGTTGGGAGGGGGTTAGTGACCACTGGGAGAGTAAGGGGAGGTCATCCCTGATTCTCTCCGGTGGTTATCTGGTCAGTTTGGGCACCTTTTTGTGCCTTGGTTGTAAAAAAAACAGGACCAGGTAAAGTCGTCCAAGTGCTCGTCAGGGACGCCCTTTTTTTTCCATTATGGGTCAAGGATGTCCATGTGTTAGACACGCCCAAGTCCCGCCTTTGCTGCACCTCCAACACACCCCCGTGAACTTTGGTCGTCCTCGCAACGGAAATCAACGGCTTTTGATTATACCAATTTGGGCGACCCTGTGAGAAGGACACCCATCTTCTGATTTGTGTCGAAAGATGGGCGTCCTTCTCTTTCGAAAATGAGCCTGATAGTAACCCTGTCTTTTACTCTGGCTGATGTGATGATTCATGCATCAGCCATAAAAAAAAAGTAAAAACTGAAAGGGTATAATGTTCATGTGATGATAACTAGAAGAAATCTTTTCTCTAAGAAGAACATTGCTGCCTCCCTCAGGTTCATTAAAGAGCATCTGGAAGACCCACAAGACTTCTGGAATAATGCATCACGACAACAACCCTAAATACTCAAGGAAATATTCTACAGAATCTGTAAAGAAGCAATTTTGAAATGTTGTGAGCTATTCATTCAAGGAAGCCTTCAAATGTCAATGGTTGAAACAGTTCTGTATGAAAAATTATCCAAAATTCCTCAAAGACGATGTGAGAAACTGATCAACGATTGCAGAAAACATTTAAGATGAAGTTGTTGGTGGTTCAAGGAAATGCTGCCCGTTACCAAATAAAGGGTTAGCAAACTTTTTTCACAGTAGGATACTTGTTGTTGAATCTTTTTGTTGAATAATTAAAATATATATATTTTTTAATTATTTATTCTATTGGGTTATCTTTTTATCTAATCAGGGTTTAGATTAGGATGTTTTGAAGATCGACTGAGCTTAAATACACACCATCCTTGGAGTGTTTCTCAGCAGTGTACTTGCACATAGATATGTTTGCCAAGGAGCAGGTTTACATGTATGGACCTGCTTCTAGTGGGGTAATTATTTAAAGTCACATGGAGGGGAATTTTCGAAAGAAACATCCAAGTTGGGATTTGGACGTGTTTGTAAAACGTCCAAATCTGGGGGTGGGAAAACCGTATTTTCAAAAAAAGATGGATGTCCATCTTTCGTTTCAAAAATACCAAGCACATCTTTGGATTTGGACGTTCTTAGACATGGACGTCTTTGACTTTCGGTGATTTTCGAAACCAAAGACGTCCATGTCAAAAACGTCCAAATGCAAGCCATTTGGATGTGGGAGGAGCCAGCATTTCTAGTACACTGGTCCCCCTGACATGCCAGGACACCAACCGGGCACCCTAGGGGGCACTGCAGCGGACTTCATAAAATGCTGCCAGGTATATAGCTCCCTTACCTTGTGTGCTGAGCCCCCCCTAAACCCACTACCCACAACTGTACACCACTACCATAGCCCTTACTGGTGAAGGGGGGCACCTATATGTGGGTACAGTGGGTTTCTGGTGGATTTTGGAGGGCTTGCTGTTTCCTCCACAAATGTAACAGGTAGGGGGTTATGGGCCTGGATCCGCCTGTCTGAAGTGCACTGCAGTACCCACTAAAACTGCTCCAGGGACCTGCATGCGCTGCCATGGACCTGAGTATGACATTTAAGGCTGGCACGAAATATTTTTAAAGATGTTTTTTGAGGGTGGGAGGGGGTTAATGACCACTTGGGGAGTAACGGGTGGTCAGCTGGTCATTTCGGCCACCTTTTTGTTCCTTATTCGTAAAAAAAACACGTCTGGGTGAAAACGTCCAAGTTTTACTTTAGGACGTCCTTGCTTTTTTCGATTATGGTTCATAGACGACTAGGTCTTAGGCATGCCCAAGTCCCGCCTTCACCACACCCCCTTGAAATTTGGACATCCTTGCGGTGGACTTCAGTTGGAGACGTCCAAAATCAGGTTTCGATTATACCGATTTGGACGTCCCTGGGAGATGGACGTCCATGTTCCGATTTATGTCGAAAGATGGACATCCATCTCTTTTGAAAATGAGCCTGATAGGGACATATGTTGCCTTTCCCCCAAATTCTGTATATGTCACCTTAACTTGTGCACAATAATTTGGCTGCATGGCCAAATTGCATGCACAACTTTATTGATTAACAAGCCAATCAGTGCTGATAATTGGTACTTAACCAATCAGCAGCACTAATTGGCTTTAATTAAAAGGCACAACTTTCTAGGCATATTCTACAACATGGTGCATGTAAAGTCTAATACGTGCAGTCAAATAAAGGCCATGGCCATGGGTGTGGAATGGGTGGGTTGTGGGCATTTCAGAAAACTATGCTCACTATTATAGAATACACCCGATCTGAGCCTAACTTAGGCGCAGGTATTTAGGCCTGGTTTTAGGTGGCCTAAATGGATGCACCTAAAATTTAGTTGCAAGAACAGTACGCAAGCATATTCTATAAACTGCGTGTAACTTTAGGCATAGTTTATAGAATAACGCTAACTGCATGGTTTTTCAGCACTGATTTTTAAGGAGCCTTATATAGAATTTGGCCCTTTATAATATAAAAGAAGCATATGTGGTTATGTGCCTTTACAGCTTCAGCACACTGTTATAAAATTACCCCCTGTGAGGTCAATTTTAGAAGCAATTTCAATAGGTAGAACATTGTTTTACCCACAGACAATAAGCTTTTTGACAATTTTCCAGCCTCCATGCTAGTGAAGTATGTGTATTGTTCCAGAACACGCATACATTATTTGCACATGACAGAGTCATTTCCAGGAATGGGGTTAAGTCAAGGGAGCCAATGACAAGCTTGGTTTGGGACTTAAAAAATAACACACAGGGGCCGATCTTCAGACCACTGGAGTTAGACCGGCTAATGGCGGGCTGTGTCCGGTGACCAGCATTGAATTTCTAGTTTATTTTGGGCCAGTTTAAAGATAACCAGCTAGGTCAATATTCAGACTTAGCCAGTTATCTTTAAATCGGCCAAAGATATACCAGGTTTTCATGCAGCCAAATATGGCCACAAAACCCTGTTTAAAAATTGCCGGTTACATCGGCTGATATAACTAGCTATCTGCTAGCCACTGACCAGGGATATTTAGCGGGGGATAACTGGTTATCCTCTGCTGAATATTGGCAGATAGCTGGTTAAGCACTATTTAACTGGTCAGCAGCTGTTCTGACTGGTTAAATAGCGCTGAATATCAAGGGAACAAAAAGTACTGGCAAAAAGGCTGGCACAGATCTTTGTGGATGCTTTTTCCCAGGTTAATAATCAAAGAAAATGTACCCATGGAATTTTGGTTTAATTTCTGGTAAATACCCTACAGATAAAAACTACCCATGGAATTTGCATCAATATAGGCAATGATTATGCCCCTATTGTTGCACAGTAATGATATCCAATGTTATTAAGGTTTTACTAGGCCACTCTATGGGAGTACGTTAAGAGTGGCTTAAAGTCTAAAATAGAGAGAGGAGACAGCAGAAAGCAACATGATATGACATGAATAACAGGGGTACGGGGGGGGGGGGGGGGGGAAACTATAATATCAGATAGGACACAGGGTGGGAGAAAACACCAGGAGTACTACACATGTCTCCAGTACTCGAGGGCTTGCTGGAAAAACAAATGTTGGGGATATTAATAGAAAGCATTGGTGAACAAGTGAGTCTTAAACTTAAGAGGACTGCATACAAAGGGAGACCGGGAGAGAGATCTACAATTGAGGACCCTAGACAGAGAAAATTGCATGTCTCGTGTGTTTGTGAACTGTTTCATGATACCTGGCCACAATTAGCTGGTTAGCAAGTATAATTTATTTACATTCCCCCTGATATTCAGCCGATGGCGATCAGTGTTTTTTACTTGCTGTCAATATCAACACCCAATATTCAGTGCCAGACCATGTCCAGGCACCAGGGCTAATTTTGAGTGGGCTGGCTGCTGGAGCTTATACAGGCCTGGCCAGTATTCATCAGGGGCCTACATAAGAGAGTTATGTGGGCCCCAGTGGAATATCAACTGAGACCCAGATAACTTGTATTTGGGTATTTTTGCCCTCTAATCCCTTGAAAAATCCCCCTCTTCTCTTCCTCTCACCCCAGCCCGCAAGTCAGAAACCCCTCCCATCCCTCCCTCAGGAATGACCTCCCAACCCCCCATCACCCATGGTCCAGGTAGGCTCCCTGGGCCTACCTTTCCTCCCTGGTGATCCAGTGGGGGCATTGGGGGGAAGAAGCAAAGCCCTCTTGCTCCTGCCTCTTGTGGCTGCTAAGAAATAATGGCTGCCACAACCTCTCACGGCAGCCTTACAGTACTACACAAGTACTGTGAATTATATTGAATCAATTCATTAGCACATAATTAATGTACATGTCACTCCCACCACTTGTTAATGCCATAAACTCAGTACCTGATACTGTTCAGTTAATCATGCATATCTTTTCAGTCACATGCAGCAATTCAGAACACATGGCATATATTACGTAACAAAAAAAAATAACCTTTAGATTATTAATAGAGGAATAAATGATACAAAATACGTCTTGGTCATTTGACTGGAGGCTGTTCTTCAGGGCTGTATCCTGGGGCATGTCTATGCTTCTTTGATGATTGCTGTTGGACTCCGGTGGCTTGGTTTTTGCAGAATATTCTGCAGGGGCTATAGTGTTGCAGGAATGGAGGCATGAATTTGTGATACTTCAGGAGTCAGACAGCACACACCAGTATGAGAGAAAAATCTTCTTTATTTGCCAGCAAACAAAGCAAGACATCAGTTCTAGCTCTCTTCTCTTTCTCTCAGCTCTTTTTGTCTTTGTCTCAGCTGCTTCTCTTCTTATGCTGTCTTCTCCTTCTTCTGTCTGTTCCTTCTGTCCTTCTCTTTCTTCTGAGCTCCTTCTGACGTAAACTGCTTCTGCTCCTACTTAAATAGGGTCCTAAGCCCTCCTCCTAGCCTAGCCCCCTTTACTCCCAATTGGTTAAGAAATTGATTGGCTACCTTGCCTCAACCAATCATTACTTTTGAAATATCAGTTACATAGGTTCCAGACATCCTAAACTGACCTCTGACCTGGGGCCCCTTAAGCCAGACATTTGGTCTCCAGTCTCTTACATGTTATTATGATTGATTTCTCATATTCCTAGTACTAACTGCTAACTAAACTCTGGCATTCATTAAAGAGGTCAAAAGCCAATCTTACTTAATAGCATACATATCAGGTTATTACTTCCAGGAGGCCAGTCCTACACTTAGCTATAATTAATCAAGGAGAAGAGAGCTGACTAGTTCTGACCTCTTCACCTATCAGCTTATACATTGAACCAGCCAGAACTATGGCTAAGTCAAACCACATGTTGATCTCCTCAATGCAGTCCTTGCTTGACCTCTTAAACAGCAGACAAAGAGTAATACAGAATTTAACAGATATTCTACACAGACACAAACCTTATTAATTTACACAGAATACAACATATTCTAAAGTAAGCATCCTTATAACACATATTCTAAATATCAAAAACTTGTAAATACTAATCTATTGCCTCTCTCTCTCTAAATAGTATTTTCTATCTAAGCATTTTAAACTACAATTAATCATATGTCTGGCTCATTCCTTTATTCATTCATAATAGTTTACAGCTGTGCCAGCTAGCATTGGCAATTCACAAGGGACAGAGTTTCATTTCTCACTGACCTTTCTAACCCTTTTGCTCGACAGCTAGAGTTCAATATAATCTGAACCATCTGGCATACCTTCACTTCACTTACAAAGTAAAAGTTGAAATTTGAAATAAGAATTCAATTCAAATACCAAGCTTTTAACAGAATTAACCCTTCATATGATTTCTTATATATATATAATTATGCCATGGCTGCCTCATTCCCCCCTTTGAGACTAAAATCAGCTTATGCAGAGATAAGTCTCACAACTCAAACTCTGGAGATTATAGTGATCCTAATTAGGAATAGACTTGTGAATCACCATTACCCTACTTGTTAAGGTCCGACGGCATACTGCCGAAGCACATGAGGCCAGGAAACAAAACAACAACCCTGCTAAAACTAAGACTATTAGGGAAATGAACAAGGGACGTATCCAGGAGGTCAATGACCACCACCAGGAGGTAAGGTCTAATCCTCCTCGGTAATCCTCCACATTAAGGCTAGCCAACTGTAGGACTTTATCCATGGCATGCCTAACTACATGCGTCCTATTTATGACAATAGTACAGCACTCTGAAGAATTTAGCACTGTGCAGAGACCACCCTGGGCTGCAAAGAGGTAGTCAAGACCCATACGGTTATACCTAGAAACTATACTTAATTCATTAATTTGATCCTGCAATGCATTGACTACCACATTCAGCTCATGAACTAAAACATGGAGTAGGGATTGAAGTCTCCGGGTAGCCATACCTAGTTCAGTAATACCCGCTACCGGGCCTCCAATTGGAATCCAGGCCGTGGCAGAAAGGGCTACAAGTCTCTTTTTAGTCAGAGGATAAGTAGAATTGATATACTGGAGGGCTAATTCAATCGCCTCATCCTCTGTGGCAACGGAGGAGGGTAAGGACAAAGCCTCTCGCTTAGAGCGGTGCGGGGATAGTGGCTTAAGAGGAATAACTTTAGGAAAATAATTCAAGGTTACCAATACACAAAAATTATATGTAGGGGGAAGAATCATGTGGAGGACATTATCACAGAGCCAGTAATGACCAAGGAGAGGGTGAGGAAAGTTCCCAATAAATGTTGGCTCAGGCTGGACAGGGTACTTAGGGTGCCCATAATGCGAGCCCCTATCCCAGGGGGAACGAAGACGAAATGGAGACTTTGCACACCATAGGCGCCAATCCCCAATTGTGACAGGCTGCTCATTTGTTAATAACTCTTCATACCCCGGGGACTTATGAAAGTAGAAAATAAGCTTGGACACTATAGTCTTCTCAGTGGTACACTTAGGAGCCAGATAATCACCTGGGTCATAATCTGCAGGTATGGTAGCAGGGCACATAGGAGTACCTGGAGAAACTACCCACACAGATTCTCCTTTTTCTGGGAGAACATTAGTATAGTTACAGGGAATGGGAAGAACAGTTGAGATGCTTCTTGTTAAACAAAACACTCCAGAAGCTGGATAGGGAGACGTAAAAACTGGCCTTAGAGAAGATTCAGAGGGGGAAGTAGCATTATAAAAGGACCACCAAGTATAATCCTGGCTCCAAGGGCCTGAACTCGAAAAATAGGGAGGTATAAGAGCTGGGAGTTGCACAGGGACAGGTACAGCTGGGACATCTGTGGTATAAGGAGAAAATCGGGAACACACAATACAAGGGGAAGTAATCTTTGCCTGGCTAATTAGTTCCTGGACAGAGTGTAACCAAAGGTTGGAGCGAGTTGGGGTATTAGGAACAAGGAGGCAAGGAGTAGAAAACAACAAAAGCATCCAAACTACTAACATTTTCTTTCTTCCTAATCTAAAACAAATACAGCAAACTAATTAAGCAATAATATTTCAACAGTCTGTGCTAATCACAGATTATTCTCATATAGTGTTCTCAGTCTTTGAGTTCTTATACCAGTTGGGATAGACCCTCAACTGATAAGGATCAAGCTTTCAAATTCCAAGAAAGCCAGAATCTGGGCAAGAAAGAGTCTCAGTGTGAAGCCGAAGTTCAGCCGCTCCTGCAGTATGCAGTTGACCCTTCTTTTCAGCTAGTAGATTCTTTGGTTCGGGTCAGGCGCAACTTCAATGGCTCCGCTGGATCTCTTTCTGCTCTCCACTGTCTAGGCTCCGTCTGATCCGTGCTGGGCTCAGTCTGGTCAGCAGACTTAATTCGAGACCAATGGACCCATGGAGTAATCCCTGCGACCTTCACAGCTGCAGGGGTAGAAAGCAAAACAGTAAAAGGTCCTTTCCATCGGGGCCCCAAAGGCTGGAGCTTCCAGTCTTTCACCCAAACTCTATCCCCTGGCAGGAAGGAATGTACCTGAGCCTGGAAGGGGACAGGGTTTATTTCTCTCACATAAGACTGAAGCTCAGAAATTATCTTACCCAGGAGGGCTACCTGCTCCTGCACCTGGGCAGACCCTAAAATCCCTATGTCTCCCTTAATTCCCTGTAAAATGGCTGGGGGCTTCCCATACACAATTTCAAAGGGAGAGAGGGCTGTTCCTTTAGTTGGGGTGCATCGAAGGCGAAAGAGGGCTAGTGGCAATGCCTGTGGCCATTTCAATTGGGTTTCCTGACAAATCTTTGCTAGGCTATTTTTCAAGGTTCTGTTTGCCCGCTCAACCTGCCCTGAACTCTGGGGACGGTAGGCACAATGCAATTTCCAGGTAATGCGCAATGCGTGGGACAGGGCCTGAAGTGTAGCTTCAACAAAGGCGGGACCATTATCTGAACCTATGGCAAGGGGCAGTCCATACCTGGGGATGACATCCCTAAGGAGGGCTCGAGCTACTTCTGTGGCTTTCTCAGTGACTGTAGGATATGCTTCCACCCACCCAGAAAAGGTACAGACCATGACTAAGAGATATCGGAGCCTACCGCTCCTGGGCATTTCTGTGAAGTCTATAACTAGGGACTCAAAGGGTGTTAGTCCTCTAGACTGAACTCCTGGTGGAATACGGGGTCCCTGACGAGCATTATTCTGGGCACAGAGAGTACATCGGGCAGAGGCAGTGGCAACCAGACTATCCAATCCTTCCAGCACCACTACTCGATTGAGTAGGCGGGCTAGTGCTGTTTTCCCTAAGTGTGATAGGTCATGAGCTTGAGACACTACAGGCCAAGCTAGGTGGCGTGGCACCAGAACTCTGGTATCAGGGAGATGTAACCAGCCATCAGGTCTCCTTACTGCACCTTCCTCTTGAGCCCATTTCTCTTCCATTTGGGTATACATAGGCGTCCATTCTTGCAGTCGAATTTGGAACAGGGGAGTCACAGTACTTGCTAGGGGTCCTCGAGCAGCTTCTTTGGCCACCCGATCAGCATGGCGGTTCCCTCGGGCCACTGGAGTATCTACCCTTTGGTGTCCCCTACAGTGAATGACAGCTACCTTCTTAGGGGCCCACACAGCCTCTAGCAGCTGAAGTATTTCAGGTCCATACTTAACAGGTTGGCCTGCAGCATTTATGAGTCCCTTTTCCTTATACAAAGCTCCATGAGCATGTAGGGTTGTGAAGGCATACTTAGAATCAGTATAAATGTTGGTTACCAGTCCTGCTGCTAGCTCCAGAGCTCGTATGAGGGCCACAAGTTCTGCTTTCTGGGCTGAAGTTCCTTGGGGCAGGGCTCTTGCTTCTATCACCTTGTCCTCTGTCACCACAGCATAGCCTGCCAATCGCTTAGAGTTCTCCACATAACTGCTTCCATCTGTAAAATAAATTACATCTGGGTCCCTCCACGGAACATCTTTAAGATCTGGTCGACTGGAGTACACTTCATCCATGGTTTGGATACAGTCATGATCTGGTGGTCCCTCAGATGCTGGCAAAAGAGTAGCAGGATTGAATGTAGCCACTGTTTCCAGGTGTATCCGTGGATTCTCACACAAGCTAGCTTGGTACTTAACCATACGGTTATTTGTAAACCAGTGGTTGCCCTTATACTCCATGAGGGTGAGAACTGCATGGGGGACTTTAACAACCAGTTCTTGCCCCAAGGTCAACTTATCAGCTTCCTGGACCAGTAAGGCTGTTGCTGCAATGGCCCTCATACAGGCTGGCCATCCTTTAGCCACTCCATCCAGCTGTTTAGACAGGTATGCAACAGGCCTCTGCCAGGATCCCATCATCTGGGTCAGCACACCCAGAGCAACCCCCTGTCGCTCGTGGACATACAATGAGAAAGGTTTCTCCACATCAGGAAGGCCTAACGCAGGGGCTTGGAGTAGGGCTTTCTTTATGGCAATGAAGGATTGTTGAGCAGTAGGTCCCCATTCAAATGGTTCCTTTTCACCCCCCTTTGTGGCTTGGTAAAGGGGTTTCGCCATCAATGCAAAATTTGGAATCCAAATTCTGCAAAATCCAGCTGCTCCCAGGAATTCCCTAACTTCTCTTCTGGACTTGGGTTGGGGAATTGCAGCTACCGCTTGCTTCCTACTAGCATCCAGTCTCCGACTTCCCTGGGAAATACAAAAGCCCAGATACTTCACTTCTGACTGACAAAGTTGGGCCTTTGAGCGTGAGACCTTATAGCCTGCATCCAAGAGTAGCTCCAGCAATTCTCTGGTAGCCTCAAAACACTCTTCCTGGGTCACTGCTGCAATCAGGAGGTCATCTACATACTGGAGTAAAACTCGCCTGGAAGGCTCAGATTTAAAAGTCTTAAGGTCTTGTCCTAGGGCAGTCCCAAAAATGGTGGGGGAATTCTTGAACCCCTGTGGCAGGCGGGTCTATGTATACTGAAGCTTCCTTCCTGTTACTGGGTTTTCCCATTGAAAGGCAAAAAGCAATTGACTGGCTGGGGCCACCCGAATACAAAAGAAGGCATCTTTTAGGTCTAGTGTTGTGAAATGGGTAGCTCCAGAAGGTATCAATCCTAGCAGGACATATGGATTAGGCACTACAGGGTGTAATGAGATAGTGGATTTGTTGACCACTCGTAAGTCTTGGACTGGCCGGTAGTCCTCAGTCCCCGGCTTCTGAACTGGCAATAGTGGCGTATTCCATGGAGACTGGCAAGGACGAATAATTCCATGGGATAACAGACGATTCAAATGTGCTTGAATCCCTTCCAGAGCCTTTCTGGGAATTGGGTATTGGCGAAGATGGATTGGCCGGGCATTTGGAAGTAAATCTACATGGACAGGAGGAATATTTCGGGCCAACCCTGGGGGATTATCTTCTGCCCATACCCCACTGACCTGAAAGCTGTCTGCCAGGGGTAGGTCAACTTGGCCCTGCGACTGATGCAGCCGCCATTCTTCTTCAAGAGGGCAGCAGAAACTCAATATACCCTTAGGGCTGGATATCGGGGGCCGAAAGGAGACTGAAGTCTGGCCATCAGAGTCAAAAGAAATTTGGGCCCTAAGCTTGGACAGCAGGTCTCGACCTAACAAAGGGATTGGACAGTCTGGCATATACAGGAATTCATGAGTGACTATGTGTGAGCCTAATTGGCATCTACGGGTTGTCAGGAAAGGCCTCCGGTTCTGCACCCCCGTGGCTCCCACCACTCGGACAGTTTTTCCAGACACAGGCGCTAATCGCTCCGTCACAACAGAATGTTCAGCTCCTGTATCAATCATGAATGGAATTGAGCGGCTCCCTATAGTTAGCTTGACCATAGGTTCCTGGGAGCCCAGTTTGTAGGAACCCGGTCTGTCCTATTCGTCCCATTCTGCCATCTCGGCTATCCCGATGATGTCAGATTCAGGAGGCTCATATCTTCCCTCTCGAACTCGGCCTCGGCTTCCTCGATCTCCTGGTCCCCTTCTCAGTCCCTGGCGCCTCTGGGGGCATTCATCTTTCCAGTGCCCTCTTTCCTTACAATAGGCACACTGGTCCCTCTCCAATCTTGGTCTGGGATTCTCCCCCCTTGGCCGGGATTGATTGAAGGAATCTCGGGGCCTGGCTGGTGGTCCGGGGTCCCACTTTGGCTTCCCATTAGCTAGAGGTCGACCTCGGTTAAGGGTGGAATTAGTAATGGCTGCCGCTAAAAGGTCGGCCTTCTTCTGCATCTTCCGGTCAGCCTCTCGGCGCACCTCCTGATCTCTATTAATGAAAACCTTGGTTGCGATCTCAATTAGCTGGGTGGTATTCATCCCTGCGAATCCCTCCTGACGCTGCAACTTCTTCCGGATATCTGGCATACTCTGGGCCACCAATGCACTATTCACCATTCTCTGGTTTTCTTGGGCTTCAGGGTCAAATGGGGTGTATGTTCTGTAGGCTTCAATTAGTCGCTCTAGAAAGGCCCCAGGGGATTCAGTTGCCCCTTGGAGAATTTCAGAGACCTTTGCCAGATTAATGGGCCTCTTTATGCCTTTCCTCATACCTTCCAGCAAGTCCCGGCAATAGCCAGACAACAGTTCATAGTGCTGCCCATCATTTGGATCCCAATCTGGAGCTGCGCGAGGAAACCGAGCTCTAACCCATCCCTCTGGGTCCTGTGTCCCCCCGGGGACACGCTCTCGCGTGATGGCCTCAGCATTTTGCAAAATCTTCCGCCTCTCCTCAGTTGTGAAGAGGGTCAGGAGAAGTTGTTGACAATCAGTCCAGGTTGGGTTATGGGTGGCCATAATGCTAGCCACTAGGTCCACCACTGCCTGAGGCTTTTCAGTATAAGAGGGGTAATGCGTCTTCCAATTCAGGAGATCGGTGGTTGTGAAGGGTACATACTGATAGGCCTGTGCCTGTATAACCTGACCCTGATTATTAGGATCTGGTCGAGTGGTAGTTACCTGGCGGAGGGGCAGAACTCTCGAGGAGGTGGGAATGGAACCTGAGGTAGAGCTAGGAGCTACCCTCCTATCATGCTCAAAGGTGATTGCAGCAGGTCTAACCCATTCAGTGGAGGTATGTTGAACCCCTGAGGGATGGGGAGGGGTACTCATAGACTGAGAGGTGGTCACAGGTGAGTCAGTCCATTGAAAGGGATGCCGGGCCCCTGATGAGTGGGTAGGGGTATTAGAAGGAGAGGCTGGGCTGTCAGGAGTTGAGGAGTCAGGGAGTGGAACCCAAAACGGGTCTTCAGAGGTTAACAGGAGAGGATTTGGCACAGAAGGGTAGAGGCCGGGTGAAAAGTCCAACCTAGGGTGTGGCAGGTTTTGCACAGGAGGGGAAGAACTATCCGGAGAAGCCTGTGCTGGAGAAGCTTGGGCTGGACGGCGTGGATCTCTGGGGGTAGCACGGAACCCCAACAATGGGCCATAAGGTGGTGGCTCAAGATCTGAGGGGTCATCAGAGAGTATGGGTTTCTCAGACAGGGTAGGGGCGGAAGCCACCGATTGGGTGGTAAGCTTCCTAGGGCTCTTTCCCTCTTCTAGTTTAGATTTTCTAATCTTTCTTTGAACACGGCCTAACATGAATTTTACTGGGGATCCCATATAAGTTTTTAACCAGGAGGGAGGGTCAGTCACAAGGCTGTCCCAGGAATCTATATAAGGGAGTTGTTCAGAATATTCTGATTCTCCTACAACTATGCTGTAGACCTTCCGGATTACTTCAATATCTAAGCTGCCACTAGGGGGCCACCCCACTCCCATAGATGGCCACTCAACTTCACACAAGGTTCTTAGAGTACTTGAGCTTAAAGTCTGTCCATAGTCATTAATTAAAAAGCCTTTTTTAAAGTTTTTAAGCATACAATCTAGGGGGGTAGCAATTTGTCTAGATGATGTCCCACCCATAATGCTTACAGTTACAACACACAAAAAGGGGGGGAATTTTTGAGAATGCAGTAAGGGGTCTGCACTCTCGAGACACTAGGTAGACAGACAGCAATCGCTTCCTTCCGTTGCTGACCAATTGAACTCGCGTTAATTGGAAATGCAGCTATAAGAAGTCCGCACTCATTAACATTCAGGCATCACACATTCATTCAGTACAGAAAATCCCACCCAACAATTTCAGATTTCTCAGATACAGATAAGCTCAAGCGTTTTCGCTTCTAATCTCCTCTAGATTAGAAGGTACTAGGGCCTTCGCTGAGAGTTGATCAGGCTCTCCTTCCTCAATTTGTTTGAGGGGCTGATTTACAATTTTCTAGCTAGAATTACAATACAAAATACAGAATACATACCCGGCGAATGTTCTCCAGTCAGTTGGGTGCTGGGATTAATGCAGGATTCATCCCACCGCTGCCACCAAGAATTGTTGCAGGAATGGAGGCATGAATTTGTGATACTTCAGGAGTCAGACAGCACACACCAGTATGAGAGAAAAATCTTCTTTATTTGCCAGCAAACAAAGCAAGACATCAGTTCTAGCTCTCTTCTCTTTCTCTCAGCTCTTTTTGTCTTTGTCTCAGCTGCTTCTCTTCTTATGCTGTCTTCTCCTTCTTCTGTCTGTTCCTTCTGTCCTTCTCTTTCTTCTGAGCTCCTTCTGACGTAAACTGCTTCTGCTCCTACTTAAATAGGGTCCTAAGCCCTCCTCCTAGCCTAGCCCCCTTTACTCCCAATTGGTTAAGAAATTGATTGGCTACCTTGCCTCAACCAATCATTACTTTTGAAATATCAGTTACATAGGTTCCAGACATCCTAAACTGACCTCTGACCTGGGGCCCCTTAAGCCAGACATTTGGTCTCCAGTCTCTTACATGTTATTATGATTGATTTCTCATATTCCTAGTACTAACTGCTAACTAAACTCTGGCATTCATTAAAGAGGTCAAAAGCCAATCTTACTTAATAGCATACATATCAGGTTATTACTTCCAGGAGGCCAGTCCTACACTTAGCTATAATTAATCAAGGAGAAGAGAGCTGACTAGTTCTGACCTCTTCACCTATCAGCTTATACATTGAACCAGCCAGAACTATGGCTAAGTCAAACCACATGTTGATCTCCTCAATGCAGTCCTTGCTTGACCTCTTAAACAGCAGACAAAGAGTAATACAGAATTTAACAGATATTCTACACAGACACAAACCTTATTAATTTACACAGAATACAACATATTCTAAAGTAAGCATCCTTATAACACATATTCTAAATATCAAAAACTTGTAAATACTAATCTATTGCCTCTCTCTCTCTAAATAGTATTTTCTATCTAAGCATTTTAAACTACAATTAATCATATGTCTGGCTCATTCCTTTATTCATTCATAATAGTTTACAGCTGTGCCAGCTAGCATTGGCAATTCACAAGGGACAGAGTTTCATTTCTCACTGACCTTTCTAACCCTTTTGCTCGACAGCTAGAGTTCAATATAATCTGAACCATCTGGCATACCTTCACTTCACTTACAAAGTAAAAGTTGAAATTTGAAATAAGAATTCAATTCAAATACCAAGCTTTTAACAGAATTAACCCTTCATATGATTTCTTATATATATATAATTATGCCATGGCTGCCTCAATAGAAGAATGAATCAAAATAAAACAAGATCATTAACCTATCCTATTAAAGTACAACAATCATCATATGCACAACTTCAACAGCAAATTTTTAAAAAGGGTGTGTCAATCTAGCACAGAAGGCGTTACAGTAATCTAAAGAGCTAAATACCAAAGCATGCATCACTGTATAAATAGCAGAAAGCTCCAAGAAAGGAATCATCTGCTTAACCTGTCACATTCAGGGGAATAATCGAACGGCGCTGGCGAAATACATGGCCGGCGATGTATTTTTGCGGCGCCGCAAACAGCTGGCCAGACCCGTATTTTCGAAAAAGATGGCCGGCCATCTTTTGTTTCGACAATACGGTTCCGGCCAGCCAAATGCCTTGGATTTGGCCGGGGTTTGAGATGGCCGGCTTCGGTTTTTAGTGATAATGGAAAGTTATGTCAGCCATCTCAAACCCCGGCCAAATTCAAGACATTTGGCCATGGGAGGAGCCAGCATTTTTAGTGCACTGGCCCTCCTGACATGCCAGGACACCAACCGGGCTCCCTAGGGGTCACTGCGGTGGACTTCAGAAAAGTTCCCACGTGCATAGCTCCCTTACTTTGGGAGCTGAGCCCCCCACCCCCCCCCCCCCCCCAAAACCCACTACCCACAAATGTACTGCACCCACTAAAACTGCTCCAGGGATCTGCATACAGCCTCTAGGACTTATTGCTGCTGTATAACTTTGGCACACCAGTTCACACCTGAAGACTAATCTCTCTGAAAAGGTGCTTTCTTGAAATAACCACGTTTACTCACAGTTAACTGCAGATCAGAGGTTGTGCCCCACTGGCAAAGTGTCCCCTGGTACTAAGATTAGCAGTAGGTCAGAGCTGGCACAATGGTGTACAATGCCCTCTTTCAGCACCATTCAAGGTAATAACTAAGTTCTCTAACGTGGGTAACACAGGAAAGGGAACTAAAACTGGCTTACAAAAATGGCCACTACCGCATAGACTACAACAGGAAACAAAACAGGGTACACTCTGACCCATAAAGCAGAGGAAAGCACCAGGGGAGTAGAGCCTACCAACTACCAATACCTACACCCACCACAATGCATTGCTGATGTGACTCTGCAGTGCAAATAACAAAAAAGGTGTCACACTCACCCCAGAGCCACATCACAAGCAGGAAAAGGCTGTCGGAGGACAGAACACATTCTGCTGTCATGGAGGTGGGTACGGCATTTGAGGCTGGCATACAGGCTGGAAAAAAAAGTGTTTAAAGTTGGGATTTTTTGGTGGGAGGGGGTTAGTGACCACTGGGGGAGTACGAGGAGGTCATCTCCGCTTCCTTCCGGTGGTCATGTGGTCAGTTCGGGCACCTTTTTGAAGCTTGGACCTGAAAAAAAGGGACCAAGTAAAAGCAGCCAAATGCTCTTCATCGCCGCCCTTTTTTTTTCCATTATGGGCTAAAGCCGGCCATTTCGTAACCCCGCCCATGTCCCGCCTTCGCGTCGCTGCCAACACGCCCCTTTGAACTTTCGCTGGCTCTGCAACGGGAAAGCGGCGATGGTGTCAAAATAGCGGCTTTCGATTATACCGATTTGGCCGCCATTGCGAGATCGCCGGCCATCTCCCGATTTGTGTCGGAAGATGGCTGGTGATCACTTTCAAAAATGAGCTGGATTGTGAACTAACCAGGAGGAGAGAGGGAACCAAAAGCACGGTGAACGAAGCACAGCCGGAAAAGAGCACAAAGAGCCTCAAAAACTGGTGTGCAGGAACTCATTTTATTAGGAAACCCAACACAAGCTGTTTAGGCAAATTGCCTGCGTCAGGGGTCAGGTTTATATATGTTCCTATGAAAAGGAACATAAATAAACCTGACCCTTAATGCAGGCAATTTTCCAAAACACAGCCTGTTTCGGGGTCTCCTAATAAAATTAGTTCCTTATTCTTGAGGGCTTTTGTGTACATTTTAAACTAAGCCATCCTTGACACTGCAGAAATATAAGAGTCCAGCAAACTGTTTCCATTCAGCAACAAACTCAAATCCCTAGCTTCCTGTACCACTGGAATATCCTCAACCCCATACCGGATAGATGTTAAAGAACATCAAGCAGCTAGCACCTGACACTCTCTTGGTCACAATGGTTGTACAGAATTAAAATAGAACATTGACCAGGCAGATAACATAACTGCATGTGACAAATTTCTAAAGGCATCCATTCCTAACAACCAATACCCACTGGAAACCATTACAAAACTAATCAAATTGATCTTAACCACAACTACTTCAGCTTCAATAATACATCTAACTACAAATAATGAGCAAAGCTATGGGCACCTGAATGGCAACATGGAATACCAGCCTATTCATGGTAGAACTGGGAAGGGAAAAAAAGCGTTTTTGAATACCAGACTAAACCCTTCAAATAATACAGCTATACTGAGAACATTTCTTATGATTTGGACTGAGGAGAGACTCTGAGTTTCACAACTCTTTTAATGGATCCCATCCTTCAACCAGATTAAAATTGACTACTATAGAAGCAGTTAGCTGCCTAGACACCAAAGTTTCTATCAAAAATGATCACCTACAAACGTATACATATAGGAAACCAGTTGGTGAATGCAACTACCTTCATAATTCCAACTTCTACCTTTTATACTAGGTCTAGGGGGCATGCGATGAAACTACAGTGTAGTAAATTTAAAACAAATAGGAGAAAACGTTTCTTCACCCAACACGTAATTAAACTCTGGAATTCGTTGCCGGAGAACGTAGTGAAGGCAGTTAGCTTGGCAGAGTTTAAAAAGGGGTTGGACGGTTTCCTAAAGGACAAGTCCATAGACCGCTACTAAATGGACTTGGGAAAAATCCACAATTTCGGGAATAACATGTATAAATTGTTTCTACGTTTGGGTAGCTTGCCAGGTGCCCTTGACCTGGATTGGCCGCTGTCGGGGACAGGATGCTGGGCTCGATGGACCTTTGGTCTTTTCCCAGTATGGCATTACTTATGTACTTATATATAAGTCCATCATATAGAGCCAAGCCACACAATAGCACTGCATTTGCTCTGACCAAAGACATAAGGATGAACACCTCAAAGTCTTCCCACATCCTTCAAACATCAAGGCTACAACCCCCAAATCATCTCCAAGAAGATTGCTGCTTCACTTAAAATATCCAGGGAAACCCCACTGTAGTACAAAGAAAAGAAAATCACAGAGTGAATAATGCATGTAGTACATACATTGCAGAGCTGAAAAAAACTGAGACATACCATAATAGATCTACATCCACTACTTCAGGAGGTGTATTTCCTATTTTGCTATTACTGGCTTTCCAAAACCATTTAATCTGAAGTAAAGATTAATGGAAAGGAAGCTTCTAGCAAAAGCTCAAACAGAAGAGAATGGCACAGGTTCCTACAACATGCCATGCTGTAAACTGTACCAGCACATACCACAGGACCTCACAGTTACCAATGTGGGAAAGGCTTTCAGCATAAGGTATTCTACTTGCTTCTCATTCAAAGCAGTATATATTATTCAATGAAATAGATGTGAAGAAAGATGCTATATTAGGAAAACAGTCCAGATGTTAAAAACAAGAATCTTCACATTGACATCACATCAGACACCACACAGCGGATCAAGGTGACACCTCTGTGGGGAAGCACTTCTCAGAAGCAGAGCACTGCAACAGTGACCTTATCATCAGGGTACTAAAATGGAAATGTAAAACTATCCAGGTGCATACGTTTTTCGAAGTTAAAATGATCAGATACTTTGAAATGATTAAGAAAAGATTTTACAAAGATCTGGATTTTCTAATGCATTATAAAAACCATAAAATTCTACTTCCCATCACCATCTCATTACCCAAACCTCAACCCCCAACCCTGCTCCATAACAACTTTTTCCCTTTCAGTCATTTGCAATGCTTTCTGTCATTCACTTCGATATTCTAATGTAATCCTGGGCACACCTCCGGCTCAACACCACCTGGAACCAGGGTCACACAAACAGAATACATCTGCACACACAGAGCTTCCACTTGCTGGATCACTCGAGCTGCACACAGGCTGGGGCCAGAACAAATCTGGTAGGCCGAGGGTGCTCTTTCTCTGGGCACTCTCACTCCAAAGATTAGTCAGCAGTCTGAGTGTTTGCTCTACTAAACTGTAACTTGAAAAAAACAGTTCATAATCTTGTCAACTTGATCTGTACAATTCAGGGTGTTTTTTTCCTCAGATGGTCAGCAAAGTGCAAAATATAGTCTCAACATGATATCAGGGCTTCGAAACTCACAGTTCAGTTCTATCTTAAGTTTCCTCTATTTGCAACCAGAACAAAGTACTTATCAATCTCCTTTGCAACAAGGGTATCAGCACATGGTAATCGCAACATTGATCCACATCAGTCCTCAATCATCTCTATATAATCTCTTCAGTTGCTTTCTGTCCCATCCTGGAACAGAGGTCATTCCCACATGTAATGAAAGTCGTGCCAAAAGTGAGGCATGCCTGCTCCTATTTCTCCTACCTAGGCTGTATTGTCCCTCAAGCACTCCTTCTTGTTCCCAGTTTGGGAACTCCCTGCAGGCACCTGCTGCTCTGTAGCAGAGGTTTCCAGTCACCACACACTGCAAACGTCTCCTGCTTTGAAACCCATGACTTCCCCCTCGGTACAACGGGTCTCAGCGGGAGTGGGCTACCAAAGAGCAGAATTTTCTCAAAAGAATGGCTTTTATTAACTCTCGGTCCTGCCCCCATGGGCTAGTCTATATCCTGATTCTTTCACCAGGTTGTATCAGCTTTGTCTCCTTAGTGACCCCCAGGCAATCCTGCCACCACCATAGAGCCCATCTTTTAGGGGGGGGGGTCACACTAATATTGTCATCTTTTACTCATTCTGTCCTGACTTAAGAAAGCAGGCTTTAGTTTCCCAAAGCTAGTCAAAAATGTATTGTTGGTCCAATAAAATGTATCACCTTATATTATTATTTTTTTATTTTTTTATACAATAGGGGTCCAAAAGCACAAAAAAGCTCCAAGAGCCTTCAATGAACAGGACGAACTGAAGAGTAGCAAATCTCCTGGACCGGATGGTATTCACCCTAGGGTACTGATAGAACTAAAAAATGAGCTGGCGGAGCTACTGTTATTGATTTGTAATTTATCCTTAAAATCGAGCGTGGTACCGGAAGATTGGAGGGTGGCCGATGTAACGCTGATATTTAAAAAAGGTTTCAGAGGAGACCCGGGAAGTTATAGACCGGTGAGTCTGACGTCAGTGCCAGGCAAAATGGTAGAGACTATAATTAAGAACAAAATTACAGAGCACGTTCAAAAGCATGGACTAATGGGACAAAGTCAACATGGATTTAGTGAAGGGAAGTCTTGCCTCACCAATCTGCTGCATTTCTTTGAAGGGGTAAACAAACATGTGGACAAAGGTGAGCCGGTTCATATTGAGGGGGATAATCGAACAGCGCCGGCTAAATAGCTGGCCGGCCATCTTCAGGGCTGGCGCCGTAAGTGGGCGGAGCCAACCATATTTTCGAAAAAGATGGCCGGCCATCTTTTCGCTAATACGGTTGGGCCTGGCCAAATGTCAGAGTTTGCCGGGTTTGAGATGGCCGGCATTGGTTTTCGACCATAATGGAAAATAATGCCGGCAATCTCAAACCCGGCCAAATCCAAGGCATTTGGTCGTGGGAGGAGCCAGGATTCGTAGAGCACTGGTCCCCCTCACATGCCAGGACACCAACCGGGCACCCTAGGTGGCACTTGTAAAAATTAAAAAAAAAAATTAAAATACCTCCCAAGTCCATAGCTCCCTTCCCTTGGGTGCTGAGCCCCTCAAATCCCCCCCAAAACCCACTCCCCACAACTCTACACCATTACCATAGCACTTATGGGTGAAGGGGGGCACCTAGATGTGGGTACAGTGGGTTTTGGGGGCGGTTTGGAGGGCTCCCATTTACCAGCACAAGTGTAACAGGTAGGGGGGCATGGGCCTGGATCCACCTGTCTGAAGTGCACTGCACCCACTAAAAACTGCTCCAGGGACCTGCATACTGCTGTCATGGAGCTGGATATGACATTTCTAGCTGGCATACAGGCTGGCAAAAAAATGTTTTTTAATTTTTTTGGGGTGGGAGGGGGTTGGTGACCACTGGGGGAGTAAGGGGAGGTCATCCCCGATTCCCTCCGGTGGTCATTTGGTGAGATGGGGCTCCTTTTTTAAGCTTGGTCGTGAAAAAAAGGGACCAAGTACAGCCAGCGAAATGCTCTACAAGCCTGGCTTTTTTTTCATTATTGGGCGAAGCCGGCCATCTCGTGAGCACGCCCCCGTCCCACCTTCACTACCCTACTGACATGCCTCTTTGATGTTTCGCCGGCTCCGCAACGGAAAGCAGTTGAACTCGGCCAAAATCGGCTTTTGAGTATACCAGGTTCAGGAGATCGCCAGCCATCTCCCGATTTATGTCGGAAGATGGCCGGCGATCACTTTCGAAAATGAGCTGGATTGTGTATCTAGATTTTCAGAAGGAGTTTAATAAGGTCCCTCATGAAAGACTACAAAGGAAATTAGAGGGACATGGGATCGGAGGTAGTGTCTTACTGTGGATTAAAAACTGGTTGAAAGATAGGAAACAGAGAGTAGGACTAAAAGGTCAATATTCGCAATGGAGAAGGATAGTTAGCGGGGTCCCTCAGGGATCAGTGCTGGGACCTCTGCTTTTTAACATATTCATAAATGACCTAGAGATGGGGGTAACTAGTGAGGTAATCAAATTTGTCGATGACACAAAGTTATTCAAAGTAGTCAAAACACAGGAAGATTGTGAAAAACTACAAGAGGACCTTACGAGATTGGGAGACTGGGCGTCTAAATGGCAGATGACGTTTAATGTGAACAACTGGAAAGTGATGCATGTGGGAAAGAGGAACCCAAACTATAACTACGTCATGCAAGGTTCAGCGTTGGGAGTCACAGACTGAGAAAGGGATCTAGGTGTCGTCGTTGATGATACATTGAAAACTTCTGCTCAATGTGCTGCTGCAGCTAGGAAAGCAAATAGAATGTTGGGTATCATTAGGAAAGGGATAGAAAACAAAAATAAGGATATTATTCTGCCGTTGTATCGCTCCATGGTGCGACCGCACCTCGAGTATTGTGTTCAATTCTGGTCGCCGCACCTCAAAAAAGACATAGTGGAATTGGAAAAGGTGCAGAGAAGGGCGACAAAGATGATACAGGGGATGGGACAGCTTCCCTATCAGGATAGGCTGAAGAGGCTGGGGCTCTTCAGCTTGGAGAAAAGGCGGCTGAGGGGAGATATGATAGAGGTCTATAAGATAATGAGTGGAATGGAACGGGTCGATGTGGAGCGTCTGTTTACGCTTTCCAAAAATACTAGGACAAGGGGGCATGCGATGAAGCTGCAGTGTGGTAAATTTAAAACGGATCGGAGGAAATGTTTC